>NC_086444.1:805129886-806329886 GCF_028390025.1 Pseudophryne corroboree | reverse complement strand
TACCAATAACCTGGAGGACAAAGTGCAGGAGTTGGTTTCCTCTCATAATAACCTTCTCTCTTCCCATAACTCAGTCTTGGCGGAACTTTTGGCAGTTAAGGACAAGCTTGCCGACCTTGAGGACAGGTCCAGGTGGAACAATATCAAGATTAGAGGTGTTTCGGAAACGATGTTACCTGGTGAGCTTCGGGACTTTGCCTTATCTCTCTTTAAAAAATTGCTGCCATCTATGGATGACCGAGATTTATTTATTGACCAGATTCATCATCTTCCCAAACCTCGCTCTGCCCCCAGCAGTTCTCCTCAAGACACTCTTCTGCGTCTCCATTTCTTTCATGTTAAGGAGGATATTCTCAAGGCCACCCATTTGTCAGAATATGCAGAAGTTTTGAATAACCTACAACTCTTTCCAGATCTCTCGGTCCATACCATATCCAAGCACAGATCCTTCCAGCATATCACGAAAGTGCTCCGAGACCGGGATATCCAATATCGATGGGGCTTTCCGGTCAAGTTACTGGACAGTTCCACTTTTGTCATCCCATCTCTGGATGCCGGTGTTAAACTCTTGACGGACTGGAACATTCCTGTCTCGGCCTCTTTGTCTTCTCGGGGTCCTCCTCTTCAATCGGATTGGTCCAAGGTGGGTTGACTGAACTTTGGTCCATTGCTCCTGTGCTATCTGGATGCTTGCTGACTGAACTGGTGTCATCTCGTGATGGGTCCTTACTTACCCCTTTGTTTTTTTTTACTTTTGTGTTCTTTGTTGGACTCATGCTCCGGACGGCACCCATCCCTAGACTAGTGGTACAGCGCCTCCCATCTCGGTGTTGGGTCCTGCCATTAAGTCCGCAAGTATCACTTGCTATGGACTCTGTCTTTGTTATTTTTCATATGTTCTTTTGCTTCGTGTCCTTTTTTTTTTAGATGTGTGTGTATGTGTGTGTGTGTGTGTGTGTGTGTGTGTGTGTGTGTGTGTGTGTGTGTGTGTGTATGTATATGTGTATGTATGTATGTTTTTATATATATATATATATATATATATATCTTTTTGTGGTACTTTTTTATGTCTTTATGCTGCCATTCACTGTATTGCTCTTGTCAGTATTCTTAGGGTCTCTCTCTCTATGGTTCTGTAAATTTCTATAGTTTGCACACTAAGTTTGAGAACCTAATGTTTATGACAGCTCTCCTACTTGTTGTATTGTTTTATATGATTGGTCTTCTACAAGGTTTCATGGGTGGAGTTTACAATGGCCCACCCCTACAAGTTAACTATGTTGTCGTGTTTGTTTTTTGTGGCAACTACTGTGGCCCAAAATATATTGGGTCTTTTGGGTTTTCTGTCCTTTTCCTACTTTTTTTTCCTTTTTTCTATTTTTTTCTGTCTCTTTCTTCTGCTCTTTTTTGTAACAGATTCATCATTGGCACCTCAATATTCTCATCTCCCCACATTGTCTAATGGTTAAGGTTTTCTCTCTTAATGCCAAAGGCCTAAACTCCCCACATAAACGCCGATTGGCTCTTTCCACATTCCATCGTTATAAAGCTAATATTGTGGCCCTTCAGGAGACACATTTCTCCTCCTTAGCACCCCCTGTTTTTCATGACCATAGGTACCCCACATGCTATACAGCCAATGGCCCCACCAAACGTAATGGCGTTGCTATAGTTTTTCACAGAAATACACCTTTTACTTTGCACAGGCTACTTAAAGATAAAGATGGTTGGTATCTTATCCTTGTCGGTACTGTTGATGATACTTTGGTTACCCAGGTCTCCTTGTATGCCACTAACTCCTGCCAAGTCCCGTTCCTTCAGGACACTTTTGAGGAAATATGTAAAGTTAGGCAAGAAGCACTTATATTGCTGGGAGATTTTAATTTAGTTCTTGACCCTAAAGTGGATAGGTCCTCTCCCCATGGACCCAATCTTTCCCCTAGAGATGCGAGCCCCTCTCTTGCCTTTAGGAAACTTCTTGTGGAGTTCGACTTGTATGACACCTGGCGCATTTCCTTTCCTGAAGAGAGAGATTATACTTTATTTTCTGCTGTTCACAATAGTTACTCTAGGATTGATCTTGTTCTAGTGGATAAGTGGGCCCTTCAGCGTACACAGAACATTAAAATTCTTCCTATTACATGGTCTGACCGTGCCCCTGTCCTATGGACAGTACTCCGTGGTACATCTATACAGAAGGGTGCTCAACTTAGAACCCACTCCAGAAAGTCACAAGCTGATTTAGAGCAGACTCTCAGAACATTGGAATCTCAAAATCAAACCCACCCCACTAAAGCTTTACGTAAGCAATGTCAGGAGGAGAGAAAGCAGTTTAAAAAATTGTTTTTGCTTCGTATGCACTCTGCCCTGGCTTGCCTTCGTCATAAATTTGACACTGCTGGGAATAAGGCCTCTCATTTATTGGTGCGTAAGCTCCGCAGTCAACAGGCCCGTAATCATATCAAATGTCTTCTTGCTCCCACGGAAAAACACTGTTTTAATCCCCTGGATATTGCCAACCTACTCTCAGAGTTTTATGCTAAATTATATAATCTACATGACGACCCTTCTGTCCCTCAACCTTCTGTGGTTACCATTTCCTCGTTCTTAGACACCCTCCCTCTCAGTACTTTAGATGACAGCAGCATGGCGTCCTTGAATGCTCCTTGGTCTCTGGAGGAGATACAACTTGTAATTGGACATTTGCCTAAGGGGAAAGCTCCTAACCCAGATGGCTTCACTAATTCCTTTTATACTGCATTCAGCGAGGTCCTTTCTCCTCTTCTCTTACAGCTCTACTCTAAGGCCACTGACACCGGGTCTTTTCCTGCAGAAATGGTTGAAGCTCAAATTGTGACTATCCAGAAGCCCGGTATGGATCCCTCTGATTGCAAGAATTACCGTCCAATAGCCCTCCTGAATATAGATTTAAAAATGTATGCCAAATTAATTGCCAACCAATTAAATACCTTGCTCCCTCAGTTGACACACCCGGACCAGGTGGGTTTTGTTCTTGGTTGCCAGGCCCCTGATAATACTCACAGAGTTTTAGATTTAATTGAATGGACCTCCCGTCCACTAGGCAGGGGTGTCCCCTTTCTCCATTGATATTTACATTAGCCATCAATACTCTTGCCCAAATGATCCGCTTAGCCCCTGGTTTCCTGGGCCTTTCTGTTTGCAATACCTCCCATAAACTGAGTCTTTTTGCAGATGATGTTTTATTGTTTGTAACCAACCCAGAGACCTCGTTTCCTTCACTACAATCTATACTGGATAGCTACAGTGCTGCCTCATACTATAAATTAAATGCCACTAAATCTGATGCCCTGCCCATTAATATCCTCTCTACAATCCAAAGTCTCTCAAGTCACGCTTCCCATTTACTTGGAAGCATTCAGCCCTACTGTATCTAAGAATTTTCATTCCTTCCAATACACAGAATGTACACACTACTAATTATGCTTCCTTATTGGTTCAGTTAACCGCTCTAATTTCATCTTGGATGTGCCACGAGATTTCTTGGTTGGGCCGCATAGCGGCATTTAAAATGATGATGTTACCAAAATTGATGTACCTTTTTCATGCTATTCCCTATGCGGTTCCCTGTAAGTTTCTAACTCAGATGACACGCTTAATACTATCCTATGTGTGGAAATGTAAACCACCTAGATTGGCGTATTCCCGTATGACTCGTTCTAAATCTCAAGCAGGGCTCACTCTCCCCAATTTGGCCAGGTATCAATGAGCTTCTATGCTCTCTCAATTATGTGATTTATTTCTTCCCCCAAATTCCAAGCCTTGGGTTGACTTAGAGCGGGGTCTCTTTCAGGAGTTCCCGCTCTCTGGCCTACTTTGGTTACCTCGACAACTCCGCCCCCAGATCTCCTTATCTCCCTCTTCTATCCTTGACACCCTAAAAATTTGGGATCTTCGACACTCGACCCACTTTGACATTACTCTTCCCACTAGGAATCTCTCTTTCGGAGCGTTAGACATGGTACTACCCCACTTACATACCTCCTATTGGAGACGCCTAGGTGTCGACTCCCTTGTTGATGTTTTCTCCCCAACTGCTATTCTTCCATTAGCAGAGTTGCATTCTAAATTTACACTAGGTTCGTCAGCATGGTTCCATTATTTTCAACTTAAATGGTGGGTTAATAGCATGGCCCTTAACCCTAAGGTTTTTCAAGCTCCCCCAGACCGTATTTCGCATAGATTGACTAAATCTTCACCCTATGGTGCCATATCCTACTGGTATAGTTTACTTCTCTCTCCTCACATGATGGTTAAAATCCCATCCCAGCTTCATTGAGAGACTGACCTTCACCATACCTTTACGTACCTTTACTCTACAACAATGGGAAACTATTCATCTTTCCTCTTTCTCATTCTCTAAATGCAATAATCATGTCGAAATGCACATTAAATTGATAAATAGATTGTATTTTGCCCCTTCTAAACTACACAAGATTTGGCCTGCTACTTCTAAATTTTGTTGGCGTCTGTGTCACTCCGAAGCAGGGCCGGCTCCAGGCCTACTAGCACCCTGTGCGAGAAAATGTAAAAGCACCCCCTCCGCTCCTGGGAAAGTGGGCGTGGCCTCTGAAAAAGTGGGCGGGGCATCACAACTTCATATTATCACACTACAAATAAATAAATATATTTTCACACCCCCTCTACGCACACAATTAGCAGCATTACACATAACAGCTACAGTAGTGTTCCTTACACACAATGTCTCCAGTATAGTGCCAGCTACACATAATGTCTACAGTAGTGCAGTGCCAGATAGACATGACATGCCCCGCAGCAGTGCCAGCTACACATGACATGCCCCCAGCAGTGCCAGCTACACATGACATGCCCCCCAGCAGTGCCAGATAGACATGATATACCCCCCAGCAGTGCCAGATAGACAGGACATGCCCTGCTGCAGTGCCAGCTACACATGATATGCCCCCCAGCAGTGCCAGCTACACATGATAGTGTTCACTCTAGGATTTTTTTAGGGCAGGGGTGCTGATCACGGGGAGGGCACATTTTGCATTTGGGAGGGCACATATTTAAGTTAGAAGGGCAAAATTATGTACATACTGTAATGCTTGTTGCTCCGTTCAAAATCATGGACCTTGCGCGCCGAAGGCGCGCATCAAAAATTTAGGGGCGCTGCTTCATGGGGAAGGGGCGTGGCCACATAATAGTGGCAATTCGCATTACACCACACAGTAGTGCAGCTAATACACATTGCACTAGGTAGAACCTCCTATACACACTGCAACAGGTAGAGCATGTTAAGACACTTTGTGCCAGGCAGAGCACGTTATACACTTAGCGCCAGGTATTGCACTGAGACATGGGAACACTACATGATATGCCCCCCCGCCGTGCCAGCTAGACACGACATGCCCCCCAGCCGTGCTAGATGCACATGACATGCCCCAAGCAGTGCCAAATGCACATGACATGCCCCCCCAGCAGTGCCAAATGCACATGACATGCCCCCCCAGCAGTGCGAGAAACATAATTGCCCCCACAGTGTCAGATACATAAATGCCCCCCACAGTGCCAGATACATAAATGCCCCACACAGTGCCAGATACATAAATGCCCCCCACAGTGCCAGATACATAAATACCCCCCACAGTGCCAGATATATAAATGCCCCCCACAGTGCCAGATATGCCCCCACAGTCCCTGATAGATAAATGACCCCACAGTGCCAGATACATTAATGCCCCCTCACAGTGCCAGATAAATACCCCCACAGTGCCAGATACATTAATGCCCGATCACAGTGCCAGATAAATGCCGCCACAGTGCCAGATACATCAATGCCCCCCCCCCAGTGCCAGATATGCCCCCACAGACCCAGATAGATACATGACCCCACAGTGCCAGAAATGCCCCCACAGTGCCAGATACATTAATGCCCCCTCACAGTGCACAGATAAATGCCCCCACAGTGCCAGATAAATGCCCCCCACAGTGCCAGATACCTTAATGCCCCCCCACAGTGCCAGATAAATGAATGCCCCCCCCAGTGCCAGATAAATGCCCCCCACAGTGCCAGATAAATGTCCCCCACAGTGCCAGATACATTAATGCCCCCCCCAGTGCCAGATATGCCCCCACAGTCCCGGATAGATACATGACCCCACAGTGCCAGAAATGCCCCCACAGTGCCAGATACATTAATGCCCCCTCACAGTGCACAGATAAATGCCCCCACAGTGCCAGATAAATGCCCCCCCACAGTGCCAGATACATTAATGCCCCCCCACAGTGCCAGATAAATGAATGCCCCCCACAATGCCAGATAAATGCCCCCCCACAGTGCCAGATAAAAATATCCCCCACAGTGCCAGATACATTAATGCCCCCCCCAGTGCCAGATATGCCCCCACAGTCCCAGATAGATACATGACCCCACAGTGCCAGAAATGCCCCCACAGTGCCAGATACATTAATGCCCCCTCACAGTGCACAGATAAATGCGCCCACAGTGCCAGATAAATGCCCCCCCCACAGTGCCAGATAAATGAATGCCCCCCACAGTGCCAGATACATTAATGCCCCCACTGTGCCAGATAAATGCCCCCCACAGTGCCAGATAAATGCCCCCCACAGTGCCACATATGCCCCCAGTACCTGCCGTGCCGAGGGAGGGGGAGTGCTGCTGTGCGCGCTGCTGTCTGACACAGAACTGTGCGCGCTGTGCGGCGCCGGTGTCTGACATCAGACACCGGCGCCGCATAGCGCACACAGCTCACTAACAAGCGGGAGGACAGCAGGGGAGATCAGTGCCGGCTCCAGGCTCCGACATGGTGGCGCCAGCGCGCGGCGCCCTTTAAGGGTGGCGCCCTGCGCGGCCGCTCGAGTCGAACATGCCTCGAGCCGGCCCTGCTCCGAAGGCAATATCTTTCATGTCTTTTGGGAATGCCCTGCTATACATTCCTTTTGGAATAAGTATTTGATCTTATACGAGATATCCTACGAGATATTACTTTAATTCAAGACCCCTCACTGGCTCTTCTACATTGGTACCCTACTGTTGTCCCTAAACCTTCCTGCTATGTTCTAGGTCACATTTTGATATCTGCTAGAGCTACCATTGCTCAACACTGGAAATCCCCTTCTCCCACCCCCCTTTCGAGAAAGTACTTTCCAAAACCCAATTTCATTTTGATATGGAGACTAGGGATGTTACATATTCTTCTGCTCCCTCCTCCCCTATTGTGAAGTGGCTTCCATGGCACTTCTACATTACGGAGGGCAAGGGTGCTCCCTCTCAGCGTCCCCCCTCACAGAGCCCTCCTTTTGATTTTAATTTGAACGAAACCCCGACTAAAGATGATGCTTATTTACCGTGACATATTTAATGTGTTTGCGTGATGCTTTTGGATGACCTGTCCCCCTCTTTCTACCCCTTTTTTTTCTGAACCCCTGTTTACCCTATGTAATCGTAATAAAGATTTAATGTTGAAAAAAAAAGAAACTGTAAATAAATCGATAATTTCACAGGGCCACTGACATGATGTCAGGAGGGGATGGAGGCAGCAGGAAGCCACAGACTGAGAGTTGTATAGTTCGAAGAGCCGGACCCCGTTAGGGGACCAAAACGGGGTCCGGCCACTACACAAAGTGCATCTGCGAAGCAAGATGTGCCTATATACTAGATCTCCAACCAAAGTCAATTAACGAACAACTATTTGTTGTTTCTTATATAAGCTGATCTGACAATGTGGTCCAATATATTTCTGTGTATTACCAATTTTTGACATCTACATAGATCTATCTGTACATTAAACCCCACTATAAGTAACTAGTCTATAATATCTATAGCTACTTACAGATTGCAGATTTTTATAGCTGACTTTATCCTTTATGACTTGCATAAGCTCTTAAAGTGCTATAGTCAGTGACTTCCAGACTATAGCACAGGTATAAATGCCCTGTTTATAGAAAGCAGTACAAAACATGACAATGGGATCAATCTTTCTCTTAATCAATTGTCTTTATCACAAATATGATTTTTCTCTCCTGTTTATCATTTAGTTTAATAGTTCAACAGGGACTTTTAGATCTGAATTCAATTACCTGGGGGTTTAGTTAATGCAGGCTATTTCCAAGGTCAAAAACCTGGCGCTGCAACTTTTTTCTATTCAATCAGAAATCTGCTCTAAGGACCTCATTCAAGTTGGATCGCAAATCGCAATCCAACCACAAAAATGACAATGACAATGCAGGCGCATGCGCAGGACCCGTCCTGCACATGCACCTGCATTTACTGCGGATGTCCCGCAGTATTTGTGAACGCCTCTGCTTGATTGACAGGCAGAGGCATTCGCAAGGCGGCAACACTCCGATTCCAAGGTGGATATGGAGTGTTGTGGGGGCAGTGGCTTCTGAACAGGAGCATGGCGGCAGCATTATCGGGGCGGCTGCGTGACATCACACGCAGCTGCTCCAATCAAAAAGATGGCAGCGGGCTTTCTGCTGTCGCAGCTAAGCTGCACCGGCAAGAGGCTTCCCTAATTTCTGTGACCATGCACTAATTGCGTCGCTCTCGCAATTAGTGCGGGTCGCAGATAGAGGGTGGCGGTTAGCATGCTGGACAGTCTTACCCTGCGATGGGCAGCCCCCAGCATGAGAGGCAAAGGATTGCAAATTCTGCTAAATAGAATCCAGCATCCACTATATCTTTGGGGGGATCCGGTCTCTAGGTCGACAGTAACTAGGTCGACAGTAATTAGGTCAACCACTATTGGTCCACAGTATCTAGGTCAACAGGATCTCTAGGTCGACATGTTCTAGGTCGACAGGTCAAAAGGTCGGCATGAGTTTTTCAGTCTTTTTCTTTTTTTGACCTTTTTCATACTTAACGATCCACGCGGACTAAGATTGGGAACAGTAACCTGTGCCGAGCGCAGCGGTAGCAGAGCGAGGCACCTTGTCCAAAGCATTGCGAGCGAACACGGTGCACTAATTGTGGTTCCTGGTCACTGTACGGAGAAAACGACACAAACCCCCCCATAAAAAACTCATGTCGACCTTTTGACCTGTCGATCTACACCATGTCGACCTAGAGACTCTGTATTCCTAGTTACTGTCAACCAATAGTGGTCGACCTAGTTACTGTCGAACTTGCATAACACACCCATCTTTGGGATGGAACACCTTTATTGCTCCTCATGGAACTCCTGTTTCCTGATTGGGTATCCGTATTAACTCTTTCAGGTTCAGACACGGTTGCTGCGATTCTTGTTCCACTGTTCCAGTGATTGGTGCTGTCTCATGGAACACCACATCTCTAGACTTTAGAAGACGTTTGTTGGTAATGTCCCAAAGCCTGTATCCGTTGCTTTCTTCACAGTATCCTAGCATAATACATTCCACTGACTTTGGATCTAATTTCCGTCTTTTCTCCTTAGGTACAGTATATGTGCATAAGCTTTACAGCCGAAGACACAGAGATGATTGACAGCTAGCTTTTTCCTTGACCACACCTCCAGTGGCGTTTTACCTTTTACAGCTACTGTGGGCACATGGTTTTTAAGATATACTGCAGTAGACACTGCTTCCACCCAAAAGCATTTCTCCAGGCCTGCGTCGCTCAACATATTCAGTGCTCTCTTAACAATTGTACGATTTGCAGGCTCACTTACTCCGTTTTGTTCTGGCGTGCAAGCAATTGTTAGTTGATGATGTATGCCATATTTTTTTCAGTAACTGTGCTAAAACTCTGTTGTCATACTCTCCGCCATTGTCGGATGTTAAGACTTTTAGTTTTAGACCCGTCTGAATCTCAACCAGGTTCTTGTATTCCACAATTTTATTGACAACTTCACTTTTAGCTTTCATGAAATACACGTGTCATCCTTGTGGCACTATCAATAAATGTTATAAAATACCCGTTGCCAGTCATTGGTCCTCATTCCGAGTTGATCGCTCGCTAGCTACTTTTAGCAGCCATGCAAACGCATGGTCGCCGCCCACGGGGGAGTGTATTTTCGCTTTTCAAGAGTGCGAACGCCTGTGCAGCTGAGCGGTACAAAAACATTTTGAGCAAAACAAGACCAGCCCTGTAGTTACTTATTTTGTGCGATGATCGCTGCGACGAAGGTCCCGGAATTGACGTCAGATACCCGCCCTGCAAACACCTGGACACGTCTGCGTTTTTCCAAACACTCCCAGAAAACGGTCGGTTGACACCCATAAACGCAGTTGTCCTGTCAATCTACTTGCATTCGACTGTGCAAATGGAATTGTCACCAGAAGCAGTGCAAAACAACGATGCTCTTTGTACCCGTACAACGCACATGCACATTGCGGCTCATACGCATGCATAGTTTTGCCGTTTATTTTACGTAGCGAATATCGGCAGCTAGCGATCAACTCGGAATGAGGGCCATTGATTCCATGTCCATCGGACCACATACGTCAGTATGCACTAGGGCTAGTGGTATTTCCGCTTTACTAGTAGACTTAGGAAATGGGGTGCGAGTCTGCTTTCCTTTTATACAACTCTCACACACAGGTCTCTCAGTATTACTCACAGTGATTCCAGTTGCCATTCCATCGAGTAGTTTCTGGACGTTGTCATATCCCAGATGACCTAGGCGCCTGTGCCACAGTTCCATCAACTGGTTTGAATCAGAGGCTGCCATTATAGAACACTGCTCTTGTCCAGGACATATAGTTGGTTGCGCTGGGTTGCTGAAGCAATTACAGTCCCTTTCTTATTTTGCACATTTGCCCTTTGCAAACTGGACTCTGTAACCCTTTTTCTCCAGGATGCTTATAGCAATGAGATTGCTTCCCAATTCTGGCACGAACAAGACGTCTTGGATGTCTGTAATAATAGGATTGTAATTACCTACCGGTAAATCCTTTTCTCATAGTCCGTAGAGGATGCTGGTGTCCACATTAGTACCATGGGGTATAGACGGGTCCCTTGGGAGCCATGGGCACTTTAAGAGTTTAATAGTGTAGGCTGGCTCCTCCCTCTATGCCCCTCCTACCAGACTCAGTCTAGAAACTGTGCCAGTGGAGACGGACATACCTCGAGTGAAGGAATTACACAGATAGTGGTGAGATTCACACCAGCTCACACATAACAACAGAAGATCAAGCTAACCAGCTTGAATCAAGTCAGCAATGGCTGAACAATATTAGTTAACCAAGTAACAATGCAGTACTTAACCAAGTAACAAGGCAGCAGTGAACCAAGTAACAACTGCAGGAAAACGAAGCGCTAGGCAGGCGCCCAGCATCCTCTACGGACTACGAGAAAAGGATTTAGCGGTAGGTAATTAAAATCCTATTTTCTCTAACGTTCTAGAGGATGCGGGGGTCCACATTAGTACCATGGGGATGTACCAAAGCTCCCAGTATGGTAGGGAGGGCGCGGAGGCTCCTGCAGAACTGATTGACTAAACTTAAGGTCCTCAGAGGCCAAAGTATCGAACCTGTAGAACTTAGCAAACGTGTTCGACCCTGACCAAGTAGCCGCTCGGCAAAGCTGTAAAGTCGAGACACCCCGGGCAGCCGCCCAGGAAGAACCCACCTTTCGAGTAGAGTGGGCCTTAACAGATTTTGGACACGGCAATCCTGCCATAGAATAAGCATGCTGGATAGTGAACCTGATCCAGCGAGAAATCGTCTGCTTAGAAGCAGGATACCCAATTTTGTTGGGATCATAAAGGATAAACAGAGAGTCTGACTTTCTGTGACGAGAAGTTCTCTTCACATAAATCTTCATAGCCCTCACAACATCCAAGGACTTTGAGGTAATTGAGGAGTCAGTAGTCACTGGCACCACAATAGGTTGGTTGATATGAAAAGCCGACACAACCTTCGGAAGAAACTGCTGACGCGTCCTGAGCTCAGCTCTATCTTCATGAAAAATTAAGTAGGGGATCTTGCAGGACAATGCCCCCAATTCTGACACACGTCTAGCAGATGCGAATGCCAACAGTGTGACCGCCTTCCAAGTAAGAAACTTGACCTCAACCTCCTGTAAAGGCTCAAACCAATCCAGTTGCTGGAACTGCAACACCACGTTAAGATCCCAAGGTGCCGTAGGAGGCACAAAGGGAGGTTGGATGTGCAGAACCCCTTTCAAGAAAGTCTGAAACTCAAGGAGGAAAGCCAATTGTTTCTGGAAAAAAATGGACAAGGCCGAAATGTGGACTTTAATGGAGCCCAAATGCATGCCCACATCCACACCCGCTTGAAGGAAGAGGAAAAACCGCTCAAGTTGAAACTCCACCGTAGGAAACTTCTTGGACTCACATCAAGACACATACTTTTTCCAAATTCGATGGTAATGTTTAGATGTTACTCCTTTCTTAGCCTGTATTAGGGTAGGAATAACCTTATTCGGAATGCCTGTCCTACCTAAAATCTGGCGTTCAACCTCCATGCCGTCAAACGTAGCCGTGGTAAGTCTTGATAAATGAACAGCCCCTGTTGCCAGAGTCGGACTGGCCCACAGGGGAACAGGGGAAACCACCGGTAGGCCCTACTACCTGTGGGCCCTCTTCCTCCTCTAGAGATCAGGTTCCAGTCTCTATCCTAGTGCACATGAATTATGCATTATACATATGTTACATTATACTTCATAAGAACATGGTTTATTATATATTTACCAAGGGGCACAGAACATGTACTCTGTAATGGTTAGCCATACCTCTGTGATGACTGGCCACACCCTTAAGCATGGGCCCTAAAACAGCATTCCCCCGGTGGGCCCTTCATTCCCCAGTCTGACACTGCCTGTTGCAGAAGGTCCTCTTGAAGAGGAAGAGGCCTCGGATCTTCCAGCAGTAACTCCAGAAGATCCGCGTACCAAGCCCTTCTTGGCCAGTCCGGAGCAATGAGGATCGCCTGAACTCTTGATCTTTTTATAAGTTTGAGAATCCTTGGGATGAGTGGAAGTGGAGAGAACACATACACTGACTTGAACACCCACGGAGTCACCAGTGCATCCATCGCCACTGCCTGTGGGTCTCTCGACCTGGAACAGTACCTGCGAAGCTTCTTATTGAGGCAGGATGCAATCATGTCTATGTGAGGTACACCCCAAAGACTTGTAACCTCTGCGAACACCTCCGGATGGAGGCCCCACTACCCTGTCTGCTGAGGAAGTCTGTTTCCCAGTTGTCCACCCCCGGATTGAAGATTGCGAGCTTTTCTGCCCAGAGAAAGATCTTTGTCTCCTCTGCCATTGCAGCTCTGCTCTTCGTTCCACCTTGTCTGTTTATGTAAGCCACCGTCGTTACATTGTCTGGCTGCACCTGAATGGCCTGATCTTGCAGAAGATGGGCCGCTTGTAGAAACCATTGTACACGGATCTTAGTTCCAGAATGTTTATCGGAAGGATGGATTCCAGACTTGACCACCTTCCTTGGAAGTTTTCCCCTTGGGTGACCGCGCCCCAACCTCTAAGACTTGCATCCGTGGTTAGAAGGATTCAGGTCTGAATCCCGAACCTGCGACCCTCAAGAAGGTGTGGCATTTGTAGCCACCACAGGAGTGAAAACCTGGCTTTTGGTGACAGACGTATCCTCTGGTGCATGTGCAGGTGAGATCCCGACCACTTGTCCAGGAGATCCAGTTGGAAGGACCGTGCATGAAATCTTCCGTACTGTAGAGCCTCGTATGAGTCAACCATCTTCCCCAGTAGGCGAATGCACTGATGAACCAATACCCGGGCAGGCTTCAAGACATCTCGGACCATTGATTGTATCACCAACGCCTTTTCCACCGGTAGAAACACCCTCTGCACTTCCGTGTCAAGGATCATCCCCAGGAAAGACACTCTCCTTGTCGGCTCCAAATGTGACTTTGGAAGATTCAGGGTCCATCCATGATCCCTGAGTAGTCGAGTTGTGAGAGCAATGTTCTGCAACAACTTTTCCCTGGAAGATGCTTTTATAAGCAGATCGTCCAGATATGGAATTATGTTCACTCCATGCTTTCGGAGGAGTAGCATCATCTCTGCCATCACCTTGGTGCCATGGACAGGCCAAATGGCAGTGCCTGGAACTGATAGTGACAGTCCAACAGCACAAATCTGAGATAAGCCTGGTGAGACAGCCAAATCGTAGAGTATGTGGCGGTACGCATCTTTGATATCCAGGGATACCAGAAATTTCCCCTCCTCCAGACTTGAGATCACCGCTCTCAGTGACTCCATCTTGAATTTGAATTCCCTAAAATAGGGGTTTAAAGATTTCAGGTTCAATATTGGTCTGACCGAACCGTCCGGTTTCTGTACCACAAAGAGGTTTGAGTAGTAACCATTGGTTTCCAGATGAGGTAGAATTGGAACAATGACATTTGCCTATTCCAATTTTTGAATGGCTTCCTGTAGGATAGCCCTTTCTGTCAGCAAAGCTGGTAAGCCTGATTTGAAAAATCTGTGAGGTGGGAGTTCTTGAAACTCCAGTCTGTACCCCTGGGACACAATATATTGTACCCAGGGGTCCAAGCCTAATAACGCCCAGACCTGATTGAAATTTCTTAGATGTGCTCCCACCTGCCCGATCTCCAGGCTGGGAGATCCACCGTCATACTGAGGATTTTGAGGAAACAGAACCAATCTTCTGTTCCTGGGAACCCGTTGGTGCAGGTTTACTGTATTTTCCCCGGCCACCTCTGAAGAAAGTGGAAGGGGGCTTGGATTTTTTAACCTTTGCAGTCCGAAAGGACTGCATTGTAGACGTAGGAAAAGATTTTCTCATTGGCGGAAAGGCTGAGGGAAGAAAGGTTGACTTACCCGCGGTTGCCGTGGAAATCCACGCATCCAATGCTTCCACAAACAGAGCCTGACCTGTGAAGGGTAGGTTCTCCACACTCTTCTTGGATTCCGCATCCGCAGACCATTGCCCAGAGTCCCCTGTGTGCCGAGACAGCCATGGAAGACGTCCATGCATTTAGATGACCAAGGTCCTTCATGGCCTCCACCATGAAACCTGCAGAATCCTGTATGTGACATAAAAACATTTCAATGTCACGTCTATCCATAGAGTCTAAATCCTCTAGTAATGTGCCTGGCCACTTTACTATGGCTTTAGAAATCCATGCACAAGCAATGGTGGGCCTTAGCGCCACGCCTGAAGCAGTGTATATTGACTTGAGCGTAGTTTAATCTTGCGGTCAGCCGGCTCTTTCAAAGCGGTAGACCCAGGGACAGGTAAAACCACCTTTTTAGACAATCTAGATACAGAAGCGTCTACTATAGGGGGGTTTTCCCACTTTTTCCTATCCTCTTCAGGGAAAGGAAAAGCAACGAGAACCCTCTTTGGGATCTGGAATTTTTTCTCCGGGTTTTCCCAGGATTTTTCAAACAATGCGTTTAATTCTTTAGATGCAGGGAATATAAGGGAGGCTTTCTTATGGTGTGCAAAGTAAGCCTCCTCGATCTGTTCAGGTACCTTGTCTGTAATATGTAAAACGTCCCTAATGGCCTCAACCATGAGTTGCACCCCCTTAGCAAGGGATTCCCCCCTCCTCCAGTATATCCCCATCACTGTCTCCCGTATCAGAGTCGGTATCCATGTCGACCTGCATAATCTGGGCAAGAGCACGCTTTTTGGGGCATATACCAGGGGATTTTGATGAGGTAGTGGGAGCAGAATATGAAAAAACCTCTACAGATTTTTTTAAAACCTGTGTTTCAGTTTCATAATGAGCTATCCTAGATGAAATCTGGGATATCATTCCCTTAATAGACGCCACCCATTGGGGTTCGGATTCAGAAGGCTGAGACAGTATATTGCATTCCTGAGTACAAGGAATAGACTCTTCTGGAGAAGATGCACAATCTACAGCACAAGATACAGAGTCCCTAGACATGGTAATGTGAGATATATTACATTCACACACACACACAGGACAATGTCAGACACAGTTTCCCCCAAGTACCTTCAAAGAGACACAGAGTTAAGGAGCCAGCACACACAGCACCCCAGTAGGCAGTTATATAATAAAAGCCTGGCGCTGACTGAGTAACCTGAATAGACTACACAGTACTATAATGTGAATAAACACTCTCCCCCTTCTATATCCCCTGGTACCGCACAGGGTAGCTGGAGTTATGTGGAGGGTCAGCGCTCCCTGTCAGCGTCTCTGATCTGTGATCTGCAGGGAGAAAATGGCGCTGGTGAGTGCTGGATCCACCCTGAGGAGAAGCTCCGCCCCCTGTAATGATGCGTCTTCCTGCACTTCTGTAGATTATACTGGCCTGAGGTAATGGTGGCTAGTAGCAGTACAGAGTCCCTGATGCAATAGTGACCAGTGTTTAGGGTATTGCGCTGGCCCAGGGTGCCCCTCACAGCACCGCACACTGTACCTCTGAGCCCTCCAGAGCGCAGCCTTATAGCGCTGCGCTCCCACCCTTGTGCCGCCATTCTCACTGGTAACCCGCTTATCGGGGCACCGGAGTCCTACTCACCACCTCGATCTTCTGGCTCTGTTAGGGGGTGGCGGCAGTGCTGCAGGAGTGAGCTGTCGCCTGAGGGGGCTAGCGATCATCACCGTCAGGAGCTCAGTGTCCTGTCAGCGGAGATAGTGGCCATTAACCTCTAGGGTTGAATCCTACTCACCCCTAAGTCCCACGAAGCAGGGAGACTGTTGCCAGCAGCCTCCCTTTACCTAACTCTTTTAAAAAAATAATAAAACTAAAAGAACTTCTAGGAGCTCCCCTAGCTGTGACCAGCTCCACCGGGCACATTTTCTAAACTGAGTTTGGTAGGAGGGGTATAGATGGAGGAGCCAGCCCACGTTATTAAACTCTCAAAGTGCCCATGGCTCCCAAGGGACCCGTCTATACCCCATGGTACTAAAGTGGACCCCAGCATCCTCTAGGACATAAGAGAAAATGGTTTCACCTATAATTCTTAGAAGCACTATGATTGTCCCAAGTTTTGAAGCAGTAAGGACTTTGTCTCCAATCCCTTTTATTGTAATGGGTTCACATGCTGTCAGTGAACAGAACCATTGCTGATTACAACTGAAATGCCTAGTGGCCGAGTCCATGTACCAGCAATCCTTCTTGTGACTATCTGCTACATTCAACGCTGACTCATTTGGTTTGTCACACTTTTTCTGTGTACCACTGCAATTTCTCAGTCTGCAGTCTGAGGCCTTGTGCCCCACCTTGTGACATATATAGCACTTGAACTTGCGCTTTCTGGACTTAGTACCTTTTGTGAATAAGGCAGAACCCTCAGCATGTGTCTTGACAGTAATACATTCTTGGAATTGCAGCAGCTTGGCTCTTACAACTTCTGTCATCAACTTGGTATCGTTAGATTATAAAGCTACTACCAGGAAATCGAATTCTGGTGTCAGATTTTGTAACATTGCCACCGCCACTTCCTCGTCGTCCACCTGTACTACTACAGATGCCAACTGCTGAGCTACTGACAGTATTTTATAAATATAATTTTTCATGTTCTTACAGGCACTTAACTGTGTCCTGTACCACATACGCCTCAAGTTTATTCTTCTCATCAGACCTTTGTCCTCATACACCATTTGCAGAGCTTCCCACATGTCTTTGGCTGACACTTTCCTGCTGATAATGGTGTAGACATGTTGTTCCACGGCCAAGCCTATTGTCTCGATGGCTCTATCCACCTTAGCTGGGTTTGGGTCTGCTCCTGGCTCAATTGTGACTTTCCACAACTTTTCTCGCTTAAGCTGCATCTCCATGGCGAATTTCCACGTTGTGTAATTCTCTGAGCCTTTTAACTTTGTAAAGTTCATGCTGTTCCCTGTACTGTACATTCTTCTCTATATTAAATAAAAGTACTCCTTCTTTAATTAGCTGCACTTTTACTTTTATGTATCTCTGTTTTAGAATGCCTTTCCGACTTAGGGTCCTGGGTCCATAACCTGTTGGCAGAGTGTTGCGGTGTCGGATAGGGATGTTAGTCCACACAACGGCTCTTAACTAGGATGATTGGTTTATTCAGATAACAGAGATAACAGCTTGTAGTATATAGAAGATGTTCTGCAGCAGCAGGAACTCACAGTATACATGTGAAGCAGTACAGCGGTGACACAGCGACTTAACACACACAGGATGCGGTTGCAGGGTAGACAAGGTCACACACATAGGAGAGCAGAAGCTGCACATCAGTGCAGTTGTCTCTCCCAGGAAAAACTCTCTCAGACTGTGCACTAAGCACCTCCTCCTGCACTGAGCTAATATTTAGAGGGAAAACACTAGAGCAGGGAAGCTGCCTCTAGTGCTGAGAACGACACAGACCACAGAGTGATCCACTGTCTAACACAAGAGTCCATTGCACATTCGCATATTTACAGGAAAATGGCACCAGCACCATCTTCCGGTAATTGTTTCTAATGCACATATGCATAGCTCTAGGAAAATGGCACTGGTGCCATTTTCCTGGTGATTACTACTGTCACAGGAAGGTAAGTATAGTCAATGTGTACACTTTAAGTGGTGTTGGCCCCCTTGACTTCACCTGTTATATATATGTACCTGGATAGGGCACTTAGGGGGTCTATTTACTAAGCCTTGGATAGCGATAACATGGACGAAGATAACGTACCAGCCAATCAGCTCCTAACTGCTATGTCACAGGCTGGATTTGAAAAATTACAGTTAGGAGCGATTGGCTGGCACTTTATCTCCGTCTACTTTATCTCCATCCAAGGCTTAGTAAATAGACCCCATAGTGCTCTTCCCTCCATCTGTGAAATATGGATATCATCTATAGTGCAGGGCAGCAGTGCCATGTGCCCACCAGACAATGATTGCTAAGATGCCATATCATTTGAAAGATGCGATTTCCGTACTTTCAAATATGGGTACCCTCATGTGTACAGGTGACATTATGGGGGTGATACGGGCTGGTTCTGAGCTGGGAACAAATCAAAATCATACTGCTCATCAAGGATTAGCTTTTATGGGGCCACCTACCTTGACAGAGGGGATGCCACTGCAACCAATGGCACTCGTCCATCGTTTCAAGGTATATGCAGGTGACAAGTCCCATTCATCAACCACAGCACAGTAGTTACATAGAAGAAAAATATGATTTGAAAAAAATAATAGGGGAAAAAAACACTGAAAAAAATGCTTTCTTTTCATAATAAAGTATTTTCATGGGCTTCCACTGCTAATTCCTTCCAGGGGAAGCATCGCAGGAGTCTCATGGTGAAAGCTATAGCACATTTATAACAAGAGCTAATATACAGGTATATACCTGTATAGACCAGTTAGTATGAGGATAAAGGGGAAGATAAAAATATTAGGGTTCTATTTTCACATGATGGAGGGAGTAATTTTTCACAATGATTACTATTGGCTAATTTGCTATGGTTTTTATAAGACACTTTTGCACAAAACGATCATGAATCACTTCTTTGAATTCCACTTACACCACCTACTGGGCCACAACAAATAAGCAATAATTATTGAGCTAGCTCATATGACCAACCATTCATGCCCTTGCAATAAGCAGCTGTTGTTATTCACTTGAACTTGATGGTAAAGCCCTGTAAGGGAATGGCATTGATACAGTGGAAAGTGAGACAAGTTACACTCCTTTGACCTTGACTGTGATGTTTGTACCCGTCTTTGGCCACAAGAAGGACACAATGTGAATTCAAAATTCTTAAATGTTCCTAGAACTGTAGCAATCAAATAAATTGCCTTGCTGTATGCTTGTTTGGTGCATTTAAAAATAAAATATTGGCAGCAAAAAACACATTGCGTGTTAATACACAGAATGTATTTGGGATTTTCCCAGACACATGTCTTGTTTGCTTGTGGCGGTGTTCAGGAACTACACTGAGCTGGTAAGTGTTTGCTAGATAACAAAAAGACAATTACTGGAAGCAGGCAGGCCAGGGTTGCGAATTGCAAATAGAGACAAATCCACAGCCCTAAGGGGAACCTGGAGTGAACTAATCAGTGTATCTGATACATCCCTCCTAATTAAGTCTTGATCCCTTGGCAGCACTTGAAACAAATCAAGACTACATTACATTTTTACAGCAGGTGCTGACTGACTAACCATAATGCTGCCTTAGATCCACGAAAGTCAGGTGATTTTACCGAACTTCCTGCAAAGTAGCCAATGTTCTGTGTGCAGATACTTTGTGCATAGCCTGATTGTTGACAATATCCTGCCTGTAACTGTGCATATATGTTTTCTATAACAAAAATTGTTGGATTAACCAGTGCAGAGGATGCAAAATAGGAGTTTTATAACCTGCAGTATGATCAAACTGCATGCGATTTGTAATGCAGTTTTCCACTAATCAATTCACATTAACCAAAACTACAATGTATTAAACAGCACTTTGCCAAATGTATAGCAAACTGGCACATGCTGTTTAAGCAATTTTACCTGTCAGAATGCAAAGTAAATGAACTAAAAATAAACCCACTATGGGTAGGATCTAAACAAAATTATCACACCCACACCAAAACTGTACTGGCCAAACACTGTGTAGCACTGTAGTACTCTTCCTTGGTACTGTACCAGGGTACTACTGCAAACTTGCAATTACCTCTCTATCTGTCCCTACATCCCTGCTGCCTCTCTATCTGTCCCTACATCCCTGCAGCCTCTCTCTGTCCCTACATCCCTGCTGCCTCTCTGTCTGTCCCTACGTCCCTGCTGCCTCCCTATCTGTCCCTACATCCCTGCTGCCTCTCTCTGTACCTACGCCCCTGCTACCTCTCTATCTGTCCCTATGTCCTGCTGCCTCTCTCTCTCTGTTTCTATGCTCCTGCTTCCGCTTTCTATCCCTACGTCCCTGCTGCTTATCTCTGTCCCAATGTCTTTGCCTGCACTCTCTCGCTGTGTCCCTGCTGCCACTTGTTCTGTCTCTGTGTTCCTGCTGCCACTCTCTGCCTTTATGTTCCTGTTGCCTCTATTTGTTCCCTGCTGCCTCTCACTTTGTCCCAACTGTATCTCACCAAATCCCTGCTGACCCTCTATCTATCTATATGTCCCTGCTGCCTTTCTATCTGTCCCTACGTTCCTGCTGCCTCTCTGTTTCTATGCCCCTGCTGCCTCTTCCTGTCCCTACATCCCTTCTGCCTCTCTCTGTTTCTATGCCCCTGCTGCCTCTTTCTACCCCTAAGTTCCTGCTGCCTAACTATGTCCCTATGTATTTGCCGGGACTCTCTCTCTCTCTATCCCTGCCGCCACTCTCTCTGTCTCTTTGTCCCTGCTGCCTGTCTCTCTCTGGAGATCTGAGTTGGGGAGGGGGGGGGGGGGCTTAAAAATGTTGCTATGGGACCCACAAAGTTCTAATCACACCCCTGCCTCTATATAAATATGGTGCTGATTCAGTGGTGGGTGCTAATTGCGCCTCTGCAGAATTATGCAAAAGCTACATGAGGTGTATTAAGTAAAAAAGTAACCAGGGATTCTGTGATGCACTGCTGCATCTGAAGGGGAAGCACGGGATCATCTGCGTGCACATAGGACATCTAGTAACTCTGAAGTTACTCAGGATGTTGCGGGACCAGATCTGCGCATGTTCAGTGGTGTGCTTGCTCATGTGCAGATCATTAAACATAAGAGATTTATCTCAGAATCAGGATCTATATGTGTAACCAATATCTCCCCCTATTAGCTAATAACACTGTTCTGTAACATGACTTTTTTCTTTTATCTTTGGCCTAAACTGAGCCATGCCAGTTCAGGATCTCCAATAGCACATCGGCCCTCATTCCGAGTTGTTCGCGCGCTAGCTGCTTTTAGCAGCATTGCAAACGCTAGGCCGCCGCCCTCTGGGAGTGTATCTTAGCTTAGCAGAATAGCGAACGAAAGAGTAGCAGAATTGCTACTAAATATTTTCTTGCAGTTTCTGAGTAGCTCCAGACCTACTCCTAGATTGCGATCAGCTCGGTCCGTATAGTTCCTGGTTTGACGTCACAAACACGCCCTGCGTTCGGCCAGCCACTCCCCCATTTCTCCAGACACTCCCGCATTTTTCCCTGACACGCCTGCGTTTTTTAGCACACTCCCGGAAAACGCTCAGTTACCACCCAGAAACGCCCCTTTTCTGTCAATCACTCACCGATCAGCAGTGCGACTGAAAAGCGCCGCACAGACAACAGCAAAACTGCTAAGTTTTTAGTTAAATAACTAAGCGCATGCACACTGCGTACCATGCGTATGCGCATTTAGCAACAAATCGCAGCATAGCGAAAATCGGCAACAAGCGAACAACTCGGAATGACCACCATCGTGTCCTACCGGCATTACAACATGGAGGTGCGAGTGAAAACCTGAGATTTGGGCACCACCGTAAGGGAGAGATGTATCAAACCTTCTAAAGAATTTGTTATCCATAGCAACCAATGAGCTTCTAGCTATCATTTATCAAATATATTATATAAAATGATAGCTAGAACCTGGTTGATTGCTATGGGCATTGTATGGTGGTCACTGGGATGCTCCTTGTATTGAATATCTCTTACTGCAGTGTTTTCCAAACTTTTTTGAATCACGGCGCCCTAGCGTATAATAATTTTTTCACAGCACCCCCGTGGAAAGAAATATTAAAATAAGTAAATTGTGTTTTAATGTCATCCTTAGGTTCAACTGTATGTTGAGGGGAAAGATTTGCTTCTGTTTGTCCACATATTTTATGATTGCCAGCCACCAGCACTAGTTTTGCCTATTGCATTGACCATAAATAATTTTAATTGGTCCTGGACCACAAATCCAAGGCACCCCTGCAACTGTCCGAGGCACCCCAGGGTGCCACGGCACACAGTTTGGGAACCGCTGTCTTACTGGAAATGTAGACAGAGACATTGTGATTTATTTTTTCTTCTACACCACGAGGAAAAATGTGAGACCAGTGGGTGTTTACCAATGGATGAGACACCAGTCAGAATGATCTATTTTATAGTGATCTTTTTCCAAGTCGGTGCTAATTTTTGGAATTCCCTGCTGTTGAATTAAGTAGTCATAATCATTTAATGTGTCACCCTGGTGTTCTGACTATGCCTACCAGTACAATGCCTCACCTACTGGTGTGATCACCCACTGTGACACAATCTTTCTAATGAGGCCACTACATGAGGCCACTTTTCATAATTTTCCAGGGCCACTTTAAGTTCCCAATCCGCCCTTGTCTGGCATAGAAGAAATGTGAATGATAAATCAAAGTAAATGTACCAGGAGGGTACTGACAAGCCATTAGAAAGTTATCGGAAGATATAAACCCTTTTTAACATTATCTTATACTGTGAATTTCTTACCGTTTCCAAGACAAAGACATTGTCAATTATTAAGTTAACTTGTTAATTAAATGAAAGGGAGACATGATATTTTCCTGGAGATGTATCAAGCCACGGAGAGAGATAAAGTTGGGTATTTGCCCAAAGCAAATGATACTCCTAACTACAGGTATGTATGCACTGTGCTGGATAAGTGACAGAAGATGATTGGATGCTTTGGACATTTCCACTTTCTCTCTCTCCAAGGCTTGGTACATCTCCCCAAGAGTGCTGTATATAAAATATATAACTCGCTGCTATACAGCAGGTCAGGAGCACCAGCAGGACAGTAGAGTAACAGTCATATCAGTAATAATTTGCAGACCCTGTGAAATTATCATGCAATAAAGAATGGAGACTCAGTCAATGAATACATAAAACATTTTTAGTTTATGCTAAAATATAAAAAATGTATTATGAAGAATATTTAACAAATAATATTTGCGAGACATCTCAGAAAACAGTCGGTTTTGGGGGCTGCCCACATATATTAAATAGGCCCTGAACAGGGCCGGATTTAGGGGGGGGGGGGGGGGCGCGAAGGGGGCGACCGCCCCCCCTAACACAGTCATAGCCACGCCCACTTTTGAGCAGATGAGAGCTCTCCGGGGAGAGCATGAGGCACAACAATGTGCTGCAGCTTATACCAAAGCAGCACAGAGGAGCCAGGAGAGCAAGGGTTACAGAGCATTTGCCCCTCACTTGCTGGTGTGTGGGTATTAGGGCTAATAAATACAATTACCCCATAGCACAGTCACATGTACGTACAACAATCCAAAGCTCTATCTCAGTCTCACTCAAAAAGTTCAGTCAGAAGTGAGAGAGGAGGAGTTAGGATTGCAGATGGGAGGAGTTGGGACTGTAGAGGGAGGAGTCAAGATTAAACAGTAAACCGCCCCCCCTAAAGAAAAGTCTAGATCCGTCCCTGGCCCTGAATGTATGTATTGGGGGCTGCAATAGATATTGAAGATATCTGCTGCATTCCTCCTATTGTGATTGCAAAGCAGCCACCAAAAGTTTCTACGGCAGTTGGTAAACTGCGATACTCACCAAGCTCTAGAATGCGGAGCATTTCTGAGCTTGGCCCGACAGCATTACTGTCTGCTCTCACATACGCAGTCTGACAAAAGCACATGTGAAGTAGCGTAGCTGAGGTCTAACCCCAGTAGTAAAGTGATCGTATTAGCGATTATTTTACTTCTTATACATTGCAGGGACGGGTATGAGATTGATACTCATTATAGTATAAAAGCTATACCTCTGGACTCACAAAGAGTCATCCTTCAGCACTCAGGAGAGAAAAAAACTCCTTGGGGGTAACCTCTGGGGAACCATGGCCTCAGGATTGTCCTTCCCTCTGGGCATTAATAGGTGTACTAATAGGGGGATCAGTATGATATCCTGGAGCATGGGATCCTATTGGTCGTAATACCGACGCTGGGATCGCGGTGCAAAATAGGCTGACAGGGGTGAGTAAGGGGTCTTTTCCCCTCTCCCCACCCCCTTAAACCACCCTGTCCGCAGTCTAAAACTGACCTTCCCTTTTGTGCCTAACTCTAACCCTCCCGTAGAGGTGCCTAATCCTAACCTCTATGTGGAGGTGACTCTGGGTATTAGGCCCAGAGTCACCCACCCGGCTCCATGTTAGGCGGGCACTAGGCCCGTGGGTAAAGTCAGGTCTCCGGCCTGTGTGCAGTGGGGGGGCGCTAGGCCCAGTTCATAAGTACCACCTCTAGGTAAATAAGTGATCTGGGCAATAGGCCCAGATCGCCAGTGAGCCCCTGGTAAGTAAGTGTATTGTGGGTGGGCTGTACGGCGCCCACTCCCCAGAGAGTAGGTAGGTATTTAAAGGGACAGCACCGTTTGATCTTGTATTGTGATGCCTGTTGTTAGCGTGCAGGGCAAAGTATTTGTTTTAAAGTTTGTGCATAGCGTTTGTGTTGCACCACCGACACCTGTGCTAGTTTGAGGGCTCTGTTCATGTAGCTAGCGTAGCGATCGTACACTAGGGTAGAGTTAGGCCCTACACGGCTGTTGTTTGTTTGTATGCCTCCTTACAGGGACTTGTAAGTGAAGAGGAAGATCACAGTACAAGAATGGCAATGGTGAGCATCATCTGTGTCTGTTTGTCCCTTTGTCTGTCTGTCCCCCCGAGTGCTGGTTTAGGGGTTTGCTCACGGACGCGAGAACCCCCTTTATAAGACTATGCGCGAGAGTGCGAGTGTGTGAAAATTGGGCGGCTGAGTCTTTGTGCCGATGATGATTTTCACCTAACCGGTGAAGGTCACCGCCACTCTGGGTGTATCCTCTTTCCCATTGGAAAAGAGTTGATACTCCTTCATTTATCTCCTTTCCTTCCCAGCTCGTCCATCATCTACATCTGGAAGGGGATCGCCGTGTCCGGGTCCAAGTGCAGTTTCCAGGACCATTGAAGATTCCGTGACCTGAAGATGAGAGAGTGCAGTGCCTGGTAAGTGGTGAGTCTACACCTGCACGGCAGCAGCCACTACACCGCACCGCCACCACTCTAAAATTTGGCGTAATTGGCAGGATCACGGACCGCGGACATGATGTGGAACGTCCTCAAGACGGAACAGATCCACCCCTGGGCGTGTGAGGACAAGAGTGACTGGGTGACGGTGTCTGGGACAGATATCCTGAAGATGGTGCAGTGGTCGGTCCAGCGTGGATAGGAAGAGAGCTGGGAAAAAGGGCGCAAGAAGGCCGCTGTAACGCCCTGCAAGAAATGTTGGCAAATGGGACACTTTGCTGATGAATGTACTTGTCGAGAGACTCCGAGAAGAGAAGGCCGAGAGACATCCTCAAAGAAGGTGGTCCAGCAAGCGGACCGAAGACGCTGTCAGAAGGGCCATGCGAAGAAAGAGTCTTGGTGTTTGCTCTGCAGAAACTACGGGCATGAGCATAACAGTTGTCCCTGGGATGAAGAGTGGAGCCAAGACAAGGTCGATTTCCGGTGTGAAAGTTGCGGGAGATCCCCGGCATCGGCTTCCGGAGTGTCCATGGACTGAGGACAGGACAGAGTACGAGGCCGCTGTGAAGCAGCTGACAGAGTCTCGTCAGGAACTCTGGGATCGGGTGGCTGCAGAACCCGTGTGTGCCCTCTGTAAGGGGAAGGGACATTTGCTTCCCGATTGTCCGTGGGATGAAGACCGGATGATTGCAGATGGTTGTGCCCAGAGATGGGAGGAAGAGACCAGAGAAATGGAGCAGAAGAGCCTGCTTGAAGTTAGTTCGCAGGTGCCCATTTCCCTTGAGCCAGTGGAGACCCCTCTGTGATGGAGGTGGCCAAGGAACCCGTGTTGGAGAAGGTGGCAGTAACACTCCCTTGTAGGAAGTGTCGGTGACCAGGACATTCGGCCAATCAGTGTCCCTGGGAAGATGCCGTGGACCTACTCTGCCCCAAGAAAGCAACCCCAGTGAAAGTGGATCTTTACCCGCAGAAGGCGGACGTGGACAACTGGGAGGAGAAAAGACAACGCTGCAAGGAAAAGTGCGAAGACTCAGTGACAGACGTGTCCAGAAGTTCCCCGCTATGAAACTGTCCACGACCAGGATGTGTAGAACTTGTTTGTGTTGCACGACCCACACCTGAGCTAGTTTGAGGGCTCTGTTCATGTAGCTAGTGTAGTGGACGCACACTAGGGTAGAGTTAGGCCCTGCATGGCTGTTGTTTGTTTGCCTCCTTACAGGGACCTGTAAGTGAAGAGGAAGATCGCAGTACAAGATTGGCAACGGTGAGCATCATCTGTGTCTGTTTGTCCCTTTGTCTGTCTGTACCCGCGAGCACCGGTTTAGGGGTTTGCTCACGGACGTGAGAACCCCCTTAATCACACTACACGTGAGAGTGCGAGTGTGTGAAAATTGGGTGGCTGAGGCTTTGTACCGATGATAATTTTCACCTAACCGGTGAAGGTCGCCGTCACCCTGGGAGTATTCTCTTTCTCTTTGGAAAAGAGTTGATACTCCTTCATTATCGCCTTTCCTTCCCAGCTCGTCCGTCATCTACATCTGGAAGGGGATCGCCGTGTCCGGGTCCAAGTGCAGTTTCCAAGTCTGTTGAAGATTCCATGACCTGAAGGTGAGAGAGTGCGGCGCCTGGTAAGTGGTGAGTCTACACCTGCACGGCAGCAACCACTACACCGCACCGCCGCCACTCTAACATCTGTCCCCACTGCCTAACCCTACCCCACCCTACCTGCAGCCTAACCCTTACCTCTCCCCACCCGCAGCCTAAATCTAACCCTACTGGGAGCTATGGCTAATGGGATGGGTAGAATACTTACCTATACCTGCTTATATTTGCCAAAGTTCAACTGCTGTGTGGACTTAGAGGAAAAGATGAAAAAACATTGTTAGTGGATGAACAAGCAGAGAGACAAACTGCAAACAGTGGTGTGGTTGTATAGAGAGACAAATCTCTCTATGTAAATATGTTACTCTAACTATTGAGATGGACTTTGACATGGAAAATGCCTAAATTAAGGACAATTAACCCAAAGATCCGGTTGTTTGTATACAATACACACATTGGGGGGGGATAAGTTCTTTCTTATAGTAATAAGTGGGTACCTTCAGAATAGAAATTTGACCAGTAAATAATAAAAGCTATAAATTGCTAACATTTAGGGGTCAATCCAATTACAGTAGGTACAAGTTGCCATTGCTGCAATGTTTCAACATCGCACTCCTTGTGGCCAGATAGGGTTGCGGGCATTTTTAAGCGAGTTTAGGCTGCCGGAAAGTGCGGCTGTTGTAAGACAAATGTGCACCTAATTAAATTGACCCCTTAGTTGTTAAATGTGATAAAATAGTAAAAAATAATAAGAATTTACTTACCGATAATTCTATTTCTCGGAGTCCGTAGTGGATGCTGGGGTTCCTGAAAGGACCATGGGGAATAGCGGCTCCGCAGGAGACAGGGCACAAAAGTAAAGCTTTCCGATCAGGTGGTGTGCACTGGCTCCTCCCCCTATGACCCTCCTCCAAGCCAGTTAGGTACTGTGCCCGGACGAGCGTACACAATAAGGGAGGAATTTTGAATCCCGGGTAAGACTCAATACCAGCCACACCAATCACACCGTACAACTTGTGATCTAAACCCAGTTAACAGTATGATAACAGCGGAGCCTCTGAAAAGATGGCTCACAACAATAATAACCCGATTTTTGTAACTATGTACAAGTATTGCAGATAATCCGCACTTGGGATGGGCGCCCAGCATCCACTACGGACTCCGAGAAATAGAATTATCGGTAAGTAAATTCTTATTTTCTCTATCGTCCTAGTGGATGCTGGGGTTCCTGAAAGGACCATGGGGATTATACCAAAGCTCCCAAACGGGCGGGAGAGTGCGGATGACTCTGCAGCACCGAATGAGAGAACTCCAGGTCCTCCTTAGCCAGGGTATCAAATTTGTAGAATTTAGCAAACGTGTTTGCCCCTGACCAAGTAGCTGCTCGGCAAAGTTGTAAAGCCGAGACCCCTCGGGCAGCCGCCCAAGATGAGCCCACCTTCCTTGTGGAATGGGCATTTACATATTTTGGCTGTGGCAGGCCTGCCACAGAATGTGCAAGCTGAATTGTATTACACATCCAACTAGCAATAGTCTGCTTAGAAGCAAGAGCACCCAGTTTGTTGGGTGCATACAGGATAACAGCAAGTCAGTTTTCCTGACTCCAGCCGTCCTGGAACATATTTTCAGGGCCCTGACAACATCTAGCAACTTGGAGTCCTCCAAGTCCCTAGTAGGTGCAAGGCACCACAATAAGCTGGTTCAGGTGAAACACTGACACCACCTTTAGGGAGAGAACTGGGGACGAGTCCGCAGCTCTGCCCTGTCCGAATGGACAAACAGATATGGGCTTTTTTGAGAAAAAAACACCAATTTAACACTCGCCTGGTCCAGGCCAGGGCCAAGAGCATGGTCACTTTTCATGTGAGATGCTTCAAATCCACAGATTTGACTGGTTTTAAACCAATGTGATTTGAGGAATCCCAGAACTACGTTGAGATCCCACAGTGCCACTGGAGGCACAAAAGGGGGTTGTATATGCAATACTCCCTTGACAAACTTCTGGACTTCAGGAACTGAAGCCAATTCTTTCTGGAAGAAAATCGACAGGGCCGAAATTTGAACCTTAATGGACCCCAATTTGAGGCCCATAGACACTCCTGTTTGCAGGAAATGCAGGAAACGACCGAGTTGAAATTTCTTTGTGGGGCCTTCCTGGCCTCACACCACGCAACATATTTTCGCCACATGTGGTGATAATGTTGTGCGGTCACCTCCTTTCTGGCTTTGACCAGGGTAGGAATGACCTCTTCCGGAATGCCTTTTTCCCTTAGGATCCGGCTTTCCACCGCCATGCCGACAAACGCAGCTGCGGTAAGTCTTGGAACAGACATGGTACTTGCTGAAGCAAGTCCCTTCTTAGCGGCAGAGGCCATAAGACCTCTGTAAGCATCTCTTGAAGTTCCGGGTACCAAGTCCTTCTTGGCCAATCCGGAGCCATGAGTATAGTTCTTACTCCTCTACGTCTTATAATTCTCAGCACCTTAGGTATGAGAAGCAGAGGAGGGAACACATACACCGACTGGTACACCCACGGTGTTACCAGAACGTCCACAGCTATTGCCTGAGGGTCTCTTGACCTGGCGCAATACCTGTCCCGTTTTTTGTTCAGACGGGACGCCATCATGTCCACCTTTGGTATTTCCCAACGGTTTACAATCATGTGGAAAAAACTTCCCGATGAAGTTTCCACTCTCCCGGGTGGAGGTCGTGCCTGCTGAGGAAGTCTGCTTCCCAGTTTCCATTCCCGGGATGAAACACTGCTGACAGTGCTATCACATGATTTTCCGCCCAGCGAAAAGTCCTTGCAGTTTTTGCCATTGCCCTCCTGCTTCTTGTGTCGCCCTGTCTGTTTACGTGGGCGACTGCCGTGATGTTTTTCCCACTGGATCAATACCGGCTGACCTTGAAGCAGAGGTCTTGCTAAGCTTAGAGCATTATAAATTTACCCTTAGCTCCAGTATATTTATGTGGAGAAAAGTCTCCAGACTTGATCACACTCCCTGGAAATTTTTTCCTTGTGTGACTGCTCCCCAGCCTCTCGGGCTGGGCTCCGTGGTCACCAGCATCCAATCCTGAATGCCGAATCTGCGGCCCTCTAGAAGATGAGCACTCTATAACCACCACAGGAGAGACACCCTTGTCCTTGGATATAGGGTTATCCGCTGATGCATCTGAAGATGCGATCCGGACCATTTGTCCAGCAGATCCCACTGAAAAGTTCTTGCGTGAAATCTGCCGAATGGAATTGCTTCGTAGGAAGCCACCATTTTTACCAGGACCCTTGTGCAATGATGCACTGTTTTTAGGAGGTTCCTGACTAGCTCGGATAACTCCCTGGCTTTCTCTTCCGGGAGAAACACCTTTTTCTGGACTGTGTCCAGAATCATCCCTAGGCACAGCAGACGTGTCGTCGGGATCAGCTGCGATTTTGGAATATTTAGAATCCACCCGTGCTGTTGTAGCAGTATCCGAGATAGTGCTACTCCGACCTCCAACTGTTCCCTGGACTATGCCCTTATCAGGAGATCGTCCAAGTAAGGGATAATTAAGACGCCTTTTCTTCGAAGAAGAATCATCATTTCGGCCATTACCTTGGTAAAGACCCGGGGTGCCGTGGACAATCCAAACGGCAGCGTCTGAAACTGATAGTGACAGTTCTGCACCACGAACCTGAGGTACCCTTAGTGAGAAGGGCAAATTTGGGACATAGAGGTAAGCATCCCTGATGTCCCGGGACACTATATAGTCCCCTTCTTCCTGGTTCGTTATCACTGCTCTGAGTGACTCCATCTTGATTTGAACCTTTGTAAGTGTTCAAAAAATTTTTTAGAATAAGTCTCACCTAGCCTTCTGGCTTCAGTACCACAATATAGTGTGGAATAATACCCCTTTTCTTGTAGTAGGAGGGGTAATTTAATTATCACCTGCTGGGAATACAGCTTGTGAATTTTTTCCCATACTGCCTCCTTGTCGGAGGGAGACCTTGGTAAAGCAGACTTCAGGAGCCTGCGAAGGGGAAACGTCTCGACATTCCAATCTGTACCCCTGGGATACTACTTGTAGGATCCAGGGGTCCTGTACGGTCTCAGCGCCATGCTGAGAACTTGTCAGAAGCGGTGGAACGCTTCTGTTCCTGGGAATGGGCTGCCTGCTGCAGTCTTCTTCCCTTTCCTCTATCCCTGGGCAGATATGATCTTATAGGGACGAAAGGACTGAGGCTGAAAAGACGGTGTCTTTTTCTGCAGAGATGTGACTTAGGGTAAAAACGGCGGATTTTCCAGCAGTTGCCGTGGCCACCAGGTCCGATGGACCGACCCCAAATAACTCCTCTTCCTTTATACGGCAATACACCTTTGTGCCGTTTGGAATCTGCATCACCTGACCACTGTCGTGTCCATAACATCTTCTGGCAGATATGGACATCGCATTTACTCTTGATGCCAGAGTGCAAATATCCCTCTGTGCATCTCGCATATATAGAAATGCATCCTTTAAATGCTCTATAGTCAATAAAATACTGTCCCTGTCAAGGGTATCAATATTTTTAGTCAGGGAATCCGACCAAGCCACCCCAGCTCTGCACATCCAGGCTGAGGCGATCGCTGGTCGCAGTATAACACCAGTATGTGTGTATATACTTTTTATGATATTTTCCAGCCTCCTGTCAGCTGGTCCTTGAGGACGGCCCTATCTATAGACGATACCGCCACTTGTTTTGATAAGCGTGTGAGCGCCTTATCCACCCTAAGGGGTGTTTCCCAACGCGCCCTAACTTCTGGCGGGAAAGGGTATACCGCCCATAATTTTCTATCGGGGGGAACCCACGCATCATCACACACTTTATTTAATTTATCTGATTCAGGAAAAACTACGGTAGTTTTTTCACATCCCACATAATACCCTCTTTTGTGGTACTTGTAGTATCAGAAATATGAAACACCTCCTTCATTGCCTTTAACGTGTGGCCCTAATAAGGAATACGTTTGTTTATTCACCGTCGACACTGGATTCAGTGTCCCTGTCTGTGTCTGTGTCGACCGACTAAAGTAAACGGGCGTTTTAAAACCCCTGACGGTGTTTTTGAGACGTCTGGACCGGTACTAATTGTTTGTCGGCCGTCTCATGTCGTCAACCGACCTTGCAGCGTGTTGACATTATCACGTAATTCCCTAAATAAGCCATCCATTCCGGTGTCGACTCCCTAGAGAGTGACATCACCATTACAGGCAATTGCTCCGCCTCCTCACCAACATCGTCCTCATACATGTCGACACACACGTACCGACACACAGCACACACACAGGGAATGCTCTGATAGAGGACAGGACCCACTAGCCCTTTGGAGAGACAGAGGGAGAGTTTACCAGCACACACCAAAAACGCTATAATTATATAGGGACAACCTTATATAAGTGTTTTCCCTTATAGCATCTTTTTTATATATTTCTAACGCCAAATTAGTGCCCCCCCTCTCTGTTTTAACCCTGTTTCTGTAGTGCAGTGCAGGGGAGAGCCTGGGAGCCTTCCCTCCAGCCTCCAGCCTTTCTGTGAGGGAAAATGGCGCTGAGATAGGCCCCGCCCCTTTTTCGGCGGCCTCGTCTCCCGCTCTTAACGGATTCTGGCAGGGGTTAAATATCTCCATATAGCCTCCGGAGGCTATATGTGAGGTATTTTTAGCCAAAATAGGTATTCATTTGCCTCCCAGGGCGCCCCCCTCCCAGCGCCCTGCACCCTCAGTGACTGCCGTGTGAAGTGTGCTGAGAGGAAAATGGCGCTGGGTGCTGTGCAGTGCTGTGCGCTACCTTTAGAAGACTGAGGAGTCTTCTGCCGCCGATTCTGGACCTCTTCTTACTTCAGCATCTGCAAGGGGGCCGGCGGCAAGGCTCCGGTGACCATCCAGGCTGTACCTGTGATCGTCCCTCTGGAGCTGATGTCAAGTAGCCAAGAAGCCAATCCATCCTGCACGCAGGTGAGTTCACTTCTTCTCCCCTAAGTCCCTCGTTGCAGTGATCCTGTTGCCAGCAGGACTCACTGTAAAATAAAAAACCTAAGCTAAACTTTTCTAAGCAGCTCTTTAGGAGAGCCACCTAGATTGCACCCTTCTCGGCCGGGCACAAAAATCTAACTGGCTTGGAGGAGGGTCATAGGGGGAGGAGCCAGTGCACACCACCTGATCGGAAAGCTTTACTTTTGTGCCCTGTCTCCTGCGGAGCCGCTATTCCCCATGGTCCTTTCAGGAACCCCAGCATCCACTAGGACGATAGAGAAAATGGTGTGATTGTGAGCCTGATTCAGTTGTGGTTGTTAAAGCAATCGTTGCTGCAATCTTTTGCCGTTTGCAATTGCATCGCAGTCCACCCTGATTGAATTGGAGCAGTCATAGACTGAGCAAGTCTCCTAGACACTGAGGGTTCTCCAGCATCAACACAGGTCGCAATGGGTAATTTATACACATGCATGGAAAGGTGTTTGAACATGCCTGTGTACAGTTAGCCACCCCTTTTACCACCCCAAATGCAAACTTCCTGTCAGTCACTTTGCAATGGGATATTCTATGTGAGTAAATATATCTACCCCCAGTTCATTGATAAAAAGGTCACCCAGTTCACTATCTCCATTGGAGCAGCTATTCCAGCTTTGACATTAGGGGAAACGGACAGAGAAAAATAGGCTCCCCACTTCTATTGTGGGCATTATGTATATAAGTGGCACTACTATTGTGCACATCATGTGTATAAGAGGCATTACTACTGTTGACATTATACATACTGTATAAGGGGTACTACTGTGGACATAATATGTATAAGCAGTACTACTACTGTGGGCATTATTTGTAAGGGGCATTACAACTGTGGACATTATGTGTATAGGGGCACTACTACTGTGGGCATTATGTGTATATTAGGGGGCACTATTACTGTGGGGATTATGCATATAAGGGGCTCTACTACTGTGGACATTAGGCGTGTAAGCAGCACTACTACTGTGGGCATTATGAGTGTAAGTGGCACTACTACTGTGTGCATCATGTGTATAAGGGGCATTACTACTGTTCACTTTATGCATATAAGGGGTACTACGGTGGGCATAATGTATATAAGCAGCACTACTACTGTGGGTATTTTTTGTAAGGGGCATTACTACTGTGGGCATTATGTGTATAATGGGCACTACTGTGTAACATAACATGACTAGAGGGTGCTACTGTGTGATGTAATGTGAATAAGGGACACTACTATGTGGTCTACTATGAATCAGGGGCACTACGTGCAGTGTAATGTAAATAAAATTGTGATTTTGTGTGACATAATTTGAATTTGGAGTACTATTGTGTGGTGAAGCTCCTTCTTTGTGAGACCACACTGCTTTTTTTTTAGCCAGCTAGCTGTCACTTTATGGGAGCGCTCAAATTTATAGTTTACAGGGGGCGCCAAACACCTTAGCACCGCCCCTGCCCCCACACCATCTGTATGTCCCATACTGAGCTGCACCCTTCTGCATGATTTGTTTTGTCCAATCTCCCCCACCATAGTCTCTGTTTTGTACTGTGCTCTCAATACTTACCTCCTGTATGTTATCTTCCAGTCCTTACTGCCTCTGCGACCCCTCCCGTCATCTTCAACTGACACTTTGCAGATCTCTTTGTCAGTCACCATACACTCTGTAAAACTCTTTGCCAGAACTTTGCCAGATAATGATCTAAACAACCATAATTTCTTGGTCAGACATACTATGTGTATAATTGTACTACATTTTGTTACGTACTTTCAATTTTATTAAGTTGCAGTTTATCTATTTTATTGACTTTTTCATCCAAAACCAAGATCCTGTCTCATAGAGACCCAAGTTATCTGCTCTAGGTTTCATCTTCCCTAGTGCTAGGACCACGTTAGTATCATATAATACCCACAGTGTGCAGGTTACAGTCATAATTTTTAGAGCTACTGTAACTATCCTTTATACTAGAAATGACATTATACGGGGCACTACTTCTGTGGGCTTTAAGTGTACAGGGGGCACTACTGCTGTGCACATTATGTGTATGGGGCACTACTACTGTGGGTATTATGTGTATAAGGGGCACTACTACTGTAGGCATTATGTGTAAGGGGCACTACTACTGTGGGCATAATGTGTATAAGGGGCACTACTGTGCTCATTACGTATAAGGGGCACTACTATGGGCATTGTATATAAAGCATTATGTATAAAGGGCACTAGTATGTGGCATTAGGTGTACAAGGGCCACTACTACTGTGTACATTATGTGTATAGTGGCACTACTACTGTGGGCATTATGTGTATAGGGGCACTACTACTGTGTGCATAATGTGTATAGGGGCACTTCTACTGTGGGGATTATGTATATAAGGGGCACTACTACTGTGGAGATTATGCATATAAGCGGCACTACTACTGAGGACTGTATATGTATATTTTGCGCCCCCTGGTGTTAGCTGTGATGTACAGATTTAATGATCCCCCCACCCTTTAAATATTTCCCCCTCTCACCCCCATCCTTTATACAGTAATTTAAATGAAGCTCTCACCCCTACACTATAAAATATATTTAATGAGTTTCTCCCCCGCACAGACCTCAGAGCTGGCTTACGGGTCCCAGCATGGTCAGGCAGATTCAGAATTCAACTCCAGTCTCCCAAGTCCCGTACCTCGGCTCCTTCTTGAGGGATTAGACATCATGACGTCTCATCCGCCAGTGCCAGTAGCACAGCGCCATTTACTAATAATTACTGGCTCCGACGGAAGAGGGGAACAGGCAGCGCTGTGGGTATATAGACAAAGGAGTAGTAGCTGGAGATGATTCTACTACTCTTCCAGAGGTATATTATATATATATATATATATATGTAGAGAAAACGGAAGGCACTCCAGGGATTTGGTAAAGAGAGCTGACAGGCAACAGCTGATTAAGCCAACGTTTCTGGCATTTTCACCCCTTTATCAAGACTTATAAGTTATAAGTCCATGACCTGCAGCTTCTGCGCCCTGCCAGTCATGGAGCCGCAGCCCATACCATGGTCAGTGGGGAGCCAGAGGCACTGACTTTACCGCGGATCGGAGGATGGGGGGAAGGGGGCGATAGTGTGTGTGTGTGGTGGTGGGGGGCGGCGGGCAAGCAATCACAAGTTGAGGAGTGTAATCGCACGGATGGGGGTGTAATATGCAAGATGCGGGGGGAGATAGCAGGGGGCTCACTACATGAGGTTGCTGTTGCGGTGCGGGGGGGAAGAAGAGGAGTAGTGAGCGCAGCTAAAGGAATAATAAATAAAGCGTTCATCCACAGTGTGTGACGCCTCCCTCCAGTGGCCGGCGCCCATAGCCTAAAGCTACCTAATGGTGGCGCCAGCCCTGCATGGGTGGAATCCTCACTAGGGAATGTCCAAATGCTTCACTGTCAAGTTATAGCAAGAGAAATCTACAAATCAATATGCTGTACATTAGCGATAAACACGCCACACAACCATAACAAAATACGCTAATCATATCCAAAACTACATACTATGCAAATGGGGGGTGATGGCTGCTTGCCAATAATGTGGTATTCCGATCAGTGGCCTTGCGAAATAATGTAGTTATTAGTGTCCCTTCTTTCAGAATTATTTTTATGTCAAGAAAACTGATCTCCTTAACAGACAGGGTGTATGTGAATCTGACAGGACTCTCCAATTTATTTAGCTCCTCAACAATATTAACAAAAGACTGTTCCGATTCAGACCAAAGCATGAAAACATCATCGATGAATCGTTTGTACAGACGTATATGCTCGCCATACTGGGGATAAATGTAATCTTCTTCAAACCGTGTCATATATAAGTTGGCATATGACAGAGCCAGGTTTGACCCCATGGCTGTCCCTGACTTTTGCAGAAAAAAATAATCTTTATATGAAAAATGTTTTAAACTTAATACTAACTGGATCAACTCGAGGATGTATTCAATTGGTTGTGCTAATTTTACAGATGATTTCAACGCAATGCATACCGATTCCAAACTTTGGTCATGTGGAATGACCCTGTATTTTGTCCTATGAACTGTTGAGAACGGATTGCTTATGTAGTCCCTGTGATTAAGTAAGTTGTATTTCATTTGCTTACTGTCTGGTATTAGGGACCAGTGTCTATGATGGATTATATATCTTTTCTACATCCTTTCTGTTATAGAAATTATGTACACATTGTTCCTGGGAGTTTAATGTGGTTAGACCTGGCCATATGGACCATTTGCATAGTATGTAGTTTTGGATATGATTAGCATATTTTGTTATGGTTGTGTGGCGTGTTTATCGCTAATGTACTACATATTGATTTGTAGATTTCTCTTGCTATAACTTGACAGTGAAGCATTTGGACATTCCCTAGTGAGAATTCCACCCATGTAAGTTGTATAGTCGATTGACTTTATTACGGGTGAGCACATATATTTTTCTATACCCACACTGGTTATGGGTTGCTGTCTCTTTGCGCTTTGAGTGCTATTTGTTTATATCTATTGCAGCAATGGGACCTGGGAGGCAATAAGTGTGTTTCCATGTTTTGTGTTTTTTGCAGAATTCTATAGATGACCTATTACGTGTATATATATATATATATATATATATGAATTCTCCAAGTTATAACTATACCAGCCTGTCTTGAAAAAGACCCATGTGTTGGGTTGAAACGTCGACTGATGGCGTATTGGTGAACTGAATGATCCAAGTATTAAAGAAAATATGAACTTTGAAAAATAAGAACTTTGAATTTTTTAATTATTTTGGAGTGCCCCTCCTCTGATAGTGGAACCTCGAATCTATATATATATATATATATATATATATATGTGTGTGTGTGTGTGTGTGTGTGTGTGTGTGTGTGTGTGTGTGTGTAGAAAGAGCAAATGAGGGGCGCGGAGTATGAGTAAAATGATACAACACTTGCTTTAGTTGTAGTACATAGATACATACATATCAGTTTTATAAACACGGCTCAGTCGGTCACCCTCGGTGCCTCCGGATAACATCCGATACGGAAACCTCCTGCCGGTAATTCACCACTCTCAGGTAGAAGCTCAAGCAGAGTCAGGGTAGCATGGATGACGTCAGCACGTCTATTTGTCGTTACCACTCCAACGCGTTTCAACCATCAAGATCTTCGTCAGGGGGTTTCCATATCGGATGTTATCCGGAGGCACCGAGGGTGACCGACTGAGCCGTGTTTATAAAACTGATATGTATGTATCTATGTACTACAATTAAAGCAAGTATTGTATCATTTTACTCATACTCCGCGCCCCTCATTTGCTCTTTCTATATGTATCTCTCCATTGAGCCCATGGTACGGCTTATACCTTGAGGAGGCTGCAGAGGATTGCTGTTGTGTCCATTAAGGATTTATCAGGAGCATCTAATTATCTGTGATTAGGACTTGGACTTGGTGGATCAGTGCGTATATCCTTACAACTATATATATATATATATATATATATATACATACATACACACATACACACACACATACATACCTACCGTCCAACTGTCCCACTTTCTGCAGGGCAGCCCTGTTTTTTTTGGGACTGTCCCGCTGTCCCACCCGCAGGCTGCAGTGTCCCAGAGTGGTAGGAAGGGGGGGGGGGGCATTTGGGAGGCTCCTATCAATAGCTGCTCTACAGCTCTCTAGCGGTGATTAGATGCTGTGTGCATGCACTGTGCAACATGCCCTATTTTCTGCAACGCTGCCTGTCGCCGCGGCATCGCACTCCTTGATCTGCACATGCATATATATAAAAACATCAGAGATATATGTACACACCGGGTTTACTTTTTGGGCAAAGCAGTAATTAATCCTTAACTCCCTTTTTGTTAGGTTCCTGGTGCTCAGAACAAGGGAGATGTTGCGTAGTGAGTCCTGAGCACCAGAACGTGACGCTGAAACAAGGTGTGGTGTGGAAATAGCCCCTAGCACCCTACCTCCGTTGTTTTACCCGTGTGGTCAGTTCACGCCTGCATGACTATGGTTTCTTGGGCCCATGGCAGCCGCGTTTGAAGGGCGGATTAGGTCTGCCCAACTCCGATGCCCCCGCAGGTCTAAAAGGGAGACAAAGCGTGAACTGAGACAGGGTAATAACAAGGGGACCTCTAACTGAAACAACCAAAGCCAGGGGCTACTGACTACCCTAAAACTAAATGTATGTGCGGCTTGCCGCCAAAGGAAAAGAACAACCAAAGGAAATGCTGTCCACACGCCGACACAATACTTTTGTGTACCGGCGGTGACAGCATAAGCAGAACCCTCTGCAAAACACCAGTAACTAAATATAACAAAGGAATACAGCGGCCTAGGCCGACGGATGCGGCAAAGCCGCTACTCACGGAACCGGTACAAATACTGGCAAACGGACAGGAACCCCCAATGCTGCCGACACAGACTCTCAGAACTGGAGGACAGGCAGAATCCCAAACGACAGACCGGTGGACACCAAGAAGCCAGAAACTCGACCAGGCACAGGCAAAGCCACAGAACTTCTGGACAGGAATGCTTCACGGCAGGACACGGAATCAGACACAGGAACTGACACAGGAATCGACACAGGAACCGACACTGGAAGCAGCTAGACAGACACTGCTAGACAGGAGCTCAGGAGCTGGCAGGGACTAGCTCAGAACTCAAGAACTCTGGAACCCAGGAAATATCACCAGCCTCTGTGAATTGCACTGAGCCAGCATATAACAGAGAGGCCTAATTAATTATGTTGTGCAGCTGCCCTGTTGCATGACTCCAAACTGACAAGATGCAATTAGCAGACAGGTGAGGCCAACCACATGGAAACAGGCTGCAATTACACAGACTCACCACTGACAGAAAACAATAATCTTCTAAACCAGAGCAAAGGGAAATCCTGGCCTGCAAGAGAACTAAAAACATAAAATAGGAATGAACCACTACCTGTGGTTCATAACAGTATCCTCTCCTTAAGGGTGAGCTCCGAGCACCCCATGACACCCACGGGGAACATAAACAGAAGTATAACATAAAATACATAACCAAAATGCAAAACAGGAATGAGCCACAGCCGTGGCTCATAACATTACCCCCCCTTGAGGAGGGGTCAAAGGACCCCAAAATTCAGACTTTCCAAAACAAAGGATACAAAAAAAAACCTGACACACTGGTCTAACAGAAACAAGCTGTGGCAACAGCTTGTAACGGTGCCCCCCCCCCCCCCCCCCCCCTTGACGGTGGCCACTGGACACAAGACAAGGAAAAAATATATATATTTTTTTTTTATCAAGGCAAGAGTCAAATATATTTCTTTTTCTTTTTCTTCTTTTTACCCTGTGCTTGCTTGGCGACACCAGGAAAGGAAGAAACCTCTGGCACAAAAAATTCTTCAGAACATATAGGTCGAGCAATCAGATGCTTCTTCCGTCTTCTACCAGAGTGCCCCGGCATATAAGAAACCTCATCAGTTTTGGAATCTGAGAACAGACCATAGATTGGTTCCATTCCCCCAGGTACCGAAACTTTAGAAGATTTTCTGTAGGGAGAAGACAGGAAAGCACATCCAGTAGCAATGGAAATAGGCTGTGATCTTTGTGCCGAGTTTACAGTATACGGTGGACTCAGCATATAAAACGGGTGACCTAGAGGAACCTGAACCAATTTCTTTGGAACCATATCTCTTAATAACTGCATCACTGAATGCCGGGGGATCCTGAAGAATGGGATCTTCAGCTTTCATTAGGCTGGTCGCCCACTCAAAAGGCTCTCCTCTAAAGGAATATATCAGATAGAGCACAAGGTTCTCTGAAGTGATGCCCAGAAATGGTCTAGACAACAAAATGGTGTAATAGTGTTTGTAAAGCGCCAGAAATTAGACTAAGTCCCCATCAAAGATTATAGATGTTGAGATATCAACAGAGTCAGGATCTGCTTCCTTCCCATCTGACTGACTAGAGTGCTTTGCTAGGACCTGGTCACTATTGACCTTACTCGAGGCTAAGACTTTCTGAACCCCACCCGGGGCAGTGACTTTCTGAACCCCACCCGGGGCAGTGACTTTTTGAACCCCACCCGGGGCAGTGGCCTCCGGGAACCCCGCTGGGGCAGAGGCCTCCGGGAACCCCGCTGGGGCAGTGGCCTCCGGGAACCCCCGCTGGGGCCAGAACCTAAGATTCTTTTACTGGGATCGGGCCGTCGGCCTCCCTCACTGGGACCGAGCCGTCGGCCTCTCTCTCTGAGTCGAAAATTATCGAAACTTCTCCCGGGACTATGACTTCCGGGACTTTTGCTGAAGCTATAACCTTCAGAACCTCCACTAACGCTATGCCTTTTGAGTCCTTTCCTGGGGAAGCGACTTCTAGACCCTTCTTTGGGGCTTTGTCTCTCGAGACCCCACTTGGGGATATTACTTCAAAGATCCCTTCTGGGGTTTTGCTTCTCGAGTTCCCTTCTAGAACTATGGTTTTAGACACCTTCTCTGGAGTTGCGCTTTTCAAGTCTCTACCTGGGGTAACAGCTTCTGAGACCCCTTCTGGTATTGACACCTGAGCTATAATATTCGATGTCCCTCTATAACCTAGAGCATCGGGTACCGCTCCAGGACTCTGGGCATCGGGTACTGCTCCAGGACTCTGGGCATCGGGTACCGCTCCAGGACTCTGGGCATCGGGTACCGCTCCAGGACTCTGGGCATCGGGTACCGCTCCAGGACTCTGGGCATCGGGTACCGCTCCAGGACTATGGGAATCGGGTACCGCTCCAGGACTATGGGCATTGAGTACCGCTCCAGGACTCTGGGCATCGGGCACCGCTCCAGGACTCTGGGCATCGGGCACCGCTCCAGGACTCTGGGCATTGGGCACCGCTCCAGGACCCTTGGCACCGGGCACCACTCCAGGACCCTGGGCACCGGGCACCGCTCCAGGACCCTGGGCATCGGGCACCGCTCCAGGATCCTGGGCATCGGGCACCGCTCCAGGACCCTGGGCATCGGGCACCACTCCAGGACCCTGGGCATCGGGCACCACTCCAGGACCCTGGACATCGGGCACCACTCCAGGACCCTGGGTATCGGGCACCACTCCAGGACCCTGGGCATCGGGCACCACTCCAGGACCCCGGGCATCGGGCCCCACTCCAGGGGCTTGCAACTCTGCTTCAACAGGAAAATCAAGAGAGGGGAGAAACATTCTCCTTTGGTTCCTGAATCTATAATGGGGCTCCCTAGCCCAAGGACCCCAATTATAGGACAGAGTGCTTTTTAGTGTGGGTTGTGTGACAAGTACCTCTGCCACAGTAGAGACAGGAGTAGGTCTTGTATCCTGACTAAACTTGGCCAGAGGGCAGGACTTGTTGCCACACTTTGGCTTGCGCAACTCACAGGTCTGCAGATAGTGGCCTAAACCCCCACAATATAGGCATAAATCTAAGTTTCTGCGACGCAGACGCTCCTCTTCTGAGAGCCTGGGCCGCAGAAAACTTTTAAACCTTTTCTCTTTAATTAAACCTGAGGATTCACTTGTCACCATACTGTGAGCAAGAGTCTCTTTATAGGATGAACTCTCAACAACTTCTGGCAAAATAAGCAAAATTTTGGTCAGAAGGTTTTGCAGTTGCTTTAAGGATTGCTGCAAAACTTCCAGCCGCTCAGGTTTCAAAGCACTGAAAGCAGAGTTCAGGGCTGAGAGAGATGCTTGCAGGGCTTGCATAGTAGGCATAGGAGGATTTCAAACTAGACAAGACAAGACACGATTCTAGACACGATTCTAAGACAAGATTCTTAGACAAGATTCTAGACATGATTCCAGACATGATTCTAGACAAGATTCTTAGACAAGATTCTAGACAAGACAAGACTGGACTGGATTTTTAAACTAGACAAGACAAGACAAGACTGGGTTGGATTTTTAAACACCGGACTGGATTCTGCACACTGAATTCTAGACAGGACTGGATTCTAAACAAGACACTGGACTGGGCCAAAAAAGAAAAAAAAGCTTTATTTCTTTTTTGTTGTAAGGCTGGTGATAATGTTAGGTTCCTGGTGCTCAGAACAAGGGAGATGTTGCGTAGTGAGTCCTGAGCACCAGAACGTGACGCTGAAACAAGGTGTGGTGTGGAAATAGCCCCTAGCACCCTACCTCCGTTGTTTTACCCGTGTGGTCAGTTCACGCCTGCATGACTATGGTTTCTTGGGCCCATGGCAGCCGCGTTTGAAGGGCGGATTAGGTCTGCCCAACTCCGATGCCCCCGCAGGTCTTAAAGGGAGACAAAGCGTGAACTGAGACAGGGTAATAACAAGGGGACCTCTAACTGAAACAACCAAAGCCAGGGGCTACTAACTACCCTAAAACTAAATGTATGTGCGGCTTGCCGCCAAAGGAAAAGAACAACCAAAGGAAATGCTGTCCACACGCCGACACAATACTTTTGTGTACCGGCGGTGACAGCATAAGCAGAACCCTCTGCAAAACACCAGTAACTAAATATAACAAAGGAATACAGCGGCCTAGGCCGACGGATGCGGCAAAGCCGCTACTCACGGAACCGGTACAAATACTGGCAAACGGACAGGAACCCCCAATGCTGCAGACACAGACTCTCAGAACTGGAGGACAGGCAGAATCCCAAACGACAGACCGGTGGACACCAAGAAGCCAGAAACTCGACCAGGCACAGGCAAAGCCACAGGACTTCTGGACAGGAATGCTTTACGGCAGGACACGGAATCAGACACAGGAACTGACACAGGAATCGACACAGGAACCGACACTGAAAGCAGCTAGACAGACATTGCTAGACAGGAGCTCAGGAACTGGCAGGGACTAGCTCAGAACTCAAGAACTCTGGAACCCAGGAAATATCACCAGCCTCTGTGAATTGCACTGAGCCAGCATATAACAGAGAGGCCTAATTAATTATGTCGTGCAGTTGCCCTGTTGCATGACTCCAAACTGACAAGATGCAATTAGCAGACAGGGGAGGTCAACCACATGGAAACAGGCTGCAATTACACAGACTCACCGCTGACAGAAAACAATAATCTTCTAAACCAGAGCAAAGGGAAATCCTGGCCTGCAAGAGAACTAAAAACATAAAATAGGAATGAACCACTACCTGTGGTTCATAACACTTTTAGGGTGAACTGTGTTGACAAAAGACTTAAAAAATAAAAGAAGGCATTCAAAATAAGAAATCACTGTAAGCACTGCTGTTTTCATAAATCATCCACAGATATGCGGGCACAGATAGTTATAATTGGTACGCAAAGGCTACAGCTATAAATGGGATTAAAGGGGTTTTGTACAATGCTCCTTAATCTATTCTCACAGAGAGGGGCGGTGAAACCACTCTGCAGCCTGAGTCAGAGGGTTGTAAGTAAGGGGTATATTTATCAATGTGTGTTTTTTGGGGGTACCTGCAAATATAATGGATCCAGTAAAGAAATAGGGTGATTCTGTACAAGATCATTCTGTACATTCAGTAAGTGCAATGATTAGACTTCTGAGTTTAGGACCCAGGAGTCCTTCTGCTCACGCACAGAATGGACACTGGGAGGGATCCATTTAGATCCCTCTCAGGAATCAGTAAGAAGCCCATAGGCTTCTATTAGGCAAGGCTACTTACAGATGGCATTGCCTACTGGGTCAAAGCTCTAGAAAGTATCTCTTTCCAGAGCTTGGCACATATGGGAATCACTTTAGTACATCCCATCCAAAGTCCTTTATGGGTTTTAAAGGGAAGCAGTGTATTATTTGTATTGTAGCAATCATACATTATGATATATTTATTATATTGTCCTAATTCGGATAAGTACATAAGGCCTGATTATGACTGGGGCACTAAAGAGGCAGGCGATGGGTTGTCTACTGAGACACCAACCAGCTGCAGCTGTAACCCACTGCGCTGTGCAAACAGTCACACTATCAGACTTCGAGTAACCCCATAGGGTCAAACCACTCGCCCTCTGTGGGGAGAATGAGAAAAAGTCCAGCACTCCACTCTTCCAATTACCATACTTGCCCTGGTGCCCTCCGAGATGTCCAAGCATCAGAAATGACACAATATGGAACAGCACTACTCACGGTCACACGCAGAATAGGTAACTGAAAGGTGGCCTCTGTCCCTTAGGTAGCCCACAGGAGATAGAAGGGTATATGGGGAGAAGCAGACGGCTGATTATTTGATCCTGCTCCAGTTATCAGGGCAGGCGACAGGAGGCGGTCAAAGGGGACACCTTTACCCAGGCTTGGACTGGCCCACAGGGGTACAGGGGAAACCACCGGTGGGCCCCACTGCCTGTGGGCCCACCTCCTGGTATAAGGATCAGGTTCCAGACTGTGCACTTAAATTATACATCATACATATGGTACCTTATACTGTACTATGGTGTATTTTCCACAATGCATTGCTGTTATTAATCTGTTATTAATCTGGTACATTCTCGTGCATGCAGTAGATGAATTTACTGTATATATTTATGAAGGGGCCCAGACGTTGCATTCTCTAATGGTTAGTCAAACCAATGAGGTGGCAGGCCACACCCTCTCTGTGGACTGGCCACACCCCTAAACATGGGCCCCTACTATTGCATTCCCCCAGTGGGCCCTACACGCTCTAGTCCGACACTGCCTGTACCAAGCCCTAAGGATGTGACTCTTATTGCCCGGTAGGGATGTGAGCCATCTTGTCCAAATAGAGCAGCGAGCTGTAGGCTGTGTGGGCGTAGCCTAAGAATGACAGGAGCAGGGATGTAGCCAGAACTTTGTGGGCCCCAAAGCAATATTTTGAAGGGGCCCCCATCCCAGTGCTTCTAGAGAGACATTTCTCTGCAGCAGTTGTTAATTTTATACCCTATAATAATGCCCTAGTTCCTTTTCTGAACCATAGTAGAGCCTTATTTAATGTTATGCCCCATAGTAGTGCCCTAGTCTCTTTTATGAATCGTAGTAGTGCTTAAGTTTACCCTATGTCACAATTCAGAGCTGCCAGTACACATTATGCCACACAGCACCCCCAATTCACATTATGATACTGTATATAGTGCTCCCTGCTCATATTGTGCCTCATTACAGTGCCCCTGTTCATATTATATAATATTAAAATGCCCTCCAGTTCATTTGATACCACACTACAATGAGCAGGTCCAGGGGCATACCTAGATATATTGCAGGCCCCATGGAAAAAGTTTGAAAGGACCCCTACGTACCACCCAATGGCGAAACATTTATATAACACATGTAACTGTGACAGGGAAGGTGGGCCCCTCTCAGCTCTGGGCCCCATAGCAGCTGCACTGCCTGCACCTATGGTAGCTACGCCCTTGGACAGGAGCCTCGCACACATACTAACTGTGCGGCACAAGTGTGTGCCTGCCCTTCCGGGTCCAGCTCTATTGCAGGCAGTTAGGGACATGACAAAAGCTCCCCTGGCCAGGATTCATGTGCTCTGGATTGGTGAGGGATACAGGGCTTTGGGATGGGGTGGGGAGCTAGTAATGCAGCATGGAATCATTTGGTTGAGACAGACTGTGGGGTGTGTGGGAGGAAGGAAAGAGGGAGACAGACTGTGGTGTATGTGGGGGAGGAAGGAGAGATATACATATTTATATATATATATATATATATATATATATAAAGCAACAAAACAGCCGGCACTCCCCTTGCTGGTGTAACATCTGCTCCGGTGCCCTCCATAAGATGATACCTCCGTCTTCCTGTGGGCGCCCCTTGATGACGTCGTCTGCTGTGTGGCAGCGACTGATGAGCGGGACGGCTCGTGGCAGCGGCTTGCAGTGTGGCGTTCGTCTCGGCGAGTGGGTCTGCAGGTGAGGTGAGTCAAGGTGCTTGTTATGTGTGTGGTGGGAGGTCCTTATGTTGATATAAAATGTATGTTCATTGTGTGTTATGCATCCCTGACGACGGGCGGAGGCCCGAAACAATTGATAGATGTTACACACAAGCTTAAGATCCAGTAAAATAGATCAGGCAACATTCCATCGGACTTTAAGTGAAGATTAATTTAATGCTGAATAGGCAACGTTTCAAGGACCCATGGACACCCCCTTAATGACTAATTAGGCCCTTTGATGTTTTTAATTATTTTTAATTGCCCAAAACTGACATGTCATTTTTGGGGTGAAAAAGTACAAACTAATGGAATTTTGGGGTCAAGGTATGGGACAGGTATATTGGGGTGCTTTATGAGTGGGGCAGGTGTTTTTAGGCTTGCAGGTGGGACTAGTCTGTCATTTTCCCCATTTTTTTTAAAGTCCCCTAAAATTACCCAAATATATGCTTATACCCAATTTCATGTACCCCGAATTTAATGAGAACATTTATTTTGCTGAAAAAAATTGCTTTTAGAATTTTTTTCCATAAAAAATAAAATGCATATAACAGCCATTTGACTCAATTTAAGTAACCCAAATATATTTAATATGACCTCTAATACACTTCTGTACTGTTATCCTATATTAGTTTGGCATTTTACAGTGTAAAGGCTGATTTCCCAATCTTCATCCACACTTTTCACAGCAAGAATGTTTGTGCAAATCCTGTATCCATGATTTTGGAATTAAATATGTGTGACAACGGGATCGCGTATACCTGCAAAAGCCATTTTTGTGGCATTTTTCATGCGACTAGCGCAAGAAATTATTACACGAGAAATTGTCGTGATTTAGCAGCTTATTGAATACCCCCATCTTGGATAGTTCATACTAAATTGAGGACTTTCAAGAATTAATTTTCATTCATGCGTAAGCCAGTGGTTCTCAAACTGTGTGCCGTAGCACCCTGCGGTGCCTCAGGGCACTTGCAGGAGTGCCTTGGATTGGTGGTCCAGGACCAATTCAAATTATTTATCGTCACTGTAATAGACAAAACCCGTGCTTGTGCCTGCCAATTATGGGGGCAATTCAGAGTTGATCGCAGCAGCAAATTTGTTAGCAGCTGGGCAAAACCATGGAGGTAATTCTGAGTTGATCGCAGCAGGAGTTTTGTTAGCAGTTGGGCAAAACCATGTGCACTGCAGGGGTGGCAGATATAACGTGCAGAGAGAGTTAGATTTGGGTGAGTTATTTTGTTTCTGTGCAGGGTAAATACTGGCTGCTTTATTTTGACACTGCAATTTAGATTTCAGTTTGAACACACCCCACCCAAATCTAACTCTCTCTGCACATGTTATATCTGCCCCACTATGCAGTGCACATGGGGCCTAATTCAGAACTGGTCACAAGCAGGCGATTTTGCAGGTAGTCGCCGCCTACAGGGGGAGGGGTTTTTTGCTGTGCAGGGGTGCGATTGGATGTGTAGAGAGCTGGACAAACAAAAAGGGCCAGGCTGACATCAGGAACCCTTCTTCCAAGAGGGTGGACACGCCTGCATTTTTCCGGACACTCCCTGGAACCGGTAGAGTTGCCACCCACAAATGGCCTCTTCCTGTCAATCTTCTTGCGATCGTCGGTGCAATAGCTTTCTTAGTTCATCCCGTCGCTGTCCGGCGATCCCCGTCACCGGGGGGCGATGGCCTGTGCATTGCGGTGCATACGCATGCGCAGTTCTGACCTGATCGCAGCACTGCAAAAATAGCTAGCATGCGATCAGTTCTGAATGACCCCCATGGTTTTGCCCAACTGCTAACAAATTTGCTACTTCGATCAACTCTGAATTAGGCCCAATATGTGGACAAACAGAAGCAAATCTTGTCCCTCACAATTGAACCTTAGGATGACAAATAAACATAATTTGCTAAATTTTATATTTCTTTGAAAATTTGTCAATAAGAAACTTTTAGCCTAGAGGTGCCATGAGATAAATTCTGATACTCTAGGGTGCCGTGATTCAAAAACGTTTAGGAACCACTAGCATAAGCCCAAAAATATTAGAATTTTGGCAAATTTACTCTTGGATGATTATAAACATTTCTATTTTCCTTACAAAAAACAAGTTTTTTTTAAATCAAGTAGTATTTATTGATTTTGCAATACAGAACAAAAACAAGCAAAACAAAACAACAGAGAAAATAATGATGACATGCACCATTACACATTACCAAAATGATTCTTAATGGACAGTAAAACAGGAAACAAATTACAGTTTGTACTATAGGAATATTATTACCAGTACTTTGATTTAGGCTAATATAAAAGGCCTATTTCACTTACGTCCTAGAGGATGCTGGGGTCCACATTAGTACCATGGGGTATAGACGGGTCCACTAGGAGCCACTGGCACTTTAATAGTTTAATAGTGTGGGCTAGCTTCTCCCTCTATGCCCCTCCTACCAGACTTAGTTTAGAAAATGTGCCCGGAGGAGCCGGTCACAGCTAGGGGAGCTCCATAGGAGTTTTTCTAGTTTTATTATTTTTCTTAGCGAGTTAGGCACAGGGAGGCTGCTGGCAACAGCCTCCCTGCTTCGTGGGAAATAGGGGGGAGTAGTGTCCAACCCTGAGAGGTTAATGGCCACTATCTCCGCTGACAGGACACTGAGCTCCTGAGGGTGATGATCATTAGCCACCCGAGGTGACTGCTCACTCCCACAGCATGCCGCCACCCCCTAACAGAGCCAGAAGATTCCGGTGGCGAGTAAGTCACCGGCGACCCGACAAGCAAGGAGATGGTGTGAATGGTGGCAACAGGGTAGGAGTGCAAGTACTAACTGCGCTTCAGAGAGCTCAGCAGTACACAGTACGGCGCTATGAGGGGCGCCCTGAGCCAGCGCGAATACCCTACATTGGTCACTCAAGGCAGTCGGAGACCTCGGTAATGCTGCTAGCCCATATCTCAGGCCAGTATAAAGAATTGAAAGCAGGAAGATGCGCCATGTTCAAGGGGTGGGGCTTCTCAGAGCGGACCCAGCGGCTTCCAGCGCCATTTTATCCCTGCAGATACACCTACAGCGAAGCTGACAGGGAGTGCTGTCCCTCCACACGACTCCAGCTATCCTGTGTGGTACCAGGGGGTTGTAGAAGGGAGGGGGAGGCTGTAAATTACAGTGTAGTCTTTTAAGGGTACACAGTCAGTGCCAGCTATTTGGTTTATATCTACCTATTGAAGCGCTGTGTGTTTGCTGGCTACAAGCTCTGTGTTTCTCTGAAGGAACTTGGGGGGAGGAGGGGGGGGACTGTGTCTGACATTTTCCTGTGTGTGTGGGGGTGTATGTTCTCTCACATAGCCATGTCCAGGGACTCTGTGTCTTATGCTGCAGAGGAGGTTTCTTCTCCAGAGGAATCCATTCCATGTACCCAGGAATGTAATGTCTTGTCTCAGGCTTCTATACCTGAGCCAGAATGGCTGACTTCAATTAAGCGAATGATCTCCCAGATTTCTACTAGGGTGGCTCATACTGAGACTGAAACTCAGGTTTTAAAGAATTCTATGGCAGTTTGGTCAGGTTCTGTTCCTATTCCTTCTAAATCCCCTAGCATATACCCAAAGAAACATGCATTTGCACACATTATGCAAGCAGACATGGATACCGACTCTGACACGGCAGACGGTGATGAGGATGTGCTGAGGGGGGCAGCATCCGTTGCAAAGGCGGTGCAGCTTATGATTGAGGCCATTAGGGATGTGTTAAACATTACTGACATACCACCTGAGCAGGTTGAGGAGGCTTACTTCACAGACAATAAGAAAGCCTCGCTAACCTTCCCTGTGTCTAAAGAATTAAACACTCTATTTGAAAAATCCTTTGAAAACCCGGAGAAAAAATTCCAGATCCCAAAAAGGATTCTGGTTGCTTTTCCCTTCCCTGAGGAGGATAGAAAAAAATGGGAAAACCCACCCATAGTTGACGCATCTGTCTCCAGACTGTCATAAAAAGGTGGTTTTACCTGTCCCTGAATCTACCGCGTTAAAAAAACTGGCTGATCGTAAAATTGACACTACGCTCAAATCCATATACACTGCTTCAGGAGTGGCGTTAAGGCCCACTATTGCCTGTGCATGGATTTCTAAAGCTATAGTAAAGTGGTCAGGCACGTTACTAGAAGACTTAGATACAATGGATAGAAGTGACATTGAACTGTTTTTACGTAACTTACAGGATTCTGCGGGTTTCATGGTGGAGTCCATGAAGGACCTGGGTACGCTGAATGCAAGGATATCTTCCATGGCTGTCTCAGCTTGCAGAGGTCTCTGGCTACGTCAATAGTCTGCAGATGCGGAATCCAGGAGAAGTGTGGAGAACCTACCCTTCACAGGTCAGGCTCTATTTGGGGAAGCGTTGGATGCGTGGATTTCCACGGCAACTACGGGTAAGTCACCCTTTCTTCCCTCAGCTACGAAGAAACCATTTTCTTCATCTACATCACAGTCCCTTCGGAACGCTAAGATGAAAAAATCCAAGCCTCCTACCCAGGGCCGAAACTAGGATTTCTGTCACCCGGGGCAAGGTAGTCATTTGACACCCCCCCCCTCCCCCGCAAAAAATACATAAAATTATTTTACAATAAATAAATAAAAATAATAAAATAAAAAATAAATAAATAAATAAATGAATAAAAATATTATATATATATATATATATATATATCTCTTTCAGAACTTTTTAACCTGAAAAACTGCCTTTTCTAACATAAATTTCATATCCAGGAAAAAGTGTCCCCATTTTACACATTGCGGCAGGAAAAAGTGTCCCCATTTTACACATTGCGGCAGGCACGTGTCCCCATTTTACACAGTAAGCTGGCAAGTGTCCCCATTTTACACAGTACGCTGGCAAGTGTCCCCATTTTACACATTGCGGCAGGCACAGGTCCCCATTTTACACATTGCGGCAGGCACAGGTCCCCATTTTACACAGTACGCTGGCAAGTGTCCCCATTTTACACAGTACGCTGGCACAGGTCCCCATTTTACACAGTACGCTGGCACAGGTCCCCATTTTACACAGTACGCTGGCACAGGTCCCCATTTTACACAGTACGCTGGCACAGGTCCCCATTTTACACAGTACGCAGGCACAGGTCCCCATTTTACACAGTACGCTGGCACAGGCCCCATTTTACACAGTACGCTGGCACAGGTCCCCATTTTACACAGTACGCAGGCACAGGTCCCCATTTTACACAGTACGCAGGCACAGGTCCCCATTTTACACAGTACGCTGGCACAGGTCCCCATTTTACACAGTACGCTGGCACAGGTCCCCATTTTACACAGTACGCTGGCACAGGTCCCCATTTTACACAGTACGCTGGCACAGGTCCCCATTTTACACATTACGCTGGCACAGGTCCCCATTTAACAGAGTACGCAGGCACAGGTCCCCATTTTACACAGTACGCTGGCAAGTGTCCCCATTTTACACAGTACGCTGGCACAGGTCCCCATTTTACACAGTACGCTGGCACAGGTCCCCATTTTACACAGTACGCTGGCACAGGTCCCCATTTTACACATTACGCTGGCACAGGTCCCCATTTTACACAGTACGCAGGCACAGGTCCCCATTTTACACAGTACGCTGGCACAGGTCCCCATTTTACACAGTACGCTGGCACAGGTCCCCATTTTACACAGTACGCTGGCACAGGTTCCCATTTTACACAGTACGCTGGCACAGGTCCCCATTTTACACAGTACGCTGGCACAGGTCCCCATTTTACACAGTACGCAGGCACAGGTCCCCATTTTACACAGTACGCAGGCACAGGTCCCCATTTTAAACATTACGGCAGGTGGTGGGGAGAGGGAGGGAGAGAGAGAGAGAGAGAGAGGAAGGGAGAGGGGCTGACTTACATTTGAAGCGGTTCTCGCCGCTCTTCAGCCGCCTCTCCCTCCTCGTCTGCGCGGCTCCGGGCTCCCCCTTCAGTTCTCCCTCCTCCGGCGGGGTTTTGTTGAATGACGCGTTTGCGCCGTGACGTCACGACGCAATCGCGTCATTCCGCGAAACCCCGCCCCCCGAGCAGGGCACTCGGGAGAAGGGGGTTTAAAAGTGCCGCGGCGGTGTTTGGGGGTCTCGGCGCCCCCTCCAATCCGGCGCCCAGGTCGCCTGCCCCCCTAGCCCCCCCCTAGTTTCGGCCCTGCTCCTACCACCTTCTTTAGAGGTGGTCAGGCAAAATCCAAGAAGCCTGTCCCTGCAGGCTCCCAGGACCAGAAGCCTGCTTCTGGTTCCTCAAAATCCTCAACATGACGGTGGGCCGCACAGCCTGGAGAACGGGCTGGTGGGGGCGAGACTCAGACATTTCAGCCACGTCTGGGTGTCATCCGACCTGGATCCCTGGATACAGGATATTGTGTCCCAGGGATACAGACTGGAGTTTCAAAAACTCACGCCTCACCGATTCTTCCAATGAGGCTTGCCAGTTTTAATGACAGAAAGGGCTATCCTACAGGAACCCATCCAAAAATTGGAAAGGTCAGCAGTCATTGTTCCAGTTCCACCTCATATGCAACACAAGGGTTACTATTCAAACCTTTTCGTGGTAGCGAAACCGGATGGTTCGGTCAGACCGATTTTGAACTTGAAATCGTTAAAACCTTATCTGAGGGAGTTCATATTTAAAATGGAGTCTCTGAGAGCGGTGATCTCAGGTCTGGAAGAGGGAGAGATTTTGTTATCCCTAGATATCAAGGATGCGTACCTCCACATTCCGATTTGGCAGCCGCATCAGACTTATCTCAGATTTGCACTGTTAGACAATCACTATCAGTTCCAGGCACTGCTTTTCGGTCTTTCCACGGCACCAAGGGTGTTCAACAAGGTGATGGCAGAGATGATGGTTCTCCTCCGCAGACAGGGAGTGAACATAATTCCACATCTGGACGACTTGCTGATAAATGCATCAGCCAGGGAGGAGTTGTTGCATTCCATTGCTCTCACGACTCATCTGCTCAGGGAACATGGTTGGATCCTGAACCTTCCAAAGTCACATTTGGAGCCGACAAAGAGATTGTCTTTCCTGGGGATGATCCTCGACACGGAAGTACAGAGGGTGTTACTACCGGTGGAAAAAGCGTTGGTGATACAATCAATGGTCCGGGATGTCTTGAAGCCTACCTGGGTATCGGTTCATCAGTGCATTTGCCTTCTGGGGAAGATGGTTGCCTCCTACGAGGCTCTACAGTTCAGAAGATTTCATGCTCGGTCTTTCCAACTGGATCTCCTAGACAAGTGGTCGGGATCTCACCTACAAATGCACCCGCGGATTCATCTGTCGCCGAAAGCAAAGATTTCACTCCTCTGGTGGCTACAAATGCCTCTCCTTCTGGAGGGCCGCAGGTTCGGGGTTCAGAACTGGATCCTTCTAACCACGGATGCAAGTCTCAGGGGTTGGGGCGCAGTCACTCAAGGGGAAACCTTCCAAGGAAGGTGGTCAAGTCTGGAATCCACTCTTCCAATAAACATTCTGGAACTGAGAGCCATATACAATGGTATTCTCCAAGCGGCACATCTTTTGCAAAATCAGGCCATTCAAGTACAGTTGGACAATGTGACGATGGTGGCCTACATAAACTGACAGAGCAGAACTGCTATGTCAGAAGTACCAAGAATCCTCCTCTGGGCAGAAAAGCATGCAGTGGCGCTGTCAGCAATCTTCCTTCCAGGAGTGGACAACTGGGAAGCAGACTTCCTCAGCAGCCACGATCTCCATCCAGGAGAATGGGGCCTCCATACGGAGGTGTTCCCAGAGGTGACCAGTCTTTGGGGCGTACCTCAAATAGACATGATGGACTCACGTCTCAACAAGAAACTTCAGAGGTACTGTTCCAGGTCGAGAGACCCACAAGCAGTGGCGGTGGATGCCCTGGTAACACCGTGGGTGTTAAAGTCAGTGTATGTGTTCCCTTCACTTCCTCTCATTCCAAGAGTTCTAAAACTCATAAAGAGAACAAGGGTTCAGGCAATTCTCATTGCTCTGGGCTGGCCAAGGAGAGCTTGGTACGCTGATCTTCTGGACTTATTGCTGGAAGATCCAAGGCCTCTTCCTCTTTGTGAGGATCTTCTGCAACAGGGGCCGTTCGCTTATCAAGACTTGCTGTGGCTACGTTTGACGGCATGGAGGTTGAATGCCAAATCTTAGCCCGAAAGGGTATTCCTAGCAAGGTTATTCCTACCCTGATACAGGCTGGGAAGGGAGTAAAGTCTAAACATTACCATCGCATTTGGAAAAAATATGTGTCTTGGTGTGAATCCAAGAGGTTTCCTACGGTGGAGTTTCAACTTGGACGGTTTCTGCTCTTTCTGCAAGCAGGTATGGATATATGCCTGCGTTTGGGATCCATAAAGTTCCAGATTTCGGCTTTATCCATTTTCTTCCAGAAACAATTGGCTGCACTCCCTGAGGTTCAGACTTTCTTGAGAGGGGTTCTGCACATCCAGCCTCCCTTTGTGGTGCCAACGGCACCCTGGGATCTTAACGTGGTGTTACATTTCCTGCAATCGGATTGGTTTTAGCCTTTTCAGGAGGCTGAGGTCAAGTTTCTCACGTGGAAGGCTGTCACTTTGTTGGCCTTAGCTTCTGCTCGACGTGTGTTGGAATTGAGGGCTTTGTCCTGTAAAAGTCCCTACTTAATCTTCCATGAAGATAGAGCTGAGCTCAGGACACGTCAGCAGTTCCTTCCCAAGGTTGTGTCGGCTTTTCATATCAACCAACCTATTGTGGTGCCAGTAGCTACTGACTCCTCAATTACATCAAAGTCCTTTGTTGTTGTGAGAGCTTTGAAGATCTATGTGAAGAGGACTGCTCGTCACAGAAAATCGGACTCTCTTTTTGTCCTGTATGATCCCAAGAAACTTGAGTGTCCTGCTTCTAAGCAGTCGATTTCTTGCTGGATCAGGTTCACTATTCAGCATGCATATTCTATGGCAGGATTGCCGTGCCCAATATCTGTTAAGAAGACCCACTCTGCTCGGAAGGTGAGTTCTTCCTGTGCGGCTGCCCGGGGGGTCTCAGCTTTACAATTTTGCCGAGTGGCTACTTGGTCTGGGTCGAACATGTTTGCTAAGTTCTACAAGTTCGATACTTTGTCCTCTGAGGACCTGAAGTTTGGTCAATCAGTTCTGCAGGAGCCTCCGCGCTCTCCCTCCCGTTCTGTGAGATTTGCTACATCCCCATGGTACTAATGTGGACCCCAGCATCCTCCAGGACGTAAGAGAAAATAGGATTTTAATTACCTACCGGTAAATCCTTTTCTCGTAGTCCGTAGAGGATGCTGGGCGTCTACCCAGCGCTTCGTGATCCTGCAGTGGTTACTTAGTTCAGTACTGCTTGTTCCTGGTTAAGTACTGTTTTTCTTACTTTGTTAAGTAATATTGTTCAGCCGTTGCTGAGTTTTCAAGCTGGTTAGCTTGGTTTGCCTTGTATGTGTGAGCTGGTGTGAATCTTGCCACTATCTTTGTAAAATCCTTCTCTCGAAGTTGTCCGTCTCCTCGGGCATAGTTTCTAGACTGAGGGGTACATTTACTAAGCAGTGATAAGAGCGGAGAAGTGAGCCAGTGGAGAAGTTGACCATGGCAACCAATCAGCACTGAAGTAACATCTATAATTTGCATACTATAAAATGATACAGAGCTGCTGATTGGTTGATGGGGAAATATCTCCACTGGCTCACTTCTCCGCTCTTATCACTGCTTAGTAAATGTACCCCTGAAACTGGTAGGAAAGGCATAGAGGGAGGAGCCAGCCCACACTATTAAACTCTTAAAGTGCCAGTGGCTCCTAGAGGACCCATCTATACCCCATGGTACTAATGTGGACCCCAGAATCCACTACGGACTACGAGAAAAGGATTTACCGGTAGGTAATTAATATCCTATTTTCATAAACTAGCTTAAGTTTTAAATACTCAATCATTTGTAGACATCTGTTATGTTCCTGTTTCCAATAACATTTCCTCTGTCAGCTCTCCTATCACAAAGGGTACTGGAAGGATGCATTACTGTACTTCCCTGAAAAGTAGTGATGTGCACCGGAGATTTTTCGGGCTTTGTGTTTTGGTTTTGGATTCGGTTCCGCGGCCGTGTTTTGGATTCGGACGCGTTTGGCAAAACCTCCCTGAAATTTTTTTGTTGGATTCGGGTGTTTTTTTTACAAAAAACCCTCAAAAACAGCTTAAATCATAGAATTTGGGGGTCATTTTTATCCCATAGTATTATTAACCTCAATAACCATAATTTCCACTAATTTCCAGTCTATTCTGAACACCTCACACCTCACAATATTATTTTTAGTCGTAAAATTTGCACCGAGGTCGCTGGATGACTAAGCTAAGCGACCCAAGTGGCCGGCACAAACACCTGGCCCATTTAGGAGTGGCACTGCAGTGTCAGACAGGATGGCAGATTTAAAAAATTGTCCCCAAACAGCACATGATGCAAAGATAAATGAAAGAAAAAAGAGGTGCAAGATGGAATTGTCCTTGGGCCCTCCCACCCACCCACCCTTATGTTGTATAAACAGGACATGCACACTTTAACAAACCCATCATTTCATCAGCAACAGGGTCTGCCACACGACTGTGACTGAAATGACTGGTTGGTTTGGGCCCCCACCAAAAATGAAGCAATCAATCTCTCCTTGCACAAACTGGCTCTACATAGGCAAGATGTCCACCTCCTCCTCATCCTCCGATTCCTCACCCCTTTCACTGTGTACATCCCACTCCTCACAGATTATTATTTTGTCCCCACTGGAATCCACCATCTCAGGTCCCTGTGTACTTTCTGGAGGCAATTGCTGGTGAATGTCTCCACGAAGGAATTGATTATAATTCATTTTGATGAACATCATCTTCTCCACATTTTTTGGAAGTAACCTCGTACGCCGATTGCTGACAAGGTGAGCGGCTGCACTAAACACTCTTTCGTAGTACACACTAGAGGGGGAGCAACTTAGGTAAAATAAATCCAGTTTGTGCAAGGGCCTCCAAATTGCCTCTTTTTCCTGCCAGTATACGTACGGACTGTCTGACGTGCCTACTTGGATGTGGTCACTCATATAATCCTCCACCATTCTTTCAATGGTGACAGAATCATATGCAGTGACAGTAGACGACATGTCAGTAATCGTTGGCAGGTCCTTCAGTCCGGACCAGATGTCAGCACTCGCTCCAGACTGCCCTGCATCACCGCCAGCGGGTGGGCTCGGAATTCTTAGCCTTTTCCTCGCAGCGCCAGTTGCGGGAGAATGTGAAGGAGGAGCTGTTGACGGGTCACGTTCCGCTTGACTTGACAATTTTCTCACCAGCAGGTCTTTGAACCTCTGCACACTTGTGTCTGCCGGAAAGAGAGATACAACGTAGGTTTTAAATCTAGGATCGAGCACGGTGGCCAAAATGTAGTGCTCTGATTTCAACAGATTGACCACCCGTGAATCCTGGTTAAGCGAATTAAGTACTCCATCCACAAGTCCCACATGCCTAGCGGAATCGCTCTGTTTTAGCTCCTCCTTCAATCTCTCCAGCTTCTTCTGCAAAAGCCTGATGAGGGGAAAGACCTGACTCAGGCTGGCAGTGTCTGAACTGACTTCACGTGTGCCAAGTTCAAAGGGTTGCAGAACCTTGCACAACGTTGAAATCATTCTCCACTGCGCTTAAGTCAGGTGCATTCCCCCTCCTTTGCCTATATCGTAGGTAGCTGTATAGGCTTGATTGGCCTTTTGCTGCTCCTCCATCCTCTGAAGCATATAGAGGATTGAATTCCACCTCGTTACCACCTCTTGCTTCAGATGATGGCGGGGCAGGTTCAAGAGTGTTTGCTGGTTCTCCAGTCTTCGGCACGTGGTGGCTGTATGCCGAAAGTGTCCCGCAATTCTTCGGGCCACCGACAGCATCTCTTGCACTCCCCTGTCATTTTTTAAATAATTCTGCACCACCAAATTCATGGGACGTGCTGGAATTTGCCCACATGTAATGCACGCACAGTATTGGTGGCGTTGTCCGATGTCACAAATCCCCAGGAGAGTCCAATTGGGGTAAGCCATTCTGCGATGATGTTCCTCAGTTTCTGTAAGAGGTTGTCAGCTGTGTGCCTCTTATGTGTGCCTCTTATGCTGTTCTTGCTGCGGGAGACAATATATCTGCCCAGTGGGCTGTCACAGTCATATAGTCCTGAGTCTGCCCTGCTCCACTTGTCCACATGTCCGTGGTTAAGTGGACATTGGGTACAACTGCATTTTTTAGGACACTGGTGACTCTTTTTCTGAGGTCTGTGTACATTCTCGGTATGGCCTGCCTAGAGAAGTGGAACATAGATGGTATTTGGTACCGGGGACACACTAACTCAATAAATTGTCTAATTCCCTGTGAATTAACGGTGGATACCGGACACACGTTTAACACCACCCAGGCTGCCAAGGCCTGAGTTATCTGCTTTGCAGCAGGATGAATGCTGTGATATTTCATCTTCCTCGCAAAGGACTGTTGGATAGTCAATTGCTTACTGGAAGTAGTACAAGTGGTCTTCCGACTTCCCCTCTGGGATGACGATCGACTCCCAGCAGCAACAACAGCAGCGCCAGCAGCAGTAGGCGTTACACTCAAGGATGCATCGGAGGAATCCCAGGCAGGAGAGGACTCGTCAGACTTGCCAGTGACATGGCCTGCAGGACAATTGGCTTTCCTGGGTAAGGAGTAAATTGACACTGAGGGAGTTGGTGGTGTGGTTTTCAGAAGCTTGGTTACAAGAGGAAGGGATTTAGTTGTCAGTGGACTGCTTCCGCTGTCACCCAAAGTTTTTGAACTTGTCAATGACTTCTGATGAATGCGCTCCAGGTGACGTATAAGGGAGGATGTTCCTAGGTGGTTAACGTCCTTACCCCTACTTATTACAGCTTGACAAAGGCAACACATGGCTTGACACCTGTTGTCTGCATTTCTGTTAAAATAATTCCACACCGAAGAGGTGATTTTTTTTGTAATTTGACCAGGCATGTCAATGGCCATATTCGTCCCACGGACAACAGGTGTCTCCCCGGGTGCCTGACTTAAACAAACCACCTCACTATCAGAATCCTCCTTGTCAATTTCCTCCTCAGCGCCAGCAACACCCATATCCTCATCCTGGTGTACTTCAACAGTGACATCTTCAATTTGACTATCAGGAACTGGACTGCGGGTGCTCCTTCCAGCACTTGCAGGGGGCGTGCAAATGGTGGAAGGCGCCACCTCTTCCCGTCCAGTGTTGGGAAGGTCAGGCATCGCAACCGACACAATTGGACTCTCCTTGGGGATTTGTGATTTAGAAGAACACACAGTTCTTTGCTGTGCTTTTGCCAGCTTAAGTCTTTTCATTTTTCTAGCGAGAGGATGAGTGCTTCCATCCTCATGTGAATCTGAACCACTAGCCATGAACATAGGCCAGGGCCTCAGCCGTTCCTTGCCACTCTGTGTCGTAAATGGCATATTGGCAAGTTTACGCTTCTCCTCAGACGCTTTTAATTTAGATTTTTGGGTCATTTTACTGAACTTTTGTTTTTTGGATTTTACATGCTCTCTACTATGACATTGGGCATCGGCCTTGGCAGACGACGTTGATGGCATTTCATCGTCTCAGCCATGACTAGTGGCAGCAGCTTCAGCACGAGGTGGAAGTGGATCTTGATCTTTCCCTATTTTACCCTCCACATCTTTGTTCTCCATTTTTTAATGTGTGGAATTATATGCCAGTAATATATCAATAGCAATGGCCTACTGTACCGTACTGCTATATATATAGTGGTGGTCAGCAAAATTCTGCACTGTCCTCCTACTATATACTGCGCACAACTAAAATGCAGCACAGGTATGGATAGATAGTATACTTGACGACACAGAGGTAGAGCAGTGGACTACTGTACCGTACTGCTATATATATACTGGTGGTCAGCAAAATTCTGCACTGTCCTCCTACTATATATACTGCGCACAACTAAAATGAAGCACAGGTATGGATGGATAGTATTCTTGATGACACAGAGGTAGGTAGAGCAGTGGACTACTGTACCATACTGCTATATATATATACTGGTGGTCAGCAAAATTCTGCACTGTCCTCCTACTATATATACTGCGCACAACTAAAATGCAGCACAGGTATGGCTGGATAGTATTCTTGACGACACAGAGGTAGGTAGAGCAGTGGACTACTGTACCGTACTGCTATATAATACTGGTGGTCAGCAAAATTCTGCACTGTCCTCCTACTATATACTACAATGCAGCACAGATATGGAGCATTTTTCAGGCAGAGAACGTAGATATTTTCAGCACACTGAGCACAGATATTTGCAGCACACTGAGCACAGATATTTGCAGCACACTGAACACAGATAGCTGCACATCCTCTTGCTATCTTCTCCAATGCACGAGTGAAAATGGCGGTGACACGCGGTTCCTTATATAGAATACGAATCTCGCGAGAATACGACAGTGGGATGATGACGTTCGGCCGCGCTCGGGTTAACCGAGCAAGGCGGGAAGATCCTAGGCTGCTTCGGAACCGTGTAAAATGGGTGAAGTTCGGGGGGGTTCGGAACCCAAGGAACCAAACCCGCTCATCACTACTGAAAAGTAAGTTGATTATGTTCAATGGTAATACAGTCTCAACTTCAGTTAGACATCAGGCATCTCTGTTAAAAAAAAAAAAGTAAGATTAAAAAGATGATGTATTTAAAACTTGAACTAGTTTATGAAATAAGCCTTTCCAACTCCACCTTCTCACTGCAGCTTCCCCTTGGTGCCTTTCCAGCTCCCCTCTTGTGTCACTCCAGCACTCATCTGTGTCACTTCAGCTCCCCCTTATCACTCCAGCTCCCCACTTGTGTTTCCCCTCCATCCTCCACCCCTGTGTCACTCCAGCTCTCCCCCCCATGTGTACAGCTTCCCCCTTGTGTCACTCCAACACTCATCTGTGTCACAACAGATCCTCCATGTCACTCCAGTCCCGCTTTGTCTCTCCAGCTTCCCCCTGTGTGACTACAGCTTCCACCATTTGTCATTCCAGCTCCCTTCTTGTATCATTCCAACTGTCCTTTGTGTCACCATAGATCCCCCATGTTACTTCAGCCCCCATTGTCTCTTCAGTTCACCCCTATGTTACTCCAGCTCTCCCCTGTGTCAATCCAGCCTGCCGTCTGTGTCACTCCAGTTCTCCCTTGTGTCACTACAGCCCCCCCTTGTCACTTCAGCCCCCCTTGTGTCACCCCAGCTCTTTCCTGTGTCACTCCAGTTCCCCCTTGCATCATTCCTGGCAGCTCCCCCATTATTAATACACCTTGACAAAGACTATAAATACATTGAAATGCAATGGTGATACAGAGTATGACCTACTGCCTCTTTGGCCATTTTTGCTACTGGGACCCTCTCGGATGATTTACATTAGATTTGGAGTGTCCTAAATCTGAGGAACTGTTCTCTAAGAGTATTTATTCAGTGTATTTGGTCCTCACCCTGCATGTAGAATTTTAATCATGTGTATCAATAAATATTTGCTATCCCTACATCCAACGTCTACAGTGGTTCATGAGATACATACAGAACGGACAGACGGGTGTTCAGAAGGAAACAACGATACATATTAAGGCCTGTTTTACTCTTCAAAGTGGTGAGTGTAATATACACACCTATCCATTTTTTATTATACAGTATTATTATTCTATGTTGATGCGTTCTTTTAAAGCTGTATGAAGAATATTATTTAAGTGTAAGTACACTCTTATTTTTGTGTGGTGTGGCACCGACTTATAACACTACATATCCACACCTGTGTGGTCCTTATTGATGCATATTGCATGAAGTTACTTTAGTACACAGGTATATTACATAAACTGTTATCTATACAATTTGAATCATAATATATATTTTTTTCATTTGGTTTGATATCCAATCCAACAAGGACCTTCTACGGAGTGAGCGCCACAAAGGGTGTTATTTGTATATTTATGCTTTATGTTTTTGTATGGTGACACATTCTTGATAATTCCTATTGTGGATACTCAGGAGTATGCAGTGGTTTCTATTTTTGTCTTTAGATTCCCCATTATGTCCCTACAGCTCTCCCCTGGGTCACTCCAGCTCCCTCTTGTGTCTGGGCAGCTCTACCCTTGTGTCTCTTCAATTCCCCCTCTTCACTTTGCAACTCCTCTGCTGCCCTCCAGCGGTGCAACATCATGACACCACACATGATATGCCTGTTAGAGAGAAAAACTTTATTAGACCGCTGGCGGGAGAGAAAAGGCTTCTCCTCCATTTCATGCCTGCACCCTGCTGAATTCTGCTTGGTGCAGGCACTGGACTTCCCCTAGTTGCCAGGGCTGAACAATGTGAAGACTAAGAGCCCGGGCTGATTGCCGCTGCATCCTTCCAGCTATAGCACTCTGGGCAATGGCCCTGTCAGCCTGCCCTTTGAGCCATCTCTGAGTACAGCTGCTAGTAGTAACTAAGATTACTAGTATTGGACCAGTAGTAATTAAAATATATAATGGTATCCCCATTAATAATAAAATATATATTTGTGCCCCCTTGTATAAAATAATAAATTAATATTGCTGCCTTAATCAATCATTTATAAAAAGCACCCTTAAATTATAAATGAATGTTGTCGCCGTTCTAAATGCTTACCTACAGTACTATCTTTGTTCATTCTTGGTCTAACCTAATGCATACTAAAATAATACAGTAGCTACTCCACTCTACCAGAGCCTATGCATATGCAGTTGCCATGAAGTACAGAAGTGAGGTGCATCGAGGTGCTACTAGAATGACAATTTGTCTGCCCTGCCCCTCTATATGCATATAAGGCCTAATTCAGCATGGGTTGGAAAAATCGCACAACTACAACCCTTTACACTAGCACGCGGAGGGACGCCCAGCACAGAGCAAGTCCGCCTCACATGACGGGATCTTCCCCCCACATATGAACGCTTCGCTCAGCAACAAAGCGCTCAGATGTTAAGGGAAGCCCTCTGCCTGCGCAACCTAGCTGCGAAGGCAGATGGCTACCCGCCATGTTTAGGTTTGCAGCGGCTCCGTGCTATATCATGCAGCCGCCGCGGCCCGCCCCGCAAACGATCCGGACACATCTGCGTTGTCCAGACCGTGCCCCCCAATGCTGCAACGCCGCACCGGAAACCTTGCGTCTACGCCCCCTCCCGCCCTGCGAATGCCTCTGCCTGTTTATCAGGTAGAGGCGTTTGCATATGTGAGATGCTGTTGTATCTCACTGGGTGCACATGCACAGTGTGGATTCTAAGCGTGGACACACTCCAGAAGGGATGTAGCATGCGAACACATCGTAGATGCATTCCATGCTGGATTAGGTTCTTAGGGGGTCATTCCGACCCGTTCGCATGCAGCGGTTTGTCGCTGCGGTGCGAATGGGTCTGCAATGCGCATGCGCGGCACCTGCACTGCGCACGCGCGTTGTTGCCCGGCGACAGGGGTCGCCGAGTTACGTTGCGCTTAACGAAGAAAGCAGTCATAGAGCCGACCGCAAGAAGATTGAAAGAAAGAAGGCGTTCCTGGGCGTCTGCCGTTTTCGGGGAGTGGAGAAGAAAACGCAGGCGTGTCCAGGAGAACGGAGGACAGATGTCTGACGTCAAAGCCGACTCCAGCATCGCAGAGATCGTCGCACAGGGTAAGTATGTCCAGGGCTAGTCATGTTCTGCTTGAAATTTTTTTAGCTTAGCAGGGCTGCACAAGCGATCGCAGCCCTGCAAAGCTAAAATACACTCCCCCATAGGCGTGGACTAGTTGATTGCAGCAGCAGCAGCAAAAAGTTAATCAACTCGGAATGACCACCTTAGTACATATATACAGTACGTATATCATATCATTATTCATTGTTTGTCACCTAAAAAAATCCAAACATTATTTATTACTATATCAAATAATCTGTCATGTGGTTTTATGAATTAAACCATCAATAACCCTTGGGTATGTGGGTGTTTAAGTTTTTTATAAAAAATAAATAGCAAAACTTTGTGTGTGCTTTTGATAAAACATTAGTGTCATTATCAGTTAATTCACAATTTTTGCTTTTCAGTTTGATGCAGTTAGTATTGTTTTTATCTATTCTATTTTTTGTTTACTACTAGATTGTAAATCAGTTCTACTAGATGGTAGTATTGGTAGTGTTTTGACATCAGCAGTCCAGTTTGTGCTTGTTCCAGCTGGCAAGTTGTCCGGCACTTGAAGCCAAGAGGACCTTACAATACTTATACTGCAGCAAGTGGAAATGCCCATGTAATCCCCACAGGAAGAGCAATCGAGAGGCTCCTGCTATTGAATCTGTCTGTTTTAAAGCTTTTTTTTCACTATGTGTCACAAGACCTGGCAAGCTGATGGACTACATTAATAAACTGGGAAAGTTTTTTCTTTGCAAGCAGTGGTTCCATGGCTGAAAGAGATTCGGTTCAGCCTCGGGCAAATTGGCAAAGGCTAAACATTGCAGCAGTTATATAAATACGAATGCCGCTCTCATTTGTTTCGCACACAGGATCAGACAGGGTGTGTTCAATGAGACCAAATCATTAGACAATAAGAACAAAAAGCAGCCAGAGCAGTCTCTGTTTCTTTGTAGTACGGTCTCTGCGGTATACAACTACTGATGGAACTCAGTTGGGATGGCTTCCTATGAATAGAATGCCAGACAGTTTTGTTGACGTGGTCCTTTCTTCTTAGAGTCAGAGCATCATCACTCTGGGGCTCACGTAGATTTGGATGTAGCTGCAATACACATTTTCTTACTGTGAATTAGCATAAAAAAGTCTTAAGCTTTCATCCATGTGCAGATTTGTTTGCAGTTTGCATGTTTCATACTTGCCAACACTATCGAAAGAGTCCCAAATTTTGGGAGGCGCTCTTGGCCCCCGGAGACAGTCTCCTAGTTCAGCCCACTTCCTGCACTCAATCACTTCATCCTATCCACACCCTCAGCTGTAAATTGCCACAAATAATGGCTTTGAACAGTAGGGGGTGGTGCTTCAATACCATGTAGTCCCGCCACATTGTAAAACGCTGGAAATTGCACCTTTATATAGTAAGAGTAGGGCCAGGATGTCAAGAATGCAGAGTGCCACATCCCCAGCCCATTGGAGTCAGTTGACCTCTCCTGTACTCTCCCATAGGGTATGTAATAAAAGTAGGCAAGTATACCTATACTTAGAAAAGTGTACAGGTGGAGGGATGTTATGTCCTAGTTTTGGCTGAGTGCCGAAAGGATGGGTTCTCATAAATGCAACTGCATCAGATGAGAACACAGACACCTGTACGCCTGTCAGAAGGCAAATAACTTGTGAATGCCCGCCCCTGCTGCAAGATATGCACTGATGCTAAATGACAATCAGCACCAGCAGCTCCTGAGTGGCTGATGATTCCCATTGAGAGTACATAATAATTAGCATGGTTGCAGCCATTTGCATTATTTAATTGACACTTGCATTTGTCCTGCTCCATTATTGTGCACCCGTATCTTTATTAAAAGCTTTTGCTTTTGTCAAAGTTGAAAAATATTGTAATGCATATACCCTGTACTAACCCCATGCACATGCCCGCTGCGCGTGCACTCAGTCCGCCGTGCGTGCACATATCCGCAATTTGCGTAGGATCGCTCCTGCGATCATGCGCGTGGTATGGGTATTTACGGTGGAGTTTGTGAGCGCGTAGAGGGTTATTAGAACATTACATATTTAACCCAAATAGTGCATTTTGTACACATAGTTCCCCTACACCACATCAGCGAGTATCAACAGTTTAAACAGTTCCAGGACTAAGGGATTCGCCTTTGCATGATAGGAAGGGTCAGATAAAGGTTGGAAGGTGATGTCTAGTATCCAGCTGTAGGGTATTGTAAGGGTAACATTCCGGTGTTGGTTAGAGAAAGATCGCATGTTCCAGCGTATAGTTATGTGCAAAAGTAGAATATAGATATTAACTGTATTTACTGTATATTATGTATGCGGCGGGAATCCAGAGGATACCACCCACAAGAGCAGTTGGGGAAAGACATCGCCCATCTTTTCAAAACAACCTATGACCTCTCCTGTAATGAAAAGACACATCTCTGTGTCCAGTGGACAATGAGATTACAGTGACCATTGTATTGTGTATGTAAGTTGTGTATAAAAAGCCCATTGTTGCCTGGCCGGTCAGAAGACTCTGAACGCTTTCTACCTGACAAGCGGAGGACCGGCCGGGTTGCGCTTGCGAACATTCTCACGTATGTACATTCTCTGTAGCCATTACTCTGTTTTAGATTTATCTTGTTAGCCTGTAGTGTATGATTTGTACTGTTTTACCTTTTGAAATAATCCACGGTGGCCTTAGAACCCTGTGGTTTCAACTACAAATCGGTGTTGTGTCCTCACTTTCCTGCAAGGGTTTAAAAGCATATTTAACTGTATAAGGTTTATAAACATTGATAAGGTGTACGCACTGCGGGTACTTTATACCGTCAGCGCTACTTAAGGTTTAAGGTATAACATCGTTGCAGTACTTTGCTGCTAAGGGTTTAAAGTGTAATCATATCATTGCATTGTATCACTAACAAGGTTTAAAGGTTATCAATTGTGTGTGTGTGCGTTGTGCCTACTCTGTACACTCAGCGCGGCGTGTGGACGCCAAGTACGTACCACGTATGGGACTTTGTACGCAAATATCGTACAAAGTGCGTAGCACGTATATTCAGTCTAGCGGCCATAGCGGCTCCACAGTAAAAGTGTATCTAGAGGTATAGCTTTATGGTTTAAGATAATATCGACATTATCACTTTGTCCATATATTAATTGGGTCCTCTAGGACAATGAGGAAGGGGTGATCCTTGTGGAGAAGGCTGGAGGATGACTGTGTGGATCACGTCATTGTTACCACACTTTGAAATGCTGTGATCAAACCCCTGCAAGTGGGCAGCATCCTAAACCTAGAGACAAAAGTAGAACAATATTAGTGATGAGCGGGTTCGGTTCCTCGGAATCCAAACCCCCCCGAACTTCAGCCTTTTTACACGGTTCCGAGGCAGACTCGGATCTTCCCGCCTTGCTCGGCTAACCCGAGCGCGCCCGAACGTCATCATCCCGCTGTCGGATTCTCGCGAGGCTCGGATTCTATCGCGAGACTCGGATTCTATATAAGTAGCCGCGCGTCGCCGCCATTTTCACACGTGCATTGAGATTCATAGGGAGAGGACGTGGCTGGCGTCCTCTCCATTTAGATTAGAAGAGAGAGAGTGAGAGTGAGACACTTGATTTACTGGAGCTTAGGAGTACTCAGAGAGTGCAGAGTTTACTAGTGACTGACCAGTGACCACCAGTGCAGTTTTATTATATTATTATTTAATATAATCCGTTCTCTGCCTAAAAAAAAACGATACACAGTGACACAGTAACAGTATACCATATCTGTGCTCAGCCTCAGTGTGCTGCATCATCTATGTATATCTGACTGTGCTGAGTGCTCACACAGCTTAATTGTGGGGGAGACTGGGGAGCAGTAGCAGGAGTACATATTATTTAACAGTGCACACTTTTGCTGCCAGAGTGCCACTGCCAGTGTGACTGACCAGTGACCACTGTCTGACCACCAGTATATTGTGATTGTCTGCCTGAAAAAGTTAAACACTCGTCGTGTGGTGTTTTTATTCTATAAACGCATTCTGCTGACAGTGTCCAGCAGGTCCGTCATTAATTATATAATATATACCTGTCCAGCTGCAGTAGTGATATATATATATATTTTTTATATCAATATCATCCAGTCTATATTAGCAGCAGACGCAGTACGGTAGTCCACGGCTGTAGCTACCTCTGTGTCGGCAGTCGCTCGTCCATCCATAATTGTAAACCACCTACCTGTGGTGTTTTTTTTTTTTTTTCTATCTTCTTGATACTAGTAGCTTACTTTAGGAGTCTGCAGTGCTGACAGTGTCCAGCAGGTCCGTCATTATAATATATACCTGTCCGGCTGCAGTAGTGATATATATATATTTTTTATATCATTATCATCCAGTCTATATTAGCAGCAGACGCAGTACGGTAGTCCACGGCTGTAGCTACCTCTGTGTCGGCAATCGCTCGTCCATCCATAATTGTATACCACCTACCTGTGGTGTTTTTTTTTTCTATCTTCTTGATACTACTAGTAGCTTACTTTAGGAGTCTGCAGTGCTGCTGACAGTGTCCAGCAGGTCCGTCATTATATAATATATACCTGTCCGGCTGCAGTAGTGATATATATATATTTTTTATATCATTATCATCCAGTCTATATTAGCAGCAGACGCAGTACGGTAGTCCACGGCTGTAGCTACCTCTGTGTCGGCAGTCGCTCGTCCATCCATAAATGTATACCACCTACCTGTTGTGTTTTTTTTTTTTCTATCTTCTTGATACTACTAGTAGCTTACTTTAGGAGTCTGCAGTGCTGCTGACAGTGTCCAGCAGGTCCGTCATTATATAATATATACCTGTCCGGCTGCAGTAGTGATATATATATATTTTTTATATCATTATCATCCAGTCTATATTAGCAGCAGACGCAGTACGGTAGTCCACGGCTGTAGCTACCTCTGTGTCAGCAGTCGCTCGTCCATCCATAATTGTATACCACCTACCTGTTGTGTTTTTTTTTTTTTTCTATCTTCTTGATACTACTAGTAGCTTACTTTAGGAGTCTGCAGTGCTGACAGTGTCCAGCAGGTCCGTCATTATATAATATATACCTGTCCGGCTGCAGTAGTGATATATATATATTTTTTATATCATTATCATCCAGTCTATATTAGCAGCAGACGCAGTACGGTAGTCCACGGCTGTAGCTACCTCTGTGTCAGCAGTCGCTCGTCCATCCATAATTGTATACCACCTACCTGTTGTGGTTTTTTTTTTTTTCTATCTTCTTGATACTAGTAGCTTACTTTAGGAGTCTGCAGTGCTGACAGTGTCCAGCAGGTCCGTCATTATATAATATATACCTGTCCGGCTGCAGTAGTGATATATATATATTTTTTATATCATTATCATCCAGTCTATATTAGCAGCAGACGCAGTACGGTAGTCCACGGCTGTAGCTACCTCTGTGTCGGCAGTTGCTCGTCCATCCATAAGTATACTAGTATCCATCCATCTCCATTGTTTACCTGAGGTGCCTTTTAGTTGTGCCTATTAAAATATGGAGAACAAAAATGTTGAGGTTCCAAAAATAGGGAAAGATCAAGATCGACTTCCACCTCGTGCTGAAGCTGCTGCCACTAGTCATGGCCGAGACAATGAAATGCCAGCAATGTCGTCTGCCAAGGCCGATGCCCAATGTCATAGTACAGAGCATGTAAAATCCAAAACACCAAATATCAGTAAAAAAAGGACTCAAAAATCTAAAATAAAATTGTCGGAGAAGCGTAAACTTGCCAATATGCCATTTACCACACGGAGTGGCAAGGAACGGCTGAGGCCCTGGCCTATGTTCATGGCTAGTGGTTCAGCTTCACATGAGGATGGAAGCACTCAGCCTCTCGCTAGAAAAATGAAAAGACTCAAGCTGGCAAAAGCACAGCAAAGAACTGTGCGTTCTTCGAAATCACAAATCCACAAGGAGAGTCCAATTGTGTCGTTTGCGATGCCTGACCTTCCCAACACTGGACGTGAAGAGCATGCGCCTTCCACCATTTGCACGCCCCCTGCAAGTGCTGGAAGGAGCACCCGCAGTCCAGTTCCTGATAGTCAGATTGAAGATGTCAGTGTTGAAGTACACCAGGATGAGGAGGATATGGGTGTTGCTGGCGCTGGGGAGGAAATTGACCAGGAGGATTCTGATGGTGAGGTGGTTTGTTTAAGTCAGGCACCCGGGGAGACACCTGTTGTCCGTGGGAGGAATAGGGCCATTGACATGCCTGGTGAAAATACCAAAAAAATCAGCTCTTCGGTGTGGAAGTATTTCAACAGAAATGCGGACAACATTTGTCAAGCCGTGTGTTGCCTTTGTCAAGCTGTAATAAGTAGGGGTAAGGACGTTAACCACCTCGGAACATCCTCCCTTATACGTCACCTGCAGCGCATTCATCATAAGTCAGTGACAAGTTCAAAAACTTTGGGCGACAGCGGAAGCAGTCCACTGACCAGTAAATCCCTTCCTCTTGTAACCAAGCTCACGCAAACCACCCCACCAACTCCCTCAGTGTCAATTTCCTCCTTCCCCAGGAATGCCAATAGTCCTGCAGGCCATGTCACTGGCAATTCTGACGAGTCCTCTCCTGCCTGGGATTCCTCCGATGCATCCTTGCGTGTAACGCCTACTGCTGCTGGCGCTGCTGTTGTTGCTGCTGGGAGTCGATGGTCATCCCAGAGGGGAAGTCGTACTCGTAAGACCACTTTTACTACTTCCAGAGACTTGTTGGAGGTACTGTGTCCCCGGTACCAAATACCATCTAGGTTCCATTTCTCTAGGCAGGCGATACCGAAAATGTACACAGACCTCAGAAAAAGACTCACCAGTGTCCTAAAAAATGCAGTTGTACCCAATGTCCACTTAACCACGGACATGTGGACAAGTGGAGCAGGGCAGGCTCAGGACTATATGACTGTGACAGCCCACTGGGTAGATGTATGGACTCCCGCTGCAAGAACAGCAGCGGCGGCACCAGTAGCAGCATCTCGCAAACGCCAACTCTTTCCTAGGCAGGCTACGCTTTGTATCACCGCTTTCCAGAATACGCACACAGCTAAAAACCTCTTACGGCAACTGAGGAAGATCATCGCAGAATGGCTTACCCCAATTGGACTCTCCTGTGGATTTGTGGCATAGGACAACGCCAGCAATATTGTGTGTGCATTAAATCTGGGCAAATTCCAGTACGTCCCATGTTTTGCACATACCTTGAATTTGGTGGTGCAGAATTATTTAAAAAACGAGAGGGGCGTGCAAGAGATGCTGTCGGTGGCCTGAAGAATTGCGGGACACTTTCGGCGTACAGGCACCACATACAGAAGACTGGAGCACCACCAAAAACGCCTGAACCTGCCCTGCCATCATCTGAAGCAAGAAGTGGTAACGAGGTGGAATTCAACCCTCTATATGCTTCAGAGGTTGGAGGAGCAGCAAAAGGCCATTCAAGCCTATACAACTGAGCACGATATAGGAGGTGGAATGCACCTGTCTCAAGCGCAGTGGAGAATGATTTCAACGTTGTGCAAGGTTCTGCAACCTTTTGAACTTGCCACACGTGAAGTCAGTTCAGACACTGCCAGCCTGAGTCAGGTCATTCCCCTCATCAGGCTTTTGCAGAAGAAGCTGGAGACATTGAAGGAGGAGCTAACACAGAGCGATTCCGCTAGGCATGTGGGACTTGTGGATGGAGCCCTTAATTCGCTTAACAAGGATTCACGGGTGGTCAATCTGTTGAAATCAGAGCACTACATTTTGGCCACCGTGCTCGATCCTAGATTTAAAACCTACCTTGGATCTCTCTTTCCGGCAGACACAAGTCTGCTGGGGTTCAAAGAACTGCTGGTGACAAAATTGTCAAGTCAAGCGGAACGCGACCTGTCAACATCTCCTCCTTCACATTCCCCCGCAACTGGGGGTGCGAGGAAAAGGCTCAGAATTCCGAGCCCACCCGCTGGCGGTGATGCAGGGCAGTCTGGATCGACTGCTGATGCTGACATCTGGTCCGGACTGAAGGACCTGACAACGATTACGGACATGTCGTCTACTGTCACTGCATATGATTCTCTCCCCATTGAAAGAATGGTGGAGGATTATATGAGTGACCGCATCCAAGTAGGCACGTCAGACAGTCCGTACTTATACTGGCAGGAAAAAGAGGCAATTTGGAGGCCCTTGCACAAACTGGCTTTATTCTACCTACTGTAAGTTGCCCTCCCACAAGTGTGTACTCCGAAAGAGTGTTTAGTGCCGCCGCTCACCTTGTCAACAATCGGCGTACGAGGTTACATCCAGAAAATGTGGAGAAGATGATGTTCATTAAAATGAATTATAATCAATTCCTCCGTGGAGACATTCACCAGCAGCAATTGCCTCCACAAAGTACACAGGGAGCTGAGATGGTGGATTCCAGTGGGGACGAATTGATAATCTGTGAGGAGGGGGATGTACACGGTGATATATCGGAGGATGATGATGAGGTGGACATCTTGCCTCTGTAGAGCCAGTTTGTGCAAGGAGAGATTAATTGCTGCTTTTTTGGTGGGGGTCCAAACCAACCCGTCATTTCAGTCACAGTCGTGTGGCAGACCCTGTCACTGAAATGATGGGTTTGTTAAAGTGTGCATGTCCTGTTTATACAACATAAGGGTGGGTGGGAGGGCCCAAGGACAATTCCATCTTGCACCTCTTTTTTCTTTCATTTTTCTTTGCGTCATGTGCTGTTTGGGGGGTGTTTTTTGGAAGGGCCATCCTGCGTGACACTGCAGTGCCACTCCTAGATGGGCCAGGTGTTTCTGTCAGCCACTAGGGTCGCTTAGCTTAGTCACACAGCTACCTCATTGCGCCTCTTTTTTTCTTTGCGTCATGTGCTGTTTGGGGAGTGTTTTTTGGAAGGGCCATCCTGCGTGACACTGCAGTGCCACTCCTAGATGGGCCAGGTGTTTGTGTCGGCCACTTGGGTCGCTTATCTTACTCACACAGCTACCTAATTGCGCCTCTTTTTTTCTTTGCGTCATGTGCTGTTTGGGGAGTGTTTTTTGGAAGGGCCATCCTGCGTGACACTGCAGTGCCACTCCTAGATGGGCCAGGTGTTTGTGTCGGCCACTTGGGTCGCTTATCTTACTCACACAGCTACCTCATTGCGCCTCTTTTTTTCTTTGCGTCATGTGCTGTTTGGGGAGTGTTTTTTGGAAGGGCCATCCTGCGTGCCACTGCAGTGCCACTCCTAGATGGGCCAGGTGTTTGTGTCGGCCACTTGGGTCGCTTATCTTACTCACACAGCTACCTAATTGCGCCTCTTTTTTTCTTTGCATCATGTGCTGTTTGGGGAGTGTTTTTTGGAAGGGCCATCCTGCGTGACACTGCAGTGCCACTCCTAGATGGGCCAGGTGTTTGTGTCGGCCACTTGGGTCGCTTATCTTACTCACACAGCTACCTAATTGCGCCTCTTTTTTTCTTTTGCGTCATGTGCTGTTTGGGGAGTGTTTTTTGGAAGGCCATCCTGCGTGACACTGCAGTGACACTCCTAGATGGGCCAGGTGTTTGTGTCGGCCACTTGGGTCGCTTATCTTACTCACACAGCTACCTAATTGCGCCTCTTTTTTTCTTTGTGTCATGTGCTGTTTGGGGAGTGTTTTTTGAAAGGGCCATCCTGCGTGACACTGCAGTGCCACTCCTAGATGGGCCAGGTGTTTGTGTCAGCCACTTGGGTCGCTTATCTTACTCACACAGCTACCTCATTGCGCCTCTTTTTTTCTTTGCGTCATGTGCTGTTTGGGGAGTGTTTTTTGGAAGGGCCATCCTGCGTGACACTGCAGTGCCACTCCTAGATGGGCCAGGTGTTTGTGTCGGCCACTTGGGTCGCTGAGCTTAGTCATCCAGCGACCTCGGTGCAAATTTTAGGACTAAAAATAATATTTTGAGGTGTGAGGTGTTCAGAATAGACTGAAAATGAGTGGAAATAATGGTTATTGAGGTTAATAATACTTTGGGATCAAAATGACCCCCAAATTCTATGATTTAAGCTGTTTTTTAGGGTTTTTTGAAAAAAAAAACCCGAATCCAAAACACACCCGAATCCGACAAAAAAAATTCGGTGAGGTTTTGCCAAAACGCGTTCGAACCCAAAACACGGCCGCGGAACCGAACCCAAAACCAAAACACAAAACCCGAAAAATTTCCGGTGCTCATCACTAAACAATATACGATTGAGTGCACTGTCAGCAGCAGCTGGTATAGGGGTTGGTAAACTCCCCAAATGTTATATATAAAGAGAAAAAATTGTGTACCAGTGCTGGCTGTGTATTAAAAATGTATTATTTAAAAATAAATTATTTCCAGGATGGTTGGTTACAAGATTGGTAATAAAATAGATTTAATAAACTAAATCAATACAATACATAAAAATGTCACAGTGCTATTAGCAAAAAAACTAATTACAGAAATGACACATTCATTTGACTCCTGTTAGCAGCAATATTCATACCCTGGCTAGGACACTCACTGGAATCAAATCCACATTTGGTCTTTAGAGGCAATTTGCGTACAACCGGTGAGTCTTAGTTAGTCCCCAGTCTCAGCACAGGTGACTCCGGTTCCTCTGTATATAGCAGCAAGTCCAAAGAAGATGTGCAGTCCAATTCAATACCAGGGTAGAAAAGTGGTGGGAGTCCAAATGATAATAGCTGTGTCCTCCAAGGCTCAACACGTTTTGCTGGTAAAAGCAACCCAGCTTCCTCAGGAGCATATCAATGCTCCTGAGGAAGCTGGGTTGCTTGTCTGCCCATTTTTTTAAAGCAGCAGTCATTTACAACGCAAAACCAACCTGACTAGGCTATTACATTTAGGGGTGTATTCATGAAGCAGTGAAAAGTGTGGAGAAGTGAGCCAGTGGAGAAGTTGCCCAAAGCAACCAATCAGCATTGAAGTAACATTTATAATTTGCATACTATACAATTGTACGGAGCAGCTGATTGGCTGCCATGGGAAACATCTCCACAGGCTCACTGCTCCACTATTTTCACTACTTCATGAATAGACCACTTAGCCACTTGTGTCCAACTGAGCATACTGTGCAAAAGGCATAAACTGCATCTTTTTTCAGCTGCATTTCTTATTTTACAGATGGCCATGTTGGCAGTGATTGCTATCTTTTTGTTCTGAAATCTGAATCTCCCTCTTTCATTGCATAGAGTCCTATTCCATTTGATAATTAAAATTAAGGTTGACTTTTGACTGAAATGTTACATTGTTGTTTCTGACCTTAAAGACACCATAAACTCAGCAAATATTTTAGCTTATTTGAGCCTAGCACATGAAAGTGTATATGCTAAGTATAGTTTTATTTTATTCCTCTGTGCAGGCAATTACAAACTACAGCGCCCCCAATGATGTACCACAAACAAATCCCTTGCCACTAGGCCATGCCCTCAAGCTATTGTATTTTGAAAGGATTATCAAACCTCAAGGAAATTGACATGGAAAAAATAATTGGACAAAGCAAAAAAAAAAAAAAAGTTCTGTGAGCAGGCTTGCCCTGCCATCACAGAAACTGCAATAGGTAAAGTCCTATTGCATTGACATTTTTAATACATTTGTCTCTAAATATTTACTTTAGATAGCCACAAATGGGAAATCAAATGGGCCTGTTACATTCTATGTCTATAAACAAGAAAGAGGTTAGATGCCTGTATGTTAGTAAGTGTTTCACAGAACTTAGAAATACATATTTCTACTATTGGCTGTTCTCTATTATTTGGTATCTCATGAAAATTAGTAATTAGTGGATCTCCTATTTTTAAACATTGTTTATTAGAATTATTTGAACATTAGAGCCCTCAATTATTTAGAGTTTTTTTGGGTATATCCTACATCTATCATATAATTTTTGGGGGATCCCTAGTCCAGTGCAGAAGATAAATGAAACTATCTTTAAAAGGTGCAGGACTTAATGATGCCATTGTGACCCTGGCTTGATGGTGTATCAGGCACTAGCAGTGGGGGACTTTTAACCCCTTTGAACTATGATGCCCACTCAGCCTTATCACTTACATTACACATTATTGCGTACTCACCAGTAAATTGAAAGTAGAAAACTGTCCCAGATCCTATCCTGCAGTGAATTGGGTTAGAAGAGTGCAAACAATACATTATTTACAATCCTATTGCACTGTGGGTAAAATAATTTGCATATGCAAATTATTATACCCATAATGCATTATGATTGGAAATGATGTAATGTTTACACTCTTTTCCAGTGTACTTAATATATAGGAATCAATAAATAATGATTTGAATATAGCATGTATTATAAATGGGAATACATATATAGGAATCAATGAATAATGGTTAACATGTAGTAAATTATCGTAAAAGAAAAAATATATTAGGAAACAAAAATTTAAATAAATGTTTTATAGTATATTCTTTTATATCCCTATGTTTTTCTATTATAGGGTTGGGCGCAAATTTAAAGTGAACAAACGTCTAAAATTTTCACATGCTAGATTAGGGGGAGATTTGGCATACATTGATTGTGAAAGGGGTCCCAAACTAGTGTTCTGCCGGGGACCCCATGAGGTATAAGTCAGCCTCTGCCAGGCTGGATAGGTCTTTGATCAATTGACCTGAGAGCTGAGTATATACTGTATATTTTGATAGGAGCAGCTAGTTACATTATATTAAGTGCATTTTAAAGGACATATCATTTGCCATCTGGATTAAGGTTTGAAGTATAGTTTGGTAGTATTTGAATTAAACACCCTTGATGAAAATCATTATTGAGGAAATGCGTTGTATGATATGTTTCTGTGACCAAAAGTGTCCTCAATGAGCTATCAATGAGATTGTCCCTTTAAGGGGTGACAGCGTGTTATAAGAACATCTAACCCACAATGGCAACAATATGTGTGTGATGTAAGATTTTATTAATCATCTTCATCTCCTTAAAAGGACTTTCGAACAGGAAATCTAGGGAACTTTTGAACCTACACAATTTGAGTTTGGCGCTCCCCAAGATTACCATTCCATAGAACCTTTCTGGTCCTTACTGGCAAAGGACCACACTTGATGAATCAGCCTTTACGGAAAAGACTTTAACAAATTGTACTGTATGTGTTTTACTTTAAGATAAAGGGGTTATTATAGCGCAATTTAGGTACGGTATTTTATTTATTTATATATGTATGTATATATATATATATAGAGAGAAAGAGAGAGAGAGAGAGAGAGAGAGAGAGGAGAAACCACAGCACTCTCAGGACTTGTCTGTACAGTAAGTAACAAACTGGTGAAAAACACCTAGCTCAGTGGTTCCCAAACTTTTTTTAATCACAGCGCCCTTGAGCATCAGAATTTTGTTCACGGCGCCCCTAGGTCAAAAGTTTCTTATTGAGAAATTAGAAAGAAATATTACATTAAAGTAAAATGTGCTTATGTGTCATCCTTAGGGTCAGTTGTGTGGTGAGGGACAAGATTTGCTTCTGTTTGGCCACATATTTTATGACTGGCAGCCACCAGCACTGATTTTGCCTATTATATTGACCATAAATAATTTGAATTGGTCCTGGACCACCAACACAGGGCACCCCTGCAAGTGTCCCGAGGCACCCCAGGGTGCCACGGCACACAGTTTGGGAACCACTGACCTAGCTGCTTGTCAACATTTCAGTTTATTTCAACTGTTGTCAGGACAATTAAATGAACAGATACTTCTGTGAGTCCTGTGAGTAGCACGGTTTCTCCTGGGAATGCATTATATATAAAAATATTTATTGCAAGGCATAATGAGAGTATCCAGAGTCTTTAGAATACAGAACAAATCTCAGGATACTGTGCAATTGGTCAATGGGATCCTTCTCAGGAACTAAACTATTATAGATTCAGTACCATTCCTAGAATTAGGAAGAGTTAGTAACATGCTGCAATTTGCAATGAACAAAGCTAAATTTTTTAACATCATACCTTCATTGTATCTGTGTTTCCTAAATATTAAATTACTACCATACTGTATATAAAATCACTACCATCTTGGAAATGCCCTCACAGGAGCCTAGTACATGAAGATTCCAAAATGAATTACAAAGGGGAAAAAAATAAAGAAATTCTACATACAGTGAGTATTTTAGTAAGATCCAGAATCGCACATCACATTCTGTAATATAGCTGTATCTCTCGTGAGAGCAAGGTAGCAGAATTGAAAGCTCTTATTGCCTGAGGATGGAATTACTACTCTGAATTCCCCGACTACCTGAATCAACCCCATGAGTATTTTGTAATGCATTCCACAATCGTGTAAGGCACTCCTAATTGGCCTTATGAAAATAATGCAAATGTTCTGTTGCTTTGTTAATTAGAGTTCGTTTTTAGGCATGCCTTTTGGGTATCTTTTAGTTATGGTGTAACCTAAATTCATTTGAATTGCATGTTTTGAATGGTCATATATAAAGATCAAAACAATGCTCCTAGATTTCCTGTTTGTCAGTTAAAGAAACAGAGATTAGTGGATTTTCTTCCTTGTATGTTTTATAAAGTATTAATTTCATACCTCCCAACGTTTACTGCTGAAGACCCAGGAAAAGTGCGGCTTAAAAGGGAGTGGAATTTCACTACACAGAATATGTATAATTATGTAATGTGCTGGCCTGTTGTTTAATTTCTCTCACTGGCTAATTCCACCCTAACAAATAAAAAAGCATATTTCATGCACTTTAGTGTGTTAAAAGAAAATCATACATTTTACACTCTCTGGATTTTAAGGATCATATATCTGGGTCAAATCCCTTCCTCTGAACTCAGTAGCAGTAAAGGAAAGTTCATGGAAGAGGGATATTGACAACCCAAATCGATATGGAGCAGACGAAAGTGTCTCCTGCTTAGGTACTGAACCACTTGCTTGTGATGGGGGATTGAACCATTCTAGCTGCTTTCTGTAAGTAGGGGCATCAAGGAAGCACCAAGGAGGAGCAGGTACTAGTTACCCTAGCCTTATTTTTTCCCTTTTTCTGGAAAACACTCACCATGATGAACAGCAGGGCTGGATTAAGAGAAGAGCAACAGGGGAGGTTGTCCCGGGACCCCAACACACAGCAGTGTTTAAGTGTAGTTTTACTCCTCCGACAGTTAGTTGGCTGCTGCCAATGAGGTCGTTAGTGTACAGCGAATCTCACCGGAAGTTGAGGTGAAATCCTGCGAGACAGTGGGCACGACGGGCAGCTACCTCGACTGACTGTCCAGGGGTGTGTGTACTGTATGTGTGTGTGTGTCTGTGTGTGTCTGTGTGTATTACACACAGGAAGGGTGTGTGTGTGTGTGTGTGGGGGGGCTTATAAGCAATTGTACTACTGGGGCCCCCGACACAACTTTATTGCTCCAAGCCCCCACAAGCCTTAATCCGTCCCTGATGAACAGCCAGAGGAAGAGAATTAGAAGGAGCAGAATCATAATCAGATAACACCTTTCGCTCCTTCTGCTGGACAATAACCATGTGTGCAGCTCCTGGAGGCCATTTGTAGAAAAGGTAGTTGAAATCAAAGCTGTATTCAACAGCGTTAATCTATGCCTGTGAAAGGCCAGCATGGCTGTAGAGGGGGTGCATACCTCGCAGCAATCTTGAGTTGGTTGGACAGTAATGCTAAGCTTGGTTAACTTACCTTACATGACTACTTCTTTATATTGACTCTCCTGTTGACTCCTCTACTCTAATAGGTAACATTGTGACATCAATACATCATGCCCATGATGCCGCTAAGTATAGATGCTACCAGGGAGCAGCAGTCCAGCCGTCTTTCAGGCCCCATCCCGCATTACAAAGCACTAGACTTGAACCCCACGGCAATCTGACTGCACTACTTCTTCCCAGTTGCATAGTGGGGAGTGCTTCTACTGTATCTCACAATACCACACAAGGCATGTGGAGCTTGAGTGGCACACTCTGTGTCCAGCATTAGTTAGCATCCAACTATGGTCTTATATTATCATACATTTTATTTCTGTATTCTTAAACTTTGGGCCTGAGATTTGGGGCCTTTCAAAATTTAGGGCCCAAGGAAGTTGTCTTCAGTGTCTATGCCTGGCCTGACTGTGGGGGAGATGTAGCAAAGCATGGAGAGAGATGAAGTGGAGAGAGAGAAAGGGGTCTATGTACTAAGCCTTGGAGAGTAATAAAGTGGAAAGAGATAATAAAGTACCAGCCAATCAGCTCCTAACTGCCATTATTCAAACACAGCCTGTAACATGACAGTTAGGAGTTGATTGGCTGGTACTTTATCTCTGTCCACTTCATCTATCTTCAAAGCTTAGTACATATACCCCAAAGTATGAACCAATCAGCTCCTAAGTGTAAGTTTTCAAACACAGCCAGTAACATGGCAGTTAGACGTTGGTACTTTATCTCTCTCCAAGGTTAGATACATCTACCCCAGTTTTAAATTCCCACCCCCCAAATAAAGAAAAAATAACATAAAATTGGAAAGACTACAAAAAGGAAGACCCTGTTTTCATTTGGTGGTTATCCATAGATAGAAGGAATCATAATAAAATGCAGCAATTTCACTATCCATTACGTGTTTCTCAAACTCCCCAGTCCTCAGGACCCCGCACAGGTCACGTTTTCCAGGTCACCTGGCAGATGCACTGTGTATGACCAACTGTCACATTTTACAATTTCACAGGTGACCTTCAAAACATGAGCTGTGAGGGGTCCTGAGGATCGTGGTTGAGAACCTGTGCACTATGTGAATTGTGATGTTAACAAATTTAATTTAGGACAATGTGATTAGCAGATCAAGACATGCAAAGCAAAGTGAGTTAATAAATTTCCCTTTGGTGTAAAAAAATAAGCCAAACTCACTCTTATGCCAATAACCTAAAGCAGCTGGAAATTCCCTCTCCTTGCTGTGTTACTTTACACTGCCTGTAAGGGCTGCTGCATACGTTGATGGATGACTGCAGATGTTGATATTTATCACATTGAATTAATTAAATGCACTTCAATTGCTAATAGACAGCTTGGTGGATGTTATGAATTGGAGTGTTATGTTATGGCCTCAGTATAATTTTATTTCAGTATTTTTAATGTTGATGTTTCCAAACTACACTGCTCAAAAAAATAAAGGGAACACTAAAATAACACATCCTAGATCTGAATTAATGAAAGAATTCTTATTAAATACTTTGTTCTTTACATAGTTGAATGTGCTGACAACAAAATCATACAGAAATTATCAATGGAAATCAAATTTATTAACCCATGGAGGTCTGGATTTGGAGTCACCCTCAAAATTAAATTGGAAAAACACACTACAGGCTGATCCAACTTTGATGTAATGTCCTTAAAACAAGTCAAAATGAGGCTCAGTAGTGTGTGTGGCCTCCACATGCCTGTATGACCTCCCTACAACCCACACAAGTGGTTCAGGTAGTGCAGCTCATCCAGGATGGCACATCAATGCGAGCTGTGGCAAGAAGGTTTGCTGTGTCTGTCAGCGTAGTGTGCAGAGCATGGAGGCGCTACCAGGAGACAGGCCAGTACATCAGGAGATGTGGAGGAGGCCGTAGGAGGGCAACAACCCAGCAGCAGGACCGGTACCTCCGCCTTTGTGCAATGAGGAACAGGAGGAGCACTGCCAGAGCCCTGCAAAATGACCTCCAGCAAGCCACAAATGTGCATGTGTCTACTCAAACGATCAGAAACAGACTCCATGAGGGTGGTATGAGGGCCCGATGCCCAAAGGTGGGGGTTGTGCTTACAGCCCAACACCGTGCAGGACGTTTGGCATTTGCCAAAGAACACCAAGATTGGCAAATTCGCCACTGGCGCCCTGTGCTCTTCACAGATGAAAGCAGGTTCTCACTGAGCACATGTGACCGACGTGACAGAGTCTGGAGACGCCAAGGAGAATGTTCTGCTGCCTGCAACATCCTCCAGCATGACCGGTTTGGCAGTGGGTCAGTAATGGTGTGGGGTGGCAATTCTTTGGGGGGCCACACAGCCCTCCATGTGCTCGCCAGAGGTAGCAAGACTGCCATTAGGTACCGAGATGAGATCCTCAGACCCCTTGTGAGACCATATGCTGGTGCGGTTGGCCCTGGGTTCCTCCTAATGCAAGACAATGCTAGACCTCATGTGGCTGGAGTGTGTCAGCAGTTCCTGCAAGACAAAGGCATTGATGCTATGGACTGGCCCGCCCGTTCCCCAGACCTGAATCTAATTGAGCACATCTGGGACATCATGTCTTGCTCAATCCACCAATGCCACGTTGCACCACAGACTGTCCAGGAGTTGGCGTATGCTTTAGTCCAGGTCTTGGAGGAGATCCCTCAGGAGACCATCCGCCACCTCATCAGGAGCATGCCCAGGTGTTGTAGGGAGGTCATACAAGCACATGGAGGCCACACGCACTACTGAGACTCATTTTGACTTGTTTTAAGGACATTACATCAAAGTTGGATCAGCCTGTAGTGTGTTTTTCCACTTTAATTTTGAGGGTGACTCAAATCCAGACCTCCATGGGTTAATAAATTTGATTTCCATTGATAAATTTTGTGTGATTTTGTTGTCAGCACATTCAGCTATGTAAAGAATAAAGTATTTAATAAGAATATTTCATTAATTCAGATCTAGGATGTGTTATTTTAGTGTTCCCTTTATTTTTTTGAGCAGTGTATATGATCCTCACCCAGTTACCTCAAATGTAACATAATATATTATTTTCAACAATATTGCTGACATCTACTGTGTAGCATATATGGAAATGAAAGAGTCTACTGGGACATGCTAACCTCCAATGAATGAGAACAACAGAAACTGCTGGACTGTTATATATACAGAATTTTATATATATATATATATATATATATATATATATACATATATTGACAATCAATTTCACATGCTGTTGTGCAAATGGAATAGACAACAGGTGGAAATTATAGGCAATTAGCAAGAGACCCCCCAATAAAGGAGTTGTTCTGCAGGTGGTGACCACAGACCACTTCTCAGCTCTTATGCTTTCTGGCTGATGTTTTGGTCACTTTTGAAAGCTGGCGGTACTTTCACTCTAGTGGTAGCACGAGACGGAGTCTACAACCCACACAAGTGGCTCAGGTAGTGCAGCTCATCCAGGATGGCACATCAATGCGAGCTGTGGCAAGAAGGTTTGCTGTGTCTGTCAGCGTAGTGTCCAGAGCATGGAGGCGCTACCAGGAGACAGGCCAGTACATCAGGAGAGGAGGCCGTAGGAGGGCAACAAACCAGCAGCAGGACCGCTACCTACGCCTTTGTGCAAGGAGGAACAGGAGGAGCACTGCCAGAGCCCTGCAAAATGACCTCCAGCAAGCATGTGTCTACTCAAACGATCAGAAACAGACTCCATGAGGGTGGTATGAGGGCCCGACGTCCACAGGTGGGGGTTGTGCTTACAGCCCACCAACACCGTGCAGAACGTTTGGCATTTGCCAAAGAACGCCAAGATTGGCAAATTCGCCACTGGCGCCCTGTGCTCTTCACAGATGAAAGCAGGTTCTCACTGAGCACATGTGACAGACGTGACAGAGTCTGGAGACGCCAAGGAGAACGTTCTGCTGCCTGCAACATCCTCAGTTTGGCAGTGGGTCAGTAATGGTGTGGGGTGACATTTCTTCGGGGGGGCCACACAGCCCTCCATGTGCTCGCCAGAGGTAGCCTGACTGCCATTAGGTACCGAGATGAGATCCTCAGACCCCTTGTGAGACCATATGCTGTTGCGGTTGGCCCTGGGTTCCTCCTAATGCAAGACAATGCTAGACCTCATGTGGCTGGAGTGTGTCAGCAGCTCCTGCAAGATGAAGGCATTGATGCTATGGACTGGCCTGCCCGTTCCCCAGACCTGAATCCAATTGAGCACATCTGGTACATCATGTCTCGCTCCATCCACCAATGCCACGTTGCACCACAGACTGTCCAGGAGTTGGCAGATGCTTTAGTTCAGGTCTGGGAGGAGATCCCTCAGGAGATCATCCGCCACCTCAGGAGCATGCCCAGGCATTGTAGGTATGTCATACAGGCACGTGGAGGCCACACACACTACTGAGCCTCATTTTGACTTGTTTTAAGGACATTACATCAAAGTTGGATCAGCCTGTAGTGTGTTTTTCCACTTTAATTTTGAGTGTGACTCCAAATCCAGACCTCCATGGGTTAATAAATTTGATTTCCATTGATAATTTTTGTGTGATTTTGTTGTCAGCACATTCAACTATGTAAAGAACAAAGGGATATATGCAATTGCGGTCGAATTGCCGCGAAAGTCGAAAAACGGGGCATTTTCGACAAAAAAAAACATGTCGAATTGGTTTCGACAATGCAATACAGTACTTTTCGTCAAAAGACCTGCCGTTTCAGATTCGACTTTTTGCAAATCGACATTTTCAAAATTCGACATGTCTGCAATGGTCAAAATGCGGCTTTTCGACAAAAGTATATTTAATTGAAGATTGTCGATTCGACAACAGTGCTTTTCGACAGTAATTTCGTCAATTTCATTCCGCCTCACTTTGCTGGCAGAATCTAATAAAAAAATTTAAAAACAATTTTTTTTTTGTTTTTTTATTGCTAATAGCATATCTATTTTTATTAGAAGGGATTATGTACTTGGATTGTCTATTTTTGACTCACAAGTATTTTTTAATAGATTTTTAAACAGAATATTTTTTTCTTCACTCTGCTAAGGGGAATGTACCCATGCATCAACAGTTTTACCCAGGATACACTTCTGCAAAACCACACCAGTATTGGACCAGTTTACCCCACTCCACCATGGATGTCCTACTTGTGATGTGGACCTGAACCACCGCCATGTTAGAGTCACTCTTTCAGGTGAGATGTATTGGCCAAAACTCCATCTAGTCTGAGTAACCTGTGTATATGCGCAGTGTTGCTGGAACCTTTTGTTCTTTCCCAGGGTGGAGGAAACACTCTCAAATTACCTCCTTATTCTCTTCCGCAGGTCATGTGGAGTATCCTTCCCGATTTGCAGGAACCAGCCTGGATTTGAAGGGACCGGACAGTTCCCCTGCTGTACCATGGGTGACCTACTTGTGATGTGGACCTGAACCTCCGCCATATTGCAGACACCCCCCCTTGCAGGAACCAGCCTGGATTTGAAGGGACCGGACAGTTCCCCTGCTGTACCATGGGTGACCTACTTGTGATGTGGACCTGAACCTCCGCCATGTTGCAGACACCCCCCCCCCTCCCCTCAGGTGAGATGTATTGCCCAAAACTCCCTCTTGTCTAAGTAACCCAGGCATTTCCCAATTGCGGCCCTCCGGCATTTGCAAAACTGCATATCCAATCATGCCCTGACACAGCAATGCTTACGCTGTGTCAGGGCATGCTTGGATGTATAGTTTCTCAAGTGCCGGAGGGTTGCATTTGGGACAAAGGCCAATGTAACCTGCTTGTGTTCAAGTGTTGCTTGTACCTTGTCTCTGGATAACACCATACTATTCTCTTCCACAGGTCTTGCGGAGTATCCTTCAAGGTGCAGGAACCAATGTGGATGAAGGGACCGGACAGTTCCCCTGCTGTACCATGGGCGACCTACTTGTGATGTGGACCTGAACCTCCGCCATGTTGCAGACCCCCCCCCCCTCAGGTGAGATGTATTGCCCAAAACTCCCTCTTGTCTAAGTAACCCAGGCATGTCCCAACTGCGGCCCTCCGGCATGTGCAAAACTGCATATCCAATCATGCCCTGACACAGCAATGCTTACGCTGTGTCAGGGCATGCTTGGATGTGTAGTTTCTCAAGTGCCGGAGGGTTGCATTTGGGACAAAGGCCAATGTAACCTGCTTGTGTTCAAGTGTTGCTTGTACCTTGTCTTTGGATGACACCATACTATTCTCTTCCACAGGTCTTGCGGAGTAACCTTCCCAAGGTGCAGGAACCAGCGTGGATGTCAAGGGACAGGACAGTTCCCCTGCTGTACCATGAGCAACCTACCACAATACCACTGCATCTCTGAAATGCCCTATTTTACATTTTATTAACTATTAATTTAAAGAAAAACCACACAAAACTTCTCATTTTAAAAATTTATTGAAGAATTAGAATTGTATTTTTTTTTAATTAAAAAAATAACATATAATAAAAACAAAAAAAGTAGTGTGTTCTTCTTTACATTATTTTCTTGTGTAGAGATCTGTGAAAAAAAAAGAAATTCCATATTAAGTAAAGACACTAATGATGTCATGTTCATTCCTTTTCCAAGAACATTTGTGGAACCACACAGTCCAGCATGACCCATTGCTGGACTGTGTTGTTCGCCAAGTGCAGGCGGTCCAAAGTGGCAGAGTGGTGTCAGTGGTCAGCACTTTGTCACGCCTGCACTTGTGGAACCACACAGCCCAGCATGACCCATTGCTGGACTGTGTTGTTCCCCAAGTGCAGGTGGTCCAAAGTGGCAGAGTGGTGTCAGTGGTCAGCACTTTGACACGCCTGCACTTGGGGAACCACACAGCCCAGCATGACCCATTGCTGGACTGTGTTGTTCCCCAAGTGCAGGCGGTCCAAAGTGGCAGAGTGGTGTCAGTGGTCAGCACTTTGTCATGCCTGCACTTGTGGAACCACACAGCCCAGCATGACCCATTGCTGGACTGTGTTGTTCCCCAAGGGCAGGCGGTCCAAAGTTTCTTGAATATATACATTGAAACATGGCTTTACTCACCTTGGTACGCACAACACGAACTACGCCGTCCACTTCAATTTTCCACCCAATCCTATGAAGAAGCCAAAAATAAACACTAGTGAATAGTAAATTCACACAACAGTGAAAGCCTATTTTACACCAATACAAAAAGGAGTTTGTTTTTAAAAAAAAAAGTGGTATCAGAATAGCTCTTTGGCCCATCATACATGTAGCCACAAGGAGCTTTCATCAGTTACCACACGCGCCCGCATACATGCCCACGCATGTATGCCTAGACATAAAGCTCCTTGGTAGTATCCGGTCGAGAGTGGGGGAGCCCAACACAAACATAAAACATTAAGAAAAAAAAAAACTAATGGGAGGGGGAGAAAGGGAAACATGAAACATAAGAGTAAATAATAAAACAATACGACCGGGCTTATGGTGGTTGTCCGTCCGGATCCTCTTCTTCCTCCTGATGGGGCGTCGATGCCCTGGGCGGCTGTGGAGTGCGTTGACTTGGCCTCAGTGGCCGTGCAGGTGTAGATGATGCGGCCGGTGTTGGTGGTTGAGGCATCTGGTGGGTGTGGTACATCCCTGTATATCCTTGGTACAGCTGTGACCGTCCATACCAGGATGGTGGTGGAGGAAGGGAAGGAGGCGTCCGTGTGGCTTGTGATGGCGGATGCGGTGGTTCACCAGCGTGTTGATGAGCTGGCTCTGGGAGCTTATCGTACATCATCTGCAGTGTGGTTGCGATGATCTGGTTGCTGGATGCCGAAAGTCGTTGGCTCTCCGACATGTTGTCAACGCTGTGTGCCAGGCATAATGTGTTCTCCACCAGCCGGTTGATGGATGTGGCCAGAACGTGAAGGATGTCCATAGTCTCCCTGTGATCTTCTCGTCTGGTCTTTTGCATTTCTGTCGTGCTGTCGGCATGAGCCTTTTGCATTTCAACCAGACCGTTTGCCATCTTCTCCATTATCTTCTCAATGGCGTCCAGTCTGGTTTCAACGACATTCGTGTAGGTATCCTGGCGGGCAGTCATCTCTGCTGCCAGGGTGTGTACCCTCTGAACATTTGAGGGATCCTGCCCTTCCTGTACGTCTGCCACCAATTGCATTTGTGCAGCTGAAAAGAAAATTAGAAATTAGTATACACATTCATACATTTGTTTGAAGGCTCACAATTTGATAATTACTCACACAGGGATGTAGAAACAGCGGGCTGCTGCACTTCCACCTCGTCGTCCGACGAATCCTGTAGGAGATCCGGCCTTAAGAAGGAACCAATCCCCGACGCAAGTCCGCTGCTGGTCCGTGGCACCTCTGTTTGCAAAAGAAAAAAAAAATAAAGTTAATAAACTATACAAAAATGGCAACCCCCCCCCAAACACAAAAAATAAATAAAAACCTTCTCCATCCGGTGGTGCCGCTGCTCCAGGAGCTTCACTTGTCCTCAATTCTGGAGACTTTTTAAGGGTATGGCTGGATACGTCTGCACGGCTGTCTTCAAACCCAAGAAAAGTCTCGTCCGTTAACCATGTTGACTCAAACAGTTCGGGTGACGGGTCCACAAGGGTAGTGTCTTGTTGAGGCTCTTCGGTCACAGACCCAGAGCTCCTGGAGAGATGACGAGCTGGTGATGGCCTGCGCGCAGGAGATGTAGTTTGGCGCCCAGCTGGTGGTGTGGTCGCCGACAGTGTCTTGTGCGCAGGTGACGTTCTGCGCGCTGATGTCTGGCGCGCAGGTGATGGTCTGCGCGCTGACGATGTCTGGCGCGCAGGTGACTTTCTGCTCGCTGACTATGTGTGGCGCGCAGGTGATGATCTGCGCGCTGCTGATGCTTGCTGCGCAGGTGATGGTCCGTGCGCTGCTGACGATGCCTGCTGCGCAGGTGATGGTCCACGCGCTGGCGATGTCCTGCACGCAGGTGATGTCCTCTGGCCAGGCGTGTCTGGGGAAAAAGAACAAACACATTAGCAAATAAAAAAAATAAAAAAAAAGATTAGTGCAGCTCATCTGAATGTATTCTTACCATCAGGCCTCCTTTTGGACTGCTTGTCTCCCGCCGTCTTCCGTCTTCTGGGCGGTTCTTCCTCCTCGGGAAAGCCAGCAGGACGGCTAGAGTCCACACCTCCGCGAACTCCTTGGACCATGACAGGGTTCATGCGCCTTTTAATAACGTTCTCCCAGGGTAGCCACTTCAGATTGAGAGCCGGACCACCTCCTGTAGCTGTCTCATGTCGGCGCTGAATCCCCATCTTCTTCTTGGTCTGTCTGCGGCAATCACTGTACCACTTCATGCAGTTTCTGTTGCTCCGGCGGTTTCCAGATACTGCAGTGACTTGTCTCGCGATGGCGCTGCTGTGGTCTGTGCCCTTGGTCCATACAGAACGTCGTAGGACCTGTCAACGCCATCCACTAGGGCACAGTTTTCCGCCTCAGTGTATCTGGGTCCACGCGGTTTCTTCTGTCCTGCGTCTTCACCAGAGGCTTCCTCCTCCGGCTGCTCCTCTGGCTGGCTTCTTGCCTTTAGGGATAAAAAAAACAAAACATGCATTTAATAAGATCGGTATGTACCTGTGAGTGTGTCAGCATCCCTGGCAGTGCGCAAAGATACCTGTAGGTGTGCATGGCAGTGCGCAAACTAGGGTGTGTCAAGTTGGATGCTATTGTGTCTGCAGGTGTTGTCAGTATTTACCTTTCTAGGCCTTTTCTTTTTCTTTTGCTTCTGTCTTTGGTCTCTTGACGACCGCGGCTGGTCACTGGATGCCTGTTCGGTCATATCCTCCTCCTGCGTCGGCTCCCACTCCTCATTGCTGTGCAGGGAAAATTCTTCTGAGGGGTGGGGGGAAGGGGGCAATCGGGGCCGCTTGTCCTTGGACATTTCTGTTGTGAAAAGAAAAAAAAATATTTTTACAAATTTAACACACATTACATAATTACATGCAACCACACGTCATGCTGCTGGGACCCCAGTGCTCAAGCAGGACCAAACACAACAAAAAAAAATAGAAACATTTAAAAAACCTCAGCCAAACAAACCAAAACCCCCGTACAAGCATCCCTGCATATGCTGGAGGTCAACCAGTGTTAAAAAAGGAGCAAAAAAACATGTTTTGGAAACAAACAACAGCACGTCGGCCACATGGCAGATACCGACACGGTGAATGTCAGCCCAAACAAGCCAAAAAGTACCTCCAGCATGTGCAGGGATGCACCAGTGCTAAAATAGGAGCAAAAAAACATGTTTTGGGAACAAACAACGACACATGTCGACCACATGGCAGATACCGACACACTCTAAAATCACCCCAAACAAGCTAAAAAGCATCCCTGCACATGCTGAAGGTTAACCAGTGCTAAAGTAGGAGCAAAAAACATGTTTTGGAAACAATCTACACCACATGTCGGCCACATGGCAGAAACCGACACAGTCAAAGTCAGCCCAAACAAGCCAAAAATTACCTCCAGCATGTGCAGGGATGCACCAGTGCTAAAATAGGAGCAAAAAAACATGTTTTGGAAACAAACAACATCACCTGTCGACCACATGGTGGATACCGACAAAGGTCTAAAATCACCCCAAACAAGCCAAAAAGCATCCCTGCACATGCTGGAGGTACACCAATGCAAAAGCGTGACCCAAAAAATATTTTATGGAAAAAAAAACGTGAAAAACTACCCCCAAACACAAAACTCCAAAAAAAACATGCAGCAATACAAGCAGAAGCTATATACACATACCTGCACACATATACATACCCCAAACACCCCAAAGCAACGCCACATGTACACCTCATGGCACCCCCCCACTACACAAACACATACATGCAACGCCAGACCACATGTGGTACTTACCTACAAATGTAGAAATCATTCCAAAAACGACTCTCCGTCCTGGATTAAAGCCTGCTGGGTGTCCAAACGATACCACAGCAAACAACCAATTTGCTAGCTCTGCAGCACCTCCACACACCTCTCTGCAGGTTCACAAAATGGCTGCTGAGCACGCAGCAAACAAGCCCTATAAAGGGCTCCAAACGGCGGGAATTCGAATCCAGAACGCCCACTACTCGACGATTGGTCCGTTATTCGACAAGGGGAGTGTCGAATGCGTTTTGTATTGAATATGTCGAATTCATGGTCCCGGGTAGAGGGTTTCGGCTGTCGAGTACAGTCGAATCCTAAAACGGACGAAAAAAAGACGCAATTCGGCCAGAATTGCATATACCCCAAAGTATTTAATAAGAATATCTCATTCATTCAGATCTAGGATGTGTTATTTTAGTATTCCCTTTATTTTTTTGAGCAGTGTGTGTGTATATATATATATATATATATATATATATATCTCAATGCATGCAGGGTCCCTGGCACTCCGGTCTTACGTATGTCTTGCTCCGGTGCCCTCCCAGCAGATCAGCATTTGTAAATATCTCCTTTTTTGTGGGCGGCACTCAGAGACTTTTACCAAACAGATTAAGTGCAAAAAAGACCCCACCGGGCCGTTTAATTGGTAGTGATGAGCGGGTTCGGTTTCTCGGAAACCGAACCCCCCCGAACTTCAGCCTTTTTACACGGGTGCGAGGCAGACTCGGATCTTCCCGCCTTGCTCGGTTAACCCGAGCGCGCCCGAACGTCATCATCCCGCTGTCGGATTCTCGCGAGGCTCGGATTCTATCGCGAGACTCGGATTCTATATAAGGAGCCGCGCGTCGCCGCCATTTTCACACGTGCATTGAGATTCATAGGGAGAGGACGTGGCTGGCGTCCTCTCCGTTTAGATAGAGAGTGAGACACTTGATTTACTGGAGCATTAGGAGTACTCAGAGAGTGCAGAGTTTTGCTGATAGTTATACTAGTGACCACCAGTTTTATTTATTATTTAATATAATCCGTTCTCTGCCTGAAAAAAAACGATACACAGTCACATACCATATCTGTGCTCAGCCTCAGTGTGCTGCATGATAATATCATCTATGTATATCTGACTGTGCTGAGTGCTCACTGCTCACACAGCTTAATTGTGGGGGAGACTGGGGAGCAGTTATAGCAGGAGTACATATTTAACAGTGCACACTTTTGCTGCCAGTGTGACTGACCAGTGACCACCAGTATATTGTCTGCCTGAAAAAGTTAAACACTCGTGTGGTGTTTTTTTTTTTAATTCTATAAACGCATTCTGCTGACAGTGTCCAGCAGGTCCGTCATTCATTATATTATAATATATACCTGCAGTAGTGATATATATATATTTTTTATATCATTATCATCCAGTCTATACTAGCAGATGCAGTACGGTAGTCCACGGCTGTAGCTACCTCTGTGTCGGCAGTCGCTCGTCCATAATTGTATACCTACCTGTGGTGGGTTTTTTTTTTCTATCTTCTTCATACTAGTAGTTTAGGAGTCTGCAGTGCTGACAGTGTCCAGCAGGTCCGTCATTATATAATATATACCTGTCCTGCAGTAGTGATATATATATATTTTTTATATCATTATCATCCAGTCTATACTAGCAGACGCAGTACGGTAGTCCACGGCTGTAGCTACCTCTGTGTCGGCAGTCGCTCGTCCATAATTGTATACCTACCTGTGGTGGGTTTTTTTTTTCTATCTTCTTCATACTAGTAGTTTAGGAGTCTGCAGTGCTGACAGTGTCCAGCAGGTCCGTCATTATATAATATATACCTGTCCTGCAGTAGTGATATATATATATATTTTTTATATCATTATCATCCAGTCTATACTAGCAGACGCAGTACGGTAGTCCACGGCTGTAGCTACCTCTGTGTCGGCAGTCGCTCGTCCATAATTGTATACCTACCTGTGGTGGGTTTTTTTTTTTCTATCTTCTTCATACTAGTAGTTTAGGAGTCTGCAGTGCTGACAGTGTCCAGCAGGTCCGTCATTATATAATATATACCTGTCCTGCAGTAGTGATATATATATATTTTTTATATCATTATCATCCAGTCTATACTAGCAGACGCAGTACAATAGTCCACGGCTGTAGCTACCTCTGTGTCGGCAGTCACTCGCCATCCATAAGTATACTAGTATCCATCCATCTCCATTGTTTACCTGAGGTGCCTTTTAGTTGTGCCTATTAAAATATGGAGAACAAAAATGTTGAGGTTCCAAAAATAGGGAAAGATCAAGATCGACTTCCACCTCGTGCTGAAGCTGCTGCCACTAGTCATGGCCGAGACGATGAAATGCCATCAACGTCGTCTGCCAAGGCCGATGCCCAATGTCATAGTACAGAGCATGTAAAATCCAAAACACCAAATATCAGTAAAAAAAGGACTCAAAAATCTAAAATAAAATCGTCGGAGGAGAAGCGTAAACTTGCCAATATGCCATTTACCACACGGAGTGGCAAGGAACGGCTGAGGCCCTGGCCTATGTTCATGGCTAGTGGTTCAGCTTCACATGAGGATGGAAGCACTAAGCCTCTCGCTAGAAAAATGAAAAGACTTAAGCTGGCAAAAGCACAGCAAAGAACTGTGCGTTCTTCGAAATCACAAATCCACAAGGAGAGTCCAATTGTGTCGTTTGCGATGCCTGACCTTCCCAACACTGGACGTGAAGAGCATGCGCCTTCCACCATTTGCACGCCACCTGCAAGTGCAGGAAGGAGCACCCGCAGTCCAGTTCCTGATAGTCAGATTGAAGATGTCAGTGTTGAAGTACACCAGGATGAGGAGGATATGGGTGTTGCTGGCGCTGAGGAGGAAATTGACAAGGAGGATTCTGATGGTGAGGTGGTTTGTTTAAGTCAGGCACCCGGGGAGACACCTGTTGTCCGTGGGAGGAATATGGCCATTGACATGCCTGGTGAAAATACCAAAAAAATCAGCTCTTCAGTGTGGAAGTATTTCAGCAGAAATGCGGACAACATTTGTCAAGCCGTGTGTTACCTTTGTCAAGCTGTAATAAGTAGGGGTAAGGACGTTAACCACCTCGGAACATCCTCCCTTATACGTCACCTGCAGCGCATTCATCATAAGTCAGTGACAAGTTCAAAAACTTTGGGCGACAGCGGAAGCAGTCCACTGACCAGTAAATCCCTTCCTCTTGTAACCAAGCTCACGCAAACCACCCCACCAACTCCCTCAGTGTCAATTTCCTCCTTCCCCAGGAATGCCAATAGTCCTGCAGGCCATGTCACTGGCAATTCTGACGAGTCCTCTCCTGCCTGGGATTCCTCCGATGCATCCTTGCGTGTAACGCCTACTGCTGCTGGCGCTGCTGTTGTTGCTGCTGGGAGTCGATGGTCATCCCAGAGGGGAAGTCGTAAGACCACTTTTACTACTTCCACCAAGCAATTGACTGTCCAACAGTCCTTTGCGAGGAAGATGAAATATCACAGCAGTCATCCTGCTGCAAAGCGGATAACTGAGGCCTTGGCATCCTGGGCAGTGAGAAACGTGGTTCCGGTATCCATCATTACTGCAGAGCCAACTATAGACTTGTTGGAGGTACTGTGTCCCCGGTACCAAATACCATCTAGGTTCCATTTCTCTAGGCAGGCGATACCGAAAATGTACACAGACCTCAGAAAAAGACTCACCAGTGTCCTAAAAAATGCAGTTGTACCCAATGTCCACTTAACCACGGACATGTGGACAAGTGGAGCAGGGCAGACTCAGGACTATATGACTATGACAGCCCACTGGGTAGATGTATGGACTCCCGCCGCAAGAACAGCAGCGGCGGCACCAGTAGCAGCATCTCGCAAACGCCAACTCTTTCCTAGGCAGGCTACGCTTTGTATCACCGCTTTCCAGAATACGCACACAGCTGAAAACCTCTTACGGCAACTGAGGAAGATCATCGCAGAATGGCTTACCCCAATTGGACTCTCCTGTGGATTTGTGGCATCGGACAATGCCAGCAATATTGTGTGTGCATTAAATCTTGGCAAATTCCAGCACGTCCCATGTTTTGCACATACCTTGAATTTGGTGGTGCAGAATTATTTAAAAAACGACAGGGGCGTGCAAGAGATGCTGTCGGTGGCCAGAAGAATTGCGGCACACTTTCGGCGTACAGGCACCACGTACAGAAGACTGGAGCACCACCAAAAACGCCTGAACCTGCCCTGCCATCATCTGAAGCAAGAAGTGGTAACGAGGTGGAATTCAACCCTCTATATGCTTCAGAGGTTGGAGGAGCAGCAAAAGGCCATTCAAGCCTATACAACTGAGCACGATATAGGAGGTGGAATGCACCTGTCTCAAGCGCAGTGGAGAATGATTTCAACGTTGTGCAAGGTTCTGCAACCTTTTGAACTTGCCACACGTGAAGTCAGTACAGACACTGCCAGCCTGAGTCAGGTCATTCCCCTCATCAGGCTTTTGCAGAAGAAGCTGGAGACATTGAAGGAGGAGCTAACACAGAGCGATTCCGCTAGGCATGTGGGACTTGTGGATGGAGCCCTTAATTCGCTTAACAAGGATTCACGGGTGGTCAATCTGTTGAAATCAGAGCACTACATTTTGGCCACCGTGCTCGATCCTAGATTTAAAACCTACCTTGGATCTCTCTTTCCGGCAGACACAAGTCTGCAGGGGTTCAAAGAACTGCTGGTGAGAAAATTGTCAAGTCAAGCGGAACGCGACCTGTCAACAACATCTCCTCCTTCACATTCTCCCGCAACTGGGGGTGCGAGGAAAAGGCTCAGAATTCCGAGCCCACCCGCTGGCGGTGATGCAGGGCAGTCTGGAGCAACTGCTGATGCTGACATCTGGTCCGGACTGAAGGACCTGACAACGATTACGGACATGTCGTCTACTGTCACTGCATATGATTCTCTCCCCATTGAAAGAATGGTGGAGGATTATATGAGTGACCGCATCCAAGTAGGCACGTCAGACAGTCCGTACTTATACTGGCAGGAAAAAGAGGCAATTTGGAGGCCCTTGCACAAACTGGCTTTATTCTACCTAAGTTGCCCTCCCACAAGTGTGTACTCCGAAAGAGTGTTTAGTGCCGCCTCTCACCTTGTCAGCAATCGGCGTACGAGGTTACATCCAGAAAATGTGGAGAAGATGATGTTCATTAAAATGAATTATAATCAATTCCTCCGTGGAGACATTCACCAGCAGCAATTGCCTCCACAAAGTACACAGGGAGCTGAGATGGTGGATTCCAGTGGGGACGAATTGATAATCTGTGAGGAGGGGGATGTACACGGTGATATATCGGAGGATGATGATGAGGTGGACATCTTGCCTCTGTAGAGCCAGTTTGTGCAAGGAGAGATTAATTGCTTCTTTTTTGGTGGGGGTCCAAACCAACCCGTCATTTCAGTCACAGTCGTGTGGCAGACCCTGTCACTGAAATGATGGGTTGGTTAAAGTGTGCATGTCCTGTTTATACAACATAAGGGTGGGTGGGAGGGCCCAAGGACAATTCCATCTTGCACCTCTTTTTTCTTTCATTTTTCTTTGCGTCATGTGCTGTTTGGGGAGTAGTTTTTTGAAGGGCCAGCCTGCGTGACACTGCAGTGCCACTCCTAGATGGGCCAGGTGTTTATGTCGGCCACTAGTGTCGCTTAGCTTACTCGCACAGCTACCTCATTGCGCCTCTTTTTTTTTTTCTTTGCGTCATGTGCTGTTTGGGGAGTAGTTTTTTGAAGGGCCAGCCTGCGTGACACTGCAGTGCCACTCCTAGATGGGCCAGGTGTTTGTGTCGGCCACTAGGGTCGCTTAGCTTACTCACACAGCTACCTCATTGCGCCTCTTTTTTTTCTTCTTTGCGTCATGTGCTGTTTGGGGAGTGTTTTTTGGAAGGGCCATCCTGCGTGACACTGCAGTGCCACTCCTAGATGGGCCAGGTGTTTGTGTCGGCCACTTGGGTCGCTTATCTTAGTCACACAGCTACCTCATTGCACCTCTTTTTTTCTTTGCGTCATGTGCTGTTTGGGGGGTGTTTTTTGGAAGGGCCATCCTGCGTGACACTGCAGTGCCACTCCTAGATGGGCCAGGTGTTTGTGTCGGCCACTTGGGTCGCTTATCTTAGTCACACAGCCACCTCATTGCGCCTCTTTTTTTCTTTGCGTCATGTGCTGTTTGGGGGGTGTTTTTTGGAAGGGCCATCCTGCGTGACACTGCAGTGACACTCCTAGATGGGCCAGGTGTTTGTGTCGGCCACTTGGGTCGCTTATCTTAGTCACACAGCTACCTCATTGCGCCTCTTTTTTTCTTTGCGTCATGTGCTGTTTGGGGGGTGTTTTTTGGAAGGGCCATCCTGCGTGACACTGCAGTGCCACTCCTAGATGGGCCAGGTGTTTGTGTCGGCCACTTGGGTCGCTGAGCTTAGTCATCCAGCGACCTCGGTGCAAATTTTAGGACTAAAAATAATATTGTGAGGTGTGAAGTGTTCAGAATAGACTGAAAATGAGTGGAAATTATGGTTATTGAGGTTAATAATACTTTGGGATCAAAATGACCCCCAAATTCTATGATTTAAGCTGTTTTTTAGGGTTTTTTAAAAAAAAACACCCCAATCCAAAACACACCCGAATCCGACAAAAAAAATTCGGTGAGGTTTTGCCAAAACGCGTTCGAACCCAAAACACGGCCGCGGAACCGAACCCAAAACCAAAACACAAAACCCGAAAAATTTCCGGTGCTCATCACTATTAATTGGTAACGTTTCGGGGTATAATCCCCTTCCTATATATATACAAACAATACTCTCTATCTGCGCTATTTGATTATAACTAATGTGGTGATAAAGATTTATGACTGGCAGCCTAATTCTTCTAAGTACCTTGCTAGGAGGAACTGACAAAAGAAATATACAACAATAGGTGAGCTTGCGCCCCTCAGGCGCCAGCTCACCTATTGTTGTATATATATATATATATATATATATATATATATTAGTGATGTGCACCGGACATTTTTCGGGTTTTGTGTTTTGGTTTTGGATTCGGTTCAGCGGCCGTGTTTTGGATTCGGACGCGTTTTGGCAAATCCTCACCAAAAATTTTTTGTCGGATTCGGGTGTGTTTTGGATTCGGGTGTTTTTTACAAAAAACCCTAAAAACAGCTTAAATCATAGAATTTGGGGGTCATTTTGATCCCATAGTTTTATTAACCTCAATAACCATAATTTCCACTCATTTCCAGTCTATTCTGAACACCTCACACCTCACAATATTATTTTTAGTCCTAAAATTTGCACCGAGGTCGCTGGATGGCTAAGCTAAGCGACACAAGTGGCCGACACAAACACCTGGCCCATCTAGGAGTGGCACTTCAGTGTCAGGCAGGATGGCACTTCAAAAAAATAGTCCCCAAACAGCACATGATGCAAAGAAAACAAGAGGCGCACCAAGGTCGCTGTGTGACTAAGCTAAGCGACACAAGTGGCCGACACAAACACCTGGCCCATCTAGGAGTGGCACTGCAGTGTCAGGCAGGATGGCACTTCAAAAAAATTGTCCCCAAACAGCACATGATGCAAAGAAAAAAAGAGGCGCACCAAGGTGGCTGTGTGACTAAGCTAAGCGACACAAGTGGCCGACACAAACACCTGGCCCATCTAGGAGTGGCACTGCAGTGTCAGGCAGGATGGCACTTCAAAAAAATTGTCCCCAAACAGCACATGATGCAAAGAAAAAAAGAGGCGCACCAAGGTCGCTGTGTGACTAAGCTAAGCGACACAAGTGGCCGACACAAGCACCTGGCCCATCTAGGAGTGGCACTGCATTGTCAGGCAGAATGGCACTTAAAAAAAATTGTCCCCAAACATCACATGATGCAAAGAAAAATGAAAGAAAAAAGAGGTGCAAGATGGAATTGTCCTTGGGCCCTCCCACCCACCCTTATGTTGTATAAACAGGACATGTACACTTTAACGAACCCATCATTTCAGCGACAGGGTCTGCCACACGACTGTGACTGAAATGACTGGTTGGTTTGGGCCCCCACCAAAAAAAGAAGCAATCAATTTCTCCTTGCACAAACTGGCTCTACAGAGGCAAGATGTCCACCTCATCATCATCCTCCGATTCCTCACCCCTTTCACTGTGTACATCCCCCTCCTCACAGATTATTAATTCGTCCCCACTGGAATCCACCATCTCAGGTCCCTGTGTACTTTGTGGAGGCAATTGCTGCTGGTGAATGTCTCCACGGAGGAATTGATTATAATTAATTTTGATGAACATCATCTTCTCCACATTTTCTGGAAGTAACCTCGTACGCCGATTGCTGACAAGGTGAGCGGCTGCACTAAACACTCTTTCGGAGTACACACTGGAGGGAGGGCAACTTAGGTAGAATAAAGCCAGTTTGTGCAAGGGCCTCCAAATTGCCTCTTTTTCCTGCCAGTATACGTACGGACTGTCTGACGTGCCTACTTGGATGCGGTCACTCATATAATCCTCCACCATTCTTTCAATGGTGAGAGAATCATATGGACTGACAGTAGACGACATGTCAGTAATCGTTGGCAGGTCCTTCAGTCCAGACCAGATGTCAGCACTCGCTCCAGACTGCCCTGCATCACCGCCAGCGGGTGGGCTCGGAATTCTTAGCCTTTTCCTCGCACCCCCAGTTGCGGGAGAATGTGAAGGAGGAGATGTTGACGGGTCACGTTCCGCTTGACTTGACAATTTTCTCACCAGCAGGTCTTTGAACCTCTGCACACTTGTGTCTGCCGGAAAGAGAGATACAACGTAGGTTTTACATCTAGGATCGAGCACGGTGGCCAAAATGTAGTGCTCTGATTTCAACAGATTGACCACCCGTGAATCCTGGTTAAGCAAATTAAGGGCTCCATCCACAAGTCCCACATGCCTAGTGGAATCGCTCTGTTTTAGCTCCTCCTTCAATGTCTCCAGCTTCTTCTGCAAAAGCCTGATGAGGGGAATGACCTGACTCAGGCTGGCAGTGTCTGAACTGACTTCACGTGTGGCAAGTTCAAAGGGTTGCAGAACCTTGCACAACGTTGAAATCATTCTCCACTGTGCTTGAGTCAGGTGCATTCCCCCTCCTTTGCCTATATCGTGGCCAGATGTATAGGCTTGAATGGCCTTTTGCTGCTCCTCCATCCTCTGAAGCATATAGAGGGTTGAATTCCACCTCGTTACCACCTCTTGCTTCAGATGATGGCAGGGCAGGTTCAGGATTGTTTGGTGGTGCTCCAGTCTACTGTACGCGGTGGCTGAATGCCGAAAGTGGCCCGCAATTCTTCGGGCCACCGACAGCATCTCTTGCACGCCCCTGTCGTTTTTTAAATAATTCTGCACCACCAAATTCAATGTATGTGCAAAACATGGGACGTGCTGGAATTAGCCCAGATGTAATGCACGCACAATATTGCTGGCGTTGTCCGATGTCACAAATCCCCAGGAGAGTCCAATTGGGGTAAGCCATTCTGCGATGATCTTCCTCAGTTTCCGTAAGAAGTTGTCAGCTGTGTGCCTCTTCTGGAAAGCGGTGATACAAAGCGTAGCCTGCCTAGGAACGAGTTGGCGTTTGCGAGATGCTGCTACTGGTGCCGCCGCTGCTGTTCTTGCTGCGGGAGGCAATACATCTACCCAGTGGGCTGTCACAGTCATATAGTCCTGAGTCTGCCCTGCTCCACTTGTCCACATGTCCGTGGTTAAGTGGACATTGGGTACAACTGCATTTTTTAGGACACTGGTGAGTCTTTTTCTGAGGTCTGTGTACATTTTCGGTATCGCCTGCCTAGAGAAATGGACCCTAGATGGTATTTGGTACCGGGGACACAGTACCTCAAACAAGTCTCTAGTTGCCTCTGAATTAACGGTGGATACCGGAACCACGTTTCTCACCGCCCAGGCTGCCAAGGCCTGAGTTATCTGCTTTGCAGCAGGATGACTGCTGTGATATTTCATCTTCCTCGCAAAGGACTGTTGGACAGTCAATTGCTTACTGGAAGTAGTACAAGTGGTCTTCCGACTTCCCCTCTGGGATGACGATCGACTCCCAGCAGCTACAACAGCAGCGCCAGCAGCAGTAGGCGTTACACTCAAGGCTGCATCGGAGGAATCCCAGGCAGGAGAGGACTCGTCAGATTTGCCAGTGACATGGCCTGCAGGACTATTGGCTTTCCTGTGTAAGGAGGAAATTGACACTGAGGAAGTTGGTGGTGTGGTTTGCAGGAGCTTGGTTACAAGAGGAAGGGATTTACTGGTCAGTGGACTGCTTCCGCTGTCACCCAAAGTTTTTGAACTTGTCACTGACTTATGATGAATGCGCTGCAGGTGACGTATAAGGGAGGATGTTCCGAGGTGGTTAACGTCCTTACCCCTACTTATTACAGCTTGACAAAGGCAACACACGGCTTGACACCTGTTGTCCGCATTTGTGTTGAAATAATTCCACACCGAAGAGCTGATTTTTTTTGTATTTTGACCAGGCATGTCAATGGCCATATTCGTCCCACGGACAACAGGTGTCTCCCCGGGTGCCTGACTTAAACAAACCACCTCACCATCAGAATCCTCCTTGTCAATTTCCTCCCAAGCGCCAGCAACACCCATATCCTCATCCTGGTGTACTTCAACAGTGACATCTTCAATTTGACTATCAGGAACTGGACTGCGGGTGCTCCTTCCAGCACTTGCAGGGGGCGTGCAAATGGTGGAAGGCGCAAGCTCTTCCCGTCCAGTGTTGGGAAGGTCAGGCATCGCAACCGACACAATTAGACTCTCCTTGGGTATTTGTGATTTAGAAGAACGCACAGTTCTTTGCTGTGCTTTTGCCAGCTTAAGTCTTTTCATTTTTCTAGAGAGAGGATGAGTGCTTCCATCCTCATGTGAAGCTGAACCACTAGCCATGAACATAGGCCAGGGCCTCAGCCGTTCCTTGCCACTCCGTGTCGTAAATGGCATATTGGCAAGTTTACGCTTCTCCTCAGACGCTTTTAATTTTGATTTTTGGGTCAATTTATTGAACTTTTGTTTTTTGGATTTTACATGCTCTCTACTATGACATTGGGCATCGGCCTTGGCAGACGACGTTGATGGCATTTCATCGTCTCGGCCATAACTAGTGGCAGCAGCTTCAGCACGAGGTGGAAGTGGATCTTGATCTTTCCCTATTTTAACCTCCACATTTTTGTTCTCCATTTTTTAATGTGTGGAATTATATGCCAGTAACTATCAATAGCAATGGCCTACTACTATATATACTGCGCACAACTGAAATGCACCACAGGTATGGATGGATAGTATACTTGACGACACAGAGGTAGGTAGAGCAGTGGCCTTCCGTACCGTACTGCTATATATACTGGTGGTCACTGTCAGCAATCTGCAAAACTAAAATGCACCACAGGTATAGAATGTAGATGGATAGTATACTTAATGACGACACAGAGGTAGGTACAGCAGTGGCCTTCCGTACCGTATTGCTATATATAGTATACTGGTGGTCACTGTGTCAGCAAACTGCAAAACTAAAATGCACCACAGGTATAGAATGTAGATGGATAGTATACTTAATGACGACACAGAGGTAGGTACAGCAGTGGCCTTCCGTACTGCTATATATAGTATACTGGTGGTCACTGTGTCAGCAAACTGCAAAACTAAAATGCACCACAGGTATAGAATGTAGATGGATAGTATACTTAATGACGACACAGAGGTAGGTACAGCAGTGGCCTTCCGTACCGTACTGCTATATATAGTATACCGGTGGTCACTGTGTCAGCAAACTGCAAAATTAAAATGCACCACAGGTATAGAATGTAGATGGATAGTATACTTAATGACGACACTGTCAAAGTCAGAAAAATATCGTGATGCACACTGCCATATTTGCACCTCATGCGTGTCCCCGCTGCGCGTACATGCGCTCTCCCGTGCGTACGCATACCCGCTGGTGCGTGCACCTGCAGGCGCACGGTATGCGCATTTACGGTAGAGTTTGTGTGCGTCTAGCGGGCGACTCGATCGTTACATATTTTAACCATATAATGTATTTTGTAGATTATGGTCCCTTTGATAGAATCTGAAAGTTTAGTTAATGTAGCATGTTCATGAACAAAGAGATCCCTCTTTGTTTGATACGAAGGGTCAGACAAGGGTTATACAGTGGAGTTTAGTATCCATCGGAAGAGTATTTAATTAGCAATATTCCGGTGTTGGTTTGAAGCGAATTAATCGCTTGTGCGAATAGTTATGGACATAAGAAGTTTATGGACTTTTACTATTCTTTGCACTTACTTATCCATGCGGCGGGAAACCTAGTTTCCCACCCACCTGAGCAGTTGGAAATAGTCACAGCCCACCTGTATGAATCAACCTATGACCTTTTGTTATAATGCGAAGACGAATTCCTGTGTCCAATGAACAATAAGAATATAGGGACCATTGTACTGTATTGTGTGCAGTGTATATAAGGGTCACCGTCCCCAGGCCAGCCAGTACTCTCTCTCTTCAACAGTTATCGCTGATAATTGGAGGACTGGATTCCGGTTGCGCCTGCGTGTGTTCCCCGTATGGTATGTTTCTCTGTTGCCACTTTGTTACCCGTAGGTTGTTAGCCATTCACACTTAGACTATGTAGTTGTAATGCGATCGTTCTCTATTGTGTATATTACTGTCTAGATGCTCTGTTAGAATTATATGTTAGTTTGTAGCGTATGACTTGTGAACTGTTTCTCTTTTCGTAATAACTTAAGACTCTTGTATTTAGTAAAAGGTGTTGGACCCTTAACACGGTATTGTGTGTTCATTATATTGTAAGGGGTAATAGGAGCGTCTCAATCGCTCGAACAGCTTTAGTATTTATAAGGTTAAACAGCGTTATATCGCTGCAGTGTTTTAGCACAAGGTTTACAGCATAAGAATATCCTTTCTGTGTGTTACATACAAGGTTTACTGATTGTCATCTTGTGAGCGTTTGCGCCGCTCGTGATCTCCTCGTGGTCTCGAGCGTCCGCTACTCTGTTAGCGTATCATTACGGTAGTCGGCAGCCTATAGCGTGCTCGCCTCTATGCAAGTGAACGTGCCGCTCGTGCGTCTCATCCACGGCTGAACGTCTGTGACGTATAGTGCGTACCCTTACGGTATATCATACGCCCATTGCGTATTAGTCTCTTACTCATACGGTATAGGTTATTAGGTAATCTATATCAGCATTCTCAACACAGAGGTAGGTACAGCAGTGGCCTTCCGTACCGTAATGCTATATATTATATACTGGTGGTCACTGATCAGCAAAACTCTGCACTGTACTCCTCCTATATAATATTATACTGGTGGTCCCCAGTCCCCACAATAAAGCAGCACACTGAGCACAGATATGGAGTGTTTTTCAGGCAGACAACGTATACTGGTGGTCACTGTCAGCAAAACTCTGCACTGTACTCCTGCTATATAATACAGCTGCTCCCCAGTCCCCACAATTAAGCAGTGTGAGCACAGATATATGCAGCACACTGAGCACAGATATGGAGCGTTTTTTTCAGGCAGAGAACGGATAACTGGTGGTCACTGATCAGCAAAACTCTGCACTGTACTCCTCCTATATTATACAGCTGCTCCCCAGCCCTCCCCACAATTAAGCAATAGTGCACAATCAAGTTCAACAATAACGGAGAGGACGCCAGCCACGTCCTCTCCCTAACATTTCCAATGCACGAGTGAAAATGGCGGCGACGCGCGGCTGCTTATATAGAATCCGAATCTCGCGAGAATCCGACAGCGGGATGATGACGTTCGGGCGCGCTCGGGTTAACCGAGCCATACGGAAGAATCCGAGTATGCCTCGGACCCGTGTAAAAAGGGTGAAGTTCGGGGGGGTTCGGTTTCCGAGAAACCGAACCCGCTCATCACTATTATATATATATATATATATATATATATATATATATATATATATATTTATTTGAAAAAAAATTCACTAGAAATAGGAAGATAGTAAAGGTACAGCTTTCCATAACTACTGTTTTACAGTATCACACCTAATAACGCTGATGATTTGAATCTTAAGCTGGGTACACACTAGACGATACAGTATGTCGTCTGATCTGGCAAATCGGACCGACATATCGGGCACAATGTCTAGTGTGTACCTGTTATGTTGCTGAGGATGTGCGCTCCAGTGCGTCATCAACAACATCCTCCGTCGGCCTTACATGCAGGGCCGCCGGGATGTCATTAGCAAGGGCCATGTTGCTGAATGTCGTTTCCGGCGTCAGCAAGTGTGTATGGACATTAGGGATGTGCACTTGAAATTTTTCGGGTTTTGTGTTTTGGTTTTGGGTTCGGTTCCGCGGCCGTGTTTTGGGTTCGACCGCGTTTTGGCAAAACCTCACCGAATTTTTTTTGTCGGATTCGGGTGTGTTTTGGATTCGGGTGTTTTTTTCCAAAAACACTAAAAAACAGCTTAAATCATAGAATTTGGGGGTCATTTTGATCCCAAAGTATTATTAACCTCAAAAACCATAATTTCCACTCATTTTCAGTCTATTCTGAATACCTCACAATATTATTTTTAGTCCTAAAATTTGCACCAAGGTCGCTGAATGACTAAGCTAAGCGACCCTAGTGGCCGACACAAACACCTGGCCCATCTAGGAGTGGCACTGCAGTGTCACGCAGGATGGCCCTTCCAAAAAACACTCCCCAAACAGCACATGACGCAAAGAAAAAAAGAGGCGCAATGAGGTAGCTGTGTGAGTAATCTAAGCGACCCTAGTGGCCGACACAAACACCTGGCCCATCTAGGAGTGGCACTGCAGTGTCACGCAGGATGGCCCTTCCAAAAAACACTCCCCAAACAGAACATGACGCAAAGAAAAAAAGAGGCGCAATGAGGTAGCTGTGTGAGTAAGCTAAGCGACCCTAGTGGCCGACACAAACACCTGGCCCATCTAGGAGTGGCACTGCAGTGTCACGCAGGATGGCCCTTCCAAAAAACACTCCCCAAACAGCACATGACGCAAAGAAGAAAAAAAGAGGTGCAATGAGGTAGCTGTGTGAGTAAGATAAGCGACCCTAGTGGCCGACACAAACACCTGGCCCATCTAGGAGTGGCACTGCAGTGTCACGCAGGATGGCCCTTCCAAAAAACACTCCCCAAACAGCACATGACGCAAAGAAGAAAAAAAGAGGCGCAATGAGGTAGCTGTGTGAGTAAGCTAAGCGACCCTAGTGGCCGACACAAACACCTGGCCCATCTAGGAGTGGCACTGCAGTGTCACGCAGGATGGCCCTTCCAAAAAACACTCCCCAAACAGCACATGACGCAAAGAAGAAAAAAAGAGGCGCAATGAGGTAGCTGTGTGAGTAAGATAAGCGACCCTAGTGGCCGACACAAACACCTGGCCCATCTAGGAGTGGCACTGCAGTGTCACGCAGGATGGCCCTTCCAAAAAACACTCCCCAAACAGCACATGACGCAAAGAAGAAAAAAAGAGGCGCAATGAGGTAGCTGTGTGAGTAAGCTAAGCGACCCTAGTGGCCGACACAAACACCTGGCCCATCTAGGAGTGGCACTGCAGTGTCACGCAGGATGGCCCTTCCAAAAAACACTCCCCAAACAGCACATGCCGCAAATAAAAATGAAAGAAAAAAGAGGTGCAAGATGGAATTGTCCTTGGGCCCTCCCACCCACCCTTATGTTGTATAAACAGGACATGCACACTTTAACCAACCCATCATTTCAGTGACAGGGTCTGCCACACGACTGTGATTGAAATGACGGGTTGGTTTGGACCCCCACCGAAAAAGAAGCAATTAATCTCTCCTTGCACAAACTGGCTCTACAGAGGCAAGATGTCCACCTCATCATCATCCTCTGATATATCACCGTGTACATCCCGCTCCTCACAGATTATCAATTCGTCCCCACTGGAATCCACCATCTCAGCTCCCTGTGTACTTTGTGGAGGCAATTGCTGCTGGTCAATGTCTCCACGGAGGAATTGATTATAATTCATTTTAATGAACATCATCTTCTCCACATTTTCTGGAAGTAACCTCGTACGCAGATTGCTGACAAGGTGAGCGGCGGCACTAAACACTCTTTCGGAGTACACACTTGTGGGAGGGCAACTTAGGTAGAATAAAGCCAGTTTGTGCAAGGGCCTCCAAATTGCCTCTTTTTCCTGCCAGTATAAGTACGGACTGTCTGACGTGCCTACTTGGATGCGGTCACTCATATAATCCTCCACCAATCTTTCAATGGTGAGAGAATCATATGCAGTGACAGTAGACGACATGTCCGTAATCGTTGTCAGGTCCTTCAGTCCGGACCAGATGTCAGCATCAGCAGTCGCTCCAGACTGCCCTGCATCACCGCCAGCGGGTGGGCTCGGAATTCTGAGCCTTTTCCTCGCACCCCCAGTTGCGGGAGAATGTGAAGGAGGAGATGTTGACAGGTCGCGTTCCGCTTGACTTGACAATTTTGTCACCAGCAGGTCTTTGAACCCCAGCAGACTTGTGTCTGCCGGAAAGAGAGATCCAAGGTAGGTTTTAAATCTAGGATCGAGCACGGTGGCCAAAATATAGTGCTCTGATTTCAACAGATTGACCACCCGTGAATCCTTGTTAAGCGAATTAAGGGCTCCATCCACAAGTCCCACATGCCTAGCGGAATCGCTCCCTTTTAGCTCCTCCTTCAATGCCTCCAGCTTCTTCTGCAAAAGCCTGATGAGGGGAATGACCTGACTCAGGCTGGCAGTGTCTGAACTGACTTCACGTGTGGCAAGTTCAAAAGGTTGCAGAACCTTGCACAACGTTGAAATCATTCTCCACTGCGCTTGAGACAGGTACATTCCACCTCCTATATCGTGCTCAATTGTATAGGCTTGAATGGCCTTTTGCTGCTCCTCCAACCTCTGAAGCATATAGAGGGTTGAATTCCACCTCGTTACCACTTCTTGCTTCAGATGATGGCAGGGCAGGTTCAGGCGTTTTTGGTGGTGCTCCAGTCTTCTGTACGTGGTGCCTGTACGCCGAAAGTGTCCCGCAATTCTTCTGGCCACCGACAGCATCTCTTGCACGCCCCTGTCGTTTTTTAAAAAATTCTGCACCACCAAATTCAAGGTATGTGCAAAACATGGGACGTGCTGGAATTTGCCCATATTTAATGCACACACAATATTGCTGGCGTTGTCCGATGCCACAAATCCACAGGAGAGTCCAATTGGGGTAAGCCATTCCGCGATGATCTTCCTCAGTTGCCGTAAGAGGTTTTCAGCTGTGTGCGTATTCTGGAAACCGGTGATACAAAGCGTAGCCTGCCTAGGAAAGAGTTGGCGTTTGCGAGATGCTGCTACTGGTGCCGCCGCTGCTGTTCTTGCGGCGGGAGTCCATACATCTACCCAGTGGGCTGTCACAGTCATATAGTCCTGACCCTGCCCTGCTCCACTTGTCCACATGTCCGTGGTTAAGTGGACATTGGGTACAACTGCATTTTTTAGGACACTGGTGAGTCTTTTTCTGACGTCCGTGTACATTCTCGGTATCGCCTGCCTAGAGAAGTGGAACCTAGATGGTATTTGGTAACGGGGGCACACTACCTCAAGAAATTGTCTAGTTCCCTGTGAACTAACGGCGGATACCGGACGCACGTCTAACACCAACATAGTTGTCAAGGCCTCAGTTATCCGCTTTGCAACAGGATGACTGCTGTGATATTTCATCTTCCTCGCAAAGGACTGTTGGACAGTCAATTGCTTGGTGGAAGTAGTAAAAGTGGGCTTACGAATTCCCCTCTGGGATGACCATCGACTCATAGCAGCAACAACAGCAGCGCCAGCAGCAGTAGGCGTTACACGCAAGGATGCATCGGAGGAATCCCAGGCAGGAGAGGACTCGTCAGAATTGCCAGTGACATGGCCTGCAGGACTATTGGCATTCCTGGGGAAGGAGGAAATTGACACTGAGGGAGTTGGTGGGGTGGTTTGCGTGAGCTTGGTTACAAGAGGAAGGGATTTACTGGTCAGTGGACTGCTTCCGCTGTCGCCCAAAGTTTTTTAACTTGTCACTGACTTATTATGAATGCGCTGCAGGTGACGTATAAGGGAGGATGTTCCGAGGTGGTTAACATCCTTACCCCTACTTATTACAGCTTGACAAAGGCAACACACGGCTTGACAAATGTTGTCCGCATTTCTGGTGAAATACTTCCACACCGAAGAGCTGATTTTTTTGGTATTTTCACCAGGCATGTCAATGGCCCTATTCCTTCCACGGACAACAGGTGTCTCCCCGGGTGCCTGACTTAAACAAACCACCTCATCATCAGAATCCTCCTTGTCAATTTCCTCCCCAGCGCCAGCAACACCCATATCCTCCTCATCCTGGTGTACTTCAACACTGACATCTTCAATCTGACTATCAGGAACTGGACTGCGGGTGCTCCTTCCAGCACTTGCAGGGGGCGTGCAAATGGTGGAAGGCGCATGCTCTTCACGTCCAGTGTTGGGAAGGTCAGGCATCGCAACCGACACAATTGGACTCTCCTTGTGGATTTGGGATTTCGAAGAACGCACAGTTCTTTGCGGTGCTTTTGCCAGCTTGAGTCTTTTCAGTTTTCTAGCGAGAGGCTGAGTGCTTCCATCCTCATGTGAAGCTGAACCACTAGCCATGAACATAGGCCAGGGCCTCAGCCGTTCCTTGCCACTCCGTGTGGTAAATGGCATATTGGCAAGTTTACGCTTCTCCTCCGACAATTTTATTTTAGATTTTGGAGTCCTTTTTTTACTGATATTTTGTGTTTTGGATTTTACATGCTCTGTACTATGACATTGGGCATCGGCCTTGGCAGACGACGTTGCTGGCATTTCATCGTCTCGGCCATGACTAGTGGCAGCAGCTTCAGCACGAGGTGGAAGTGGATCTTGATCTTTCCCTAATTTTGGAACCTCAACATTTTTGTTCTCCATATTTTAATAGGCACAACTAAAAGACACAGAGGTAGCTACAGCCGTGGACTACCGTACTGTGTCTGCTGCTAATATAGACTGGATGATAATGAGATGAAATCAATATATATATATATATATATATATATATATAATATCACTAGTACTGCAGCCGGACAGGTATATATATTTATTATGTAATGACTGATGACGGACCTGCTGGACACTGTCAGCTCAGCAGCACCGCAGACTGCTACAGTAAGCTACTATAGTAGTATGTATAAAGAAGAAAGAAGAAAAAAAAACACGGGTAGGTGGTATACAATTATGGATGGACGAGCGACTGCCGACACAGAGGTAGCTACAGCCGTGGACTACCGTACTGTGTCTGCTGCTAATATAGACTGGATGATAATGAGATGAAATCAATATATATTATATCACACTAGTACTGCAGCCGGACAGGTAGATATATTTATTATGTAATGACTGATGACGGACCTGCTGGACACTGTCAGCTCAGCAGCACCGCAGACTGCTACAGTAAGCTACTATAGTAGTATGTATAAAGAAGAAAGAAGAAAAAAAAACACGGGTAGGTGGTATACAATTATGGATGGACGAGCGACTGCCGACACAGAGGTAGCTACAGCCGTGGACTACCGTACTGTGTCTGCTGCTAATATAGACTGGATGATAATGAGATGAAGTCAATATATATATATATAATATCACACTAGTACTGCAGCCGGACAGGTAGATATATTTATTATGTAATGACTGATGACGGACCTGCTGGACACTGTCAGCTCAGCAGCACCGCAGACTGCTACAGTAAGCTACTATAGTAGTATGTATAAAGAAGAAAAAAAAAAACCACGGTTAGGTGGTATACAATTATGGATGGACGAGCGACTGTCGACACAGAGGTAGCTACAGCCGTGGACTACCGTACTGTGTCTGCTGCTAATATAGACTGGATGATAATGAGATGAAATCAATATATATATATATATATATATATATAATATCACTAGTACTGCAGCCGGACAGGTATATATATTTATTATGTAATGACTGATGACGGACCTGCTGGACACTGTCAGCTCAGCAGCACCGCAGACTGCTACAGTAAGCTACTATAGTAGTATGTATAAAGAAGAAAGAAAAAAAAAAACCACGGGTAGGTGGTATACAATTATTGATGGACGAGCGACTGCCGACACAGAGGTAGCTACAGCCGTGGACTACCGTACTGTGTCTGCTGCTAATATAGACTGGATGATAATGAGATGAAATCAATATATATATATATATATATAATATCACACTAGTACTGCAGCCGGACAGGTAGATATATTTATTATGTAATGACTGATGACGGACCTGCTGGACACTGTCAGCTCAGCAGCACCGCAGACTGCTACAGTAAGCTACTATAGTAGTATGTATAAAGAAGAAAAAAAAAAAAAAAAACACGGTTAGGTGGTATACAATTATGGATGGACGAGCGACTGCCGACACAGAGGTAGCTACAGCCGTGGACTACCGTACTGTGTCTGCTGCTAATATAGACTGGATGATAATGAGATGAAATCAATATATATATATATATATATATATATATATATAATATCACTAGTACTGCAGCCGGACAGGTATATATATTTATTATGTAATGACTGATGACGGACCTGCTGGACACTGTCAGCTCAGCAGCACCGCAGACTGCTACAGTAAGCTACTATAGTAGTATGTATAAAGAAGAAAGAAAAAAAAAAAACCACGGGTAGGTGGTATACAATTATGGATGGACGAGCGACTGCCGACACAGAGGTAGCTACAGCCGTGGACTACCGTACTGTGTCTGCTGCTAATATAGACTGGATGATAATGAGATGAAATCAATATATATATATATATATATATATATATAATATCACTAGTACTGCAGCCGGACAGGTATATATATTTATTATGTAATGACTGATGACGGACCTGCTGGACACTGTCAGCTCAGCAGCACCGCAGACTGCTACAGTAAGCTACTATAGTAGTATGTATAAAGAAGAAAGAAAAAAAAAACCACGGGTAGGTGGTATACAATATTATATATATATATTATATACAATTATATATATATATATATATATATATATTAAACTCACTGGTGGTGATTATTAAACTGGTGGTCAAGTCACTGGTCAGTGGTCACACTATCAGCAACTTGCAAGTAGTACTCCTAAGCAGACAATCACAATATATATTATACTGGTGGTCAGTGTGGTCACAAAGGCAGTGTGGCACTCTGGCAGCAAAAGTGTGCACTGTACGTTATATGTACTCCTGAGTCCTGCTCTCAGACTCTAACTGCTCCCCACTGTCAGTGTCTCCCCCACAAGTCAGATAATACAGTCACACTATCTATCACTTCAGCAAGTAACTACTAGTACTCCTCCTAATGCTCCCCAAAATTACTACTGTGTCTCTCTCTACTGTCTCACTCTCTTCTCTATAAACGGAGAGGACGCCAGCCACGTCCTCTCCCTATGAATCTCAATGCACGTGTGAAAATGGCGGCGACGCGCGGCTCCTTATATAGAATCCGAGTCTCGCGATAGAATCCGAGCCTCGCGAGAATCCGACAGCGGGATGATGACGTTCGGGCGCGCTCGGGTTAACCGAGCAAGGCGGGAAGATCCGAGTCGCTCGGCCCCGTGTGAAAAAAACTGAAGTTCGGGCGGGTTCGGATTCCGAGGAACCGAACCCGCTCATCCCTAATGGACATGCCAATGTCGGCTCCCTGCCGGGCTCGTCGCTGCCGATGCCTCTGGGTACACACATCGTCTAGTATCTACCCAACTGTACACAGGTACTTGGCAGATGGTATTTCAGACTGCATCATTGCAACGGCAGCGATCACAGTCTGAATTACTTTGTGGAGTGCGCACCCCGGAGCCCAGTGAGATGCTATAAGCAGAGGAGGTCACGGGACGGGAGGGGGCGTTCCAATGGCGTTAGAATGCCGTTGGCGTGGTCCGGACAACAGAGGCGTGTCCGTACCATTGGGGGTGCATGCCGCAGCGGCTGCGTGATGTCACACGCAGACGTTGCGACTCGGGTTGTGGCAAGTAGCCGCCTGCCAGCGCGCAGGTGCTGCGCTGGCAGGGAGCTCCTCGTCAGGTACAAAACCATCGCCACCGTGCGTTGCTTTTGTACCTGTGCGGGAGGGGCAGAGCCAGACATGCGGGGCGGACTAGCTCAGAACACATCTCTAGGTGTGTACCCCCCTTAAATTGGACCTTGGTCACAGGCCCGGCGACAGGGGGGGTCAAAGGGGACACTCGTCCCGGGCCCCGTCATTGTGAGGGGCCCCAAGGTCCAGCGGCGGCAGCATGTAATCATAAATGTAAAATAATTATATAACTCACGGCATCTCGCAAGCTGCAGGCCGCCCGAGCCCTGTGGTCACCCCTCAGTGCACTGCCCCTATCCCCAAGTCAGCTGTCAGCCTGAGCCAGTCCCCGGCCGTGCCATGTGCAGTGCACTGACGTTGCACCACTAGTCACACAGCAGGACGCTGGTCCAGACCGCCCTCTCCTCTTCAAGTCCTCACCCTGTGTCTCTGCTGTGTGTGAGGAGCCGGAGCGCCAAGCAGGAGCGGCACAGGACAGACTCGGACAGTACTGCAGGACTGGGACTGCTGGCAGACTGTCACTCGGAGGAGCTGGTTAATTAGCGGCACCAGCGGTTGTGTGCTGCTGGTAAGGATCTCTCCAACTCCAGCATGTTTGTGTATTTGGGTTTGGGGCGGGCTGCGGGCAGGCACATATGGATGTATCTGCATGCATATTTATTGGCACATGCAGGGAGGGTTGTGTATGGGTCAGGGGGCAAGAGGGAGGGCCCGCAGAGATATCAGTGTAATGGGCCCCAAGATTTCTGTTGCCGGCCCTGCTTGGTCATTGTAACTAAGCAAAGTTATTGCCTAAAGGGGGTACACACCTAGAGATGTGTGCTGGACGATCTATCACAGACCGCTCAGCAGACATCTCTCCCCCCGCTCAGCATTCAGCGCGATGTGTGCTGAGCGAGAAGGGGGGAAGAGTGATGGGGGGCCGCTCACTTCACACAGTGCTGAAGTGAGCGACCTGCTAGATTAAGCCTGCATGCAGGTTCAATCTAGCACCGGCGATAGCGATGCACGGGGCCACGCATCGCTATCGCTTGGGGGAATACACACGAGAGATCCGTGCTTAATTTCTAAGCAATCTAGTCAGATTGCTTAGATTTTAAGCACGGATCTTTCCGTGTGTACCCCCCTTAAGTAAGCTTCAGAAATAAAATATTTGAAAACTGTGCATACAATCTACTATATAAAAGCGAAAATTTGCCCTTCTGTCCTTCTGTCTTTCTATACAAATCCACAGTTTACAAGCTATGAGCGTGAAATTTTACATACGAGCGTATTAAAATTAGAGATGTGCGGCTGGCACTTTTCGTGTTTTGTGTTTTGGTTTTGGTTCTAATTCCACTTTCGTGTTTTGGTTTTGGCTTGGTTTTCACAAAACCACCCATTCGTGTTTTGGTTTTGGATCTGGATGATTTTTTGTAAAAAACATGAAAACCGCTAAAATCACAGACTTTTGGGGTAATTTTGATCCTATGGTATTATTAACCTCAATAACATTAATTTCCACTCTTTTCCAGTCTATTCTGAACACCTCACACCTCACAATATTGTTTTTAGGCCAAAAGATTGCACCGAGGTTGCTGGATGACTAAGCTAAGCGACACAAGTGGACAAAACCAACACCTGGCCCATCTAGGGGTGGCACTGCAGTGTCAGACAGGAGGGCAGATATAAAAAAAATAGCCCCAAACAGCCCCTCATGCAAAGATGTAGAAGAGGTGCAATGAGGTAGCTGTATGACTAAGCCAAGCGACACAAACAATTGGCCCATCTAGGAGTGGCACTGCAGTGGCAGACAGGAGGGCAGATATAAAAAAGACCCCAAACAGCACCTCATGCAAAGATGTAGAAGAGGTGCAATGAGGTAGCTGTATGACTAAACCAAGCAACACAAACAATTGGCCCATCTAGGAGTGGTACTGCAGTGGCAGACAGGATGGCACATTTTTAAAACTAGGCCTCAAACAGCACCTCATGCAAAGATGTAGAAGAGGTGCAATGAGGTAGCTGTATGACTAAGCCAAGCAACACAAACAATTGGCCCATCTAGGAGTGGCACTGCAGTGGCAGACAGGATGGCACTTTTCAAAAACTAGGCCCCAAACAGCACCTCATGCAAAGATGTAGAAGAGGTGCAATGAGGTAGCTGTATGACTAAGCCAAGCGACACAAACAATTGGCTCATCTAGGAGTGGTACTGCAGTGGCAGACAAGAGGGCAGATATAAAATAAAAAGCCCCAAACAGCACCTCATGCAAAGATGTAGAAGAGGTGCAATGAGGTAGCTGTATGACTAAGCCAAGCAACACAAACAATTGGCAAATCTAGGAGTGGCACTGCAGTGGCAGACAGGAGGGCAGATATAAAATAAAAGGCTCCAAACAGCACCTCATGCAAAGATGTAGAAGGAGGTGCAATGAGGTAGCTGTATGACTAAGCCAAGCGACACAAACAATTGACCCATCTAGGAGTGGCATTGCAGTGGCAGACAGGAGGGCAGATATAAAAAAAAGGCCCCAAACAGCACCTCATGCAAAGATGTAGAAGAGGTGCAATGAGGTAGCTGTCTGACTAAGCCAAGCGACACAAACATTTCCCCTGGAATTATAAAGCAATATCACTGGAATTATACTGCAATATCACTGGAATTATATGGCAGTACCACTGGACATATACGGAAGTATCACTGGAATTATATGACAGTACCACTGGACATATATACGGAAGTTTCAGACAGGATGGCACTTTAATAAAATAGTCCTCAAACAGCACATGATGCAAAGAAGAAAAAGAGGTGCAAGATGGAATTGTCCTTGAGCCCTCCCACCCACCCTTATGTTGTATAAACAGGACATACACACTTTAACAAACCAATCATTTCAGCGACAGGGTCTGCCACACAACTGTGGCTGAAATTACTGGTTTGTTTGTGCCCCTACCAAAAAAGAAGCAATCAATCTCTCCTTGTGCAAACTGGCTCTGCAGAGGCAAGATGTCCACCTCATCATCATCCTCCAATTCCTCACCCCTTTCACTGTGTACATCCTCCTCCTCACAGAGTATTAATTTGTCCCCACTGGAATCCACCATCACAGGTCCCTGTGTACTTTCCGGAGACAATTGCTGGTCAAGGTCTTCCTGGAGGAATTTGTAATTCATTTTGATGAACATCATCTTCTCCACATTTAGTGGAAGTAACCTCCTACGCCGATTGCTGACAAGGTTACCGGCTGCACTAAACACTCTTTCGGAGTACACACTGGATGGGGGGCAACTTAGGAAAAATAAAAACAGTTTGTGCAAGGGCATCCAAATTGGCTCTTTTTCCTGCCAGTATACATACTGACATGCCTACTTGGATGCTGTCATTCATATAATCCTCCACCATTCTTTCAATGGTGACAGAATCATATGCAGTGACAGTAGACATGTCAGTAATCGTTGGCAGGTCCTTCAGTCCGGACCAGATGTCTGCTTTCGCTCCAGACTGCCCTGCATCACCGCCAGCGGGTGGGCTAGGAAATCTTATCCTTTTCCTTGCAGCCCCAGTGGTGTGAGAAATTGAAGGAGGAGCTGTTGACGGGTCACATTCCGCTTGAGTTGACAATTTACTCACCAGCAGGTCTTTACACCTCTGCACACTTGTGTCTGCCAGAAAGATAGATACAACGTAGGCTTTAAACCTAGGATCGAGCACGGTGGCCAAAATGTAGTGCTCTGATTTCAACAGATTGACCACTCTTGAATCCTGGCAAAGCGAATGAAGGGCTCCACCCACAAGTCCCACATACTTAGCGGAATCGCTCCGTCTTAGCACCTCCTTTAATTTCTTCAGCTGCTTCTGCAAAAGCCTGATGAGGGGAATGACCTGACTCAGGCTGGCAGTGTCTGAACTGACTTCACGTGTGGCAAGTTCAAAGGGTTGCAGAACCCTGCACAACGTTGAAATCATTCTCCACTGCGCTTGATTCAGGTGCATTCCCCCTCCTTTGCCTATATCGTGGGCAGATGTATAGGCTTGAATGGCCTTTTGCTGCTCCTCCATCCTCTGAAGCATATAGAGTGTTGAAGTCCACCTCGTTACCACCTCTTGCTTCAGTTGATGACAGGGCAGGTTCAGGAGTGTTTGCTGGTTCTCCAGTCTTCGGCACGCAGTGGCAGAGTGTCGAAAGTGGGCCGCAATTTTTCGGGCCACCAACAGCATCTACTGTACACCCCTGTAATTTTTAAAAAAATTCTGCACCACCAAATTAATTGTATGTGCAAAACATGGGACATGCTGGAAGTTTGCCCAGTTGTAATGCACGCACAAGGAAGGAATTGTAAGCAATATTTTTGGAAAGGGCTAGGGGGCGGAGCCAAAGCATAGTTTCAGACAAGCTGTGGGGTGGTCGGGACTTCGGCCGGCCAGTTTGGGGTGGATGTGAATGGTGATGTTACTTTAGGCAGCCAAGAGGCGAGTGAGCTGAGCTGTTGGTGGTGATTTTTTCCCCCCTGTCAATACTTGTTGCTTTGCAGGGGATCCTGTGGGCCTATTTTCAATGGTGGCCTGGAGCTGCAGTTCCATCTGCCACAATGTTAATCTAGGCCTACACATTTCAACCTATAGTGCAAGCAGCAAGTTTTTTTTAAACTATGGAGTAAGCAGCCAGTGCAACGAGGACTGCACAAAGCTTGCACTGCACTGCATTGTTACTAATGCATGTTTGTACATAATGCAAACAGCACAAACATCCAGTGCTGTATCTGATGTATACTGTAAATCAGGGGCATAACCAGAACTTTATGGGCCCCACAGCATCATTCTGAAGGGGTCCTATCCCAATACTTCTAGAGAGACACCTCTCTGCAGCATTTGTTAATTATACACCCCCCCTTAATAGTGCCTTAGTTCATTTTCTGAAGCATAGTAATGCCCTAGCTCACATTAAGTCACACTGTAGGGATGCCAGTACACATTATACCGCACAGTATCCCCAATTCACATTATGCCATATAGTGTCTGCAGTTCATATTATTTTACATTACAGTGCTGCCCTTAGTTCATATTAGCCACATTACAGCGCCTCCACTTCATATTGTGGCACATTACAGTGCCCCAGTTCACATTTCATTTTGTACCATATTACAGTGAGCAGGTCCAGAGACATAACTAAATATATTGCATGCCCTAAGGCAAAAGTTTGTAAGAGCCCCTATGTACCACCGAATGGGGAAAAATGTATATAACACATGTTACTTTGACAGGGAAGATGGGCCCCTCTCCTCTCTGGGCCCCATAGCAGCTGCACTCCCTGCTACGCCCTTGTTATAAATAATTTTTATGATGTATACATAAAATGACACCTCCTATACAAGGGCGTTGCCAGAATTTTGTGGACCCAATACAGAGGTGTTGGAACTGGATGGAGGGGGCCACCCCCCTCTCTGCCTCATTACTAACAGAGCCGCACCGTCCTGCCTGTTGCTGCAGCTGCTTCCAGCATCTATCACAGCAGCAGTGGCCAGTGCGCAGCGCAAGAATTGCAGCGCCCGGCTACCTGATTGACCTGTCAGCCGTGCCGGGTCCCCGGTCCAATGCACACTTATTTCCTTTTGTGAGTAGAGTGTGTGCTGCAGCAGGGGACAGTGCTGTGTCCTGGTCGGCAGCAGCAGCAATCGAGAACATTGTGGTGATTACAGAGTCCTCCAGCAGCAAATCAGCAGCCGCGGCCCGTGGGATTACGGCAGCCACTGCATCTGAAGGGATTAGCACTCCCTGTCAGGCCCTGAGCGAGGTCCCCGGGGAGTGTGAGCCAGCAGCATGGATCTGCCAGCAGGGGGAGATAGCTATGAAGGAGGCCCTCCGACTCCCACTAAGGACAAGAAGAAGCGGAGAGTCAACAGGAAAGTGGAGAGAAGTCCAAGGAATTCGTAAGTAGTTCTCGTGATAGTGTCAGTGCCTCCCTACTTTTGTGTCAGTGCCTCCCCATCTTTGGTAGTGCCTCCTTCTTCCTGTCAGTACCTCCCCCTGCCAGTGCCTCCTTTTTCCTCTGTCAGTGCCTCCCCACCTCTGCCAGTGCCTTTCCCCTCTGACTCTGCAAGTGCCCCCTCTTTTTTTTGCCAGTGCGCCCCCCCCCCCCCCTTTTTGCCAATGCCTCCCTTCTTTCTACTGGTGCCCCCTCTATATTCCAGTGCCTCCCTCTTCATCTGCATCCCTCCTATCTGCCTATGCCTCCCCCTTTATGCCAGTGCGTACTTCCTCTGTCAGTACCTTCCCATCTCTGTCAGTACCTCCCCACAGGGAACTAACTAGGTGTGGGCAGATGGTGTTTCACATTTGCACTTTGGGCGCACCAGCCACATCCACCATGATTGACCACTGCCAGCTGCAGCACCGCCCGCTATAACAGTAGCGTTGCGCTCGGCTCCTCTGCCGGACGCACAGCTGCTGCCCCTCTCATTCCCTCTAGTGCAACAGCATCCCTGCATCAGCTCGGACCGGAGCCACGCTTCTTCCTTGCAGGGAGCCACACAGGAAATGCCGGGAGTCGGGCAGGAAATGCCGGGAGCCGCTGCCATAGTCACATAGGTAGTGTGTGTGTTTTGTGTATGTGCGTGCGTGTGTGTGTGTCCTATGTGCTCTACCCCACTCTCTCTCTCTCTCTCTCTGTCTACTCACCACTTTCTATCTCTCTACCTGCCACCTTGCTCTGTTTCTCTCCCTCCCAACCATATCTCTCTCTCTCTTTCCCTCTCTCTCCTATCCTCTCTCTCTCTCTCTCTCTCTCTCTCTCTCTCTCTCGTGACTCTACCTGCCATAATGTGTAAAAAGGGGACTCTACCTGCCGTAATGTATAAAAAGGGGACTCTACCTGGTGTAATGTGTAAAAGGGGACTCTACCTGGTGTAATGTGTGATTTAGGGGTGCCAAAGTGAGCTTATATCTTGCCCCCCAACCTAAAAACGTTCTGCGCCCCTAACTGACCCAATAGCAACATTTTGAAGGGGCTCCTGTCCCAATGCTTCTAGAGAGACATCTGTTTGTATCAATTGTTAACTGTATACCCCATAATAATGCCCTAGTACATTTTCTGAACCACAGTAGTGACTTAGTTAATGTAATGCACCATAGTACTGCCCTAGATCATATGATGTCACATTGTAAGGCTGCCAGTACACATTATGCAACACAGTATACCCAATACATATTATGACATACAGTGTCCCCAGTTAATACTGTGCCATATTAGAGTGACCCAGTTTATATTATGTAACATTGTAACGCCCTACAGTTCATTGTATACCACATTACAATGAGCACGTCCAGGGACATAACTAGATATATTACAGGCCCCAAGACAAAATTTTGTAAGGGCCCCATGTACCACCCAATGGGAAAAAATGTATATAACACATGTAACTGTGACAGGGAAGGTGGGCCTCTCTTAGCTCTGGGGCCCATAGCAGCTGCACCGCCTGCACCTGTGGTAGCTACGCCCTTCTATATAACACATGTAACTGTGACAGGGAAAGTGGGCCTCTTTCAGCTCTGGGCCCCATAGCAGCTGCACTCCCTGCACCTGTGGTAGCTACGCCCTTGCTCCTATATAATATCAAGAAGATTAATTTCCTGAATGTTATCACATGAAATAAGCTGTTTTATATGTCTAATTTCAGAGTCTACTGAATGTACACTGAATTTGTCTTTGCCACAATTTATATATATTGTCAGTAATCCTTTGCACCTGCAACACATGTGAGGCATTAGTGTAGCCCTGCAAACGCTGACAGAAATTGTGCTGTATAATCGTTACATTTACTTTTTTCAAGCAATAATCATTCAGGAAATGTAAAATGTGGATATATTTTGACAGATATTTATTTAGTGACAGAAATAAGGACTGTTGACTGATAGAAACATCTGCATAATACATTTGGCATTACTGTTTTTGAAAAGCAAGTTCCAAACTTCACGAAATCCACCAAACTGACCATGAGATTTCGGCGATAATACCTGATGGTTGTCTATTGTTTAATGATCTTTCAGAATGAATGGGTCTGATTCAGACAGGGACGGTCTTTCAGTTTGGCAGCAAGTGGTCAGTGAATTTTGATTTGCGCAATCACAGGAGCTGCAATTTGTTATTACACTGTTGTAATCCTGTGACTCTCTTTGTAAGAATTGCCATATACATTATTATAAAGGATTAGCAACCCGTCCCAGCTTCGCACGAGAGCGATTTTGAATTTGTAACCAAGATATTATAACATTTTCTTGTAGAAGACATTAGTCGTTTTTTCTCCTGACGTCAACATGAAAAGATTTTGTTTTGATGAAACAGTAAACAGGGTTTACATAAATTTTTCTGGAGAAACCAGATAATACTTATCAATCTCTACATAGTATGGAATAAAGGGGGTGATTCAGACCTGATCGTAGATGTGCTAAATTTAGCATCTACGATCAGCTTCTCTGACATGCAGGGGACGCCCAGCATAGGGCTAGTCCGCCATCCGCTTTCGCACCCGCCAAGTAGCTACCTACCAGCGCAGCCTAGCTGCGCTGGCTGGCGGCTGCCCTCTGTGTTCCGGGTCACAGCGGTTGCATGTGACGTCATGCTGCTGCCAGGGCCCGCCCCTGCAATGGTCCGGATATGCCTTCTAACGCTATTGGCACACCCCCTCCCGTGACCACCTCTGCCTGTCAATCAGGCAGAGGCGATTGCAGCCCTGAGATGCTTTTGCATCTCACTGAGCTTCACGGGGTGCGCACGCGCACTCGCCAAAGGGCTTCAGATTGCGATCTCTGCCGTTGCAGCAATCGGGTCTGAATTAGGCCCAAAGTCCATTGTTGTGATATATCTTTAAAGGTTCAAGCAGCATAAGCCAAGAAAGTGTTTAAATGGCCATATGGTTTTTTTTTTTTTACTTGCTTCACTGAAATAGTCACTGCTCGGCTTTCTCTTGTCATAGATTAAAGTTTCATACACCTAATCCTTCCTCGACAAATGCTCTATAGAACTGTGAAAAATGCATAAAATCCATCTAGTAGTTCTTGAGATTAGCCAGAAAAACAGGCAGATGCCTACCGGGGACTTTATTTTATACTATGTAGAGATATGTCACAAATTAATAACGTAATATCACTATTGTTGTCGGATGTCTCACCGTTTCACAAAAACTGTTATATGTAACAGTCCCTTTAAATCCTTCCACTTATCAGCAAACAGTATGATCTGTTTAAATTAAAAGCATGCTGCATTTGCAGGAAAGCAACATGTTACTAATTGTATTCTGTATACATTATTACACTATTTCAAAACACGATACGCTTGTTAATTCGCTGACATAACCGGAAGCACAAATTAATTACACCTTTTGGCAATAAATACTGCTTATGTGTTTTCACAGCTTCTAATGCTCTAGTTTTGTACTGTTTTTCTAGGTTATTCTGAAACACTTGCTATACCGCCGAAACAAAAATATTTAATTAACACTTCTGGCCAATAATTAAAGCATCACTCGTTCTTGAATCCTTTAGGGGCCTTACTTTCATTATGAGCACTTCTCACATCTCAGAATGTCAAGTTTTTTAATAGTGTTCTAATATTGGGTCATTAAGGGGAAGTATGTTTCACTTTCTATATAAAAGAGCACATAGTTGCAATGAAATGTACTTAGATCAAACTTACTTTATTATTATCCCGATAGCTACCTGGTTGATCCTGCCAGTAGCATATGCTTGTCTCAAAGAATAAGTCATGCGTGTGTAAGTACACATGGCCAGTACAGTGAAACTGCAAATCGCTTATTAAATTGGTTATGGTGTACACAGCAGCATATTAAATAGCTTGATAATGCTTCTGATATTGGAAGTACTTTAGGACATATATTTGGGATCGGTATGAAATACCTCCAATCAAAATCCCAACGTTCAAAATCCCGACACCAATTGACCGATGGTCAAAATCCCGACAAGGACAAAATACCGACATGGACAAAATACCGACATTTAAAATACCGACATGTAAAATGCTGACAGGTCAAAATACGACACACGTTTTCTTGTTGTTTTTTGTGTGTATGTTGACATAAGTCAACATGGACACCATATAAAGTGTACCGCGTCCCCTCGCATGGCTCGCTGCGCTCGCCATGCTTCGGGCACGGTGCCTCGCTACGCTCGGCACACTATTATATTCCCCCTCCAGGTCCACTGGGATGGTAAAGTATGAACAAGTCGGTTTCAATGAAAAAACTCATGAAAAACTCATGTCGGTATTTTGACCTGTCGGCATTTTACATGTCGGTATTTTGACCTTGTCAGTATTTTAAATGTCGGTATTTTGTCCATGTCGGGATTTTGACCTTGTCGGGATTTTGACCATCGGTCAATTGGTGTCAGGATTTTGAATGTCGGGATTTTGATTGGAGGTAAACTGACTGCATCCCATATATTTATATGAAGTGCTTATCTTCTCAGCTGCACCTTTTTTACCATCACCATTAGTATATTTTATCATTCCTGCCAGTAACTTGTATCAACCGACTGCTACATTTCGCCACTTTTTCCTATTAAATAAACTATTAATACTGGAGATAGCAGAGTTTTTTCAGATGTTACCCTAGTTACTGCAGTTTAACGTTGTCCTGATACCCCCTATGCAGTGCCGGCGCTACCCACTCAGCACAGTCTGCAAAGCAGGGAGGCACTCTCCCCGCTCGGCTACACCTTGCTAATGTGCCATATTCCTGCTGGCTGCTGCAATCTGTGTCTGTCACACTGTACGACAGGCAGCGGCAGTGTGAAGAGCGGCTCCCCCTCTCTTCCCATTTGCTGTTGTGCCGCACGTTTCTCAAGTCTCTGGGCACAGACTGTTGCTGCCAGCTGCCACATCCTGATTTTATCAAATGTGTGACAGGAAGCGGCGCCAGCAGCATTAAGAGCCACTGCTTACAGATGTGTGATGCCTGGGAGCCCGTCCGAATCAGTGTACATACCCTGGCCGGAGAGACAACATGGCCTCCACCCAGAGATCACCAGGTAACTGCTCTCCCAGGATTGTAAGATCTTCTGCTCAGTCTCATACTGCTGTTCATATCTCTCCATGTCTCTCTTTCTCTCTTTCTCGTTCGTTGTCTCCCATCTATCTCTATCTTTTTCCATGTCTCTCCCTCTTTCCATGTCTCGCTCTCACTCCATAGGGGAATTAAACTGTTGCTCTCCCCGGCCACTACTAGATGGTGCCCAAAGGAGCAATTAATTTATTGATCCGTTTGAGTGCGCATGCAGCCAGGGAGACACATTTCAGCTCACAGCCTCCTGAGGTGCAAGCTGAAATGTGTGCAAACGCCGAGGTTTGGGCGCTCAAACAGAAATTTGAGCACCCTAACCTGTACTTTAGATGGGTTAAGCTGCTTTGCGTACCTAGACACAGTACTAATGGGCACACATACAGGGCGTGTGCACAAAAGGAGCAACAATTGAATAACCCCTGTGGTCGCCTAATACATTTGGGCACCCACAAAACAATTGAATCGGCCCCCATGTCTCTCTCTCTCTTTTGTCTCTTTCTGCCCGTGCCTCTCTCTCTCCCATGTATTTCTCCCTTGTCTCTGTCTCCCATGTCTCTTTCTCCCCATGTCTCTCTCTCTCTCGCCATGTCTCTCTCTCACCTCATGTCTCTCTCTTTCTCCCTATATCTTTTTCTCCCTATGTCTCTCTTTCTCCCCATGTCTCTCTCTTTCTCCCCATGACTCCCTCTCTTTCTCCCCATGTCTCGCCCTCAGCTCTAGTTAACCATTATTTTTATATATATATATATATATATATATATATATATATATATATATATACATGCGCATTACCGGTGGACAGGATGCCAGCTGTCAATGGGAGTAATTCAGAGTTGATCGCAGCAGCAAATTTGTTAGCAGTTGGGCAAAACCATGTGCACTGCAGGTGTGGCAGATATAACATTTGCAGAGAGGGTTACATTTGGGTGGGTTATTTTGTTTCTGTGCAGGGTAAATACTGGTTGCTTTACTTTTACACTGCAATTTAGATTTCAGTTTGAACACACCCCACCCAAATCTAACTCTCTCTGCACATGTTATATCTGCCCCACCTGCAGAGCACATGGTTTTGCCCAACTGCTAACAAATTTGCTGCTTCGATCAACTCTGAATTAGGGGCAATATCCGGACAGCGGCATCCTGCCAGCCAGAGTGCCGGTAGTGTGGTGATTGCTAAGAGTCCCTTTGCAGGCTTGCTGCACTCACCATGCTGCGGGCTCGGTGGCTCGCTGCGCTCACCACAGGATCTATTCCCACTCTATGTATATCGTGGACCATCCTGAACTCTGGGATCCTGACAGCCGGCATTTTAACTGCAAAAAAATAAAGATTTTATATATATATATATATATATATATATATAAACACATTATATACCACACAGTGTACCCCAAACACATTATTGTCCATTACCTCTCTGTGGTGAGCACTGTTCCTGCTGTAGAGGGTGGTGTGTTTGGAAGGACACACGGGCAGCTTCTGATCCAGTGAGCTTCCAGGAGTACAAGGCTGCACAGGCCAGCTCCCAAGCTGCCCATCTGCCCAACACCTCTCCTCACCACTGCCAATGGATATGCTAATGATGGTCATCTTTGGAGGGAGGAATGCATCACGGGATCAGAGTCTGATCAGTAAAAAAATAAACTACAAATCCTATGCTACCCCTCTTCCTGCTCTGGCCGGCCGGGTGCATGGGCTGACAGGTTATTGTCTCAGCTGCTCTACGCTGACTTACTGAGTGTGTCCAGCGTAGCCAGGTCTTGGCTCGTGCCCCCAACTTCCTGACCTCTGCTGTCTGTAGAAGCAGCTAAGTGGGCAGGGCTGGGGCTGTGTGTTATGGGGTGCGATCGCCCTGATTGCCCCCCCCCCCCCCACCCATAGATCCGCCTATGTGGGGAAGAGAGTATATATCACACATGTATTGGAAGGGGTGAAGGGAGTCAGCAGATAGTAAGTTGTCAAGATGGCTATGACATTGGAGACCCAAGCTTTTAAGTGTATGTGGGAGAGTCAGAACCTGCATTGAGAAAGTACAAGTAGGGAGGGAGATGTCATCATGACAATCTACAGATTTGTCCCAGGTCATGAGAGGATCATGGGTAGATTATTATTATTATTATTATTATCCTTTATTTATATGGCGCCACAAGGGTTCCGCAGCGCCCAAGTACAGAGTACATGAATAATCAAACAGGAAAACAGCAACTTACAGTTGATGACAGTATAGGACAAGTACAGGGTAAATAAACATAGTTACATCAGCAGATGACACTGGAATAAGTATCAGGTGGCAGAAGACTGCTGGAGTTGATGCAGTTGAAGATTATTAAAGTAAGAAAGGATAAGCACATGAGGGAAGAGGGCCCTGCTCGTGAGAGCTTACATTCTAAACAATAGCCTGGAAGGATCTAAGAGCCTGTCAGATTCAGTGTTTGTATTGTACTCTGGACTGGAGCCACAGGGAAGGACTTACACTGGAGTGAGAATGATACCTCTCCTCATTGAGTATCATCCTAATGAGACACCAGAAAACAGAGCAAAACTAAGGGAGAGCAAATGGTTATTTCTTGCTGTAGAATGGTGAGCGCTTAGTACAGGGCTTAATGAGGTAATGATATGGAAGCACTCTTATTAACACCGGAGAGGAACTGGAACAGAGAACCGCTTCTGACACAGGAGATATAGAAGACTAGTTTTACTGGCAATGGACAGAGATAAATATAAATATAATATACACAGTTTACAGAAAAACCTCTTGCAAATGGCGCTCTAAACAAACTCTGCAGTCAAACAATACACAGTCCAGAAAAAAATAACAAATCTTTTCCAGATCATTCTAATTAGGAGTGAGGACTGTTACGATGTAGAGCTGAATGTGATTAATTGCTAAATCTGTTGAAATCCTGATGAAACAAAGTAGCTATCTTTTTTGTTATATTATATTTTTGTTATATTAATCTAAAACAGTGGTTCTCAAACTGTCTGCCTAGGCACCATGGGGTGCCTCGGAGGAACTTGCAATGATGACTTGGATGAGTTGTCCAGTACCAATTCAAACTAATTATGGTCAATGTAATAGGCAAAATCAGTGCTGTTGGCTGTCAATCATAAAATATGTTGACAAACAGAAACAAATCCTGTCTCTCACCACACAATCGAACCTAAGGATGACATATAAACGCAATTTACTTAATTTCATTTTTTCTGAATTTCTCAATAGAAACTTTTGGCCTATGGGTGCCGTGAAAAAAATTCTGATACTCTAGGGCACTGTGATTCAAAAAAGTTTAGGAACCACTGATCTAATACATTTAGCACTACATTGTAACAATCCTCACTCCTAATTAGCTGTGAATGACTATATACGGCTCAGTTGACCTCAGGCAAAATGGCGACGCCCTCATCAAACAGGACCACAGCTACAGTGGAACAACAACAAAATCCCGGCGCCTTTATTGCCAAGAAAAAATCTAGCTGCTTTCCCAGGGGTAACTGGTTTATAAACCCCTTATACCAAAAAAATTATAGAAAAAGACAATAGGAAAGCGCAAATTTGATCTGTTTGTAGATTTTATTAAATGATTATTATTTAAAACAAAAATTCATACCGGCCAGTATGCATAAATAAATTACATATATTTAAGAATATCTGTAAAGATAATAACCTACAAGACCATAATGTAGCTCCACATCAAGTCTCTGTTGAGTGTACTTTTAGGTGATACTTTGTATTACCTCCACTGGTAACACACTTGCTGTCTAGTGAACATACACCATGTAGCCAATTAAAGATGCACTTCTGAGACTCCTTCCTATATACCTGGTAATTGCCTGTGATTTATATACTGCGGTTAAATGGCTTATTGTTAGACAGTTTAAGTGCCACATGCAATAATTACATGTATTCCTGCATGGCCATGTAATGTGTTTATGGATAGTTCAGAGCTCTTATACACAAATCCAAATCACAGCGTGATGATACACAGTGGGCAAACCTGTCACGACTCCCAGCAGGGTCAGATGATCGTCCTCCCGGCTATTGCTCTCACTTTCAGCCTTATCTGGAGTTCATGAAACAACTCACTTCTGATGATGTTCCTCCCGGCTGTTTGTGTGGCCTCAGCCTTATCCGGAGTAAATGTTCGCTCCTCCTCCTCTGATCCCTGTTAGCAGTGGGGTCAATTCTCAGCCGGCCGGCTAGTAGATGTGCAGCACTCGATCCCGTCAGTGGGAGAAGAAAACACAGTGTGAAGCCGCCGAGGTTGGAAGGCGGGGAAGGCCACACAAACAGCCGGGAGGAACATCATCAGAAGTGAGTTGTTTCATGAACTCCAGATAAGGCTGAAAGTGAGAGCAATAGCCGGGAGGACGATCATCTGACCCTGCTGGGAATCGTGACAGGTTTGCCCACTGTGTATCATCACGATGTGATTTGGATTTGTGTATAAGAGCTCTGAACTATCCATAAACACAATGCATGGCCATGCAGGAATACATGTAATTATTGCATGTGGCACTTAAACTGTCTAACAATAAGCCATTTAACCGCAGTATATAAATCACAGGCAATTACCAGGTATATAGGAAGGAGTCTCAGAAGTGCATCTTTAATTGGCTACATGGTGTATGTTCACTAGACAGCAAGTGTGTTACCAGTGGAGGTAATACAAAGTATCACCTAAAAGTACACTCAACAGAGACTTGATGTGGAGCTACATTATGGTCTTGTAGGTTATTATCTTTACAGATATTCTTAAATATATGTAATTTATTTATGCATACTGGCCGGTATGAATTTTTGTTTTAAATAATAATCATTTAATAAAAGCTACAGAGGAATCCTGAGATGAGAGGCCAATGGATATGTACCAGCAAGTAAATTGGCAGTGCCAGTATGGTGGGAGGGTTTAAGTACCCAATTTGTGACAAAGTCTTAGAGGACAATAATAAATATATAAATGGACACCCAGTAAACTTTGTAGATTCTACATCAACCCAAGGCTTACAAGCTGATGTCAGCGACCAAAATCTCAGTTGGGACAAGGTAGAGGCCTCATAATAGTACTGAAAATGAGGTAGGGTTAGAAGTAATGAAGATGAGGTAAGGCCATTACGACTAGGGAATGTCATACAGGAGTATGTTATTTTGGAAAGTATCATCTTCCAAATGTAAGAGGACATTATTTGTTGTAGTTGGTCTAAATATATTAAAGGCAGCAACTATGGCATTATGCAAAATATATACATGAGATTAGGGAGCATCAATATTTTGAACACTATAAGTTAACCCATCCAAGAGACCTCATGGAGAAGCACGATCGTGCTGGTCCAGACAGTTGTAATACCAATTGGATCTATTTGCCTCAAACATATCAGAGATATTAGAAGGAATCTGTATACTGAGATAGGAAATCAAACCAGATATCCAAGTGCAATAAAATTGAGACTATAAATTAGTTAAAGTAGTGGGAATATTTATCAGGGAGCCTCCAATTTAGTAGCATTTCATGTATACTGGGAGGCACAGCTGTCCAACAATATTTATGTAGATGACACAATGAGGCCTCAGGGTTGGTAACAAACAAAAGAATGTCTTCAGTGAAAAGACATAGCTTGTGGGTTTTGCCTAAAATACATATCTCAGAAAAGTCTCCCGATTAGCTTAACTTGGTCTCAAATGGTTCTATCGCTATTACAAAAATAAGGGGGGAGAAGGGGCTCCCCTGCTGTGTGCCATTTTTTATGGGGAAGGCATTGGACAAAAACCCATTGCTGAAGACTCTAACAGATGGTGACCTATGTAGCACTACAATAGAAGTAAATATTTGACCATGAAAACCAAACCGTGAAAGAACCTCCCTCATGTACTGCCAATGCAACCTGTCAAATGCCTTTTTAGCATCCAAGTATAGCAGAGGAGTTCTTTCTAGGTAGTGGCAATAGTTTCAATTAAGTTGAGTGTGGGTGCTGTACGATGCCTGCCTGCCTCTAACAAAGCCCACTTAATCAAAGTAACAAGATGGGGAATAAAAGGGCTGATGCGATTAGCCGACAAAGTGGCATGTATTTTAATGTTGCTGTATAAGAGTGCAATAGGTCTATAAGTTGTGCATTCTGCTGCAACATTCCCTGGTTTTGGGATTGTTACCACTTGGACCTCCAGCATTTCTGTGGGAAACCAGAGCTGTCTTAACAGTAGTGTAGGCCCCTGGGCACAGCAATGCACTGGGCCCTTATCCATCCACCAGTGGTAGGAGTGGGGGTTGCTGTCAGCGGCATCTTTAATGTCCTGTGGGTGGGGGGTTGTTCTATCTTTCGCTCAGCATGTAGGACCTGGAGCAGTAATTTCTGCTAATTACTCCTTTACTGCACAGATGGGGCGGGAGGAAGAACACTTAACTGTAGAAGGGGCATTGGGCTGAATGAAGGGGCCCTGGTACATGACTTCAAGGGTGGTAGGGGGTGTTTAAGGGGAGGGGTGGATACTGGAGTGGGCTTATTATTCATCATTTTCTGGTGGGAGGGAAGCATGCTTGACTGCAGATATCTCAAGTCCTTGAAAATAAATTTCTTAGCTTTGAATGGGATACAAAAAAACTACAGAGTTTCACCTTTCAGGAGATACTAGGGACTTGGGGATCAGAGATCAGGGGCCAGAGCAATCCACCAACAAAAAATAAGAATTTACTTACCGATAATTCTATTTCTCATAGTCCGTAGTGGATGCTGGGGACTCCGTAAGGACCATGGGGAATAGCGGCTCCGCAGGAGACTGGGCACATCTAAAGAAAGCTTTAGGACTAACTGGTGTGCACTGGCTCCTCCCCCTATGACCCTCCTCCAAGCCTCAGTTAGGATACTGTGCCCGGACGAGCGTACACAATAAGAAAGGATTTTGAATCCCGGGTAAGACTCATACCAGCCACACCAATCACACCGTATAACTTGTGATCTGAACCCAGTTAACAGTATGATAACAGAGGAGCCTCTGAAAAGATGGCTCCCAACAATAATAACCCGATTTTTGTAACAATAACTATGTACAAGTATTGCAGACAATCCGCACTTGGGATGGGCGCCCAGCATCCACTACGGACTATGAGAAATAGAATTATCGGTAAGTAAATTCTTATTTTCTCTAACGTCCTAAGTCGATGCTGGGGACTCCGTAAGGACCATGGGGATTATACCAAAGCTCCCAAACGGGCGGGAGAGTGCGGATGACTCTGCAGCACCGAATGAGAGAACTCCAGGTCCTCCTCAGCCAGGGTATCAAATTTGTAGAATTTAGCAAACGTGTTTGCCCCTGACCAAGTAGCTGCTCGGCAAAGTTGTAAAGCCGAGACCCCTCGGGCAGCCGCCCAAGATGAGCCCACTTTCCTTGTGGAACGGGCTTTTACAGATTTTAGCTGTGGCAGGCCTGCCACAGAATGTGCAAGCTGAATTGTACTACAAATCCAACGAGCAATAGTCTGCTTAGAAGCAGGAGCACCCAGCTTGTTGGGTGCATACAGGATAAACAGCGAGTCAGATTTCCTGACTCCAGCCGTCCTGGAAATATTTTCAGGGCCCTGACAACATCCAGCAACTTGGATTCCTGCAAGTCCCTAGTAGCCGCAGGCACCACAATAGGTTGGTTCAGGTGAAAACGCTGGAACCACCTTAGGGAGAAACTGAGGACGAGTCCTCAATTCCGCCCTGTCCGAATGGAAAATCAGATAAGGGCTTTTACAGGATAAAGCCGCCAATTCTGACACGCGCCTGGCCCAGGCCAGGGCCAACAGCATGACCACTTTCCATGTGAGATATTTTAACTCCACAGATTTAAGTGGTTCAAACCAATGTGACTTTTGGAACCCAAACTACATTGAGATCCCAAATTGCCACTGGAGGCACAAAAGGAGGCTGTATATGCAGTACCCCTTTTACAAAAGTCTAAACTTCAGGGACTGAAGCTAGTTCTTTTTTGGAAGAAAATTGACAGGGCCGAAATCTGAACCTTAATGGACCCCAATTTAAGGCCCATAGACACTCCTGTTTGCAGGAAATGTAGGAATCGACCCAGTTGAATTTCCACCGTCGGGCCTTACTGGCCTCGCACTACGCAACATATTTTCGCCAATTGCGGTGATAATGTTTTTGCGGTTACATCCTTCCTGGCTTTAGATCAGGATATGGATGACTTCATCCGGAATGCCTTTTTTTCCTTCAGGATCCGGTGTTCAACCGGCATGCCGTCAAACGCAGCCGCGGTAAGTCTTGGAACAGACAGGGTCCTTGCTGGAGCAGGTCCCTTCTTAGAGGTAGAGGCCACGGATCCTCCGTGAGCATCTCTTGAAGTTCCGGTTACCAAGTCCTTCTTGGCCAATCCGGAGCCACGAATATAGTGCTTTCTCCTCTCCATCTTATCAATCTCAGTACCTTGGGTATGAGAGGCAGAGGAGGGAACACATACACTGACTGGTACACCCACGGTGTTACCAGAGCTAGAGATGAGCGCCTGAAATTTTTCGGGTTTTGTGTTTTGGTTTTGGGTTCGGTTCCGCGGCCGTGTTTTGGGTTCGAACGCGTTTTGGCAAAACCTCACCGAATTATTTTTGTCGGATTCGGGTGTGTTTTGGATTCGGGTGTTTTTTTCCAAAAACACTAAAAAACAGCTTAAATCATAGAATTTGGGGGTCATTTTGATCCCAAAGTATTATTAACCTCAAAAACCATAATTTACACTCATTTTCAGTCTATTCTGAATACCTCACACCTCACAATATTATTTTTAGTCCTAAAATTTGCACCGAGGTCGCTGTGTGAGTAAGATAAGCGACCCTAGTGGCCGACACAAACACCGGGCCCATCTAGGAGTGGCACTGCAGTGTCACGCAGGATGTCCCTTCCAAAAAACCCTCCCCAAACAGCACATGACGCAAAGAAAAAAAGAGGCGCAATGAGGTAGCTGTGTGAGTAAGATTAGCGACCCTAGTGGCCGACACAAACACCGGGCCCATCTAGGAGTGGCACTGCAGTGTCACGCAGGATGGCCCTTCCAAAAAACCCTCCCCAAACAGCACATGACGCAAAGAAAAAAAGAGGCGCAATGAGGTAGCTGTGTGAGTAAGATTAGCGACCCTAGTGGCCGACACAAACACCGGGCCCATCTAGGAGTGGCACTGCAGTGTCACGCAGGATGGCCCTTCCAAAAAACCCTCCCCAAACAGCACATGACGCAAAGAAAAAAAGAGGCGCAATGAGGTAGCTGACTGTGTGAGTAAGATTAGCGACCCTAGTGGCCGACACAAACACCGGGCCCATCTAGGAGTGGCACTGCAGTGTCACGCAGGATGTCCCTTCCAAAAAACCCTCCCCAAACAGCACATGACGCAAAGAAAAAAAGAGGCGCAATGAGGTAGCTGTGTGAGTAAGATTAGCGACCCTAGTGGCCGACACAAACACCGGGCCCATCTAGGAGTGGCACTGCAGTGTCACGCAGGATGTCCCTTCCAAAAAACCCTCCCCAATCAGCACATGATGCAAAGAAAAAGAAAAGAAAAAAGAGGTGCAAGATGGAATTATCCTTGGGCCCTCCCACCCACCCTTATGTTGTATAAACAAAACAGGACATGCACACTTTAACCAACCCATCATTTCAGTGACAGGGTCTGCCACACGACTGTGACTGATATGACGGGTTGGTTTGGACCCCCCCCAAAAAAGAAGCAATTAATCTCTCCTTGCACAAACTGGCTCTACAGAGGCAAGATGTCCACCTCATCTTCACCCTCCGATATATCACCGTGTACATCCCCCTCCTCACAGATTATCAATTCGTCCCCACTGGAATCCACCATCTCAGCTCCCTGTGTACTTTGTGGAGGCAATTGCTGCTGGTCAATGTCTCCGCGGAGGAATTGATTATAATTCATTTTAATGAACATCATCTTCTCCACATTTTCTGGATGTAACCTCGTACGCCGATTGCTGACAAGGTGAGCGGCGGCACTAAACACTCTTTCGGAGTACACACTTGTGGGAGGGCAACTTAGGTAGAATAAAGCCAGTTTGTGCAAGGGCCTCCAAATTGCCTCTTTTTCCTGCCAGTATAAGTACGGACTGTGTGACGTGCCTACTTGGATGCGGTCACTCATATAATCCTCCACCATTCTATCAATGTTGAGAGAATCATATGCAGTGACAGTAGACGACATGTCCGTAATCGTTGGCAGGTCCTTCAGTCCGGACCAGATGTCAGCATCAGCAGTCGCTCCAGACTGCCCTGCATCACCGCCAGCGGGTGGGCTCGGAATTCTGAGCCTTTTCCTCGCACCCCCAGTTGCGGGAGAATGTGAAGGAGGAGATGTTGACAGGTCGCGTTCCGCTTGACTTGACAATTTTGTCACCAGCAGGTCTTTCAACCCCAGCAGACCTGTGTCTGCCGGAAAGAGAGATCCAAGGTAGGCTTTAAATCTAGGATCGAGCACGGTGGCCAAAATGTAGTGCTCTGATTTCAACAGATTGACCACCCGTGAATCCTTGTTAAGCGAATTAAGGGCTGCATCCACAAGTCCCACATGCCTAGCGGAATCGCTCCGTGTTAGCTCCTTCTTCAATGCCTCCAGCTTCTTCTGCAAAAGCCTGATGAGGGGAATGACCTGACTCAGGCTGGCAGTGTCTGAACTGACTTCACGTGTGGCAAGTTCAAAGGGCATCAGAACCTTGCACAACGTTGAAATCATTCTCCACTGCACTTGAGACAGGTGCATTCCATCTCCTATATCGTGCTCAATTGTATAGGCTTGAATGGCCTTTTGCTGCTCCTCCAACCTCTGAAGCATATAGAGGGTTGAATTCCACCTCGTTACCACTTCTTGCTTCAGATGATGGCAGGGCAGGTTCAGTAGTTTTTGGTGGTGCTCCAGTCTTCTGTACGTGGTGCCTGTACGCCGAAAGTGTCCCGCAATTTTTCTGGCCACCGACAGCATCTCTTGCACGCCCCTGTCGTTTTTTAAAAAATTCTGCACCACCAAATTCAAGGTATGTGCAAAACATGGGACGTGCTGGAATTTGCCCATATTTAATGCACACACAATATTGCTGGCGTTGTCCGATGCCACAAATCCACAGGAGAGTCCAATTGGGGTAAGCCATTCCGCGATGATCTTCCTCAGTTGCCGTAAGAGGTTTTCAGCTGTGTGTGTATTCTGGAAAGCGGTGATACAAAGCGTAGCCTGCCTAGGAAAGAGTTGGCGTTTGCGAGATGCTGCTACTGGTGCCGCCGCTGCTGTTCTTGCGGCGGGAGTCCATACATCTACCCAGTGGGCTGTCACAGTCATATAGTCCTGACCCTGCCCTGCTCCACTTGTCCACATGTCCGTGGTTAAGTGGACATTGGGTACAACTGCATTTTTTAGGAGACTGGTGAGTCTTTTTCTGACGTCCGTGTACATTCTCGGTATCGCCTGCCTAGAGAAGTGGAACCTAGATGGTATTTGGTAACGGGGGCACACTGCCTCAATAAATTGTCTAGTTCCCTGTGAACTAACGGCGGATACCGGACGCACGTCTAACACCAACATAGTTGTCAAGGACTCAGTTATCCGCTTTGCAGTAGGATGACTGCTGTGATATTTCATCTTCCTCGCAAAGGACTGTTGAACAGTCAATTGCTTACTGGAAGTAGTACAAGTGGGCTTACGACTTCCCCTCTGGGATGACCATCGACTCCCAGCGGCAACAACAGCAGCGCCAGCAGCAGTAGGCGTTACACGCAAGGATGCATCGGAGGAATCCCAGGCAGGAGAGGACTCGTCAGACTTGCCAGTGACATGGCCTGCAGGACTATTGGCATTCCTGGGGAAGGAGGAAATTGACACTGAGGGAGTTGGTGGGGTGGTTTGCGTGAGCTTGGTTACAAGAGGAAGGGATTTACTGGTCAGTGGACTGCTTCCGCTGTCACCCAAAGTTTTTGAACTTGTCACTGACTTATTATGAATGCGCTGCAGGTGACGTATAAGGGAGGATGTTCCGAGGTGGTTAACGTCCTTACCCCTACTTATTACAGCTTGACAAAGGGAACACACGGCTTGACACCTGTTGTCCGCATTTCTGGTGAAATACCTCCACACCGAAGAGCTGATTTTTTTGGTATTTTCACCTGGCATGTCAACGGCCATATTCCTCCCACGGACAACAGGTGTCTCCCCGGGTGCCTGACTTAAACAAACCACCTCACCATCAGAATCCTCCTGGTCAATTTCCTCCCCAGCGCCAGCAACACCCATATCCTCCTCATCCTGGTGTACTTCAACACTGACATCTTCAATCTGACTATCAGGAACTGGACTGCGGGTGCTCCTTCCAGCACTTGCAGGGGGCATGCAAATAGTGGAAGGCGCATGCTCTTCACGTCCAGTGTTGGGAAGGTCAGGCATCGCAAACGACACAATTGGACTCTCCTTGTGGATTTGGGATTTCAAAGAACGCACAGTTCTTTGCGGTGCTTTTGCCAGCTTGAGTCTTTTCAGTTTTCTAGCGAGAGGCTGAGTGCTTCCATCCTCATGTGAAGCTGAACCACTAGCCATGAACATAGGCCAGGGCCTCAGCCGTTCCTTGCCACTCCGTGTGGTAAATGGCATATTGGCAAGTTTACGCTTCTCCTCCGACAATTTTATTTTAGGTTTTGGAGTCCTTTTTTTTCTGATATTTGGTGTTTTGGATTTGACATGCTCTGTACTATGACATTGGGCATCGGCCTTGGCAGACGACGTTGCTGGCATTTCATCGTCTCGGCCATGACTAGTGGCAGCAGCTTCAGCACGAGGTGGAAGTGGATCTTGATCTTTCCCTAATTTTGGAACCTCAACTTTTTTGTTCTCCATATTTTATAGGCAGAACTAAAAGGCACCTCAGGTAAACAATGGAGATGGATGGATTGGATACTAGTATACAATTATGGACGGACTGCCACGGTTAGGTGGTATAAAAAAACCACGGTTAGGTGGTATATATTATAATAATAATACAATTATGGATGGACGGACTGCCTGCCGACTGCCGACACAGAGGTAGCCACAGCCGTGAACTACCGCACTGTACACTGGTTGATAAAGAGATAGTAGTATACTCGTAACAACTAGTATGACACTATGACGACGGTATAAAGAATGAAAAAAAAACCACGGTTAGGTGGTATATATTATAATAATAATACAATTATGGATGGACGGACTGCCTGCCGACTGCCGACACAGAGGTAGCCACAGCCGTGAACTACCGCACTGTACACTGGTTGATAAAGAGATAGTAGTATACTCGTAACAACTAGTATGACACTATGACGACGGTATAAAGAATGAAAAAAAAACCACGGTTAGGTGGTATATATTATAATAATAATACAATTATGGATGGACGGACTGCCTGCCGACTGCCGACACAGAGGTAGCCACAGCCGTGAACTACCGCACTGTACACTGGTTGATAAAGAGATAGTAGTATACTCGTAACAACTAGTATGACACTATGACGACGGTATAAAGAATGAAAAAAAAAACCACGGTTAGGTGGTATATATTATAATAATAATACAATTATGGATGGACGGACTGCCTGCCGACTGCCGACACAGAGGTAGCCACAGCCGTGAACTACCGCACTGTACACTGGTTGATAAAGAGATAGTAGTATACTCGTAACAACTAGTATGACACTATGACGACGGTATAAAGAATGAAAAAAAAACCACGGTTAGGTGGTATATATTATAATAATAATACAATTATGGATGGACGGACTGCCTGCCGACTGCCGACACAGAGGTAGCCACAGCCGTGAACTACCGCACTGTACACTGGTTGATAAAGAGATAGTAGTATACTCGTAACAACTAGTATGACACTATGACGACGGTATAAAGAATGAAAAAAAAACCACGGTTAGGTGGTATATATTATAATAATAATACAATTATGGATGGACGGACTGCCTGCCGACTGCCGACACAGAGGTAGCCACAGCCGTGAACTACCGCACTGTACACTGGTTGATAAAGAGATAGTAGTATACTCGTAACAACTAGTATGACACTATGACGACGGTATAAAGAATGAAAAAAAAACCACGGTTAGGTGGTATATATTATAATAATAATACAATTATGGATGGACGGACTGCCTGCCGACTGCCGACACAGAGGTAGCCACAGCCGTGAACTACCGCACTGTACACTGGTTGATAAAGAGATAGTAGTATACTCGTAACAACTAGTATGACACTATGACGACGGTATAAAGAATGCAAAAAAAACCACAGTTAGGTGGTATATATTATAATAATAATACAATTATGGATGGACGGACTGCCTGCCGACTGCCGACACAGAGGTAGCCACAGCCGTGAACTACCGCACTGTACACTGGTTGATAAAGAGATAGTAGTATACTCGTAACAACTAGTATGACACTATGACGGTATAAAGAATGAAAAAAAAACCACGGTTAGGTGGTATATATTATAATAATAATACAATTATGGATGGACGGACTGCCTGCCGACTGCCGACACAGAGGTAGCCACAGCCGTGAACTACCGCACTGTACACTGGTTGATAAAGAGATAGTAGTATACTCGTAACAATTAGGATGACACTATGACGGTATAAAGAATGAAAAAAAAACCACGGTTAGGTGGTAGGTATATAATAATAAATAATACAATTCTGGTCGGACGGACTGCCTGCCGTGTGCCGACACAGAGGTAGCCACAGCCGTGAACTACCGCACTGTACACTGGTTGATAAAGAGATAGTAGTATACTCGTAACAATTAGGATGACACTATGACGGTATAAAGAATGAAAAAAAAACCACGGTTAGGTGGTAGGTATATAATAATAAATAATACAATTCTGGTCGGACGGACTGCCTGCCGTGTGCCGACACAGAGGTAGCCACAGCCGTGAACTACCGCACTGTACACTGGTTGATAAAGAGATAGTAGTATACTCGTAACAATTAGGATGACACTATGACGGTATAAAGAATGAAAAAAAAACCACGGTTAGGTGGTAGGTATATAATAATAAATAATACAATTCTGGTCGGACGGACTGCCTGCCGTGTGCCGACACAGAGGTAGCCACAGCCGTGAACTACCGCACTGTACACTGGTTGATAAAGAGATAGTAGTATACTCGTAACAATTAGGATGACACTATGACGGTATAAAGAATGAAAAAAAAACCACGGTTAGGTGGTAGGTATATAATAATAAATAATACAATTCTGGTCGGACGGACTGCCTGCCGTGTGCCGACACAGAGGTAGCCACAGCCGTGAACTACCGCACTGTACACTGGTTGATAAAGAGATAGTAGTATACTCGTAACAATTAGGATGACACTATGACGGTATAAAGAATGAAAAAAAAACCACGGTTAGGTGGTAGGTATATAATAATAAATAATACAATTCTGGTCGGACGGACTGCCTGCCGTGTGCCGACACAGAGGTAGCCACAGCCGTGAACTACCGCACTGTACTGTGTCTGCTGCTAATATAGACTGGTTGATATTTAAAGAGATATTAGTAGTATACAACAATACTATACTGGTGGTCAGGCACTGGTCACCACTCCTGCAGCAAAAGTGTGCACTGTTAATTAATATAATTGTACTCCTGGCTCCTGCTAACAACCTGCAGTGCTCCCCAGTCTCCCCCACAATTAATTATAAGCTTTTAATTTATACATTGATGACTGTGCAGCACACTGGGCTGAGCTGAGTGCACACAGACTGAGTCACACTGTGTGACTGACTGTGCTGTGTATCGTTTTTTTTTTCAGGCAGAGAACGGATATAGCAGAGAGAAGTGAACGGATATATTATATTAAATAAAAGTTAACTAGCAACTGCACTGGTCACTGACTGTGGTAAACTAACTCTGTCTGCGACTCTGCACAATCTCTCTCTATCTAATCTATCTATCTCTATTCTAATGGAGAGGACGCCAGACACGTCCTCTCCCTATCAATCTCAATGCACGAGTGAAAATGGCGGCGACGCGCGGCTCCTTATATAGAATCCGAGTCTCGCGATAGAATCCGAGCCTCGCGAGAATCCGACAGCGTCATGATGACGTTCGGGCGCGCTCGGGTTAACCGAGCAAGGCGGGAAGATCCGAGTCGCTCGGACCCGTGGAAAAAAAAGTGAAGTTCGTGCGGGTTCGGATTCAAAGAAACCGAACCCGCTCATCTCTAACCAGAGCGTCTACAACTATTGCCTGAGGGTCTCTTGACCTGGCGCAATACCTGTCGAGTTTTTTAATCATGTGGACGACTTCTGGGTGAAGTCCCCACTCTCCCGGGTGGAGGTCGTGCTGAGGAAGTCTGCTTCCCAGTTGTCCACTCCCGGAATGAATACTGTTGACAGTGCTATCACATGATTTTCCGCCCAGCGAAGAATCCCTGCAGCTTCTGCCATTGCCCTCCTGCTTCTTGTGCCACCCTGTCTGTTTACGTGGGTGACTGCCATGATGTTGTCCGACTGGATCAACACCGGCTGACCTTGAAGCAGAGGTCTTGCTAAGCTTAGAGCATTGTAAATGGCCCTTAGCTTCCGGATATTTATGTGAAGTGATGTATCCAGGCTTGACCCTAAGCCCTGGATATTCCTTCCCTGTGTGACTGCTCCCCAGCCTCGCAGGCTGGCATCCGTGGTCACCAGGACCCAGTCCTGAATGCCGAATCTGCGGCCCTCTAGAAGATGAGCACTCTGCAACCACCACAGGATGGATACCCTTGTCCTTGGTGACAGGGTTATCCGCTGATGCATCTGAAAATGCGACCCGGACCATTTGTCCAGTAGGTTCCACTGGAAAGTTCTTGCGTGGAATCTAACGAATGGGATTGCTTCGTAGGAAGCCACCATTTTTACCCAGAACCCTTGTGCATTGATGCACTGAGACTTGGTTCGGTTTTAGGAGGTTCCTGACTAGCTTGGATAACTCCCTGGCTTTCTCTTCCAGTTGAAACACCTTTTTTCTGGACTGTGTCCAGGAACATCCCTAGGAAACAGAAGACAAGTCGTCGGAACCAGCTGCGATTTTGGAATATTGAGAATCCAATCGTGCTGCCGCAACACTACCTGAGATAGTGCTACACCGACTTCCAACTGTTCCCTGGATCTTACCCTTATCAGGGAATCGTCCAAGTAAGGGATAACTAAAATTTCCTTCCTTCGAAGGGATATCATTTCGGCCATTACCTTGGTAAAGACCCGGGGTGCCGTGGACCATCCCTACGGCAGCGTCTGAACTGATAGTGACAGTTCTGTATCATAACCTGAGGTACCCTTGGTGAGAAGGGTAAATTTTGACATGAAGGTAAGCATCCTTGATGTCCCGAGACATCATGTAGTCCCCTTCTTCCAGGTTCGCAATCACTGCTCTGAGTGACTCAATCTTGAATTTGAACCTCTGTATGTAAGTGTTCAAAGATTTTAGATTTTAGATTTAGATTTAGAATCGGTCTCACCGAGCCGTCTGGCTTCGGTACCACAATAGTGTGGAATAATACCCCGTTCCCTGTTGCAGGAGGGGTACCTTGATTATCACCTGCTGGGAATACAGCTTGTTAATGGCTTCCAAAACTGCCTCCCTGTCAGAGGGGGACGTCGGTAAAGCCGACTTTTGGAAAAGGCGAGGGGGAGACGTCTCGAATTCCAATATGTACCCTTGAGATATTACCTGAAGGATCCAGGGGTCTACTTGCGAGTGAGCCCACTGCGCACTGAAATTCATTGAGAACGGGCCCCCACCGTGCCTGAGCTTGTAAGGCCCTAGCGTCATACTGAGGGCTTGGCAGAGGCGGGAAAGGGTTTCTGTTCCTGGGAACTGGCTAATCTCTTCAGCCTTTTTCCTCTCCCTCTGTCACGAGCAGAAAAGAGGAACCTTTTGTCCGCTTGCCAACAAAGGACTGCGCCTGATAATACGGCGTCTTATTTTGAGAGGCGACCTGGGGTACAAACGTGGATTTCCCAGTTGTTGCCGTGGCCACCAGGTCTAAAAGACCGACCCCAAATGTCCCTTTTCAAAGGCAATACTTCCAAATGCCGTTTGGAATCCGCATCACCTGACCATTTTACTGGTAGAATTGGACAAACGCACTTATACTTGATGCCAGTCGGCAAATATTCCGCTGTGCATCATGCATATATAGAAATGCATCTTTTAAATGCTCTATAGGCAATAATATACTATCCTTATCTAGGATATCAATATTTCCAGTCAGGGAATCCGACCATGCCAACCCAGCACTGCACCTCCAGGCTGAGGCGATTGCTGGTCGCAGTATAACACCAGTATGTGTGTGAATACATTTTTGGATACCCTCCTGCTTTCTATCAGCAGGATCCTTAAGGGCGGCCATCTCATGAGAGGGTAGAGCCCTTGTTCTTACAAGCGTGTGAGCGCCTTATCCCCCCTAGGGGGTGTTTCCCAACGCACCCTAACCTCTGGCGGGAAAGGGTATACAGCCAATACTTTTTAAGAAATTATCAATTGTTATCGGGGGGAAACCCACGCATCATCACACACCTCATTTTATTTCTCAGATTCAGGAAAACTACAGGTAGTTTTTCCCTCACCGAACATAATACCCCTTTTTGGTGGTACTCGTATTATCAGACATGTATAAAACATTTTCCATTGTCTCAATCATGTAACGTGTGGCCCTACTGGAAATCACGGTTGTCTCTTCACCGTCGACACAGGAGTCAGTATCCGTGTCGGCGTCTGTATCTGCCATCTGAGGTAACGGGCGCTTTAGAGCCCCTGACGGCCTATGAGACGTCTGGACAGGCACAAGCTGAGTAGCCGGCTGTCTCATGTCAACCACTGTTTTTTTTTATACAGAGCTGACACTGTCACGTAATTTTCAACAGTACATCCACTCAGGTGTCGACCCCCTAGGTGGTGACATCACTGTTACAGACACTCTGCTCCGTCTCCGCATCATTTTTCTCCTCATACATGTCGACACAAATGTACCGACACACAGCACACACACAGGGAATGCTCTGATAGAGGACAGGACCCCACTAGCCCTTTGGGGAGACAGAGGGAGAGTATGCCAGCACACACCAGAGCGCTATATATATATACAGGGATAACCTTATATAAGTGTTTTTCCCCTTATAGCTGCTGTATGTTTTAATACTGCGCCTAATTAGTGCCCCCCTCTCTTTTTTTTAACCCTTTCTATAGTGTAGTGACTGCAGGGAAGAGACCGGGAGCTTCCCTCCAACTGAGCTGTGAGGGAAAATGGCGCCAGTGTGCTGAGGAGATAGGCTCCGCCCCCTTTTCGGCGGCCTTATCACCCGTTTTTCTGTATATTTTGGCAGGGGTTAAATGCATCCATATAGCCCAGGAGCTATATGTGATGCATTTTTTGCCATGTAAGGTATTTTTATCCTGTTTTATTGCGTCTCAGGGCGCCCCCCCCAGCGCCCTGCACCCTCAGTGACCGGAGTATGAAGTGTGCTGAGAGCAATGGCGCACAGCTGCAGTGCTGTGCGCTACCTTATTGAAGACAGGAACGTCTTCTGCCGCCGATTTTTCCGGACCTCTTCGCTCTTCTGGCTCTGTAAGGGGGCCGGCGGCGCGGCTCCGGGACCCATCCAGGCTGGGCCTGTGATCGTCCCTCTGGAGCTAATGTCCAGTAGCCAAGAAGCCCAATCCACTCTGCACTCAGGTGAGTTCGCTTCTTCTCCCCTTAGTCCCTCGATGCAGTGAGCCTGTTGCCAGCAGGTCTCACTGAAAATAACAAACCTAAACTAAAACTTTCACTAAGAAGCTCAGGAGAGCCCCTAGTGTGCACCCTTCTCGTCGGGCACAGAAATCTAACTGAGGCTTGGAGGAGGGTCATAGGGGGAGGAGCCAGTGCACACCAGTTAGTCCTAAAGCTTTCTTTAGATGTGCCCAGTCTCCTGCGGAGCCGCTATTCCCCATGGTCCTTACGGAGTCCCCAGCATCCACTTAGGACGTTAGAGAAATATAAAACTGCATATTAGGAGTGTAGAGCTGGAGCAGGGACCAGCTGCTTGAAGGCTGATATCTCTGGTTCTGGGCATAGTAGAGACAAGTTGCCAGTATCCACCAAAAGGGGAGAGTCCCAGCTTTTGGAGTATACCCTCATAAAAACTCTAAGTTAGACAGACCCCGAGATATCTGGCTGGGAATAGCAATTAACAGGCTTAAATGGGGACCACTGCTTTGAAGTTGGATATCTCCAGTTCCCTAGGGCCGATTTTGAAAAATCTGGTACCCCTGGAAAGAGGAGTCCCTCAGCTATCAGTATAGGACCCTTAGAATCCTGGGGCCCTTGGGCAAGTGCCCATACAAAAAGACGGCCCTGGGGGAACCTACCCAGAGCCAGATTAAGCCTTAGGTTGCCCCGGGGCACTTAAGACAGGGAGGCCCTCCCCTCTTGTCAGCACAGCCCGGGTGTGCCCAGGGCCGTAGAGAGCCACATCGGGCCCCGGCAAAGGGGTATGTGGCCTAAAAGGGGGTGTGGCAATGCCCTTTAATATTAAAATAGTTACCTAATAATATAATTGCGGGGCTCCACACGGGTGACCAATTTTATCAATCGGGGGGCAGGGTACCCACTTCCTACCTTACTTTATCAGGAAGCGGTCCCTCCTCTCCAGCCAGGGCCATCTTCCCAGTGATATTTGGGAAGATGACGCTGGCCACTAGAGAGCAAAAACTCTGGCACAGTGCCAGAGTCTTTACTTTCTATGTGCGGCACCACCTGCCTGAAGAGATCACCGGGAAGATGGCGCTGTCGGCGCCAGCAGTAGCACAGGTATACTGGAGGGGAGGGTATCAGACCTGGGCCCCCTACGGGCCCGTCCAGCAGCCCGAGTCTGGGTAATTTGTACCCGCCCCCCCTCTCGGTGCCACTATGTGTGTACTTCCTCTCCCTGTACCTCCATTTGACAGCATCAGGATCTGTACTGCTGCAGGGCCATCAAGAGCTGACAAGGGCCTGGGTACTGTGTCTCATAGCCTCATCTCACCCCTGTGTCTCTCAGCCTCATCCTCTTTCTCTGTGACTCACCTCCCCGCCCTAGTCCCCCCACCCCACTTTTATCACAGCCTCATTTACACCTTTGTCTTTCACACTAATTCCAGACCCTGCTCCTCTTAATCTTAACCCCCCCCCCAGGTGTTTCTCAGCCTCACTACCACCCACCCCCTTTTGTCGTCTCATCCCCATGCCCTGTGTCTCTCAGACTCTTCCCCCTGTCTGTTATCCTCACCAGATCATTACAATATATCTATGTACATACCTCCCCCCCCCCCCCCCCCCTTTGCTTCTCAGCCCATTGGTGCGCCAATGGGCAACTGTATGCGGGGCAGGCTCACTCTGTTTGACACTGTCAATCCTCTCCCCTCTCAGCAGCAGCACTGGGGACTCCAGCGCTCCTGACTAGACACGGCTCCTTCTCCCTCCTGCTCTGCCCTGATTGCGGCATGTATGATCTGTGAGGAAGTGGAGGATGGCGGAAATGTGAGGACCAATGCGCAGTTCTGCAAGGGGAACAATGTCCCCCTCTTTAACCCCACGCTACTGCAGAGAGAGCTGCTGCTGCTTCTATTGGCGTAGGCTGAGTAGGAGCAACTCCAGAGAAAATGGGGTCTGGAGATACTCACCCCATGTGCCTACCCTTAATCCAGCTAGGAACACACCCATCTCAGAGACAATATTTTACAAGGTAGTAAGGATATGTGTTAGGCACAAAAAATGGTATGAAAGGAACTAATAAACCCATCAGGACCAGGAGCTTTATCTGTGGGTACTGTATGTTTTAATAGACCCTGCAACATTACATTCTGTAGAAGGGATATTTAAGACATCTAAATCACTTTAGCCAAGAGAGAGTAACTGCAAATGTGCCAAAAAGTACTGAATGGAGGCTGCTGTAGGTTGAAATGCAGTTATAGAGGTAAATTGGTTGGTTATTTGTTAGGGTTTTAGCTCCTTGAGGGTAGACAATGGGTGGGGAGGGGGGGGGGGGGGGGGGGAGAACAAGGGGGTGATTCAGACCTGATCGTAGATGTGCTAAATTTAGCATATCTACGATCAGCTTCCGTGATATGCGGGGGGACGCCCAGCACAGGGCTAGTCCGCCCCGCATGTCAGGCCCTACCCCGCAGCACAAGTACAAAAGCATCGCACAGCGGCAATGCTTTTGTACTTGAAGAGTAGCCACCAGCCAGCACAGCTCCTGCGCGCTGGCAGGGAGCTACTCGTCGCTGCCCGGGTTGCAGCGGCTGCATATGACATCACGCAGCTACCACGGCCCGCCCCCCCCAACAGTTTGGGCACGCCTAAGTTCCCAGGACAGCGCCCCCTAAATGGCGAACAAATGCCGCTGGTCCTCCCAGCGACCACCTCTTCCTGTCAATCAGGCAGAGGCGATCAGCTGTCTGCCATGCACCGGCATACTGCGGCACCCGTGCATGCGCAGTTCAGAGCTGATCGCTGCTGTGCAAAAACGTACAGCAGCGATCAGGTCTAAATAAGAACCCAAGTGTGTTTCTGAATGTGCAAGGACTGACACGCCCACTTTGAGCATCAGTATCTGCTGCAATACCACCTAGTAACGTCTTTAGATACCACCATCAGTCACACCATCAAAACCTATGGTAGGTGTAGATTTTTTATCAGAGAATGGCCACCAATTTGAGCAATTCAGCATCTGTGCGTGCAACTACTTCAGCGTCACGCTCCCGAAACTCCAAACATACCCATAAGATGGACAATCTACATGCATCTGAATAACCTCTTCCTTGTCACCGCCCAAGATCGCCCAGTCCATTTCCAGTACATTTATGAAACTGTGCGTTTCAAATACAACTGCAGCTGTGTGTGTACACTGAGTGTAACGCATGCACTGTAAAAGTTTTTAGTGTTTTCTAAACATGCGCAGTAGCAGAAAATTCCTCAACTCCATGAACATCGGCATTGTATGCAACTCCAGAATAAGGCCCAATGTGTTCATTCTACTCTGAGCATGTCATGCGCGTAATTATAACCTAGCTAGTTACCTGCACAGTTGCCTGAAAAGTAACTTTTCTGTTGTAATCTGGACAATGCTGCTTGAGTGCAAAAAAATACATCTTTGAAGTTGTCTTCAAAGGGAACTTAACTCTTCCTTCAAAGCTTTAGATGGAGTTGATCGAGGAGGTCGGCATGAGTAAGCTTTGCCTCCAGACAAGATTATAAATTGATGCAGTGTCTCTTGAGCCTAGCTTCAGTTTGCACAGCTATACCACTGGTGACTGCCTCAAGGGCACTCCAAAAGGTTTGGATAGAGGTATCTCCTGGGGAATTAGGGAGGCAGTAGTCCTCAAGGCCTTTTTCTTTAGCCAACTTAGCAACCAGAGAGGTCAGACGATAAAGGGACAGTATCCAGGGATGATCACAATAATGATGGGGAACCAGTGGTAGGAAATGCTGTTGACCCGTAGATATTGTTGGATTGTACAGCCTCCATTTGGCAATGATGTCACAGAGAAGTTAAAGAATAGTTATAGATCTCCCAAGACCTCATTCTTCTCTGCATCCGTGGTTGCTCTGAGAAGATGTTATTTTGTAGGGAAAAAGTGTACACAGAGAAGGGTATCTTTGGGGATAAAGCTGTAGCAGCCCTGGCTTCTGGAAGCATGTGAATATTGTCTCAGTGTAGGTCCTTATCATCTGTATCACAAAGGAGCATCCAAAAGAGGCACATAGTGTAGCCCAGGAGCTCTGAGCTGGCCACTGAGACCAGAAATACCTCTAATGTTGGTGTTATTTCATCTGGAATAACTCTCCAAACTTGCCAGTTTATCCCTATGGAATGTGACCTAGGTTTGCCACGTGTCATGAGCTCAGATTAGGGCATTGTGTAAGGCTACCAGTTCATCCATCTTGGACTCTAGTTGATCAGTGTGATCATCAACCTCCAAAATCTCAGAACGGAGGTCTTTCCAGAGAAGAGTTCGGCACATAAAACAGTGAGGATAGTGGGGTTCCCAAAATAGATTCTTATGGAAGGATGTTAAGAGATGGAGCAACACTGCACAGTGAGCCCAATGTGTGGGTGGAATTAAATGGGATTCAGAGACTCATTTTGAGCAGTGGGGGTAGGGTAGGAAACTTATAGAACTGACCACTGTCTTCAAAGTGACATACCTGCAAACAGAATTGGTGGCCTGTGGCAAGACATACTGAACCAGGCAGAGATAAATCCCAGTATATCAAGGATCCTGGATCATGGAAGAGAGACTCCTTGAATGTAATTTATCCCCATGCATTAATGCAGAGGTGTACTGGGCAGACAGGGTGTCCAGGGTGACCTGACCGGAGCAGCCTTTTGGGAGGCAGCTATCAGAGCCTCCCAGCGATAGAGTCCATCTCACTTGCTGCAATTGAGGCTATGGAGTCAGGTACCCAGAAAGCAAAAGAGTCTCTGCATGGGTTACTGAGGGCCATGGAGGCAGGAGGAACACGGTTGCTGTCTCTGGGACAAAATAAGGCTTGTGGGTTGGCTCTGGTGATGGCTCGACAGTGGAAACCAGGGGCGTATCTACCCATTGGCCAGGATGACACTCGCCAGGGGCACCAGGCAAGGAGGGGGCGCCGCCTGGCAGTGCCATCCACGGCCAGGGGGTAGAATCCAGTAGTACTGTCAGACTTGGTGACTGTCTGTTAGTGCCGGCGCCAGTGTCAGGCGGCAGCGCACCACACCTCACTTGTAATCAGACTCAACATAAACTACAGCTCCCAGCATCCCTTGTTGCCTGAGTCTGATTGATCACTAGTGTAGTGCTGTGCCGCTGGACGCCGGCAGTAACAGACAGTCACAAGGTACAATACGAATTAACGGAGGGGATGGGTGACAAAGGACTGCACTGCACAGCATTGACCTTCAGGAAGTGGACGGAGTAGAAGCAGGGGAGCGGAGTTATATGGCACTCAGTCAGTGCCAGGCAACCCAGCAGCATGGAGGAGAGGGGGAGAGGGCAAGGAGCTACTAAAGTACATGCATTGAGTGTACCCTGTCTGTGAAGTGAGGGGGGTAAACACTATATAGTCTGTTTGTATGTCTGTCTGTGACTGCATTTATGTATGTGACTATATGTGTATGTATGTTTGTGTGTGTATAAGTATCTACTGTATGTGTGTATTAGTGTGTGACTATGTATGTGAATAAGTGTGTAACTATGTATGTATTTGACTGTATATGTGTGCATGTGTGTAACTATTTCTATATACTGCATGTGTGACTGTACTGTATATCATATGTACTGTATGTGTTTTGTGTGTGACAGTATGTATGTAAGTGTACATGTGTGTGCCTATGGGTGGGATCAGATGTACTAAAGGCAGTGGGGGTTATTCGGTAAGGATTGCAGATTCCCTTTCTATTGAATGCGGGGGATGCTCATCCATCGCAGGGCAAGGTCGTCCAGCATGCTGAATGGCCTGCTCAGCGACTGCAACCGCAATTTAATTGTGGTCTGAGCAACTGTGGAAGACCCGCTGCAGCTAGGCTATATATGCCGGTGGCCCGCCGCCATTTTTCACATAGAGATGGCTGCGTGTGATGTCACTCAACTGCCCCGAAAATGCAGATGGCCCAACCCCATTTCCCCCACAATGGTCCATCACCGCTCCCCGCCCTCCCCATGAACGCCTCTGCCTGTCAATCAGGCAGAGGTGTTTACAGCCAATGAGATCCAATCAACGTAGTGCTGAGAACAAGGATATTGCAGTTGCATCCCTGAATGCGGTTTGACCGCATTCCACTTATAAAAATAAAAATATATTTATTAGCACTGGTCCACATTTCTATTTTCTATTTCCATTCCCCATATGCCTTCTATATACAGTGTTTCCTATAGGGGTACTACTGTGTGGCATAACGTGAATAAGAGACACTACTGTGTGGTATAATGATACTGTGTGGCATAACGTGAATAAGAGACACTACTGTGCGGTGAAATATGAAACTGTGTGTCATAACGTAAATAAGAGACACTACTGTGCGGTGTAATGTGATACTGTGTGACATAACGTGAATAAGAGACACTACTGTGCGGAGTAATATGAAACTGTGGCATAACGTGAATAAGAGACACTACTGTGCAGTGTAATGTGATACTGTGTGACATAACGTGAATAAGAGACACTACTGTGTGGTGTAATGTGATACTGTGCGACATAACGTGAATAAGAGACACTACTGTGCGGTGTAATGTGATACTGTGTGACATAACGTGAATAAGAGACACTACTGTGCAGTGTAATGTGATACTGTGTGACATAACGTGAATAAGAGACACTACTGTGCGGTGTAATATGATAATGTGTGGCATAACGTGAATAAGAGACACTACTGTGCAGTGTAATATGATACTGTGTGGCATAACGTGAATAAGAGACACTACTGTGTGGTGTAATGTGATACTGTGTGATATAACGTGAATAAGAGACACTACTGTGCGGTGTAATGTGATACTGTGTGGCATAACGTGAATAAGAGATACTACTGTGCGGTGTAATGTGATACTGTGTGACATAACGTGAATAAGAGACACTACTGTGCAGTGTAATGTGATACTGTGTGACATAACATGAATGAGACACTACTGTGCGGTGTAATATGATACTGTGTGGCATAACATGAATAAGAGACATTACTGTGCGGTGTAATATGATACTGTGTGGCATAACATGAATAAGAGACACTACTGTGCGGTGTAATATGATACTGTGTGGCATAACGTGAATAAGAGACACTACTGTGTGGTGTAATATGATACTGTGTGGCATAACGTGAATAAGAGACACTACTGTGCGGTGTAATAGGATTCTGTGTGGCATAACGTGAATAAGAGACAATACTGTGCGGTGTAATGTGATACTGTGTGACATAACATAGTAACATAGTATCTGAGGTTGCAAAAAGACATTTGTCCATCGAGTTCAACCTATTTTTGTTCTCCTATGCATGATGATTAGTTTAAAATTTTTGACTGATGCTGATGTCAGCCGTTGCATTTTATCCCTTTTTGTAGTAAATATAATGCGTGACTATGTCCCATAACCCTGGATATCCTTATTCACTAGGAATTTATCTAACCCATTCTTAAAGGTGTTGACAGATTCCACCATTACAACTCCCTCAGGCAGAGAATTCCAAACAAATATTGTTCTTACCGTGAAAAAGCCTTTACGACGTATTGTGCGGACTCTCCTCTCCTCTAACCTGAGCGAGTGTCCACGAGTCCTGTGTGTTGATCTGGCCAAAAACAGGTCCCGCGCCAGCTCTGTGTATTGTCCCCTTATATATTTGTAAATGTTGATCATATCCCCTCTTAGTCTCCTCTTTTCCAATGTAAACATGCCTAGTCTTTCACGCCTTTCCTTGTATTCCATCGTCTCCATGCCCTTAATTAGTTTAGTCGCCCTCCTCTGAAACTTTTCTAGATCCAGGATATCCTTTTTGTAGTACGGTGCCCAGAATTGTACACAGTATTCAAGGTGCGGCCTCACTAGTGATTTATATAACGAGAGTATAACACCCTCGTCCCTTGCATCAATTCCCCGTTTTATGCATGCTAGTATCTTATTAGCCTTTTTTGCTGCCATCCTACTTTGGGAACTGCTGCTTAGTTTGCTATCAATGAGAACACCTAAGTATTTTTCCAGTACAGTATCCCCTTATATTACCCCATTCAGTTTGTAAGTGTTATTTTTGTTCTTGCTACCACAGTGCATTACCTTACACTTGTCTGTGTTGAAGCGCATTCTCCATTTGGCTGCGCATGCTTCTAATTTAACTAAGTCGTTCTGAAGAGACTCAGCATCCTCCTCTGTATTTATAGCCTTACACAATTTGGTATCGTCTGCAAAAATAGACACCATGCTCTCTAGACCTTCTGTTAGGTCGTTAATGAAAATGTTGAACAATAGCGGTCCTAATACCGAGCCTTGTGGCACACCACTTAACACTTCAGTCCAATTTGAAAGAGATCCATTAACCACAACTCGCTGCTTTCTGTTATCTAACCAATTCTTGACTCAAGTGCATATATTGCTTCCTAGCCCTATTTCTTGTAGCTTATAGATAAGTCGCATGTGTGGTACTGTGTCGAAAGCTTTGGCAAAGTCTAAAAAGATTACATCCACGTTTTTACCCTGATCGAGGTTTGCACTTACTGTTTCGTAAAAACCAAGTAAGTTGGTTTGACAGGATCTGTCCTTCACGAATCCATGTTTATTTCTTTTAATGATTTTATTGGCTTCAAGGAACTTCTGAATACTATCCCTTAGAATACCTTCCAGAACTTTCCCCACTATAGATGCAAGACTAACTGGTCTATAGTTGCCCGGTTCAGCTTTACTTCCCTTTTTGAATATAGGCACTACTTCCGCTATACGCCAGTCTCTGGGAACCATACCTGATATAACTGAATCCTTAAAGATCAAAAATAGCGGTTTTGCCAGTTCAGAGTGAAGCTCCATTAGAACCCTTGGGTGAATTCTAGTGATGTGCACCGGACATTTTTCGGGTTTTGTGTTTTGGTTTTGGATTCGGTTCCGCGGCCGTGTTTTGGATTCGGACGCGTTTTGGCAAAACCTCCCTGAAATTTTTTTGTCGGATTCGGGTGTGTTTTGGATTCGGGTGTTTTTTTACAAAAAACCCTCAAAAACAGCTTAAATCATAGAATTTGGGGGTCATTTTGATCACATAGTATTATTAACCTCAATAACCATAATTTACACTCATTTTCAGTCTATTCTGAACACCTCACAATATTATTTTTAGTCTTAAAATTTGCACCGAGGTCGCTGGATGGCTAAGCTAAGCGACCCAAGTGGCCGACACAAACACCTGGCCCATCTAGGAGTGGCACTGCAGTGTCAGGCAGGATGGCACTTCAAAAAAATAGTCCCCAAACAGCACATGATGCAAAGATAAAAAAGAGGGGCACCAAGGTCGCTGTGTGACTAAGCTAAGCGACACAAGTGGCCGACACAAACACCTGGCCCATCTAGGAGTGGCACTGCAGTGTCAGGCAGGATGGCACTTCAAAAAAATTGTCCCCAAACAGCACATGATGCAAAGAAAAATGAAAGAAAAAAGAGGTGCAAGATGGAATTGTTCTTGGGCCCTCCCACCCATCCTTATGTTGTATAAACAGGACATGCACACTTTAACGAACCCATCATTTCAGCGACAGGGTCTGCCACACGTCTGTGACTGAAATGACTGGTTGGTTTGGGCCCCCACCAAAAAAAGAAGCAATCAATCTCTCCTTGCACATACTGGCTCTACAGAGGCAAGATGTCCACCTCATCATCATCCTCCGATTCCTCACCCCTTTCACTGTGTACATCCCCCTCCTCACAGATTATTAATTCGTCCCCACTGGAATCCACCATCTCAGGTCCCTGTGTACTTTCTGGAGGCAATTGCTGCTGGTGAATGTCTCCACGGAGGAATTGATTATAATTCATTTTTATGAACATCATCTTCTCCACATTTTCTGGAAGTAACCTCGTACGCCGATTGCTGACAAGGTGAGCGGCTGCACTAAACACTCTTTCGGAGTACACACTGGAGGGAGGGCAACTTAGGTAGAATAAAGCCAGTTTGTGCAAGGGCCTCCAAATTGCCTCTTTTTCCTGCCAGTATACGTACGGACTGTCTGACATGCCTACTTGGATGCGGTCACTCATATAATCCTCCACCATTCTTTCAATGGTGAGAGAATCATATGCAGTGACAGTAGACGACATGTCAGTAATCGTCGGCAGGTCCTTCAGTCCGGACCAGATGTCAGCACTCGCTCCAGACTGCCCTGCATCACCGCCAGCGGGTGGGCTCGGAATTCTTAGCCTTTTCCTCGCACCCCCAGTTACGGGAGAATGTGAAGGAGGAGATGTTGACGGGTCACGTTCCGCTTGACTTGACAATTTTCTCACCAGCAGGTCTTTGAACCTCTGCAGACTTGTGTCTGCCGGAAAGAGAGATACAACGTAGGTTTTAAATCTAGGATCGAGCACGGTGGCCAAAATGTAGTGCTCTGATTTCAACAGATTGACCACCCGTGAATCCTGGTTAAGCGAATTAAGGGCTCCATCCACAAGTCCCACATGCCTAGCGGAATCGCTCTGTTTTAGCTCCTCCTTCAATGTCTCCAGCTTCTTCTGCAAAAGCCTGATGAGGGGAATGACCTGACTCAGGCTGGCAGTGTCTGAACTGACTTCACGTGTGGCAAGTTCAAAGGGTTGCAGAACCTTGCACAACGTTGAAATCATTCTCCACTGTGCTTGATTCAGGTGCAATCCCCCTCCTTTGCCTATATCGTGGGCAGATGTATAGGCTTGAATGGCCTTTTGCTGCTCCTCCATCCTCTGAAGCATATAGAGGGTTGAATTCCACCTTGTTACCACCTCTTGCTTCAGATGATGGCAGGGCAGGTTCAGGAATGTTTGGTGGTGCTCCAGTCTTCGGCACGCGGTGGCTGAATGCCGAAAGTGGCCCGCAATTCTTCGGGCCACCGACAGCATCTCTTGCACGCCCCTGTCGTTTTTTAAATAATTCTGCACCACCAAATTCAATGTATGTGCAAAACATGGGATGTGCTGGAATTTGCCCAGATGTAATGCACGCACAATATTGCTGGCGTTGTCCGATGTCACAAATCCCCAGGAGAGTCCAATTGGGGTAAGCCATTCTGCGATGATGTTCCTCAGTTTCCGTAAGAGGTTGTCAGCTGTGTGCCTCTTCTGGAAAGCGGTGATACAAAGCGTAGCCTGCCTAGGAACGAATTGGCATTTGCGAGATGCTGCTACTGGTGCCGCCGCTGCTGTTCTTGCTGCGGGAGGCAATACATCTACCCAGTGGGCTGTCACAGTCATATAGTCCTGAGTCTGCCCTGCTCCACTTGTCCACATGTCCGTGGTTAAGTGGACATTGGGTACAACTGCATTTTTTAGGACACTGGTGACTCTTTTTCCGAGGTCTGTGTACATTTTCGGTATCGCCTGCCTAGAGAAATGGAACCTAGATGGTATTTGGTACCGGGGACACAGTACCTCAATCAAGTCTCTAGTTGCCTCTGAATTAACGGTGGATACCGGAACCACGTTTATCACCGCCCAGGCTGCCAAGGCCTGAGTTATCCGCTTTGCAGCAGGATGACTGCTGTGATATTTAATCTTCCTCGCAAAGGACTGTTGGACAGTCAATTGCTTACTGGAAGTAGTACAAGTGGTCTTCCGACTTCCCCTCTGGGATGACGATCGACTCCCTGCAGCAACAACAGCAGCGCCAGCAGCAGTAGGCGTTACACTCAAGGATGCATCAGAGGAATCCCAGGCAGGAGAGGACTCGTCAGACTTGCCAGTGACATGGCCTGCAGGACTATTGGCTTTCCTGTGTAAGGAGGAAATTGACACTGAGGGAGTTGGTGGTGTGGTTTGCAGGAGCTTGGTTACAAGAGGAAGGGATTTAGTTGTCAGTGGACTGCTTCCGCTGTCACCCAAAGTTTTTGAACTTGTCACTGACTTCTGATGAATGCGGTCCAGGTGACGTATAAGGGAGGATGTTCCGAGGTGGTTAACGTCCTTGCCCCTACTTATTACAGCTTGACAAAGGCAACACACGGCTTGACACCTGTTGTCCGCATTTGTGTTGAAATAATTCCACACCGAAGAGGTGATTATTTTTGTATTTTGACCAGGCATGTCAATGGCCATATTCGTCCCACGGACAACAGGTGTCTCCCCGGGTGCCTGACTTAAACAAACCACCTCACCATCAGAATCCTCCTTGTCAATTTCCTCCCCAGCACCAGCAATACCCATATCCTCATCCTGGTGTACTTCAACAGTGACATCTTCAATTTGACTATCAGGAACTGGACTGCGGGTGCTCCTTCCAGCACTTGCAGGGGGCGTGCAAATGGTGGAAGGCGCAAGCTCTTCCCGTCCAGTGTTGGGAAGGTCAGGCATCGCAACCGACACAATTGGACTCTCCTTGGGGATTTGTGATTTAGAAGAACGCACAGTTCTTTGCTGTGCTTTTGCCAGCTTAAGTCTTTTCATTTTTCTAGCGAGAGGATGAGTGCTTCCATCCTCATGTGAAGCTGAACCACTAGCCATGTACATAGGCCAGGGCCTCAGCCGTTCCTTGCCACTCCGTGTCGTAAATGGCATATTGGCAAGTTTACGCTTCTCATCAGACGCTTTCAATTTAGATTTTTGGGTCATTTTACTGAACTTTTGTTTTTTGGATTTTACATGCTCTCTACTATGACATTGGGCATCGGCCTTGGCAGACGACGTTGATGGCATTTCATCGTCTCGGCCATGACTAGTGGCAGCAGCTTCAGCACGAGGTGGAAGTGGATCTTGATCTTTCCCTATTTTAACCACCACATTTTTGTTCTCCATTTTTTAATGTGTGGAGTTATATGCCAGTATCAATAGCAATGGCCTACTCCTATATATACTGCGCACAACTGAAATGCACCACAGGTATGGATGGATAGTATACTTGACGACACAGAGATAGGTACAGCAGTGGCCTACTGTGCCGTAATGCTATATATTATATACTGGTGGTCAGCAAACTGTGCAAAACTGAAATGCACCACAGGTATGGATGGATAGTATACTTGACGACACAGAGGTAGGTACAGCAGTGGCCTACTGTACCGTAATGCTATATATTATATACTGGTGGTCAGCAAACTGTGCAAAACTGAAATGCACCACAGGTATGGATGGATAGTATACTTGACGACACAGAGGTAGGTACAGCAGTGGCCTACTGTACCGTAATGCTATATATTATATACTGGTGGTCAGCAAACTGTGCAAAACTGAAATGCACCACAGGTATGGATGGATAGTATACTTGACGACACAGAGGTAGGTACAGCAGTGGCCTACTGTACCGTAATGCTATATATTATATACTGGTGGTCAGCAAACTGTGCAAAACTGAAATGCACCACAGGTATGGATGGATAGTATACTTGACGACACAAATGTAGGTACAGCAGTGGCCTACTGTACCGTAATGCTATATATTATATAATGGTGGTCAGCAAACTGTGCAAAACTGAAATACACCACAGGTATGGATGGATAGTATACTTGATGACACAGAGGTAGGTACAGCAGTGGCCTACTGTACCGTAATGCTATATATTATATACTGGTGGTCAGCAAACTGTGCAAAACTGAAATGCACCACAGGTATGGATGGATAGTATACTTGACGACACAGAGGTAGGTACAGCAGTGGCCTACTGTACCGTACTCCTATATATTATATACTGGTGGTCAGCAAAATTATGCACTGTACTCCTACTATATACTACAATGCAGCACAGATATGGAGTGTTTTTCAGGCAGACAACGTATACTGGTGGTCACTGGTCAGCAAAACTCTGCACTGTACTCCTCCTATATAATATACTGGTGGTTCCCAGTACCCACAATAAAGCAGTGTGAGCACAGATATATGCAGCACACTGAGCACAGATATGGAGTGTTTTTCAGGCAGACAACGTATACTGGTGGTCACTGTCAGCAAAACTCTGCACTGTACTCCTCCTATATAATACTGCTGCTCCCCAGTCCCCACAATTAAGCAGTGTGAGCACAGATATATGCAGCATACTGAGCACAGATAACGGATAAGGAGCGTTTTTTTCAGGCAGAGAACGGATAAAACTGGTGGTCACTGATCAGCAAAACTCTGCACTGTACTCCTCCTATATTAATAATACAGCTGCTCCCCAGTCCCCACAATTAAGATATAAGCAAGCACAAATATTTGCATCAACAATGAATAAACGGAGAGGACGCCAGCCACGTCCTCTCCCTAACATTTCCAATGCACGAGTGAAAATGGCAGCGACGCGCGGCTGCTTATATAGAATCCGAATCTCGCGAGAATCCGACAGCGGAATGATGACGTTTGGGCGCGCTCGGGTTAACCGAGCCATACGGGAGAATCCGAGTATGCCTCGGACCCGTGTAAAATGGGTGAAGTTTGGGGGGGGTTCGGTTTCCGAGGAACCGAACCCGCTCATCACTAGTGAATTCCATCAGGAACCGGTGACTTATTAATCCTTAAATGTTTTAATCGGTCACAGACTACCTCCTCACTTAAATAAGTACCTATCAGTGGGATATTCTCATTATTGAGATTGTGTGTCAGTCCCTGAATTGGGTCCTCTCTAGTAAATACTGTTGAAAAAAATTCATTAAGTATGTCCGCTATGTCATTATCATTTTTGATTAAGACTCCCGACTTGTCTTTTACAGGGCCAATACTCTCCTTCTTTAATCTCTTGCTATTAATGTATTTAAATAATTTTTTGGCATTTGATTTGCTTTCCTTAGCTACTCGTTTTTCTGTTTCTACTTTAGCCGCTTTTATTTCCTTTTTGCATATTTTGTTACAGTCTTTATACTAGTGCTGAAATGATATTGCATTCCCATCAGATTTGAATTTTTTAAATGCTCGCCTTTTCTTGACGATAAGTTACTTAATTTTTTTATTAAGCCACAACGGTTTATTATTATTAATCCTTTTTTTGCTGCTCGTAGGAATAAATTTGAGAGTATTTTTAACTAGTGGTGATTTTAATACAACCCATTTCTCTGTAGTATTTTTTTCTAGAAACAAACCTTCCCAATCAATATCCCTTAAAGATTCCCTCATAATTTCAAAGTTGGCTTTGCTAAAGTTTAGAGTCCTAGTTGAGCCAGTATAGGGCTGTTTATGATAACTTATATTGAATGTGACCATATTGTGGTCGCTGTTTCCTATGGGCTCCCCCACTTTAATATCTGATACCAATTCCCCATTGTTTGTTAATACCAGGTCTAAGATTGCATTGTACCTGGTGGGTTCCTCAATTAGTTGAACTAAGTAGTTATCATTAAGTGTGTTTAAAAACCTATTACCCCTAGCAGTATCACATTAATCGTTTTTCCAGTTTATCTCTGGATAGTTAAAATCTTCCATCACTACTATGTGACCTACTCCTGCTGCACTTTCAATCTGCTTCAGTAACAATTCCTCGTCAGATACATTAATACCAGGCGGCCTGTAGCGTACCCCCAATACTAACTTTTTTATTCCCTTTTCGTCACATGCAATTTCTAACCACGTGAATAAGAGACACTACTGTGCGGTGTAATGTGATACTGTGTGATATAACGTGAATAAGAGACACTATTGTGTGGTGTAATGTGATACTGTGTGGCATAACATGAATAAGAGACACTACTGTGCGGTGTAATGTGATACTGTTTGACATAACGTGAATAAGAGACACTACTGTGCGGTGTAATATGATACTGTGAGTCATTATGTGAATAAGACACACTATTGTGCGGTGTAATGTGATACTGTGTGGCATAACATGAATAAGACACACTACTGTGCGGTGTGATGTGATACTGTGTGGCATAACGTGAATAAGAGACACTACTGTGCGGTGTAATATGATACTGTGAGTCATTATGTGAATAAGAGACACCATTGTGCGGTGTAATGTGAAACTGTGTGGCATAACATGAATAAGAGACACTACTGTGTGGTGTAATGTGATACTGTGTGGCATAACGTGAATAAGAGACACTACTGTGCGGTGTAATATGATACCGTGTGGTATAATTTGAATTGGAAATACTATTGTGTGGCCACACCCCTTCCCCACAAGGCCATGCCCTTTCTTGATACACCCTCCTTATTTCAAATATGTGGGGGGGCACCAGCCCTTACTTTGCCAGGGGCGCTCGGACCCCTAGATACACCCCTGGTGGGAACTAATCAGACCCACATCTGCTGAAGATGGCAGTTAGGCCACTATCCTCCTAGTTATATATTCATGTATTGGTTTTCAGTCCATTGCACATGTGTGAATGGCTAGCATATGTGTCCAGACTCAGTGAGTCAGTGACATTTTTTTCATGAGCTGCAGTGATAATATTTGTTATTGCTGCTTAATAATAATTAGACCTGTTGGACCTAATAGGTCAGGCTTAAGATACTTATCAGCTGCTATATCCTCTCGCTTCCAGATTTGAAAATTAGATTGCGGACGCATCGGATCTAATGTTGACCCCTGGCTGCGCTGTCAGACAGTCAGCTGGCATTTTTTTATTGGAGCGGCTGTGTGTGATGTCACGCAGCCGCCCCAAAATGCCCCCCCCCCAATGCTGCGACAGTGCCCCGCCCCAGGGCCGCTGCTGTCAATCACATTGTAGTCGCATCCATCGGCGACCACAAGGAGTGGGGTCAAACTGCCATGCGGGCCGCATTAGTGGCCGTGTCTGAATGACCCTCTATGTCAGGGGTGGGGAACCTTTGGCCCTCCGGCTGTCGCTAAACTACACATATCAGCATGCCCTGCCACAGTTTTGCTATTTGGCCATGCTGAAACTGTTGCAGGGCATGCTGGTATGTGTAGTTCAGCAACATTAGAGAATCCTTTTGGTGAGGTTTAGTGAGGAAAATAAATCTATACTTAGTAAGAAACATGCTTATATTTCAATAATGTAGTATTTCCACAAGTTTGCATGTATATTGGATATACAGAGTAGAACGTGATTGTTTATTCCCAATACAAAGTCTAAGCGCCAGCGATTTTAAATATTTTAAGGATTCTACTTTCCGGGTTCTATTTACAGGATTTTACCTACTGTAGTAAAGTGTCAAGATGTCTTGAGTTTTTACACAGCCTTGTGTTTATAGTCTGTAAATCTGTCATTGTTTGTTTATACTGTAAGTTATATACTCCTACATTCTTGTTAGACGTGACCTTTTTTGTTAGTAATTGGCTTGAATTTTATAAACCAATTTTCTGCTTATTGTTCAAAATCTCCATCGACCACATTACTATTCCTTGCAGTCATGGTACACATAGCACCTGTATTAAAGGATTATTCAATCCAAGCATTGCACAGATTCAGTTGCTAAAATCCATCTTCATGCAGATTCTACATAGGAGGATACTGACTAGTACAAATACAGTTTAGCACACATGGTGAAACCGCATCTGGTTCTACATTGCCTATTTGGAGTGCCTGGCAGTGTGTATGAAATATTATTATTATTATTATGATGTTCATTTATAGCACCAAGGGCTGAAATGCAAGTACATGCTAATACTTGTAGTGACATAAGAGCTTGCACTATGGCCCTCATTCCGAGTTGATCGGTCGCAAGGCGAATTTAGCAGAGTTACACACGCTAAGCCGCCGCCTACTGGGAGTGAATCTTAGCTTCTTAAAATTGCGACCGATGTATTCGCAATATTGCGATTACTAACTACTTAGCAGTTTCAGAGTAGCTCCAGACTTACTCTGCCTGTGCGATCAGTTCAGTGCTTGTCGTTCCTGGTTGACGTCACAAACACACCCAGCGTTCGCCCAGGCACTCCCACCGTTTCTCCAGCCACTCCTGCGTTTTTTCCGGAAACGGTAGCGTTTTCAGCCACACGCCCCTGAAACGCCGTGTTTCCGCCCAGTAACACCCATTTCCTGTCAATCACATTACGTTCGCCGGAGCGATGAAAAAGCCGTGAGTAAAAATACTTTCTACATAGCAAAGTTACTTGGCGCAGTCGCAGTGCGAACATTGCGCATGCGTACTAAGCGGATTTTCATTGCGATGCGATGAAAAATACCGAGCGAACAACTCGGAATGAGGGCCTATATTTTCAGTTTTATCCTGGTACCCAATAATCAGTGATAACAGGAGCGGCCCAGTGCTACTCAGCATTGGGTCAGTACTCACCAGGTCCGAGGGGGAAGGGGAAGGGAAGGGGGGGTTTATCAGTGTATTAGGGCCCTACAAAGAAGGTAGTCTGGGCTCTTAGAGAATGTGCTTGAGGGACATTTCACCTTTGTTGTCCCCAATTCTGACAGGAAACATCAGGGCCTATTAGCGGGTTTTCAACGCCTTTGTTTAACACACTTGTAGCATCACCTGTAATGCTGCTGTACACAGAGCACAGTGCATATGCATGGTGAGAAAATCTCCATTCATACTGCACATGTGCAGTAACATAAGTTATACAACTAACATGTTTGACCTTGGCATCTAAAGATGTTTGTGGAGTGTAAAGGGCAATGTGAGGAAGACTCTGAAGAACACGCAGCTCTCAGGCTAACCAGATGGACATATAATATCGCTTTTCGAAGAAAGTGACATCGTCAGCACCGTCTTTTGTATGGGCTCAATGGGCAGTTGCCCAAGGGCCCCAGGAGTATATTTTTGAAAATTGGCCCTGGGGAACCGGAGATATCCGACTTCAAAGCAGTGGCCCCCATCCCAGCCTTTTAATTGCTCTTTCCAGCAAGATATCTCGAGTTCTGTCTAACTTTGAGTTTTTCTCCAAAAGTTGGGACTCTCCCCTTTCGGTAGACACTGTTAGTTTGTCTCTACTATGCCCAGAACTAGAGATATCAGCCTTCCAGCAGCTGGTCCCTGCTCCAGCTCCACTCGCCTGGTATACTGCAGTTTTATATTTTCGATGGCTCTTGCTCCTGAACTCTGATACCCAAGTCCCCAGTACCTCCTAAAAGATGGGACTCTTTAATTTTTATTTATCCCTTTGAAAGCTAAGAAATCTATTTTCAGGAACTGGAGATATCTGCAGTCAAGCACGCTGCCCTCCCACCGAAAATGAGGAATAATAAGCCCACTCCACTATCCACATCTCCCTGGTGAATTAACACCCCCTACCAGAGGCGTCACTAGGGTTGGTGTCACCCGGTGTAGTAACTCATGGTGTCACCCCCCCCATGGACCTCCTACTGTATCACACCACACAGAATTCTTAGTTATGTTTTTGCACTAGTTTTACTTGTAAATCATAAATCACTGAATGTTTTGGCAATAGTAGTGACATAAACTACTAACAAAATTAACATTATACAGATGGAGCCTCCGTTATTATTGCTCCGTCTGTCTATTTATATATTATATCACAGTGGTCAAAGTGGGAATTTTGAAGTGGAGGTATGGAAAATTGAAAGGGGTAGTGTCCACTCGAGGGTGTACTGTGGCACACGTCGATCAAATGGGTATAGCTAATCAGAAGGGGCGTGTCCTTAAGAGGCACTGGATGAGAGAGAGGACACATGGTGGAGGAAGGACTGAGGGGGACGGGGGCATTGGGTGAGAGGGGGGATGCATGGTGGGAGAAGGACATAATGGTTAGAGGGACAGAGGAAGGGGGAGATGCTGGGTGGGAGAGGACGCAGGGTGGGAGAGGGACATACTGGGGATTGGGACACTGGGTGGAAGAGGATGCAGGGTGGGAGAGGGATATACTGAAAATTGGGACACTGGGTGGGAGAGGGTCATACTGAGGATTGGAACGCAGGGTGGGAGAGGATGCAGGGTGGGGATTGGGACACAGGGTGGGGATTGAGATACAGAGTGGGAGAGGATGCAGGGTGGGAGAGGATGCAGGGTGGGAGAGGACGCAGGGTGTGGATTGGGACGCAGGGAAGGGGTTGGGACTCAGAGTGGGAGAGGATGCAGGGTGGGAGAAGACGCAGGGCGGAAGAGGACACAGGGCGGGAGAGGACGCAGGGTGGGAGAGGACGCAGGGCGGGAGAGGACGCAGGGCGGGAGAGGGACATGCTCGAGATTGAGAGATGCTGGGAGGGAGAGGACGCAGGGTGGGAGAGGGACGTGCTGGGGATTGAGAAATGCTGGGTGGGAGGGAACGCAGGGTGGGAGAGGGACATGCTGGGGATTGAGAGATGCTGGGTGGGAGAGAACGCAGGGTGGGAGAGGACGCAGGGTGGGGATTGGGACCCAGGGTGGGGATTGGGACGCAGAGTGGGAGAGGATGCAGGGTGGGAGAGGACGCAGGATGGGAGAGGACGCAGGGTGGGAGAGGACGCAGGGTGGGGATTGGGACGCAGGATGGGGGTTGGGACGCAGGGTGGGAGATAATGCAGGGTGGGAGAAGACGCAGAGCGGGAGAGGATGCAGGGCGGGAAAGGACGCAGGGCGGGAGAGGGACATGCTGGAGATTGAGAGATGCTGGGTGGGAGAGGACGCAGGGTGGGAGAGGGACATGCTGGGTGGGAGAGGACGCAGGGTGAGAGAGGACGCAGGGTGGGGATTGGGACGCAGAGTGGGAGAGGATGCAGGGTGGGAGAAGACGCAGGGCGGGAGAGGACACAGGGCGGGAGAGGACGCAGGGTGGGAGAGGACGCAGGGCGGGAGAGGGACATGCTCGAGATTGAGAGATGCTGGGTGGGAGAGGACGCAGGGTGGGAGAGGGACGTGCTGGGGATTGAGAAATGCTGGGTGGGAGGGAACGCAGGGTGGGAGAGGGACATGCTGGGGATTGAGAGATGCTGGGTGGGAGAGAACGCAGGGTGGGAGAGGACGCAGGGTGGGGATTGGGACCCAGGGTGGGGATTGGGACGCAGAGTGGGAGAGGATGCAGGGTGGGAGAGGACGCAGGATGGGAGAGGACGCAGGGTGGGAGAGGACGCAGGGTGGGGATTGGGACGCAGGATGGGGGTTGGGACGCAGGGTGGGAGATAATGCAGGGTGGGAGAAGACGCAGAGCGGGAGAGGATGCAGGGCGGGAAAGGACGCAGGGCGGGAGAGGGACATGCTGGAGATTGAGAGATGCTGGGTGGGAGAGGACGCAGGGTGGGAGAGGGACATGCTGGGTGGGAGAGAACGCAGGGTGGGAGAGGACGCAGGGTGGGGATTGGGACGCAGAGTGGGAGAGGATGCAGGGTGGGAGAGGACGCAGGGTGGGGATTGGGACGCAGGATGGGGGTTGGGACGCAGGGTGGGAGAGGATGCAGGGCGGGAGAGGACGCAGGGCGGGAGAGGGACATGCTGGAGATTGAGAGATACTGGGTGGGAGAGGACGCAGGGTGGGAGAGGACACAGGGTGGGAGAGGGACATGCTGGGTATTGAGAGACGCTGGGTGGGAGAGAACGCAGGGTGGGAGAGGGACATGCTGGGGATTGAGAGATGCTGGGTGGGAGAGAACGCAGGGTGGGAGAGGGACATGCTGGGGATTGAGAGATGCTGGGTGGGAGAGAACGCAGGGTGGGAGAGGGACACTCGACTCAAGTCTCCTCACTTTCTCCCTCCCAGAATGATGTGCGGTGCCGCCGTATAGAGATTGCGGCAGTACGGACCCGGCGGCGCCGCGGCGGTGAACACCAGCAGGCCAGGCGGGTGTGTGAATTACTTGGGAGTAAGTGTGGGTGCGGACGTGGATGGGATGGATGGAGGTGCGGGGTGTGCAGCTCTTTTTGGTGTCACCCCATTGAAGGGTGACACCTGGGTGCGCGCCGCACCCCCTGCACCCCCGTCATGACGCCACTGCCCCCTACCACCCTGGAAGTCATGTACCAGGGCCCCTTCATTCAGCCCAATGCCCCCTTCTACAGTTTAGTGTTCTCCCTCCTGCCTCATCTCCCACCATCTGTGCAGTAAAGGAGTATTTAGCAGAAATAACTGCTCCAGGTCCTATATGCTTAGTGGAAGATAAAACAACCCCTACCGCCCACGGGATGTCAAAGCTGCCGCTGATAGCACCCCCCACCCCTACCGCTGGAGGATGGGAAGGGGCCCCAGTGCATTGCTTTGCCCAGGGGCCTACACTGCTGTTAAGACGTATAAAAAACAATGGATGATAGTGCGCACCTTATAAGGGTATAAATGTTCATGGAACGTATCTCCGAAAAATCCTTTTGGTAAAATCAGTTCCAGAAAGAAAACCGGTTATTTTTCAAGAAACTGTTCCTTTTCTAAGATATTCTTTTAACCATAAATCGCAGATATCTTGCTTTGCGGCCCCTCGCCTCCAGAGTCTCCTTCACCGAGGTCCTGAGCCTGTCACTCACAGTCACAAGCTCCGCCCTCAGACTACACGAGGAGCTGCAGCTGCTGCATGAAGACTGGATGACGCAAATCTTTCAAAGCCTATTGCAAATTTTGCATGTGATCTGATGGGATTCTTTGTATCAGACTGTTTAGCTAAGCTCATTAAGAAATATCAAATTTGCCTAGATACATTGTCGGTGCTACCTGCTCAGCAAAGTCTGCACAGCAGGGAGGCGCCGGAACAAGAGGCGCTCTCCCCACTCTGCTTCTACACATTGCTGATGTGCACTTTCCAGTGTTGCTGGCGGCTGCCACATCTTGCGCCTGTAAACACTGTATGACAGGCAGCAGCGACGCCGACAGCATAAATACAAGCTCTTCAGTTCAGTCTGATCTCATTACAGGGCACTCTCGTTCCCGCTCCTCTCCGCTGCACCGCTCAAGCGGGATGACAGACCTGCTGCAGCATCGCCCCCACCCCCTTCATTCCCCCTGCCACTAAAGACACGGTAGATGCTAGAATCAAGTTGGAGAAAGGAACTCTGATGTCAGGGGGAGGAGCCATGACTCCAAGGGGAGGAGCTAGGCCAGTGGGATAGTTCTTGTACTAACCATGCCACCAACTACTCCCTTTAGTAACCCAGTGGCAACCAAGCCCAAAGCGTGGCGAGCGAAGCAAGCCCGCGTGGGTATATTTCGAGTACCCTGTTTAGGCATGGCTCCTCCCCCTGTTGACATGGCTCCTCCCCCTGGTGATGTCAGAGGTCCTTTCTCCAACTTGGTTTTAGCCATAACCCTAAAGACACAGTAGTCTTTAGCACCTGCCCGCTGCCCCCATCCCTCATCTCATCAGTGGCACATTTATGTAGAGGGGTACCAATAGACATTCAGCTCTCTATAGTTTTCGGGGCCCAGGCACTGTTATTTTTAATTTGCAGCCACATGCTGCACTGTGCTCATAGCAGTTGCCGAGCAGGCGCCTCCCGATTCTCTGCGTGTTGACTCTGTCTGAGTCTGCTTCCTGCTTAGAAGCAGGAATGGGAAGTCACATGGTGCACATGTGACTACACTGGAGGAACCAGGTTCTTCAACCATGAAGAGGAACATCCCAGCAGGTCTAGCAGCCAGCCATAACATACGGAGGAGCAGACACTCAGGTACATTCTGCTGCTGATACACTGGGGAAAGTGGCATACTGTATTACTATGTGCTTCGGAATGGGGTGGTATAAATGTGTGCTGGGGGGAATGGTATATTAATGTGTGCTGGGGTGGTATATTAATGTGTGCTGGGAAGTGGGGGGAGGAGTATATTAACAATGTGTGTGTGGGAGTGAGTGGTATATTAATGCAGTTTTCCACTGATTGTCAGCCACTGCCCCTCCCCTGCTGTCACCACTCTCCTGTCACTCACTGACTCTCCCCCTCTCCCCATCACCTACAGTATCTCTGCTGTCACCCACTGACTCTTACCCTCTCCCCGTCACCTATATCTCCTGTCACTCACCTACTCTCACCCTCTGCCCATCACCTCTTTCTCCTGTTTCACTCTCCCTGTCACTCACTGACTCTCACCCTCTCCCATTCACCTTTCTCCTGTCACCCTCTCCCTGTAACCCACTGACTCTCATCCTCTCCCAGTCACCTCTCTCTCCTGTCACCCTCTCCCTGTCACCCATTGACTCTCACCCTCTCCCTGTCATCTATCTCTCCTGTCACCAACTGACTCTCACCCTCTGCCGTCACCTCTTTCTCCTGTTACACTCTCCCTGTCACTCACTGACTCTCACCCTCTCCCAATCACCTCTTTCTCCTGTCACCCTCTCCTTGTCACCTCTCTCTGCTGTCACCCTTTCCATGTCACCTACTGACTCCATCCTCTCCCCTTCACCTATCTCTCCTGTCACCCACTGACTCTCACCCGCTGCCCGTCACCTCTTTCTCCTGTTACTCTCCCCGTCACTCACTGACTCTCACCCCTCTCCCAATCACCTCTTTCTCCTGTCACCCTCTCCCTGTCACCCACTGACTCATCCTCTCCCCGTCACCTCTCTCTCCTGTCACCCGCTCCCTGTTACCCACTAACTCTCACCCTCTCCCCGTCACCTATCTCTCCTGTCACCCTCTCCCTGACACCCACTGACTCTCATCTTCTCCCCATCATCTGTCTCTCCTGTTACCCTCTCCGTGTCACCCCCTGTTTTCACCCTCTACCTCTCATTGTCATCCTCCTCCTCTCACTGTCACCCACTGGCCACTGCCTCTAGTTGCGGCAAATGGAACTTGTTTTCCACAATAAGTGTGCCTGTGGGTGACAGGTACACTTCCGCGAACGCTACGCAGCTTGCCATGGCTAGTCACAAGCGTGATGTGGCTGCTTGCAGGTAGGATGAGAGCGGCCACATCTGTATTTGTAGGAGGGCGCAAAATTTATAGTTTGCAAGAGGGCGCTAAACACCCTAGCGACGGCCCTGCCTGGATACCTACTCAAACTGCTGTGTGGGGACAATATTGAAAGTATTGATGATCAATTGCTCTTTGATATTTTGAAATATTGAGAGGAGACGACGACAAAGCAAGATATCTACGATTTATGGTTAAAAGAATATTCTAGAAAAGGAACAGTTTCTTGAAAAATAACCTGTCTTTCCTTCTGGAACTGATTATACCAAAAAGATTTTTGGAGATACATTCCATGAACATTTATACCCTTATAAGGTGTGCACTATCATCCATAGTTTTTATATGTTTATGTTGGGGTAAGGGACTACCTTTTTGATTGTTGCTGCACTTGTTGGTTGTTGAAGCGCTGGATGATCATCCTTTTCTCTAACTGCTGTTAAGACGGCCCTGCACATGGTCACATTGCCACAACCATTTTAGTAGTTCCCTCAACACCACCTTGGGAGGCCTATTTTCTTTTATGCGGTTGCTGCCAACATGGAATGAAATAGATTTCCGTTCCCTGGCTGACAATTATGTGGCACCCCCACAAGTACTAATGACCTAGGCTGTAGCCTAAGCAGCCTAATGTTTGATAAGGCACCTGGAAATAAAACTGAAATAGCATGTTTTTTAAGCAAACGGTGATTTGCAGTTTGGTCACCTGTGGCTTAATACTTTGCCATTTGCAAATACAGGATTGTGGTTTCAGATCGGGTGGTGTCGATTCATGTTCTTAGATGTGTGGTTTAGTCTTTAGTAAATTGAGCATTTTACATAAACCACATCAAAGTGCATGAAAATCTGTACAAATAATAGGATTGGCACTACCTATAAGCAGCTTTATGGATCTTGGGGAACACTGCTAAGGCCATCTAATATTAAAATTAATAATGTCTCCGTAATGGTGGCAGAGTTTTAAACTAAAGAATAGGACTGCATTGGTGCTACAGCTCCTCCCACCACATTTGTTATTCATATAGACATGGGCAGTGCCTTTCAGAGCAGACAATAGTTAACAATTTATAATATGTAAATAAATATTAATACACATAAAGCAAAGTAGAGTAACAAAATGTGGTGCAAATTAGTCGGAATGCTGTCAATGCACTTCTGCAACCATAGTGCATTGCTGATAAGAAAGGAACAAAAGTAGTATAGCCAGGGCCATAGAGAGGACGTCTGGGTCCCAGTTCTTCGAGGGTACATGGCCTAAAGTAGGGAGGCATGGCCACGCATCCTTCCAAAAGACTCCAGGAAAATGAACCCTTGTGACGTTGCATCAGCAGCCTTCCTACACCCACTGTAGTCCATCACAAGGCAGTGTGTGCTATGCTGACATACTAGGTATGTATGGGGGAGGGGCCAAGGTGAACAGTGTACCCAGTCCCCTCCATCAGGCCCAGCCCCTTACCTCTCAATGTCACCGAATGTAGCTGCATAGGCCCAGTCAGTTAGTTTTTCTATGCATGACAAGTCCACCTCTAAGTTAAGGGTTGTCTTGTAAATAGATTCTAACAGTTTATGGAAACTTCATGGTACTTCATGTATTTACAAAGCTCTATATATGACAGGGGGGCCAAGGTGTACCACCAGAACTCATAGAAGCCCAGTGCCAATAATGAAATTCAGAATTATATTTGATTATTTTATGTCACTTCTCAACTAGGACACTAATCATTCCATGGTTACTGGCTTTACTGGTCTCAGTAGGGTCATGCTTTGAAGAAATGTTATCTTGTTAGGTCATGCTATATACTATAAAGGCTATTCTACATCGATAAAAACCCTTTATATACAATTAAGACTTGATTGCCTTATGAAACATCATAAGAAATGTCATATGCACATACAGAATGTACAGTATGCACACATTGGGAACTGTTCAGTTCACCTGCAGAATCCACCTGAGTGGAAGAGTTTAGTTTCAGACAGCGTGGCAGATGCAGTAGAGATTAGTGTATTTTCTAAACACCTTTTGCTAAAAGCAGCAAAGGAATCAGCTGCCATTCAGGTTGTGTTTCTCCACCAGAAGAGCAGTATTGTGGTCAATGTATTTTCAGCAAAATAAGCCAATCAGACATGGTTAAAGTAGCATTTAAATGTGTATCCTACTAACAATAAAAACCATACCACAGAAATGTGTGAATCATAGTTCTGAAAAGTGAAAAGCACAAGCAAATAAAATGATTTCCACAGTTGGTAGGGATTGGTTTCAGACTGAGGTTTACCAGTTTATAGAGTGACAATAAAATACACACGGACAGCTAGAGCTGAAACTATACTGTACATTGAAATTCATACATCTAACTTTTCTGTGAGTAGGATATATATCAGGTATTTCTTATTCAATTCACATAGTTTAGGCATTAATGTACTAGAACAAAATACACCTGCACTTGTGCCCTGTTTGGTGCTGCCTACACGCGGGAACTCTGGTGTCACCTACTCCCCTGACTTGTTACAAAGAAGGTTCTTGGTGAACTGGCACTTCAATTACAATACCAATAATAATGTTTTGGTGCAGGTCAAAATAATTTTATATTATTGAACTGTATTTTATAATTTGGTGCTATTTGCATGTCACGATCCGGGTATCTGGACGCCATTACTTACCCTTCAGATGCCTCCTAAGGCGGGCTCAGCGTTCCAGGACCGGATTCCGCTGTTCCTGAGTTTCCACATACAGAGTGGTCTTTTCATCAGCCGCGGCCTCCGCTGTGCCCGCGTGGTTAAATGTGCATCTATCAGCCTGGCGTCTCCTGTCTCCAGTGGCCGGCGCCGCCATTACTGTTTCCCAGACCACATGGATTACAAACCAAACTTCCCTCCAAGTGTCTGCATGGGCGCAGCCATCTTGGATTCTGTCATCTGATCATTTCCACCAATCTGCTGTCTGTGTTGTTGATTTGCATAATTGCCTAGCCAACCCCTTCCTTGCTGCAGGTATAAGTAAGCTGTACCTGAGCAAGGAAGACGTCAGTGCTTTGGTTGTCAAACCTAGTTCCTGTTTGTCTCTCTTCTATGATTGTCTTCCAGGTTCCAGCTCCTGTCTCAAGACTTCCACCATAGAGACCCGCACCAGCATTCCACCTGCGGTGTAGCCTGACTCTCCAATCCATTGTGGATTCATCTGTTTCCAGCTACAACACTACCTGCTTCCAGCCTCAGCTTCCAGCAGAGTACAGCTTCCCTTAAAGGGCCGGTGTCCTTTCTACACTTTACCACTCTCCACCGGAATTATTATTTCTCCGCTCTCAAGTTCTACATTTCAGTTCACATTCCATCGCTCCCAAAGTTCATTTATTATTTAACTGGTTCCAGCCAGTATCCACTCCGTGCTAACAACAGTCTGGTTCCAGCCAGTATCCACAGCAGCTGTTTTACCTTCAGCAACCCAGCTCTTCCTGGAACACCAGCTGGTATAATCCTGGGTTATCTCCATTGCTACAGCCAGGCCTGGTAAGGACTTTCCATCTAGAAGATCATAAGAACTATCTCACACTACCAGTGCCCTGTGGCTCCTGCCATGCTGTAGTACTCAGGAACTGTATTTATTCTTTGCTGACTTTTACGTTTTCTTTTATTGCTGCTGTGTTGCGGAGTTGTCATAAATAAACATCATTGACTTTTATTCCTGGTTGTCGTGGTCACGCCTTCGGGCAATTCTTCTACATGTCTAGGGGTCTGATACAACCTGCCAGGTTCCATTACACCTCAGTCCCTACAACTGAGGCTGCCTCCCGTCAGCTCAGGCCCTCAGTTGTGACATTGCATCAGTAATATGATTCCTTTAAAATTGGTGCCATAATGAAGGTTAATCCAGCCAGTCATGGATAATCTCCAGCCACTTTCCCCCTTATCTGTTCGCACTATAATCTACAGAATAGCCATTGCAAGGGTGGTGCACTTGTAGAGGATTTAACTACTCCCCCCCCCCCATGTCTCTCCAGCCCCCCTGTGTCTCTCCAGCCTCACCCCCGTTTGTCTTTCAAGTCCCTCAGTGTTTCTCAAGCTCCAACCCCCTTCTGTATCTCCAGCACCATACCCAATGTGTCCCGAGCACCATTGCCCTTGTATATTATCAGCACCATTCCCCTGTATTTCTCCAGCATCCCCCCTCATGTTTCCAGTACCTCCTCTCCCCCTGTGTGTCTCCAGGACCACCCACTCAAGAACCATCCCTGTGTGTGTCTCCAGTATCATCCCCATGTGTCTCTCTAGAAACATCTCCTCTGTGTCCCGAGTTCCATCTCCTATATGTTTATACTCCTATGCTTTTTCATAGCACTAGTGCAATACTTTAAGCTTTATGTACCTGTCCCAGTTGAGCTTACAGTTTAGAATCTCCAGTGCACAAACACATACACTGGATCTACAGAAGCCTATACATCTGCTAGTATTTAGTATTTTATGGGTCCACTGGAGCACTAGAGCTCCCTGTAGGAAATCCAAAAACACAAAGGGAGAATGGGCCTAATTCAGAGGCTATCGCACTCTGGAGCCCTTTGTGAAGTGCGCTCGCGCTGAAACATCTCACTGGTGAGATCGCCTCTGCCTGATTGACAGACAGAGGCTGTCGCAGGACGGGAGGGGGCATCAGAAAGTCGTTGGGGTGAGGGCGCGGTCCGGACAATGCAGGCGCGTCTGGACCGTTACAGCCACTGCGACCCAAAACTTGGTGGGTAGCCGCCTATCAGTTAATCCCGCAGCTTTCGCACCTGTGGGGTGGGGGGTGTTAGGACCTGACATGCGGTGCAGGCGAGCCCTGTGCTGGGCGTCCCCTTGCATGTCAGAGATAATTTTAGCACATCTACGATCAGCTTTGAATCGGGCTAAAAATACACTATATATACATATAGACACAGCAGTTCCTTGCTTGGAACCAAGTCAATAACATCAGCACAGTGATCCAATAATGCTCACAAACTAAATATGCGAATGCTACAATGATCACACATTATTGTATATAGGAAGTCCTTCATGTGTGTAAGTGAGAAGGTAGATGATGATGATGATGATGATGATGATAATAAAATAAAGAGTTTTTGTACTTTTTATATTGATCAAGAAGCGTGTAGTTTCTTTTCTTTCTCTGACGTCCTAGTGGATGCTGGGGACTCCGTCAGGACCATGGGGATTAGCGGCTCCGCAGGAGACAGGGCACAAAAATAAAGCTTTAGGATCAGGTGGTGTGCACTGGCTCCTCCCCCTATGACCCTCCTCCAAGCCTCAGTTAGGTTTTTGTGCCCGTCCGAGCAGGGTGCAATCTAGGTGGCTCTCCTAAAGAGCTGCTTAGAAAAAGTTTTTAGGTTTTTTATTTTACAGTGAGTCCTGCTGGCAACAGGCTCACTGCAACGAGGGACTTAGGGGAGAAGAAGTGAACTCACCTGCGTGCAGGATGGATTGGCTTCTTAGGCTACTGGACACCATTAGCTCCAGAGGGATCGAACACAGGCCCAGCCATGGAGTCCGGTCCCGGAGCCGCGCCGCCGACCCTCTTGCAGATGCCGAAAAGTGAAGAGGTCCAGAAACCGGCGGCAGAAGACTTTTCAGTCTTCATGAGGTAGCGCACAGCACTGCAGCTGTGCGCCATTGTTGTCACACACTTCACACCAGCGGTCACTGAGGGTGCAGGGCGCTGTGGGGGGCGCCCTGGGCAGCAATGAAATACCTATACTGGCTAAAAGATACATCACATATAGCCCCTGGGGCTATATGGATGTATTTAACCCCTGCCAGGTCTCAGAAAAACGGGAGAAGAAGCCCACCGAAAAGGGGGCGGGGCCTATTCTCCTCAGCACACAGCGCCATTTTCCCTCACAGAAATGCTGGTGGGAAGGCTCCCAGGCTCTCCCCTGCACTGCACTACAGAAACAGGGTTAAAACAGAGAGGGGGGGCACTTATTTGGCGATATGATTATATATATTAAGATGCTATAAGGGAAAAACACTTATATAAAGGTTGTCCCTGTATAATTATAGCGTTTTGGTGTGTGCTGGCAAACTCTCCCTCTGTCTCTCCAAAGGGCTAGTGGGGTCCTGTCCTCTATCAGAGCATTCCCTGTGTGTGTGCTGTGTGTCGGTACGTGTGTGTCGACATGTATGAGGACGATGTTGGTGAGGAGGCGGAGCAATTGCCTGTAATGGTGATGTCACTCTCTAGGGAGTCGACACCGGAATGGATGGCTTATTTAAGGAATTACGTGATAATTGACGACATGAGATGGCCGGCAAACCAATTAGTACCTGTCCAGGCGTCTCAAACACCGTCAGGGGCGTTAAAACTAGAGATGAGCGGGTTCGGTTTTACTCGGTTTTACTCGGTTCTCAAAACGGCATCTAATTGGCTCACGGATGTCACGTGTTTTGGATAGCCAATAAGATTCGGTTTTGAGAACCGAGTAAAACCGAGTAAAACCGAATCCGCTCATCTCTAGTTAAAACGTCTTTTTACCTCAGTCGGTCGACACAGACACAGACACGGACACTGACTCCAGTGTCGACGGTGAAGAAACAAACGTATTTTTCTTTTAGGGCCACACGTTACTTGTTAAGGGCAATGAAGGAGGTGTTACATATTTCTGATACTACAAGTACCACAAAAAAGGGTATTTTGTGGAGTGTGAAAAAACTACCTGTAGTTTTTCCTGAATCAGATAAATTAAATGAAGTGTGTGATGATGCGTGGGTTTCCCCCGATAGAAAATTATTGGCGGTATACCCTTTCCCGCCAGAAGTTAGGGCGCGTTGGGAAACACCCCTTAGGGTGGATAAGGCGCTCACACGCTTATCAAAACAAGTGGCGGTACCGTCTCCAGATAGGGCCGCCCTCAAGGAGCCAGCTGATAGGAGGCTGGAAAATATCCTAAAAAGTATATACACACATACTGGTGTTATACTGCGACCAGCGATCGCCTCAGCCTGGATGTGCAGCGCTGGGGTGGCTTGGTCGGATTCCCTGACTGAAAATATTGATACCCTTGACAGGGACAGTATTTTATTGACTATAGAGCATTTAAAGGATGCATTTCTATATATGCGAGATGCACAGAGGGATATTTGCACTCTGGCATCAAGAGTAAGTGCGATGTCCATATCTGCCAGAAGTTGTTTATGGACACGACAGTTGTCAGGTGATGCAGATTCCAAACGGCACATGGAAGTATTGCCGTATAAAGGAGAAAAAGACAACGTCTTTTCAGCCTCAGTCCTTTCGTCCCCATAAGGGCAAGCGGGAAAAAGGCCAGTCATATCTGCCATGGGATAGAGGAAAGGGAAGAAGACTGCAGCAGGCAGCCCATTCCCAGGAACAGAAGCCCTCCACCGCTTCTGCCAAGTCCTCAGCATGACGCTGGGGCCGTACAAGCGGACTCAGGTGCGGTGGGGGGTCGTCTCAAGAGTTTCAGCACGCAGTGGGCTCACTCGCAAGTGGACCCCTGGATCCTACAAGTAGTATCCCAGGGGTACAGATTGGAAATTCGAGACGTCTCCCCCTCGCAGGTTCCTGAAGTCTGCTTTACCAACGTCTCCCTCCGACAGGGAGGCAGTAGTGGAAGCAATTCACAAGCTGTATTCCCAGCAGGTGATAATCAAAGTACCCCTCCTACAACAAGGAAAGGGGTATTATTCCACACTATATTGTGAAACTGAAGCCAGACGGCTCGGTGAGACCTATTCTAAATCTGAAATATTTGAACACTTACATACAAAGGTTCAAATCAAGATGGAGTCACTCAGAGCAGTGATAGCGAACCAGGAAAAAGGGGACTATATGGTGTCCCGGGACAGATGCTTACCTCCATGTCCCAATTTGCCCTTCTCACCAAGGGTACCTCAGGTTCGTGGTACAGAACTGTCACTATCAGTTTCAGACGCTGCCGGTTGGATTGTCCACGGCACCCCGGGTCCTTACCAAGGTAATGGCCGAAATGATGATTCTTCTTCAAAGAAAATGGACGATCTCCTGATAAGGGCAAGGTCCAGAGAACAGTTGGAGGTCGGAGTAGCACTATCTCAAGTAGTTCTACGACAGCACGGGTGGATTCTAAATATTCCAAAACCGCAGCTGTTTCCGACGACACGTCTGCTGTTCCTAGGGATGATTCTGGACACAGTCCAGAAAAAGGTGTTTCTCCCGGAGAAGAAAGCCAGGGAGTTATCCGAGCTAGTCAGGAACCTCCTAAAACCAGGAAAAGTGTCAGTGCATCATTGCACAAGGGTCCTGGGAAAAATGGTGGCTTCTTACGAAGCGTTTCCATTCGGCAGATTTCACGAAAGAACTTTTCAGTGGGATCTGCTGGACAAATGGACCTTATCGCCACGGACAAGGGTGTCTCTTCTGTGGTGGTTGCAGAGTGCTCATCTGTTAGAGGGCCGCAGATTCGGCATACAGGACTGGGTCCTGGTGACCACGGATGCCAGTCTGAGAGGCTGGGGAGCGGTCACACAGGGAAGAAACTTCCAGGGAGTATGGTCAAGCCTGGAGATGTCTCTTCACATAAATATACTGGAGCTAAGAGCGATTTACAATGCTCTAAGCCTGGCAAAAGCCCTGCTTCAGGGTCAGCCGGTGTTGATCCAGTCGGACAACATCACGGCAGTCGCCCACGTAAACAGACAGGGCGGCACAAGAAGCAGGAGAGCAGTGGCAGAAGCTGCAAGGATTCTTCGCTGGGCGGAAGATCATGTGATAGCACTGTCAGCAGTGTTCATTCCGGGAGTGGACAACTGGGAAGCAGACTTCCTCAGCAGACACGATCTACACCCGGGAGAGTGGGGACTTCATCCAGAAGTCTTCCACATGATTGTGAACCGTTGGGAAAAACCAAAGGTGGATATGATGGCGTCTCGCCTCAACAAAAAACTGGACAGGTATTGCGCCAGGTCAAGAGACCCTCAGGCAATAGCTGTGGACGCTCTGGTAACACCGTGGGTGTTCCAGTCAGTGTATGTGTTTCCTCCTCTGCCTCTCATACCAAAAGTACTGAGAATTATACGGCAAAGGGGAGTAAGAACGATACTCGTGGCTCCGGATTGGCCAAGAAGAACTTGGTACCCGGAACTTCAGGAGATGCTCACGGAAGATCCGTGGCCTCTACCTCTAAGACGGGACCTGCTTCAGCAGGGACCGTGTCTATTCCAAGACTTACCGCGGCTGCGTTTGACGGCATGGCGGTTGAACGCCGAATTCTAAGGGAAAAAGGCATTCCGAAAGAGGTCATTCCTACACTGGTAAAAGCCAGGAAGGAGGTGACTGCACAACATTATCACCGCATTTGGAGAAAATATGTTGCGTGGTGTGAGGCCAGGAAGGCCCCCACGGAGGAATTTCAACTGGGTCGATTCCTACATTTCCTGCAAACAGGATTGTCTATGGGCCTCAAATTGGGGTCCATTAAGGTTCAAATTTCGGCCCTGTCGATTTTCTTCCAGAAAGAATTGGCTTCAGTTCCTGAAGTCCAGACTTTTGTAAAAGGAGTACTACATATACAGCCCCCGGTTGTGCCCCCAGTGGCTCCGTGGGACCTTAATGTAGTTTTGGATTTTCTCAAATCCCATTGGTTTGAGCCACTCAAATCGGTGGATTTGAAATATCTTACATGGAAAGTAACCATGCTACTGGCCCTGGCTTCAGCCAGGAGAGTGTCAGAATTGGCGGCTTTATCGTATAAAAGCCCATATCTGATTTTCCATTCGGACAGGGCAGAACTGCGGATGCGTCCTCAGTTTCTGCCTAAGGTGGTGTCAGCGTTTCACCTGAACCAGCCTATTGTGGTGCCTGCGGCTACTAGCGATTTGGAGGATTCCAAGTTGCTGGACGTTGTCAGGGCATTGAAAATATATATTTCAAGGACGGCTGGAGTCAGAAAATCTGACTCGCTGTTTATACTGTATGCACCCAACAAGCTGGGTGCTCCTGCTTCTAAGCAGACGATTGCTCGTTGGATTTGTAGCACAATTCAACTTGCACATTCTGTGGCAGGCCTGCCACAGCCTAAATCTGTCAAGGCCCATTCCACAAGGAAGGTGGGCTCATCCTGGGCGGCTGCCCGAGGGGTCTCGGCATTACAACTCTGCCGAGCAGCTACGTGGTCGGGGGAGAACACGTTTGTAAAATTCTACAAATTTGATACCCTGGCTAAAGAGGACCTGGAGTTCTCTCATTCGGTGCTGCAGAGTCATCCGCACTCTCCCGCCCGTTTGGGAGCTTTGGTATAATCCCCATGGTCCTGACGGAGTCCCCAGCATCCACTAGGACGTCAGAGAAAAATAAGAATTTACTTACCGATAATTCTATTTCTCGGAGTCCGTAGTGGATGCTGGGGTTCCTGAAAGGACCATGGGGAATAGCGGCTCCGCAGGAGACAGGGCACAAAAAGTAAAGCTTTAGGATCAGGTGGTGTGCACTGGCTCCTCCCCCTATGACCCTCCTCCAAGCCTCAGTTAGGTACTGTGCCCGGACGAGCGTACACAATAAGGAAGGATTTATGAATCCCGGGTAAGACTCATACCAGCCACACCAATCACACTGTACAACCTGTGATCTGAACCCAGTTAACAGTATGATAACAGCGGAGCCTCTGAAAGGATGGCTCACAACAATAATAACCCGATTTTTGTAACTATGTACAAGTAATGCAGATAATCCGCACTTGGGATGGGCGCCCAGCATCCACTACGGACTCCGAGAAATAGAATTATCGGTAAGTAAATTCTTATTTTCTCTATCGTCCTAGTGGATGCTGGGGTTCCTGAAAGGACCATGGGGATTATACCAAAGCTCCCAAACGGGCGGGAGAGTGCGGATGACTCTGCAGCACCGAATGAGAGAACTCCAGGTCCTCCTTAGCCAGGGTATCAAATTTGTAGGATTTTACAAACGTGTTTGCCCCTGACTAAATAGCCGCTCGGCAAAGTTGTAAAGCCGAGACCCCTCGGGCAGCCGCCCAAGATGAGCCCACCTTCCTTGTGGAATGGGCATTTACATATTTTGGCTGTGGCAGGCCTGCCACAGAATGTGCAAGCTGAATTGTATTACACATCCAACTAGCAAAAGTCTGCTTAAAAGCAAGAGCACCCAGTTTGTTGGGTGCATACAGGATAACAGCAAGTCAGTTTTCCTGACTCCAGCCGTCCTGGAACCTATATTTTCAGGGCCCTGACCACATCTAGCAACTTGGAGTCCTCCAAGTCCCTAGTAGGCGCAAGACACCCCAATAAGCTGGTTCAGGTGAAACACTGACACCACCTTAGGGAGAGAACTGGGGACGAGTCCGCAGCTCTGCCCTGTCCGAATGGACAAACAGATAATAAGAATTTACTTACCGATAATTCTATTTCTCGGAGTCCGTAGTGGATGCTGGGGTTCCTGAAAGGACCATGGGGAATAGCGGCTCCGCAGGAGACAGGGCACAAAAGTAAAGCTTTCCGATCAGGTGGTGTGCACTGGCTCCTCCCCCCATGACCCTCCTCCAAGCCAGCTAGGTACTGTGCCCGGACGAGCGTACACAATAAGGGAGGAATTTTGAATCCCGGGTAAGACTCATACCAGCCACACCAATCACACCGTACAACTTGTGATCAAAACCAGTTAACAGTATGATAACAGAGGAGCCTCTGAAAGATGGCTTCTTAACAATAACCCGAATTAGTTAACAATAACTATGTACAATTATTGCAGATAATCCGCACTTGGGATGGGCGCCCAGCATCCACTACGGACTCCGAGAAATAGAATTATCGGTAAGTAAATTCTTATTTTCTCTATCGTCCTAGTGGATGCTGGGGTTCCTGAAAGGACCATGGGGATTATACCAAAGCTCCCAAACGGGCGGGAGAGTGCGGATGACTCTGCAGCACCGAATGAGAGAACTCCAGGTCCTCCTTAGCCAGAGTATCAAATTTGTAAAATTTTACAAACGTGTTCTCCCCTGACCACGTAGCTGCTCGGCAAAGTTGTAATGCCGAGACCCCTCGGGCAGCCGCCCAAGATGAGCCCACCTTCCTTGTGGAGTGGGCCTTTACAGATTTAGGCTGTGGCAGGCCTGCCACAGAATGTGCAAGTTGGATTGTGCTACAGATCCAACGAGCAATCGTCTGCTTAGACGCAGGAGCACCCATCTTGTTGGGTGCATACAATATAAACAACGAGTCAGATTTTCTGACTCCAGCTGTCCTTGCAATATATATTTTTAATGCTCTGACAACGTCCAGTAACTTGGAGTCCTCCAAGTCACTTGTAGCCGCAGGCACTACAATAGGCTGGTTCAGATGAAATGCTGACACCACCTTAGGGAGAAAATGCGGACGAGTCCGCAGTTCTGCCCTGTCCGAATGGAAAATCAGATATGGGCTTTTGTAAGATAAAGCTGCCAGTTCTGACACTCTCCTGGCCGAAGCCAGGGCTAGTAACATGGTCACTTTCCATGTGAGATATTTTAAATCCACCTTTTTTAGTGGTTCAAACCAATGAGAATTTAGAAATTCCAAAACCACATTGAGATCCCACGGTGCCACTGGAGGCACCACAGGAGGCTGTATATGCAGCACTCCCTTAACAAAAGTCTGGACTTCAGGAACTGAAGCCAATTCTTTTTGAAAGAAAATCGACAGGGCCGAAATTTGAACCTTAATAGATCCCAATTTGAGACCCATAGACAATCCTGATTGCAGGAAATGTAGGAATCGACCCAGTTGAAATTCCTCCGTCGGAGCACTCCGATCCTCGCACCACGCAACATATCTTCGCCAAATGCGGTGATAGTGTTGCACGGTTACTTCCTTCCTTGCTTTAATCAAAGTAGGAATGACTTCTTCCGGCATGCCTTTTTCCTTTAGGATCCGGCGTTCAACCGCCATGCCGTCAAACGCAGCCGCGGTAAGTCTTGAAACAGACAGGGACCCTGCTGAAGCAAGTCCCTCCTTAGAGGTAGAGGCCACGGATCTTCCGTGATCATCTCTTGAAGTTCCGGGTACCAAGTCCTTCTTGGCCAATCCGGAACCACTAGTATCGTTCTTACGCCTCTTTGCCGTATAATTCTCAATACTTTTGGTATGAGAGGCAGAGGAGGAAACACATACACCGACTGGTACACCCAAGGCGTTACCAGCGCGTCCACAGCTATTGCCTGCGGATCTCTTGACCTGGCGCAATACCGGTCCAGTTTTTTGTTGAGGCGAGACGCCATCATGTCCACCATTGGTCTTTCCCAACGGGTTACCAGCATGTGGAAGACTTCCGGATGAAGTCCCCACTCTCCCGGGTGAAGGTCGTGTCTGCTGAGGAAGTCTGCTTCCCAGTTGTCCACTCCCGGGATGAACACTGCTGACAGTGCTATCACATGATTCTCTGCCCAGCGAAGAATCCTTGCAGCTTCTGCCATTGCACTCCTGCTTCTTGTGCCGCCCTGTCTGTTCACATGGGCGACTGCCGTGATGTTGTCCGACTGGATCAACACCGGTTTTCCTTGAAGCAGAGGTTCTGCCTGGCTTAGAGCATTGTAGATTGCTCTTAGTTCCAGAATGTTTATGTGAAGAGACGTTTCCAGGCTCGTCCACACTCCCTGGAAGTTTCTTCCTTGTGTGACTGCTCCCCAGCCTCTCAGGCTGGCGTCCGTGGTCACCAGGATCCAATCCTGTATGCCGAATCTGCGGCCCTCCAATAGATGAGCACTCTGCAACCACCACAGAAGAGATACCCTTGTCCTTGGAGACAGGGTTATCCGCTGGTGCATCTGAAGATGCGACCCTGACCATTTGTCTAACAGATCCCTCTGGAAAATTCGTGCATGGAATCTGCCGAATGGAATTGCTTCGTAAGAAGCCACCATTTTTCCCAGGACTCTTGTGCATTGATGTACAGACACCTTTCCTGGTTTTAGGAGGTTCCTGACAAGCTCGGACAACTCCTTGGCTTTTTCCTCCGGGAGAAAAACCTTTTTCTGAACCGTGTCCAGAATCATCCCTAGGAACAGCAGACGAGTTGTCGGCATTAACTGGGATTTTGGAATATTCAGAATCCAGCCGTGCTGTTTTAGCACTTCTTGAGACAGTGCTAATCCCCTCTCTAGCTGTTCTCTGGACCTTGCCCTTATTAGGAGATCGTCCAAGTATGGGATAATTAATACGCCTATTCTTCGAAGAAGAATCAACATCTCGGCCATTACCTTTGTAAAGACCCGAGGTGCCGTGGACAATCCGAACGGCAGCGTCTGAAACTGATAGTGACAGTTTTGTACAACGAAACTGAGGTACCCCTGGTGTGAGGGGTAAATTGGAACGTGGAGGTACGCATCCTTGATGTCCAAGGACACCATAAAGTCCCCTTCTTCCAGGTTCGCTATCACTGCTCTGAGTGACTCCATTTTGAACTTGAACTTCTTTATGTACAGGTTCAAGGACTTCAGAGTTAGAATAGGTCTTACCGAGCCGTCCGGCTTCGGTACCACAAATAGAGTGGAATAATACCCCTTTCCCTGTTGTAGAAGAGGTACCTTGACTATCACCTGCTGAGAGTACAGCTTGTGAATGGCTTCCAAAACCGTCTCCCTTTCGGAGGGGGACGTTGGTAAAGCAGACTTCAGGAAACGGCGAGGCGGATCTGTCTCTAGTTCCAACCTGTACCCCTGAGATATTATCTGCAGGATCCAGGGATCTACCTGCGAGTGAGCCCACTGCGCGCTGAAATGCTTGAGACGACCGCCCACCGCCCCCGAGTCCGCTTGAGAAGCCCCAGCGTCATGCTGAGGCTTTTGTAGAAGCGGGGGAGGGCTTCTGTTCCTGGGAAGGAGCTGCCTGTTGGTGTCTCTTCCCCCTTCCTCTGCCTCGTGGCAGATATGAATATCCCTTTGCTCTCTTGTTTTTAAAGGAACGAAAGGACTGCGGTTGAAAAGTCGGTGTCTTTTTCTGTTGGGGAGTAGCTTGAGGTAAAAAGGTGGATTTCCCGGCTGTAGCCGTGGCCACCAAATCTGATAGACCGACTCCAAATAACTCCTCCCCTTTATACGGCAAAACTTCCATATGCCGTTTTGAGTCCGCATCGCCTGACCACTGTCGCGTCCATAAACTTCTTCTGGCCGAAATGGACATAGCACTTACCCGTGATGCCAGTGTGCAGATATCCCTCTGTGCATCACGCATATAAAGAAATGCATCCTTTATTTGCTCTAAAGACAGTAAAACATTGTCCCTATCCAGGGTATCAATATTTTCAATCAGGGACTCTGACCAAACTACTCCAGCACTGCACATCCAGGCTGACGCTATAGCTGGTCGTAGTATAACACCTGTATGTGTGTATATACTTTTTTGGATATTTTCCATCCTCCTATCTGTTGGATCTTTAAGTGCGGCCGTCTCAGGAGAGGGTAACGCCACTTGTTTAGATAAGCGTGTGAGCGCCTTATCCACCCTAGGAGGTGTTTCCCAGCGCGCCCTAACCTCTGACGGGAAAGGGTATAAAGCTAATAACTTCTTTGAAATTAGCATCTTTTTATCGGGGGCAACCCACGCTTCATCACATACATCATTTAGTTCTTCTGATTCAGGAAAAACTATAGGTAGTTTTTTCACACCCCACATAATACCCTGTTTAGTGGTACCAGTAGTATCAGCTAAATGTAACGCCTCCTTCATTGCCAAAATCATATAACGTGTGGCCCTACTGGAAAATACGGTTGATTCGTCACCGTCGCCACTGGAATCAGTGCCTGTGTCTGGGTCTGTGTCGACCGACTGAGGCAAAGGGCGTTTTACAGCCCCTGACGGTGTTTGAGGCGCCTGGACAGGCACTAACTGATTGTCCGGCCGTCTCATGTCGACAAACGACTGCTTTAGCGTGTTGACACTATCCCGTAATTCCATAAATAAAGGCATCCATTCTGGTGTCGACCCCCTAGGAGGTGACATCCCCATATTTGGCAATTGCTCCGCCTCCACACCAATATCGTCCTCATACATGTCGACACACACGTACCGACACACAGCAGACACACAGGGAATGCTCTTAACGAAGACAGGACCCCACTAGCCCTTTGGGGAGACAGAGGGAGAGTTTGCCAGCACACACCAAAAGCGCTATATATGACAGGGATAGCCTTATAATAAGTGCTCCCTGTATAGCTGCTTTTATAATATAATTTTTGCCACTATTTTGCCCCCCCTCTCTTGTTTTACCCTGTTTCTGTAGTGCAGTGCAGGGGAGAGACCTGGGAGCCGTCCTGACCAGCGGAGCTGTGTAAGGAAAATGGCGCTGTGTGCTGAGGAGATAGGCCCCGCCCCTTTTCCGGCGGGCTCGTCTCCCGCTCTTTAGTGTATTCTGGCAGGGGTTAAATATCTCCATATAGCCCCGGAGGCTATATGTGAGGTATTTTTTAGCCAAATAGGTTTTCATTTGCCTCCCAGGGCGCTCCCCTCCCAGCGCCCTGCACCCTCAGTGACTGCCGTGTGAAGTGTGCTGAGAGGAAAATGGCGCACAGCTGCAGTGCTGTGCGCTACCTTTAGAAGACTGAGGAGTCTTCTGCCGCCGATTCTGGACCTCTTCATGTTTCAGCATCTGCAAGGGGGCCGGCGGCGAGGCTCCGGTGACCATCCAGGCTGTACCTGTGATCGTCCCTCTGGAGCTGATGTCCAGTAGCCAAGAAGCCAATCCATCCTGCACGCAGGTGAGTTCACTTCTTCTCCCCTAAGTCCCTCGTTGCAGTGATCCTGTTGCCAGCAGGACTCACTGTAAAATAAAAAACCTAAGCTAAACTTTCTCTAAGCAGCTCTTTAGGAGAGCCACCTAGATTGCACCCTTCTCGGCCGGGCACAAAAATCTAACTGGCTTGGAGGAGGGTCATGGGGGGAGGAGCCAGTGCACACCACCTGATCGGAAAGCTTTACTTTTGTGCCCTGTCTCCTGCGGAGCCGCTATTCCCCATGGTCCTTTCAGGAACCCCAGCATCCACTAGGACGATAGAGAAATGGGCTTTTTTGAGAAAAAAACCACCAATTTGACACTCGCCTGGTCCAGGCCAGGTCCAAGAGCATGTTCACTTTTCATGTGAGATGCTTCAAATCCACAGATTTGACTGGTTTTAAACCAATGTGTTTTGAGGAATCCCAGAACTACGTTGAGATCCCACAGTGCCACTGGAGGCACAAAAGGGGGTTGTATATGCAATACTCCCTTGACAAACTTCTGGACTTCAGGAACTGAAGCCAATTCTTTCTGGAAGAAAAATCGACAGGGCCGAAATTTGAACCTTAATGGACCCCAATTTGAGGCCCATAGACACTCCTGTTTGCAAGAAATGCAGGAATCGACCGAGTTGAAATTTCTTCGTGGGGCCTTCCTGGCCTCACACCACGCAACATATTTTCGCCACATGTGGTGATAATGTTGTGCGGTCACCTCCTTTCTGGCTTTGACCAGGGTAGGAATGACCTCTTCCTGAATGCCTTTTCCCTTAGGATCCGGCGTTCCACCGCCATGCCGTCAAACGCAGCTGCGGTAAGTCTTGGAACAGACATGGTACTTGCTGAAACAAGTCCCTTCTTAGCGGCAGAGGCCATAAGTCCTCTGTGAGCATCTCTTGAAGTTCCGGGTACCAAGTCCTTCTTGGCCAATCCGGAGCCATGAGTATAGTTCTTACTCCTCTACGTCTTATAATTCTCAGTACCTTAGGTATGAAAAGCAGAGGATGGAACATACACCGACTGGTACACCCACGGTGTTACCAGAACGTCCACAGCTATTGCCTGAGGGTCTCTTAACCTGGCGCAATACCTGTCCCGTTTTTTGTTCAGACGGGACGCCATCATGTCCACCTTTGGTAATTCCCAACGGTTTACAATTATGTGGAAAACTTCCCCATGAAGTTCCCACTCTGCCGGGTGGAGGTCGTGCCTACTGAGGAAGTCTGCTTCCCAGTTTCCATTCCCGGAATGAAACACTGCTGACAGTGCTATCACATGATTTTCCGCCCAGCGAAAAGTCCTTGCAGTTTTTGCCACTGCCCTCCTGCTTCTTGTGCCGCCCTGTCTATTTACGTGGGCGACTGCCGTGATGTTTTATCCCACTGGATCAATACCGGCTGACCTTGAAGCAGAGGTCTTGCTAAGCTTAGAGCATTATAATTTTACCCTTAGCTATATTTATGTGGAGAAAAATCTCCAGACTTGATCACACTCCCTGGAAATTTTTTCCTTGTGTGACTGCTCCCCAGCCTCTCGGGCTGGCCTCCGTGGTCACCAACATCCAAAACTGAATGCCGAATCTGCGGCCCTCTAGAAGATGAGCACTCTGTAACCACCACAGGAGAGACACCCTTGTCCTTGGATATAGGGTTATCCGCTGATGCATCTGAAGATGCGATCCGGACCATTTGTCCAGCAGATCCCACTGAAAAGTTCTTGCATGAAATCTGCCGACTGGAATTGCTTCGAAGGAAGTCACCATTTTTTTACCATGGCCCTTGTGCAATGATGCACTGATTTTAGGAGGTTCCTGACTAGCTCGGATAACTCCCTGGCTTTCTCTTCCGGGAGAAACACCTTTTTCTGGACTGTGTCCAGAATCATCCCTAAGCACAGGAGACTTGTTGTCGGGATCAGCTGCGATTTTGGAATATTTAGAATCCACCCCTGCTGTTGTAACAGTATCCGAGATAGTGCTACTCCGACCTCCAACTGTTCCCTGGACTTTGCCCTTATCAGGAGATCGTCCAAGTAAGGGATAATTAAGACGCCTTTTCTTCGAAGAAGAACCATCATTTCGGCCATTACCTTGGTAAAGACCCGGGGTGCCGTAGACAATCCAAACGGCAGCGTCTGAAACTGATAGTGACAGTTCTGTACCACGAACCTGAGGTACCCTTAGTGATAAGAGCAAATTTGGGACATGGAGGTAAGCATCCCTGATGTCTCGGGACACCAGATAGTCCCCTTCTTCCCGGTTCGTTATCACTGCTCTGAGTGACTCCATCTTGATTTGAACCTTTGTAAGTGTTCAAATTTTTTTAGATTTAGAATAGGTCTCACCTAGCCTTCTGGCTTCAGTACCACAATATAGTGTGGAATAATACCCCTTTTCTTGTTGTAGGAGGGGTAATTTAATTATCACCTGCTGGGAATACAGCTCGTGAATTTTTTCCCATACTGCCTCCTTGTCGGAGGGAGACCTTGGTAAAGCAGACTTCAGGAGCCTGCGCAGGGGAAACGTCTCGACATTCCAAACTGTACCCCTGGGATACTACTTGTAGGATCCAGGGGTCCTGTACGGTCTCAGCGTCATGCTGAGAGCTTGTCAGAAGCGGTGGAACGCTTCTGTTCCTGGGAATGGGCTGCCTGCTGCAGTCTTCTTCCCTTTCCTCTATCCCTGGGCAGATATGACTCTTATAGGGACGAAAGGACTGAAGCTGAAAAGACGGTGTCTTTTTCTGCAGAGATGTGACTTAGGGTAAAAACGGTGGATTTTCCAGCAGTTGCCGTGGCCACCAGGTCCGATGGACCGACCCCAAATAACTCCTCTTCCTTTATACGGCAATACACCTTTGTGCCGTTTGGAATCTGCATCACCTGACCACTGTCGTGTCCATAAACATCTTCTGGCAGATATGGACATCGCACTTACTCTTGATGCCAGAGTGCAAATATCCCTCTGTGCATCTCGCATATATAGAAATACATCCTTTAAATGCTCTATAGTCAATAAAATACTGTCCCTGTCAAGGGTATCAATATTTTTAGTCAGGGAATCCGACCAAGCCACCCCAGCTCTGCACATCCAGGCTGAGGCGATCGCTGGTCGCAGTATAACACCAGTATGTGTGTATATACTTTTTATGATATTTTTCCAGCATCCTGTCAGCTGGCTCCTTGAGGACGGCCCTATCTATAGACGGTACCGCCACTTGTTCTGATAAGCGTGTGAGCGCCTTATCCACCCTAAGGGGTGTTTCCCAACGCGCCCTAACTTCTGGCGGGAAAGGGTATACCGCCCATATTTTCTATCGGGGGGAACCCACGCATCATCACACACTTCATTTAATTTATCTGATTCAGGAAAAACTACGGTAGTTTTTTCACATCCCACATAATACCCTCTTTTGTGGTACTTGTAGTATCAGAAATATGTAACACCTCCTTCATTGCCCTTAACGTGTGGCCCTAATAAGGAATACGTTTGTTTATTCACCGTCGACACTGGATTCAGTGTCCCTGTCTGTGTCTGTGTCGACCGACTAAAGTAAACGGGCGTTTTAAAACCCCTGACGGTGTTTTTGAGACGTCTGGACCGGTACTAATTGTTTGTCGGCCGTCTCATGTCGTCAACCGACCTTGGCGCGTGTTGACATTATCACGTAATTCCCTAAATAAGCCATCCATTCCGGTGTCGACTCCCTAGAGAGTGACATCACCATTACAGGCAATTGCTCCGCCTCCTCACCAACATCGTCCTCATACATGTCGACACACACGTACCGACACACAGCACACACACAGGGAATGCTCTGATAGAGGACAGGACCTACTAGCCCTTTGGAGAGACAGAGGTAGAGTTTGCCAGCACACACCAAAAACGCTATAATTATATAGGGACAACCTTATATAAGTGTTTTCCCTTATAGCATCTTTTTTATATATTTCTAACGCCAAATTAGTGCCCCCCCTCTCTGTTTTAACCCTGTTTCTGTAGTGCAGTGCAGGGGAGAGCCTGGGAGCCTTCCCTCCAGCCTTTCTGTGAGGGAAAATGGCGCTGTGTGCTGAGGAGATAGGCCCCGCCCCTTTTTCGGCGGCCTCGTCTCCCGCTCTTAACGGATTCTGGCAGGGGTTAAATATCTCCATATAGCCCCCGGAGGCTATATGTGAGGTATTTTTAGCCAAAAAAGGTTTTCATTTGCCTCCCAGGGCGCCCCCCTCCCAGCGCCCTGCACCCTCAGTGACTGCCGTGTGAAGTGTGCTGAGAGGAAAATGGCGCACAGCTGCAGTGCTGTGCGCTACCTTAAGAAGACTGAGAAGTCTTCTGCCGCCGATTCTGGACCTCTTCTCGTTTCAGCATCTGCAAGGGGGCCGGCGGCGAGGCTCCGGTGACCATCCAGGCTGTACCTGTGATCGTCCCTCTGGAGCTAATGTCCAGTAGCCAAAGAAGCCAATCCATCCTGCACGCAGGTGAGTTCACTTCTTCTCCCCTAAGTCCCTCGTTGCAGTGATCCTGTTGCCAGCAGGACTCACTGTAAAATAAAAAACCTAAGCTAAACTTTTCAAAGCAGCTCTTTAGGAGAGCCACCTAGATTGCACCCTTCTCGGCCGGGCACAAAAATCTAACTGAGGCTTGGAGGAGGGTCATAGGGGGAGGAGCCAGTGCACACCACCTGATCCTAAAGCTTTACTTTTTGTGCCCTGTCTCCTGCGGAGCCGCTATTCCCCATGGTCCTTTCAGGAACCCCAGCATCCACTAGGACGATAGAGAAATAAGATTTTACTTACCGATAAATCTATTTCTCGTAGTCCGTAGTGGATGCTGGGCGCCCATCCCAAGTGCGGATTGTCTGCAATACTTGTATATAGTTATTGTTACAAAAAAAAATCGGGTTGTTATTGTTGTGAGCCGTCTGTTCAGAGGCTCCTACGTTTGTCATACTGTTAACTGGGTTCAGATCACAAGTTGTACGGTGTGATTGGTGTGGCTGGTATGAGTCTTACCCGGGATTCAAAATCCTTCCTTATTGTGTACGCTCGTCCGGGCACAGTATCCTAACTGAGGCTTGGAGGAGGGTCATAGGGGGAGGAGCCAGTGCACACCACCTGATCCTAAAGCTTTATTTTTGTGCCCTGTCTCCTGCGGAGCCGCTAATCCCCATGGTCCTGACGGAGTCCCCAGCATCCACTACGGACTACGAGAAATAGATTTATCGGTAAGTAAAATCTTATTTTTATAACACCAACATTTTTTATAACAAATGGTTGCCCGACCAAAGTCCTCCAAGTTATTAGTTGTTATTATTATGCTTTATTGTCCATAGTACAGTATGGAGAATCAGTTACATTAAAACACAGCCACTTCAATATAGTGACCATTTGCAGTATCTTCATTTGTAGATGGAATCTGACGAGCAGGGAAACAATGACCAATCTCTTGCAAGAACAATACATTTTTCTGGTATGCCACTGTTACTAACTGAAACTACAGTTTGGCAGAATGCTATTAAATGATAAAAACATGATAATGCTTGCCCTGAATATACAAGTCTAGTGAAGTCTGACAGGGATGTAGTTAATATATCCCGGCAGTCGGGATCCCAGTGGTCAGATTACCGATGCCGGGATCCTGACCACCAAGAATGCCGACAGCTGCGACAGGGCTATTCCCACTCGTGGGTGTCCAAGAAACCCATAAAATGGGAATAGAACCTGTGGCGAGTGCAGTGAGTCCGCAGCGTGGTGAGCGCAGCAAGCTCGCAAGGGGCTTTATAGTGCTCGCCCCGCTGCCGGCATTCTGGCGTCAGGGATCCTGGCGTCAGTATTCTAACCACCGGGATCCTGGCCACTGGGATTCCATACCCAACCCATCTGACAAATTTAAACTCAACAAAGCCCTGTGTCTTGCAGAACTTACAAAAGGAAGGGCAGATTTGTGGGACAAGCAATGAAACTATGTGGTAACATCTAATGGCAACAGGCATACTGTAGCATATATAGAAAATAGCACTATTTCCCCTGTATCTATCCGACCCCATCCCAGGCAAACTGTGTCTCCAACAGCAGCAATACATGCCTGTCTTCTGCTTGGCCCTGTGCTCCTCTTCTTCTCTTCATCAGCCCATGCTGCGCTGTCCATCGGTGTTTGCCATTGATGGTTGCCATCGATGGCAAAACTGTGAGTGGCTATCAATGGTCACCAACTATGCTATGGGAGACCATTGATGGTTTCACTCATTACTGGTCATCCCTGTTATTTCAGTGAATGACCCATGAGCCAATCACATCCCAGGGGCATGTCTTCATGAATGTCAGGGGCGGAGCTATGCTCAGTGTTCCAACACCTTGCAAAAAAAAAAAAAAAAATATATATATATATATATATATATATATATATATTATGCTGTGCCATCGATGGAGGGAAACCACCTGGTCCTTTTCCATCGATGGCAAAAGCATTCGACATCATCCATAAACCATTGACAATTAGTAATCATCGATGGACGATGACCATCCCTGCTACTACAAGGTCCTCCCAGATAGTATTCTGTGTACTTTTCCTTAGTTGCACTGTCTCATGATAAAGGGTACCTAATATAGCAAAATTACAACTTTTCCAGCTCTGCAGTGAGTACTCTCTCTATGCCTATCTAGTAACAGCTGTCACTTTCCTGATGGATTACAGTAAAACAATTATATAGTATCAGATGCATTAGAGAGCTTTGTTTATTCTCCTGGACATTCTCTGAATATGAGAGTACAGTACAGTACCATGTACAGTACCAACACCAAGCTATGTGTGCAAATGCTAGGAGCTTAGGAAATAAAATCCCAGAACTAAGTGCAATAATGACAAGGGATGATCTAGATATTGTGGCAATTACAGAGTCATGGTGCAATGAAAATCATGACTGGGACATAGCTATACCGGGATATACTTTATTTACGAAGGACAGAATGGGAAAAATCGGAGGAGTGGTAGCAATGTATGTAAAAAAAAATAAGAATTTACTTACCGATAATTCTATTTCTCGGAGTCCGTAGTGGATGCTGGGGTTCCTGAAAGGACCATGGGGAATAGCGGCTCCGCAGGAGACAGGGCACAAAAAAGTAAAGCTTTACTAGGTCAGGTGGTGTGCACTGGCTCCTCCCCCTATGACCCTCCTCCAGACTCCAGTTAGGTACTGTGCCCGGACGAGCATACACAATAAGGGAGGCATTTTGAATCCCGGGTAAGACTCATACCAGCCACACCAATCACACCGTACAACTTGTGATCTAAACCCAGTTAACAGTATGACAACAGAAAGGGCCTCTTAAAGATGGCTCCTTAACAATAACCCGAATTAGTTAACAATAACTATGTACAAGTATTGCAGATAATCCGCACTTGGGATGGGCGCCCAGCATCCACTACGGACTCCGAGAAATAGAATTATCGGTAAGTAAATTCTTATTTTCTCTATCGTCCTAAGTGGATGCTGGGGTTCCTGAAAGGACCATGGGGATTATACCAAAGCTCCCAAACGGGCGGGAGAGTGCGGATGACTCTGCAGCACCGAATGAGAGAACTCCAGGTCCTCCTTTGCCAGGGTATCAAATTTGTAAAATTTTACAAACGTGTTCTCCCCCGACCACGTAGCTGCTCGGCAGAGTTGTAATGCCGAGACCCCTCGGGCAGCCGCCCAAGATGAGCCCACCTTCCTTGTGGAGTGGGCTTTTACAGTTTTAGGCTGTGGCAGGCCTGCCACAGAATGTGCAAGTTGAATTGTGTTACAAATCCAACGAGCAATCGACTGCTTAGAAGCAGGTGCGCCCAACTTGTTGGGTGCATACAATATAAACAGCGAGTCAGATTTTCTGACTCCAGCCGTCCTTGCAATGTATATTTTTAAGGCTCTGACAACGTCCAACAACTTGGAGTCCTCCAAGTCGCTAGTGGCCGCAGGCACCACAATAGGTTGGTTCAGATGAAATGCTGATACCACTTTAGGGAGAAAATGCGGACGAGTCCGCAGTTCTGCCCTATCCGAATGGAAGATTAGATAAGGACTTTTATAAGATAAAGCCGCCAATTCAGATACTCTCCTGGCAGAGGCCAGGGCTAGTAACATAGTCACTTTCAATGTGAGATATTTCAAATCCACCTTTTTCAATGGTTCAAACCAATGGGATTTGAGGAAATCTAAAACTACATTTAGATCCCACGGTGCCACCGGAGGCACCACAGGAGGCTGTATATGCAGTACTCCCTTGACAAAAGTCTGGACCTCAGGGACAGAGGCCAATTCTTTTTGGAAGAATATTGACAGGGCCGAAATTTGAACCTTAATGGATCCCAATTTGAGACCCATAGATAATCCTGATTGCAGGAAATGTAGGAAACGACCCAGTTGGAATTCCTCCGTCGGAACCCTCCGATCCTCGCACCACGCTACATATTTTCGCCAAATGCGGTGATAATGTTTCACGGTGACTTCCTTCCGTGCCTTAATCAAGGTAGGAATGACTTCTTCTGGAATGCCTTTCCCTTTTAGGATCTGGCGTTCAACCGCCATGCCGTCAAACGCAGCCGCGGTAAGTCTTGAAAAAGACAGGGACCCTGCTGTAGCAGGTCCCTTCTCAGAGGTAGAGGCCACGGTTCGTCCGTGAGCATCTCTTGAAGTTCCGGATACCAAGTCCTTCTCGGCCAATCCGGAACCACTAGTATTGTTCTTACTCTTCTTTGCCGTATGATCTTCAATACCTTTGGTATGAGCGGCAGAGGAGGAAACACATACACTGACTGGTACACCCAAGGAGTTACCAGTGCGTCCACAGCTATTGCCTGTGGATCTCTTGACCTGGCGCAATATTTGTCCAGTTTCTTGTTGAGGCGAGACGCCATCATGTCTACAATTGGTCTTTCCCAACGGTCTATTAACATGTTGAAGACTTCTGGATGTAGACCCCACTCTCCCGGATGAAGATCGTGTCTGCTGAGGAAGTCTGCTTCCCAGTTGTCCACGCCCGGGATGAACACTGCTGACAGTCTATCACGTGATTCTCCGCCCAGCGAAGAATCTTGGCAGCTTCTGCCATTGCACTCCTGCTTCTTGTGCCGCCCTGCCTGTTTACATGGGCGACCGCCGTGATGTTGTCCGACTGAATCAACACCGGCTTTCCTTGCAGGAGAAGTTCCGCCTGGCTTAGAGCATTGTAGATTGCTCTTAGTTCCAGAATGTTTATGTGAAGAGACTTTTCCAGACTCGTCCATACTCCCTGGAAGTTTCTTCCTTGTGTGACTGCTCCCCAGCCTCTCAGGCTGGCGTCCGTGGTCACCAGGATCCAATCCTGAATGCCGAATCTGCGGCCTTCTAATAGGTGAGCCTTCTGCAACCACCACAGAAGTGACACCCTTGTCTTTGGTGACAGGGTTATTCGCAGGTGCATCTGCAGATGCGACCCTGACCATTTGTCCAACAGATCCCTTTGGAATATTCTTGCATGGAATCTGCCGAATGGAATTGCTTCGTAAGAAGCCACCATTTTTCCCAGGACTCTTGTGCATTGATGTACTGACACTTTTCCTGGTTTTAGGAGGTTCCTGACCAGATCGGATAACTCCTTGGCTTTTTCCTCTGGAAGGAAAACCTTTTTCTGAACCGTGTCCAGAATCATTCCTAGGAACAGCAGACGAGTTGTCGGGATTAAATGGGATTTTGGAATATTCAGAATCCACCCGTGTTGTCTTAGCACCTCTTGAGATAGTGCTAAAGCTGTCTCCAGCTGTTCTCTGGACCTTGCCCTTATTAGGAGATCGTCCAAGTATGGGATAACTAATACGCCTTTTCTTCGAAGAAGAATCATCATCTCGGCCATTACCCTGGTAAAGACCCGAGGCGCCGTGGACAATCCGAACGGCAGCGTCTGAAACTGATAGTGACAGTTTTGAACAATGAACCTGAGGTACCCTTGGTGTGCGGGGTAAATCGGAACGTGTAGATACGCATCCTTGATGTCCAAGGATACCATAAAGTCCCCTTCTTCCAGGTTCGCTATCACTGCTCTGAGTGACTCCATCTTGAACTTGAACTTTTTTATGTAGAGGTTCAAGGACTTCAGATTTAGAATAGGCCTTACCGAGCCATCCGGCTTCGGTACCACAAATAGAGTGGAATAATACCCCTTTCCTTGTTGTAATAGGGGTACTTTGACTATCACCTGCTGAGCGTACAGCTTGTGAATGGCTTCCAACACCCTCTCCCTTTCGGAAGAGACGGTTGGTAAGGCAGACTTCAGGAAACGATGAGGAGGATCCGTCTCTAATTCCAACCTGTACCCCTGAGATATTATCTGCAGGATCCAGGGGTCTACCTGCGAGTGAGCCCACTGCGCGCTGTAATTTTTGAGACGGCCCCCCACTGTCCCCGAGTCCGCTTGAGAGGCCCCAGCGTCATGCTGAGGTTTTTGCAGGAGCCGGGGAGGGCTTCTGTTCCTGGGAAGGAGCTGCCTGTTGGTGTCTCTTCCCTCTTCCTCTGCCTCGTGGCAGGTACGACAAGCCCTTTGCTCTCTTATTTTTGTAGGAGCGAAAAGGCTGCGGTTGAAAGGTCGGTGCCTTTCTCTGTTGGGGAGTGACTTGAGGTAAAAAAGTGGATTTCCCGGCAGTAGCCGTGGCCACCAAGTCTGATAGACCAACTCCAAATAACTCCTCCCCTTTATACGGCAAAACCTCCATGTGACGTTTTGAATCCGCATCGCCTGTCCACTGTCGTGTCCATAAGGCTCTTCTGGCTGAAATGGACATAGCACTCACCCGAGATGCCAGTGTGCAAATATCCCTCTGTGCATCACGCATATAGATAAATGCATCCTTTATTTGTTCTAACGACAGTAAAACATTGTCCCTATCTAGGGTATCAATATTTTCAATCAGGGATTCTGACCAAACTACTCCAGCACTGCACATCCAGGCAGTTGCTATAGCTGGTCGTAGTATAACACCTGCATGTGTGTATATATTCTTTTGAATAACTTCCATCTTTCTATCTGATGGATCCTTAAGTGCGGCCGTCTCAGGAGAGGGTAACGCCACTTGTTTGGATAAGCGTGTGAGCGCCTTGTCCACCTTAGGGGGTGTTTCCCAGCGCGCCCTAACCTCTGGCGGGAAAGGGTATAATGCCAATAACTTTTTTGAAATTATCAACTTTTTATCAGGAGCAACCCACGCTTCATCACACACGTCATTTAATTCTTCTGATTCAGGAAAAACTGTTTGTAGTTTTTTCACACCATACATAATACCCTGTTTTACGGTATCTGTAGTATCAGCTAAATGTAACGTCTCCTTCATTGCCAAAATCATATAACGTGTGGCCCTACTGGAAAATACGTTTGAATTTCTACCGTCGTCACTGGAATCAGTGCCCGTGTCTGGGTCTGTGTCGACCGACTGAGGCAAAGGGCGTTTTACAGCCCCTGACGGTGTTTGAGGCGCCTGGACAGGCATTAATTGATTGTCCGGCCGCCTCATGTCCTCAACTGACTGTTTAAGGGAAGATAAACCATCACGTAATTCCACAAATAAAGGCATCCATTCTGGTGTCGACCCCCTGGGGGGTGACATCTGCATATTTGGCAATTGCTCCGCCTCCACACCAATATCGTCCTCATACATGTCGACACCACGTACCGACACACACCGCAAACTCACAGGGAATGCTCTAATGAAGACAGGACCCACTAGCCCTTTTGGGGAGACAGAGGGAGAGTCTGCCAGCACACACCACAAAGCGCTATATATACAAGGGATATCCTTATATTAAGTGCTCCCTTATAGCTGCTTTAATATATATATATATATAGCCATTAATGTGCCCCCCCTCTCTGTTTTACCCTGTTTCTGTAGTGCAGTGCAGGGGAGAGACCTGGGAGCCGTTCTGACCAGCGGAGCTGTGACAGAAAATGGCGCCGTGTGCTGAGGAGATAGGCCCCGCCCCTTTTTCGGCGGGTTCTTCTCCCGCTATTTTTCCAGTCAGGCAGGGGTTAAATATCTCCATATAGCCCCTATGGGCTATATGTGAGGTATTTTTAGCCTTGTATAAGGTTTATATTTGCCTCTCAGAGCGCCCCCCCCCAGCGCTCTGCACCCTCAGTGACTGCCCAGTGAAGTGTGCTGAGAGGAAAATGGCGCACAGCTGCAGTGCTGTGCGCTACCTTATGAAGACTGAGGAGTCTTCAGCCGCCGGTTTCCGGACCTCTTCACGCTTCAGCATCTGCAAGGGGGTCGGCGGCGCGGCTCCGGGACCGGACTCCACGGCTGGGCCTGTGTTCGATCCCTCTGGAGCTAATGGTGTCCAGTAGCCAAGCAGCAAATCCACTCTGCATGCAGGTGAGTTTACTACTTTCCCCCTAAGTCCCACGTTGCAGTGATCCTGTTGCCAGCAGGACTCACTGTAAAGAAAAAAACCTAAACTAAACTTTCTCTAAGCAGCTCTTTAGGAGAGCCACCTAGATTGCACCCTTCTCGTTCGGGCACAAAATCTAACTGGAGTCTGGAGGAGGGTCATAGGGGGAGGAGCCAGTGCACACCACCTGACCTAGTAAAGCTTTACTTTTTTGTGCCCTGTCTCCTGCGGAGCCGCTATTCCCCATGGTCCTTTCAGGAACCCCAGCATCCACTTAGGACGATAGAGAAAGCATAATTACTACCTTAATACAAAGTATTGAAGAAAAAACTGAGGCCCTTTGAGTGACCATAGAAACAGGGGAGAAGTCGATTATTCGTATTAGCATGATATACAGGCCACCAGGACAGGAAGAAGAACTGGACAAGAACCTATTGCAGGACATAACTAAAATGGCATTAAAAGGAGAGGTAATAATCATGGGAGACTTTAATCTCCCTGATGTAAACTGGGAGGTGTCTGTTGCTAGCTTAACTAGAGTTAGAGACATTTTAAATTCCCTTCAGGAAGCATCCTTCCACCAATTGGTGAGGAAGCCCACTTGGAAAGACGCAATATTAGACTAAATACTTACAAATGGAGACAGACTATCGGACATAAAAGTGGGTGAAAACCTGGGATCCAGTGATCATCAAGCAGTATGGTTCAGCATGAAGACAGAGACTGACTCATCCCATACAAAAACAAAAGGTGTTGGATTTTAGGAAGGCTGATTTTGTAGGGATGGGAAAATGTGTAAGCAATTCTTTGGCAGAGTAGAGGAACTTGGAAGCAGTGCAAGAGAGGTGGGAAACATTAAAAAGTGCAATATTAAAGACAACAGACCTTTATATCAAAAGTGTTAGGAAAAACACAAGGAAAAGGAAGCCAGTGTGATTTGCAAAAGAAGTAGCAAATATTGTGAAAGAAAAAAATATGTCTTTTAGGAAATATAAGCAGACACAAAATAATGAAGACAAAGAGATATATCTTGTTAGACAGAAGGAGACTAATGGGCCCTACACACTGGCAGATAATACTGAAAGATATGAACGATCTCGTTCATTAATGAACGAGATACCGTTCATATCTTTCAGTGTGGAGGCACCGCGCTCGTTCATCGCTGGTGCCCCGTCGCTTGTGCATGCAGGCCAATATGGACGATATCGTCCATATTTGCCTGCACTGCTATGGAGCAGGGTGACGGGGGGAAAGAAGAAACTTCACTCCCACATCACTAACCCCCCCTCCCCCCCGCTGCCATGTCGCCTGTTTTAGTTGCCCTTCTTTGTACAGTCTCTAATGTATTAATATCCTTTTGAAGATATGGCCTCCAGGTTTGAGCACAGTATTCTAAATGAGGTTGTACCAATGACCTATACAGTGGCATTATTACTTCTTTCTTTCTGCTGCTGATTCCTCTCCCAATGCAGCCAAGCATCTGACTGGCCTTCCTCATTGCTTTGTTACATTGCTTACCTGCCTTTAAGTCACCTGAAATAGTGACTCCTAGATCCCTTTCCTCCTCAGTAGTTTCCAGTATAGTGCCATTAATACTATATTTAGCTTTTGGATTTTTGAGACCCAAGTGCATGATTTTGCATTTTTGGGCATTAAACTGTAATTGCCACACTCTAGTCTACCTAGATCCTCAGTCATTTGTTTTACCCCACCTGGTGTGTCTACCCTGTTGCATACCTTTGTGTCATCGGAAAAAAGGCAATACTTTCCCTTTAATGCCATTTGCAGTGTCACCAATAAAGATATTAAAAAGCACTGGTCCAAGTACAGATCCCTGGGGTACTCCACTGGTAACATTTCCCTCCTGTGAATGCACTCCATTTACCACAACTCTGTTTTCTATCCTGCAACCAAGATCTTATCCATTCAATAATCCTAGTATCCAATCCCAAATTTCCAAGTTTATTTAGCAGTGGAACAGTGTCTAAAGCCTTACTAAAGTCTAGATAAACTATATCCACAGCTCCACCTTTATCCATCAGTTTAGTCACACAGTCAAAAAAGTCAATAAGATTTGTTTGACATGATCTCCCCCCAGTGAATCCATGCTGTTTGGGATCCTGTAAATTGCTGGATTTGAGATAATCTACAAGTCTTTCTTTTAAGAGTGTTTCCATCAATTTCCCTACTACTGATGTAAGACTCACTGGTCTGTAGTTGTTTGCCTCTTCCTTGCTTCCACTTTTGTGCAGTGGGACTATGTTCGCTCTTTTCTAGTCCTCTGGAATTACCCCTGTAGCTAATGACTGGTTGAATAATTCTGTCAATGGTGCTACCAGCACCTCTTTAAGTTCTTTTAGTATCCTTGGATGTATCCCATCTGGCCCCATAGATGTGTCCACTTTTAGCTCTGAGAGTTCTGTTAGGACCTTCTCCTCTATAAATGTACTTGTTTCATTTTCTTGAATATCCCTGCAACTTAACTGTTAGGGGGGGGGGGGGGGGGGTCTGGAGAAATATAAGGAAAAATTACTTCACAGAAAAAGTAGTGGACAAGTGGAATTGGAATAGCCTCCCATCAGAGGTGGTAGAAGCTAAGGGGTAAGTGTATGAAGCAGTGATAAGAGCGGAGAAGTGAGCCGGTGAAGAAGTGGCCCATGGCAACCGATCAAGATTGAAGTAACATTTATAAGTTGCATACTATAAAATTATAGCATTGAAAGGATAGGGGGAATGGGATATGCTCTGCACTAGCTGAACAATTGATGATACCAAATTCTGAAGAAAAAGCCCCGATCAATATCAGTCAGTAAGTCAGTCACTAATTGCTGGATATTCGAGGGTGCAACCGGAGACAACTGTGTTATACAAAAAAAAGGAAGAGGAAATAATATAAATTACTATAAAATTATACAAAGCAGTTTGCCATGGGCCACTTCTACCCCTAAGACAGTAGAGCAATTTAAACATGCATGGGATAGACATAAGGATATCCTTACAGAGAAATAAGGATCAAATAAGTTTTGAGATAAAAATCTGGTTAAAAAAAAAGGGCAGACTAGATGGGCCAAGTGGTTCTTATCTGCCGTCAAATTCTATGTTTCTATGGAGGTCATCCCGAGTTGATCGCTAGCTGCTTTCATTCGCTGCGCAGCGATCAGGCAAAATATCGGCACTTCTGCGCATGCGGCGCAATGCGCACGCACGTCGTACTATTACAACGAACGATGTAGTTTCAAACAAGGTCTAGCAAAGCTTTTCAGTCGCACTGCTGGCCACAGAGTGATTGACAGGAAGAGGGCGTTTCTGGGTGTCAACTGACCGTTTTCCGGGAGTGTTCGAAAAAACGCAGGCATGCCAGGATAAACGCAGGCGTGGCTGGGCGAACGCAGGGCGTGTTCGTGACGTCAAAACAGGAACTGAATAGTCTGAAGTGATCGCAAGCGCTGAGTAGGTCTGAAGCTACTCTGAAACTGCACAAAATTATTTTGTAGCCGCTCTGCGATCCTTTCGTTCGCACATCTGCTAAGCTAAAATACACTCCCAGTGGGAGGCGGCATAGCGTTTGCACGGCTGCTAAAAACTGCTAGCGAGTGAACTAAGCACTTAGTTCAACCCTTTAAATAAATTCTTATTGTTCTTATATTTTTCTGTTTACAGTATATCTAATATCTGTTATTTTTCCCCCTAGATACAGTATAGGAAAGTTATTTGGCTGCAGAATGGGGATTGGGTAAAAACCAGAACGGTCCGGACCCCTAAACGCCAGACCGGATACCTGCAGCAATCTCAGTCACTTTGGCGATAGTAGTGCGTATTCTCTTCCACGGGGTGTCTCGTCCCGTGGGGGAGGAATGTGACAGCAGTCACCAGTGAGACAGGAAGGGAAAGATTAGTCTTTCTGTGTGATCCAGGGATGAGGTAAAACAACATTTTACTCTAATGGGCAAAACCATGTGCAGTGCAGGTGGGGCAGATATAACATGTGCAGAGAGAGTTAGATTTGGGTGGGGTGTGTTCAAACTGAAATCTAAATTGCAGTGTAAAAATAAAGCAGTCAGTATTTACCCTGCACAGAAACAAAATAACCCACCCAAATCTAACTCTCTTTGCACATGTTACATCTGCCCCACTTGCAGTGCACATAGGGGGTCATTCCGACCTGATCGCACACTGCCATTTTTCGCAGTGCAGCGATCAGGTCACTACTGCGCATGCATATGCACTGCAATGTGCAGGTGCATTGTATGGGTACAAACCGGATCGTTGCTGTGCAATGGATTTAACAAAGAATCCATTCGCACAGCCGATCGCAAGGAGATTGACAGGAAGAGGGCTTTTGTGGGTGGCAACTGACCGTTTTCAGGGAGTGTTTGGAAAAATGCAGGCGAGTCCAGGCGTTTGCAGGGCGGGTGTCTGACGTAAATTCCGGGACCGTACAGGCTGAATTGATCGCAACGGCTGAGTAAGTTCTGAGCTACTCAGAAACTGCACTAACTATTTTTGTACCGCTCGGCTGCACATGCGATCGCACCCTTGCACAGCAAATATACACTCCCCAGTGGGTGGTAACTATGTGTTCACACGGCTGCAAAAAGTAGCTAGCGAGCAATCAACTCGGAATGACCCCCATAGTTTTGCCCATTAGAGGAAAATGTTGTTTTGCAATCAACCTTGGGGATACGGTCGTTAGGTCGACCCAAGTTAGGTCGACACTCATTAGGTCGACCACTGAAGGTCGGCATTGCCATTAGGTCGACATGCATTAGATCGACATGACCGGTAGGTCGACATGTACTAGGTTGACAGGTCAAATGGTCGATATGAGTTTTTCCCATTCCTCCCCCCCCATTTTTTCATACTTAATGATCCATGTGGACTATGATTGGAATGGTAACCTGTGCCGAGCGGTAGCGGAGCGAGGCACCATGGCTAAAGCATGGTGAGCGAAGCGAGCCATGTGAGGGGACACGGTGCACTAATTTGGGTTCCCCGTCACTTTACGGAGAAAACGACACCAAAAACAGTCAAAAAACTCATGTTGACCTTTTGACCTGTCGACCTAGTACATGTCGGCCAAATGCATGTTGACCTAATGGCAATATCAACCTTCAATGGTCGACCTAATGAGTGTTGACCTAAGTTCATACTTGCCTACCTGACCCTCTCCATGAGGGAGAAAATGCTCTGTTCCTGGACTTTCCTGGTAATGTATGATTGCCATCACCTGTGGTGCGCTAGTAAATTGATAAGAAAGGTGTTTCACCACAGGTGATGGCAATCATACATTACCAGGAAAGTCCAGGAACAGAGCATTTTCTCCCTCATGGAGAGGGTCAGGTAGGCAAGTATGCCTAAGTTGGGTCGACCCAACGACCCATACCCCAACCCTGAAGTAGGCCCTAAATCACCAAAACCTCACCTCTTACAGCAAATCATGGGCCATAACATTTGGCCCAGAGATTTTATTCTAATTTTTTATAAATTTTCTCTCCATTGGTAGTGTGGCATCCCACTCCTGAGGGATACCCCTTTTATGGAAACATAGGAAAGGGTTACAAGCTGTGGCTCGATTGTGTCACTTGTGAACTTGATGAACTGTGACAGTCTGGGATTCTGCAATTGCAGCCTGTGTGCTAGGCAACTGAGGCTGTGCAAAAGGAAAACAATCTGGAGGGTGTTGAGACCCAGGAGAATCTGACTGTGCCTGAGAGGAGAGCGGGAGGAGCCTGCTCTGGGAGAGACTGCACCTGACGGAGCTTGTACAGTGTGTGAGATTCAAGTACCGACCAGCGTTACATGGAGTGAATATTCTACATACTGTGATTAACTGCAGCTCAGAAGGAGAGAGGAAAGTTACTGTGCAAAGAGGGGAAGCAGAGCGGTGTGATCGTTCCACTCAGTAACCGGGTGACAGTGATCGAAGGAGAGAAGACACTGGCAGCGTGGCGCTGCACGGCCAGACAGCAAAGCTTGTGTGAGGTGGCCCCTGAGTAAGCAGATCATCACTAGTCGTAGGACATGTGAGTATGGCTAAGTTAGCCACTGGGTTCTGGAATATGCATTACAGTGCGGTGGGGAAATAGCGCAGACCGCAGCCCCTCACACGCCAGCGGAGCAGCTTAATGACTGGGACAGTCTCATACACTATATTAAGCAGTTGCGAACGGGTGTGAAGACCCATGATTAGCCTCTGAAGGAGTGTGCAGTAATATAAAGGTCCCCCTGCCCCTCAATGGACTCCAAGGCTGGCAGACTATATAAGAGAGAGACTCTGGTCGCTAATCACTGAACACTGCCCTTATCTGACACACGGCAGTAAAGCTGAATCACTGCTATTCTATTGAAACTGACATTTATTAAGCAGTGACCCTTGAAAAGTGATCCTTGACACTGCAGCGTCACCTGGTGATAATAGTAAATAACAAGACTTTGGGGGTCATTCTTACCCAATCGCACGCTGCAGTTTATTGCAGCGGTGCGATCAGGTCAGAACTGCGCATGCGCTGGCGTCGCAGTGCGCCGGCGCATGCCAGACGGCCGAAGGTCGTCGGGCCGCTACGATCGCCTCTGCCTGATTGACAGGCAGAGGCGGTCGCTGAGTGGGGGGGCGAAACGGCAGCTTTTGGCCGCCGTTTCGTGGCCGCGGTCCGGCCAATGCAGGCGTGGCCTGACCGAACGGGGGGCGGGCCGCAGCGGCTGCGTGACGTCACACGCAGCCGCAGCGGGCCGGGGAGCAATGAGTTGCTCCCGGCCAGCACGCTAAAGCTGCGCTGAGCGGGAGCTACTCTTGCAGTGTAAAGGCATTGCCGCCAGGGCCGGTGCTAGGGTGTTCGGCGCCCTCCTGCAAACTATCACTTTTGCACCTTTCTACAAATACCAATCTCATCCTCAGAGCTGTAACTAGACATTTTGGTGCCCCCCCACCCCCAAGATCTATAACATGGACAGTTCGTGTCTCAATTATAAAAAATTACGCCACACAGTAGTATCACTTATACACACCAGGTAGAGCCCCTTATATACATTACGCCAGGTAGAGACCCCTTTTACACATTGCACCAGGTAGAGCCAGTCACACCTTAATCCAGGTAGAGCACCCTTCACACATTGCACCAGGTAGAGCCAGTCACACATTATTCCAGGTAGAGCACCTTTTTACACATTGCGCAAGGTAGAGCCAGTCACTCATTATTCCAGGTAGAGCACCTTTTTACACGTTGCGCCAGGTAGAGCCAGTCACTCATTATTCCAGGTAGAGCACCTTTTTACACGTTGCGCCAGGTAGAGCCAGTCACTCATTATTCCAGGTAGAGCACCTTTTTACACGTTGCGCCAGGTAGAGCCAGTCACACATTATTCCAGGTAGAGCACCTTTTTACACGTTGCGCCAGGTAGAGCCAGTCACACATTATTCCAGGTAGAGCACCTTTTTACACGTTGCGCCAGGTAAAGCCAGTCACTCATTATTCCAGGTAGAGCACCCTTCATACATTGCACCAGGTAGAGCCAGTCACACATTATTCCAGGTAGAGCACCTTTTTACACGTTGCGCCAGGTAGAGCCAGTCACACATTATTCCAGGTAGAGCACCTTTTTACACGTTGCGCCAGGTAAAGCCAGTCACTCATTATTCCAGGTAGAGCACCCTTCACACATTGCACCAGGTAGAGCCAGTCACACATTATTCCAGGTAGAGCACCTTTTTACACATTGCGCAAGGTAGAGCCAGTCACTCATTATTCCAGGTAGAGCACCTTTTTACACGTTGCGCCAGGTAGAGCCAGTCACTCATTATTCCAGGTAGAGCACCTTTTTACACGTTGCGCCAGGTAGAGCCAGTCACTCATTATTCCAGGTAGAGCACCTTTTTACACGTTGCGCCAGGTAGAGCCAGTCACACATTATTCCAGGTAGAGCACCTTTTTACACGTTGCGCCAGGTAAAGCCAGTCACTCATTATTCCAGGTAGAGCACCTTTTTACACATTGCGCCAGGTAGAGCCAGTCACTCATTATTCCAGGTAGAGCACCTTTTTACACGTTGCGCCAGGTAGAGCCAGTCACTCATTATTTCAGGTAGAGCACCTTTTTACACGTTGCGCCAGGTAGAGCCAGTCACACATTATTCCAGGTAGAGCACCTTTTTACACATGCCACTTCCCCCCAACACACATTACTATGAACCCCCCTTCTCCAGCACACATTAATATGACACCCGACCTTACCAGCACACGTTGTATGCCACTCCCCAGCACATTAATGACACGACCCTCCAGCACACATTAATTACACCCCCCTCCCCAGCACACATTAATTACACCCCCCTCCCCAGCACACATTACACCCCCCTCCCCAGCACATATTAATTACATCCCCCCTCCCCAGTACACATCAATGACACCCCCTCCCCAGTACACATTAATTACAGCCCCCCCCTCCCCAGTACACATCAATGACACCCCACCAGTACACATTAATTACATCCCCCCCAGTACACATCAATGACACCCCACCAGTACACATTAATTACAGCCCCCCCAGTACACATCAATGACACCCCACCAGTACACATTAATTACAGCCTCCCCCTCCCCAGTACACATCAATGACACCCCACCAGTACACATTAATTACAGCCCCCCCCAGTACACATCAATGACACCCCACCAGTACACATCAATGACACCCCACCAGTACACATTAATTACAGCCCCCCCCAGTACACATCAATGACACCCCACCAGTACACATTAATTACAGCCCCCCCCTCCCCAGTACACATCAATGACACCCCACCAGTACACATTAATTACACACAAAAACATCCCCAGGACATGTATATCTGCAGCAGTATTTATTTACCTCAGTTTCTGCTCCTCAGTGTGTGGCTGCTGCTCTTCGAAGGTCTCATGTCTGACTCTGCTCTGCTGCTTCCTCCAATGCATGTGACTTCCTGCCTCCTCCACTGATGGGGGAGGGGGGTAAACGGTGCTGAAGATTGCTGTGTCTTCCTACAGAGTCACAGGGGAGGGAGGGGCGACGCTGCTGCCTATCTTCATGCAGGAGTCTGGACATGTGCAGCGGGAGAAGAGAGGAGAGGGAGGTTCCTGGCACAGGATATCAGCTCAGCTGTTCATCCTACCAGCGCTGCTGCCGCCTGTCAGTGAGACAGGCGCAGGCTGCGGCAGCTGGCAGTACCACTGTCCATCAGCAAGAGTGAGGTAGCAGAGCAGGGAGAGCGCCTTTCTAGCCCAGCGCCTCCCTGCTTTGCAGACCTTGCTGAGCGGCCAGCGCCGGGCCTGATTGCCGCTGTGCGATACCTTTGCACTATTGCGGGGGGCATGGCAGGCACTGACATGCGGGGCGGGATAGCCCTGTGCTGGGCGTTCCCGCGCATGTCAGTGTGAATGATCGTAGCTGTGCTAAAATTTCAGCTACGATCATCTCGGAATGACCCCCAAAACCCTCAAGCAGAAGGGAAATTCAACAGAAGACTTATAGTTTGGGATCTTCATTTTGATCAGTTGTTGTTTTGTTAGGGCTTTTTCCGGATATCACCCATGTTATTATATTTGGTGATATTTATTCTACCTTTGCCAATGTCTACATATTACGGAGAATCCAAGATTTCTCAAAGGATTAAAAAACTAAAATCCTGTGCACAGGTCTAAGTTCAAGACTGGGACACTTCTCATGTTATGTGTGTTCGGGTACCCGATGCTAACGTTTTTTAAAGCAATTGAGTATTGTTGGGATAACTGATTGATGTATTGTTTAAAGTTTATTCTTGAAAGGTGATAGAGTCACACATACAGTAACCCTAGAGTAGCCATGGCATTTGACGATTTATGCAGATAACGGTTAACAAGTGATATAGAATTTGCCACCACGGTGGGACAAAGGAAGTATCAGGCATTGATTGATCTTATGCAAAGTTCGTGATTAAGGTTATCATTATTGTGACTAAGGTGGTCATTCCGAGTTGTTCGCTCGCTGCTATTTTTAGCAGAATTGCTAATAGGCTAAAATCCGGCAGTTCTGCGCATGTGTATGCACAGCAGGGCACGCGCTAAGCAATTGTACACAAAACTATGCTATTTTACTCACGGGCGAACAAAGCTTTTCAGTCGCTCTGTTGATCGGAGAATGATTGACAGGAAGTGGATGTTTCTGGGCGGAAACTGGCCGTTTTCAGGGAGTGTGCTAAAAAACGCAGGCGTGCCAGGTAAAAACGCGGGAGTGGCTGGAGAAACGGAGGAGTGGCTGGCCGGACGCTGGGCGTGTTTGTGACGTCAAACCAGGAACTAAACGGACTGAGGTGATCGCAATCTAGGAGTAGGTCTGGAGCTACTCAGAAACTGCAAGGAAATACTTAATAGCAGAATTGCTAATCGTTCGTTAGCAATTCTGCTATGCTAAGATACACTCCCAGGGGGCGGCGGCTTTGCGTTTGCATTGCTGCTAAAAGTAGCAAGCGAGCGAACAACTCGGAATGAGGGCCTAAATGTACTAGACTGAGTTACTACTGGGAAAATGTGCAAATGTTATTATGGGAACCAGGGGTAGATTGGGAACAAAAAGCGGCCCTGGAAAAATTTGTACTAGTGGCCCCACATGGGCAGCACCAGAGGTTAAGGTCTAGAAATTAGAGATGAGCGGGTTCGGTTCCTCGGAATCCGAACCCCCCCGAACTTCAGCCTTTTCTCTGACGTCCTAAGTGGATGCTGGGGACTCCGTCAGGACCATGGGGAATAGCGGCTCCGCAGGAGACAGGGCACAAAAGTAAAAGCTTTAGGATCAGGTGGTGTGCACTGGCTCCTCCCCCTATGACCCTCCTCCAAGCCTCAGTTAGGTTTTTGTGCCCGGCCGAGAAGGGTGCAATCTAGGTGGCTCTCCTAAAGAGCTGCTTAGAGTAAAAGTTTTATTAGGTTTTTTATTTTCAGTGAGTCCTGCTGGCAACAAGCTCACTGCAACGAGGGACTGAGGGGAGAAGAAGTGAACTCACCTGCGTGCAGGATGGATTGGCTTCTTAGGCTACTGGACACTAGCTCCAGAGGGACGATCACAGGTACAGCCTGGATGGGTCACCGGAGCCGCGCCGCCGACCCCCTTGCAGATGCTGAAGAGAGAAGAGGTCCAGAAATCGGCGGCTGAAGACTTCTCAGTCTTCATGAGGTAGCGCACAGCACTGCAGCTGTGCGCCATTGCTCTCAGCACACTTCACACCAACGGTCACTGAGGGTGCAGGGCGCTGGGGGGGGCGCCCTGGGCAGCAATGAAAGTACCTATACTGGCTAAAAATACATCACATATAGCCTCTGGGGCTATATGGATGTATTTAACCCCTGCCTGGTTGTCAGAAAAACGGGAGAAGAAGCCCGCCGAAAAGGGGGCGGGGCCTATTCTCCTCAGCACACAGCGCCATTTTCCCTCACAGAACTGCTGGTGGGAAGGCTCCCAGGCTCTCCCCTGCACTGCACTACAGAAACAGGGTTAAAACAGAGAGGGGGGGCACTTATTTGGCGATATGATTATATATTAAGATGCTATAAGGGAAAACACTTATATAAAGGTTGTCCCTGTATAATTATAGCGTTTTAGTGTGTGCTGGCAAACTCTCCCTCTGTCTCCCCAAAGGGCTAGTGGGGTCCTGTCCTCTATCAGAGCATTCCCTGTGTGTGTGCTGTGTGTCGGTACGTGTGTGTCGACATGTATGAGGACGATGTTGGTGAGGAGGCGGAGCAATTGCCTGTAATGGTGATGTCACTCTCTAGGGAGTCGACACCGGAATGGATGGCTTATTTAGGGAATTACGTGATAATGTCAACACGCTGCAAGGTCGGTTGACGACATGAGACGGCCGGCAAACAAATTAGTACCTGTCCAGGCGTCTCAAACACCGTCAGGGGCTTTAAAACGCCCATTTACCTCAGTCGGTCGACACAGACACAGACACGGACACTGACTCCAGTGTCGACGGTGAAGAAACAAACGTATTTTCCTTTAGGGCCACACGTTACATGTTAAGGGCAATGAAGGAGGTGTTACATATTTCTGATACTACAAGTACCACAAAAAAGGGTATTATGTGGGGTGTGAAAAAACTACCTGTAGTTTTTCCTGAATCAGATAAATTAAATGAAGTGTGTGATGATGCGTGGGTTTCCCCCGATAGAAAATTATTGGCGGTATACCTTTTCCCGCCAGAAGTTAGGGCGCGTTGGGAAACACCCCTTAGGGTGGATAAGGCGCTCACACGCTTATCACAAGTGGCGTTACCGTCTCCAGATACGGCCGCCCTCAAGGAGCCAGCTGATAGGAGGCTGGAAAATATCCTAAAAAGTATATACACACATACTGGTGTTATACTGCGACCAGCGATCGCCTCAGCCTGGATGTGCAGCGCTGGGGTGGCTTGGTCGGATTCCCTGACTGAAAATATTGATACCCTTGACAGGGACAGTATTTTATTGACTATAGAGCATTTAAAGGATGCATTTCTATATATGCGAGATGCACAGAGGGATATTTGCACTCTGGCATCAAGAGTAAGTGCGATGTCCATATCTGCCAGAAGATGTTTATGGACACGACAGTGGTCAGGTGATGCAGATTCCAAACGGCACATGGAAGTATTGCCGTATAAAGGGGAGGAGTTATTTGGGGTCGGTCCATCGGACCTGGTGGCCACGGCAACAGCTGGAAAATCCACCTTTTTTACCCCAAGTCACCTCTCAGCAGAAAAAGACACCGTCTTTTCAGCCTCAGTCCTTTCGTCCCCATAAGGGCAAGCGGGCAAAAGGCCAGTCATATCTGCCCTGGGATAGAGGAAAGGGAAGAAGACTGCAGCAGGCAGCCCATTCCCAGGAACAGAAGCCCTCCACCGCTTCTACCAAGTCCTCAGCATGACGCTGGGGCCGTACAAGCGGACTCAGGTGCGGTGGGGGGTCGTCTCAAGAGTTTCAGCACGCAGTGGGCTCACTCACAAGTGGACCCCTGGAGCCTACAAGTAGTATCCCAGGGGTACAGATTGGAAATTCGAGACGTCTCCCCCTCGCAGGTTCCTGAAGTCTGCTTTACCAACGTCTCCCTCCGACAGGGAGGCAGTATTGGAAACAATTCACAAGCTGTATTCCCAGCAGGTGATAATCAAAGTACCCCTCCTACAACAAGGAAAGGGGTATTATTCCACACTATATTGTGGTACTGAAGCCAGACGGCTCGGTGAGACCTATTCTAAATCTGAAATATTTGAACACTTACATACAAAGGTTCAAATCAAGATGGAGTCACTCAGAGCAGTGATAGCGAACCAGGAAGAAGGGGACTATATGGTGTCCCTGGACATCAGGGATGCTTACCTCCATGTCCCAAATTTGCCCTTCTCACCAAGGGTACCTCAGGTTCGTGGTACAGAACTGTCACTATCAGTTTCAGACGCTGCCATTTGGATTGTCCACGGCACCCCGGGTATTTACCAAGGTAATGGCCGAAATGATGATTCTTCTTCAAAGAAAATGGACGATCTCCTGATAAGGGCAAGGTCCAGAGAACAGTTGGAGGTCGGAGTAGCACTATCTCAAGTAGTTCTACGACAGCACGGGTGGATTCTAAATATTCCAAAATCGCAGCTGTTTCCGACGACACGTCTACTGTTCCTAGGGATGATTCTGGACACAGTCCAGAAAAGGGTGTTTCTCCCGGAGAAGAAAGCCAGGGAGTTATCCGAGCTAGTCAGGAACCTCCTAAAACCAGGAAAAGTGTCAGTGCATCATTGCACAAGGGTCCTGGGAAAAATGGTGGCTTCTTACGAAGCGATTCCATTCGGCAGATTTCACGCAAGAACTTTTCAGTGGGATCTGCTGGAAAAATGGTCCGGATCGCATCTTCAGATGCATCAGCGGATAACCCTGTCTCCAAGGTGACAATGCTAAATTCCTTTGTCGTATAACAACCCTTTATGAAGCTAAGAACACTGTACGCTGTTTGCTTAAGAAGTACCGTAATGGTACGCTATTGGCGTAGCGATCGCTCAGCCGTAGGCGAGACGCTCAAGCGTCACGTTCGCTCACGGCCCAGTGATCACAGGACACGTTATTGGCTATGACTAGAGTAATGATTCGCTATGGCGTAGCTTACGCTCGAGACCACGAGGAGATCACCAGCGGCGCAGACGCTCACAACGCTATACTTTAATGTATAAACCTTATACCAAAGAGATACAAAGAATACCTTAATGTGAGTACAGGGTGTAAGTGCAACCTTGTGTAACCTGACTAACTACAAAGCTGCTTGAGCGTCACCGACGCTCAAGTGAACACTTAACACTATAGAAAATACACAGATACTGGTTTAGGTTCCGAAGCCTATTAACTGTATTATATCTAATATACTTGTAAAAGGGGATAACAGTACAAATGATACACTACAATATAACAGAGACTTCCTAACCACAGAACTAAAATACAAAAAAGACAATACTACTCTGACCTAAATGAAATACAATACAATACTATAATACTATGGGAGATATAAGAGAAAAGAGGAGAGAGAGAGAGACGGGGAGAGATGAGAGAAATTGGCTCACAGAAAGACAATGATTACGGAGAGAAACTTACGCACAAGGGGAAACGATCGCATGCGCCTGGACATCCAGCACCCGATTTTCAGCAATGAGAACCGTTGAAGAGTGAGAGCTGGATGTGGTCGGCCTGCCTATTTATGCCCCACACACAATGCAATCTCCTGGTCCTACAATCCCATTGTCCATTGGCCGAAGGAATTCGGCCCTGTATCATAACAAAAGGTCATAGGGTGATTCATACAGGTGGGCTGTGACGATTTCCAACAGCTCAGGTGGGTGGGAAACTGGGTTTCCCGCCGCATACCTGAGTATGTGTAAATAATAGAAATGGACATAAACTTCTTATGTCCATAACTATTCGCACGAGCGATTAATACGCTCCAAACCAACACCGGAATATTGCTAATTAAATACTCTTCCGATGGGTACCAAACACTGCTGTATGATTCCTGTTAGACCCTTCGTACGATATAAAGAGGGATTCCTCAGCTCTGGGACATTGTATTTTAACCAAACTTTCAGAATCTATCAAAGGGACCATGATCTATAAACTACATTAATTGTGAACATTTGTAACGAATGAGTCGCACGCTACGACTACATAAACTCTACCGTAAATACGCATACCGCGCCTGCGAGTGCACGCTATTGCGGGTATGCGCCTCCACGGGAGAGCGTACGCACGCGCAGCGCGGACCAGTGTGCGGTGCAAATATGGCAACGTGCATTGAGACATTTTTCTGACTTTGACAGTCCACCCTTTGGCAGTCAATAATAACTGCCACAAAACATTTAAGGAGAAAAATGTAAGTCAGGGGTTAATTGATTTCCATGGTGGGGTAAGGAAGAAGAGAGGAGTAGGTGTGAAAAGGGTATGACCTAGTGAGAAAGCAGAAGCATGTGTGTATGAGTCCATGTTTGGAGGGTCATGTATCATCGTGCCGTACGTGTGGTAAATCAAGCTTCGAGGTATTGCGAAGTATACATTTGAATTCCTTCTTATCCTGTGGTACAGGTCTGTGGATGGGCTGTCAAACTCTACCGAGCTCATTTCGGCTGTGGTTGTAACAAAATGGGGATGCACATTTTAGTTGATGATACATGAATGGGGGAGGTATGTGGTTGCTGATATCTGTGCCTGTATTCCCTATCGTCTATGTGTGTCATTACCTGAGGGTTGTAGAGATGAAGATAAAGAACACTTATGGAAAATGCAATGATATTCTATGTCAGGGAAATGTACATCTGTTGTTGAAGTTGTGTTCGGTATCTGTTGAGAGTCGTCTTCTTTGCGCTGTTTTACTCCTTAGGCATGAGCAACAAGCTTTGTCAGTGCCATCAGATTTACAAAGAGGTTGGGCTAGCGTGAGTTTAAAAATACTAGGGAAACTGGGGATCCATGGCAAAGTTCATCAAGTGTCCATATTTAAAGTTGTCAAATCTTCTTCTTTGGTGCTTGTCTGTTGTCTGTATACATCTCGTCTCGTCAGCTTCCTCGTCCAAGGGGGTCTTTGTATCTGGGAGAAAAGCAGAAAAACAGGTGAAAGAAACGGACCGTATAATCGCATTTTTCATCACATTCTGGTTTCTATCATTGGGTCATAAATCAAATCCAGGTTAATTACAGTTTCCTCACTCCTCAAGCTCATCACTTTTGTACTTTGTTTGCACCTCATTAAAGCCTGCCCGCATCTAAATATCAATCCAATTGATATAATGACACCCAAGATACATAGGAGAAACTTTCCAACATCCATTATGACTCCTTGAGCCCATTCTCCCAAACCGGAGAACCAATTTCGCGGGTTCAACCATGACACCCAACCAGTCAGCTCATTATCTACAGCAGCAAGGGTGAGATTGTGTTTTCGACGAAATTCCCACTTTAATTGCAGAATATCATCCATCTTTTGGTCTATGACCTCTACCGGGTCCTCGGTGCTATTTGTGATATACGTGCAACACTTTATGCCGTACTGTGTTGCCAATGTAACACAATATCCGCCTGTTACTGCTGTAAGATAATTAAGAACCATCCTATGCTGAACTAGTTCTGTTTTGTAAGCTTGAAGTTCTCTTCCAGTGTATCTAAACGTGTCATCATACATTTCAGTGATATTATCTAACAAATTGGCGAGTGCGGAAATGTACCTATAATTCATCACTCCCCGAGCGGTACGAGTGAAATCTAACGCTACCAGAACCTGAATCCCGGTGGATTCATGGATAAGATCAGAGGCCGGATGCTCTAACCTTTCTGACAGTTGTCTTTTAACTCGGTGCTCGTAATGAGTGTGAGTATAAGGAGCTTGGGCACCACGGTGTATGTCCTTCATTTTGTCATGTGTAACAGTCATCACTTCAGGCAATACTTTTCCAATATAACACAATCCTTCAGAGTTTGGGGCAAGCCACTTGTACGCCTTTCTCCCGCATATGAAATATGCATCATCGGGGAGAACATAAGGGACGGAGAAGGACATTACCATGTTACAAACCTTCCAGGTGAAACCTCCTGACCCTAATTCTTCCATCTGCTTAATGCACGTATCAGTTTGTACGATATGTGCACAGTATCCTGGTGATACCTCTCCAACTCTAGTAATCCTATTTCCTAAGGTATATCGATACCGAAAAGATTTTCCTCTACTGGCTATATGGCGTACGAGCTCTGTATCTGTAGGCATTCTATCTGCTCTGTGTGAAAAGGTCATGGTAAGGTTGCTCCATGACACTTCCCAATTTCCCGGTTTTCTGGGATTGGAGATGTTAAAACATAAGAGGGACCTATCCACATGGTATTGGTGGAGCTTCAAACTAGGAGGGCTGGAGATGTTAAACCTCCGGTCCACCGGTCTCCCACCATTTAGCTCAAGTACCTCCCCTAACGTTAAAGGAAATGGTACTAGCCCTGATTTACTGTGACCCTGAGGTACTTGAGAGCATACCCAACAATCGGTCTTGTTTAATACGTTACCCACTAAGGAGTGATAGTCACTCAATGGATGCCGGTCCATGTGGATATTAAAACTGGATTGGCATTTCTTTGTTACAGAGCCTACAGATACAACTTTCTTTTTGAACTAACATTCCTTCACAGTTGTTTACAAATAACATGGTTGTTAGATCGTGCCCGGTACTCGCCTTTGCTTGGTGATTGGGTTGCTATTGGAAATTTACACCTCCGTCTCAGTCATCAGGACCTTTCTGGATCCTTTCTCGACCTCACTGGTACTCTCACCGAAACAGACTGCTCTGGTCAACATCATGGTTAACGGGAAAAATCCATATCACAGTCTCTTGGGGCAAGTCCATCTTACAGGAGGAGAAAAGAAGAAATTTGTAAATGGGGTATAAGAAAATCAGTTTGAGGGGGAGAGAACTCGTTACGATAATAAATTCTCTCGTCTTGTTGTTCTTCTTGTTCTGCTGTCCTCTCAAAGGTGTTGTCTCTCAGTCTTCAAAAACGATCATTCTGGTGATGCAATATTCCTTCCTAACCGACGATCTTTCTGTAAGGAGCAAAAATCTGGCATTACCATTGGTCCAACTGAGGGGTGACATAGCATCTTTAAACCATGGAAACATGAGTGAGAAGAGAGAGAAAATAAAAAAAAACAAAAGAGATAGAGAACAATTCATGTGCATATATACATTACATAACTCGACAATAACCATCAATAAGAAAAGAGAAACAAAGCATTTTTAAACATTGTAAGAAAACATTGTTAGCATTAGAAAAACATTGTCAGACTTATTAGGCTGTCATATCTACGTGTCTAATGGTTTCCTTGAGCAGTCCCTCCCCACCAGCACTTGCATTATTCCACTGTCTGTATCTGGCCAGAATACATTGTGGTGGATAGGTCATGCTGGGGTTTGGTAGACTTCTGCAAGGACCAAGCGAATATGCAATGTTTGAATTCTTACCAATAATCGTCAGAGATGGGGATAGAGAGAGGGAGAGAAAAACATTTTTCACAAATACATTTACAACTTTTCACCTGGTCATTCCTGTGTCTTTAGTGAATGACCTCCCACTTCATTAACCGTTACCTCAGGCTTACCATCAGTCCTAATGATCACCTTTCCTGACTATATATTATGGGTGTGGCCCAAAATTCTTCCTATATGATCCCCGATTATAATTTGGTGTGTCATAACTTTTGCTCATTTTCATGTCTAGGGGGTCTGATTTTATGTGGGCTGTTGCAGTTACTGGCATAATGCCCTTCTCTTTTGCACAGATCACAAATCCTTAAGTTCCTCCATGTGCCAATGGCCTGGGGTTTTGGTTGATTTGATGCCTCCTCAAACGCTTGGATGCTCATCACCATCAACCGCTTTCCCTGTACCTCCCTGATTCCTTGGATACCATGATTATGTCGTTGTCTAGGGAGTTGATATACCTTCTGTGAATCTTTGATCATACAGTTAGATCTTTCCTAGGATCTGGGTAATCAGACATGATTGATCTCAATTCTGTCCGGGACCAGGGATGGCGCATTGCACTGTCCTTGACGGGAATGGTTCCCTGATCATCAGTCTTCCCATTGGGGACTGTGATCACCCTGACAGGACTAAACTCAATTACATCACCTTGTTTTGGTCTTATAATATGGGGTACATTTGTTTGTGCGTGATATAAAACATTGTACGTACCTGTGGACACGACCTCACCTGACCCTCCGTTAGGGGGTTTGATTATTGCCTTTACCAATTTGGTCGCGTCCACCTGGATGTCTTGTAGGATGGCTTCTGGAAGAGGTGCTGACATCGTTCTGGGCTCACTTTCTTGTTTGTATTCCTGAGGGAGGTTTGACATGGGGTGCAGCTTGCACAGGTTAATAGTTGTACATTCAACAGTATTACAATAATCATTGTTACATTTATTACACTTATTCTTATAATCTATATTACAGTTGCTAAGAGCGTTTTTATTGTTCACCCTTGTGTCTTTCTCTCCGCAATCAACCCCTCTCCTGATGCCACTGTCTCTCCTCTCAAGATAAGAGTCAGAAAAGTCAATAGACTCTTTTTGTAATTCACTTTCCTGTTGCCATAACTGTAAATATTCATAATGTTTATTTTGTCTCTTCGTTGGTTCAATGAGACTTATCCTCCTCCTTAAATTTTGTAACACTTCTGGACTGAAGCTACCTATTCTTGGGAATTTGTCCCTGTCTTGTACAGTCATTCTCTCCCATTCATCACATAAAACCTCTGTGTGACTACCGTATTTTTCACACATTACATATCGTGCCGACCCAACTGGTCGGTTCTCTGAATCAACCCGAACCGAGGTTGATCGCCCCCTACCTGAACAAATGGCCCCCATAATCTGCAGGCATTGCTTATTCCTCCTTGGATCTTTATCTCAAGGTTTTCAGCGAACCCTTACAAACAAACCAAGATGTCCTTGGGCAGGCCGGCGGTGGTGGTTTATCAAGTACCCCACTTACTTCTCGCCCACGTTGGCCTGTGCTGCAATCACTGTAACCAGAGCTGCTGTACCCAACCCAGGGCCCCTGTGAACCTTTATTTACTGGGGCGCGTTCCCCAGCAAGTATCGGTTGTTGGATAGTTCCTGAGTGACCAGCGAACTTCCCTTCCAAAAATAAAAAATTACACAAATCACGTCAGAATGTACAAATAGCGTTTGTGACCACTTTACTCTAATGGTATTAGGTCAGATTACTAACTACTGCACACAATTACGTGCGGTCCAATCGTTCAGTACACGAGCACTACTTGTCATGTACTGAAAGATCAATGGAATCGATGTTTCCGGCCGCGATTCCTTCAGCAAGAGCTTATGGCCTATATGGGTTCTGCACCAACACCCCAGGCGTTGTGCCACTGGACTTTTATAGCGGACCTCTTTGTCTATTTTACCTGTTACCTTATGACCTCCTGGTCTGTTACCTTATGACCTCCTGGTCTTGTTACCTTATGACCTCCTGGTCTTGTTACCTTATGGTCCGCTATACTCTAATGCTCAAATATTATTTAACCAGGGATGCCTCCCTAGCCACCGTATATGTCACTTACACGTATGTCCCTTGACGAGTACCCGGCTTTCCTTTTGGTTCCACCTTAAAGTTATATAAACACACTCACTCAACACATGTACACTTTGTTTCTATGTCTATTTCTGCGCAGAAATTGTCTTTAGGCCAAAAGTGTTACCAATTAGGAGCAGGATCTGTTAAACTAAATTTCAGATTTTCCAAAAATAGATTTGCGTTATTTTCCGCGTCGCGTTATCTACCGCTGTGCGTTACTTATCGCCTTTGCGTTACTTCACTTTATCACAACTTGAGCTACGTGGGCGTAACCGGACGCTACGTTGCGTAATGAACGCTGCGTGCGTCTGCCTTTGGATTGCGTACGCTAGTCTTTGTTAGCGACACGTGTACGCAATATAAAGATCCACCGTAACACAATTTCTATTTTTATCAATGTAAATGATCCCTGATCATCTACCGCAATCCACACTGACTGCCTTGTATCTCAGACAAACCGTGTGTTTGTTCTATACTTTAACTATCACCTCTACTATGAAATAACAGCAAATCTCTTTTTGCACTTTCTATCAACTATAAAATTTGGCAAACAGGAATAGTGATATACGAAAATGAAACAGAAAATGCAGATATATGTATGCGTGCGTGTATACGCAAGACAGAAGAGAAATAAACAGTTTTTAAAAGACACAAGCGTTTTGTTCTTACTTCCGGTTCCCGGATTCCTTCAGCACTCTTTATCTAAGCGAAGCAGACGCTTATCCCGTCAGCACTGTGAGACAACCTCCCACCCTTTGCTGGAGGGATAATGTCTGCTGATCTACCTAGTGCAGATATGAGAAGGATAGGACGAGTCCCCAATTGACAATGCTAAATTCCTTTGTCGTATAACAACCCTTTATGAAGCTAAGAACACTGTACGCTGTTTGCTTAAGAAGTACCGTAATGGTACGCTATTGGCGTAGCGATCGCTCAGCCGTAGGCGAGACGCTCAAGCGTCACGTTCGCTCACGGCCCAGTGATCACAGGACACGTTATTGGCTATGACTAGAGTAATGATTCGCTATGGCGTAGCTTACGCTCGAGACCACGAGGAGATCACCAGCGGCGCAGACGCTCACAACGCTATACTTTAATGTATAAACCTTATACCAAAGAGATACAAAGAATACCTTAATGTGAGTACAGGGTGTAAGTGCAACCTTGTGTAACCTGACTAACTACAAAGCTGCTTGAGCGTCACCGACGCTCAAGTGAACACTTAACACTATAGAAAATACACAGATACTGGTTTAGGTTCCGAAGCCTATTAACTGTATTATATCTAATATACTTGTAAAAGGGGATAACAGTACAAATGATACACTACAATATAACAGAGACTTCCTAACCACAGAACTAAAATACAAAAAAGACAATACTACTCTGACCTAAATGAAATACAATACAATACTATAATACTATGGGAGATATAAGAGAAAAGAGGAGAGAGAGAGAGACGGGGAGAGATGAGAGAAATTGGCTCACAGAAAGACAATGATTACGGAGAGAAACTTACGCACAAGGGGAAACGATCGCATGCGCCTGGACATCCAGCACCCGATTTTCAGCAATGAGAACCGTTGAAGAGTGAGAGCTGGATGTGGTCGGCCTGCCTATTTATGCCCCACACACAATGCAATCTCCTGGTCCTACAATCCCATTGTCCATTGGCCGAAGGAATTCGGCCCTGTATCATAACAAAAGGTCATAGGGTGATTCATACAGGTGGGCTGTGACGATTTCCAACAGCTCAGGTGGGTGGGAAACTGGGTTTCCCGCCGCATACCTGAGTATGTGTAAATAATAGAAATGGACATAAACTTCTTATGTCCATAACTATTCGCACGAGCGATTAATACGCTCCAAACCAACACCGGAATATTGCTAATTAAATACTCTTCCGATGGGTACCAAACACTGCTGTATGATTCCTGTTAGACCCTTCGTACGATATAAAGAGGGATTCCTCAGCTCTGGGACATTGTATTTTAACCAAACTTTCAGAATCTATCAAAGGGACCATGATCTATAAACTACATTAATTGTGAACATTTGTAACGAATGAGTCGCACGCTACGACTACATAAACCCTACCGTAAATACGCATACCGCGCCTGCGAGTGCACGCTATTGCGGGTATGCGCCTCCACGGGAGAGCGTACGCACGCGCAGCGCGGACCAGTGTGCGGTGCAAATATGGCAACGTGCATTGAGACATTTTTCTGACTTTGACAAAGGACAAGGGTGTTTCTTCTGCGGTGGCTGCAGAGTGCTCATCTATTAAAAGGCCGCAGATTCGGCATTCAGGACTGGGTCCTGGTGACCACGGATGCCAGCCTGAGAGGCTGGGGAGCAGTCACACAGGGAAAAAATTTCCAGGGAGTGTGATATAGTCTGGAGACTTCTCTCCACATAAATATACTGGAGCTAAGGGCAATTTACAATGCTCTAAGCTTAGCAAGACCTCTGCTTCAAGGTCAGCCGGTATTGATCCAGTGGGACAACATCACGGCAGTCGCCCACGTAAACAGACAGGGCGGCACAAGAAGCAGGAGGGCAATGGCAGAAACTGCAAGGATTCTTCGCTGGGCGGAAAATCATGTGATAACACTGTCAGCAGTGTTCATTCCGGGAGTGGACAACTGGGAAGCAGACTTCCTCAGCAGGCACGACCTCCACCCGGGAGAGTGGGGACTTCATCGGGAAGTTTTCCACATGATTGTGAACCGTTGGGAAAGACCAAAGGTGGACATGATGGCGTCCCGCCTGAACAAAAAACTGGACAAGTATTGCGCCAGGTCAAGAGACCCTCAGGCAATAGCTGTGGACGTTCTGGTAACACCGTGGGTGTACCAGTCGGTGTATGTGTTCCCTCCTCTGCTTCTCATACCCAAGGTACTGAGAATTATAAGACGTAGAGGAGTAAGAACTATACTCGTGGCTCCGGATTGGCCAAGAAGGACTTGGTACCCGGAACTTCAAGAAATGCTCACAGAGGACTCATGGCCTCTGCCGCTAAGAAGGGACTTGCTTCAGCAAGTACCATGTCTGTTCCGAGACTTACCGCGGCTGCGTTTGACGGCATGGCGGTGGAACGCCGGATCCTAAGGGAAAAAGGCATTCCGGAAGAGGTCATTCCTACCCTGGTCAAAGCCAGGAAGGAGGTGACCGCACAACATTATCACCACATGTGGCGAAAATATGTTGCGTGGTGTGAGGCCAGGAAGGCCCCACGAAGAAATTTCAACTCGGTCGATTCCTGCATTTCCTGCAAACAGGAGTGTCTATGGGCCTCAAATTGGGGTCCATTAAGGTTCAAATTTCGGCCCTGTCAAACATTGGTTTAAACCGCTCAAATCTGTGGATTTGAAATATCTCACATGGAAAGTGACCATGCTGTTGGCCCTGGCCTCGGCCAATCGAGTGTCAGAATTGGCGGCTTTGTCTCACAAAGCCCATATCTGATTGTCCATTCTGACAGGGCAGAGCTGCGGACTCGTCCCCAGTTTCTCCCTAAGGTGGTGTCAGCGTTTCACCTGCACCAGCTTATTGTGGTACCTGCGGCTACTAGGGACTTGGAGGACTCCAAGTTGCTAGATGTTGTCAGGGCCCTGAAAATATAGGTTTCCAGGACGGCTGGAGTCAGGAAAACTGACTTGCTGTTATCCTGTAGGCACCCAAAAAACTGGGTGCTCTTGCTTCTAAGCAGACGATTGCTAGTTGGATGTGTAGTACAATTCAGCTTGCACATTCTGTGGCAGGCCTGCCACAGCCAAAATATGTAAATGCCCATTCCACAAGGAAGGTGGGCTCATCTTGGGCGGCTGCCCGAGGGGTCTCGGCTTTACAACTTTGCCGAGCTGCTACTTGGTCAGGGGCACACCCTGGCTGAGGAGGACCTGGAGTTCTCTCATTCGGTGCTGCAGAGTCATCCGCACTCTCCCGCCCGTTTGGGAGCTTTGGTATAATCCCCATGGTCCTGACGGAGTCCCCAGCATCCACTTAGGACGTCAGAGAAAATAAGAATTTACTTACCGATAATTCTATTTCTCGTAGTCCGTAGTGGATGCTGGGCGCCCATCCCAAGTGCGGATTGTCTGCAATACTTGTACATAGTTATTGTTACAAAAATCGGGTTATTATTGTTGTGAGCCATCTTTTCAGAGGCTCCGCTGTTATCATGCTGTTAACTGGGTTCAGATCACAGGTTGTACAGTGTGATTGGTGTGGCTGGTATGAGTCTTACCCGGGATTCAAAATCCTTCCTTATTGTGTACGCTCGTCCGGGCACAGTATCCTAACTGAGGCTTGGAGGAGCCAGTGCACACCACCTGATCCTAAAGCTTTTACTTTTGTGCCCTGTCTCCTGCGGAGCCGCTATTCCCCATGGTCCTGACGGAGTCCCCAGCATCCACTACGGACTACGAGAAATAGAATTATCGGTAAGTAAATTCTTATTTTTACACGGGTCCGAGGCAGACTCGGATCTTCCCGCCTTGCTCGGCTAACCCGAGCACGCCCGAACGTCGTCATCCCGCTGTCGGATTCTCGCGAGGCTCGTATTCTATCGCGAGACTCGGATTCTATATAAGGAGCCGCGCGTCGCCGCCATTTTCACACGTGCATTGAGATTGATAGGGAGAGGACGTGGCTGGCGTCCTCTCCGTTAGAATAGATAGAGACACTTGAGTTGATTACTTAGTAATTTTGGGGAGCATTAGGAGTACTCAGAGTGCAGAGTTTTGCTGATAGTTACTAGTGACTGACCACCACCAGTTTTATTTATTATTTAATATAATCCGTTCTCTGCCTGAAAAAAAACGATACACAGTCACATACCATATCTGTGCTCAGCCTCAGTGTGCTGCATGATATTGATAATATCATCTATATGTATATCTGACTGTGCTGAGTGCTCACTGCTCACACAGCTGAATTGTGGGGGAGACTGGAGTGCAGTTATAGCAGGAGTACAGTGCACACTTTTGCTGCCAGTGTGACTGACCAGTGACCACCAGTATATTGTCTGCCTGAAAAAGTTAAACACTCCTGTGGTGTTTTTTTTTTTTTATTCTATAAACGCATTCTGCTGACAGTGTCCAGCAGGTCCGTCATTCATTATATTATATAAATATTTACCTGCAGTAGTGTTATATTTTTTTTGTTCATCTCTATCATCTTTATCATCTCTATATTAGCAGACGCAGTACGGTAGTCCACGGCTGTAGCTACCTCTGTGTCGTCAGTGCTCGTCCATAATTGTATACCTACCTGTGGTGGGTTTTTTTTTCTATCTTCTTCATACTAGTAGTTTAGGAGTCTGCTGACAGTGTCCAGCAGGTCCGTCATTATATTATATATACCTGCAGTAGTGATATATATATTTTTTTTATATCATTATCATCTCTATACTAGCAGACGCAGTACGGTAGTCCACGGCTGTAGCTACCTCTGTGTCATCAGTGCTCGTCCATAATTGTATACCTACCTGTGGTGGGGTTTTTTTTTCTATCTTCTTCATACTAGTAGTTTAGGAGTCTGCTGACAGTGTCCAGCAGGTCCGTCATTATATTATATATACCTGCAGTAGTGATATATATATATTTTTTATATCATTATCATCTCTATACTAGCAGACGCAGTACGGTAGTCCACGGCTGTAGCTACCTCTGTGTCGTCAGTGCTCGTCCATAATTGTATACCTACCTGTGGTGGGGTTTTTTTCTTCTATCTTCTTCATACTAGTAGTTTAGGAGTCTGCTGACAGTGTCCAGCAGGTCCGTCATTATATTATATATACCTGCAGTAGTGATATATATATATTTTTTATATCATTATCATCTCTATACTAGCAGACGCAGTACGGTAGTCCACGGCTGTAGCTACCTCTGTGTCGTCAGTGCTCGTCCATAATTGTATACCTACCTGTGGTGGGGGGTTTTTTTCTATCTTCTTCATACTAGTAGTTTAGGAGTCTGCTGACAGTGTCCAGCAGGTCCGTCATTATATTATATATACCTGCAGTAGTGATATATATATATTTTTTATATCATTATCATCTCTATACTAGCAGACGCAGTACGGTAGTCCACGGCTGTAGCTACCTCTGTGTCGTCAGTGCTCGTCCATAATTGTATACCTACCTGTGGTGGGGTTTTTTTTTCTATCTTCTTCATACTAGTAGTTTAGGAGTCTGCTGACAGTGTCCAGCAGGTCCGTCATTATATTATATATACCTGCAGTAGTGATATATATATATTTTTTATATCATTATCATCTCTATACTAGCAGACGCAGTACGGTAGTCCACGGCTGTAGCTACCTCTGTGTCGTCAGTGCTCGTCCATAATTGTATACCTACCTGTGGTGGGGTTTTTTTTTCTGTCTTCTTCATACTAGTAGTTTAGGAGTCTGCTGACAGTGTCCAGCAGGTCCGTCATTATAATATATATACCTGCAGTAGTGATATATATATATTTTTTATATCATTATCATCTCTATACTAGCAGACGCAGTACGGTAGTCCACGGCTGTAGCTACCTCTGTGTCGTCAGTGCTCGTCCATAATTGTATACCTACCTGTGGTGGGGTTTTTTTCTCTATCTTCTTCATACTAGTAGTTTAGGAGTCTGCTGACAGTGTCCAGCAGGTCCGTCATTATATTATATATACCTGCAGTAGTGATATATATATATTTCTCTAACGTCCTAGTGGATGCTGGGGACTCCGAAAGGACCATGGGGAATAGCGGCTCCGCAGGAGACTGGGCACAAAAGTAAAAAGCTTTAGGACTACCTGGTGTGCACTGGCTCCTCCCCCTATGACCCTCCTCCAAGCCTCAGTTAGATTTTTGTGCTCGAACGAGAAGGGTGCATGCTAAGTGGCTCTCCTGAGCTGCTTAGAGTAAAAGTTTAAATAGGTTTTTTTATTTTCAGTGAGTACTGCTGGCAACAGGCTCACTGCATCGTGGGACTAAGGGGAGAAGAAGCGAACTCACCTGCCTGCAGAGTGGATTGGGCTTCTTGGCTACTGGACATTAGCTCCAGAGGGACGATCACAGGTTCAGCCTGGATGGGTCCCGGAGCCGCGCCGCCGGCCCCCTTACCGAGCCAGAAGAGCGAAGAGGTCCGGAAAAATCGGCGGCAGAAGACGTTCCTGTCTTCAAATAAGGTAGCGCACAGCACCGCAGCTGTGCGCCATTGCTCTCAGCACACTTCACACTCCGGTCACTGAGGGTGCAGGGCGCTGGGGGGGAGCGCCCAGAGACGCAATAAAACACGGTTTAAACCTTATATGGCTAAAGAAATGCATCACATATAGCTCCTGGGCTATATGGATGCATTTAACCCCTGCCAGTTTTCCTAAAAAAAGCGGGAGAAAAGGCCGCCGTGAAGGGGGCGGAGCCTATCTCCTCAGCACACAAGCGCCATTTTCCCTCACAGCTCCGCTGGAAGGACGGCTCCCTGACTCTCCCCTGCAGTCCTGCACTACAGAAACAGGGTAAAACAAGAGAGGGGGGGCACTATTTGGCAGTTAATATAAATACAGCAGCTATAAAAGGGAGAAACACTTATATAAGGTTATCCCTATACAGATATAGCGCTCTGGTGTGTGCTGGCAAACTCTCCCTCTGTCTCCCCAAAGGGCTCGTGGGGTCCTGTCCTCTATCAGAGCATTCCCTGTGTGTGTGCTGGGTGTCGGTACGATTGTGTCGACATGTATGAGGAGGAAAATGATGTGGAAGCGGAGCAATTGCCTGTTTTAGTGATGTCACCCCCTAGGGAGTCGACACCTGACTGGATGGTCGTATTTAAGGAATTACGTGACAATGTCAGCACTTTGCAAAAAACTGTTGACGACATGAGACAGCCGGCGAATCAGTTAGTGCCTGTCCAGGCGTCACAAACACCGTCAGGGGCTCTAAAGCGCCCGTTACCTCAGATGGTCGACACAGACACGGATACTGACTCCAGTGTCGACGGTGAGGAGACAAACGTAATGTCCAGTAGGGCCACACGTTACATGATCACGGCAATGAAGGAGGCGTTGAACATTTCTGACACTACAAGTACCACAAAAAAGGGTATTATGTGGGGGGTGAAAAAACTACCCGTAGTTTTTCCTGAATCAGATGAATTGAATGAGGTGTGTGATAAAGCGTGGGTTTCCCCCGATAAAAAACTGCTGATTTCTAATAAATTATTGGCACTATACCCTTTCCCGCCAGAGGTTAGGGCGCGTTGGGAAACACCCCCTAGGGTAGATAAGGCGCTCACACGCTTATCAAAACAAGTGGCGTTACCGTCTCCCGATACGGCCGCCCTCAAGGAACCAGCTGATAGAAGGCTGGAAAATATCCTAAAAGGTATATACACACATACTGGTGTTATACTGCGACCAGCAATCGCCTCAGCCTGGATGTGCAGCGCTGGAGTGGCTTGGTCGGATTCCCTGACTGAAAATATTGATACCCTGGATAGGGACAGTATATTATTAACTATAGAGCATTTAAAGGATGCATTACTATATATGCGAGATGCACAGAGGGATATTTGCACCCTGGCATCAAGAGTAAGTGCGATGTCCATTTCTGCCAGAAGAGGGTTATGGACGCGACAGTGGTCAGGTGATGCCGATTCCAAACGACATATGGAAGTATTGCCGTATAAAGGGGAGGAGTTATTTGAGGTCGGTCTATCGGACCTGGTGGCCACGGCAACGGCTGGAAAATCCACCTTTTTACCCCAGGTCACCTCTCAGCAGAAAAAGACACCGTCTTTTCAAACTCAGTCCTTTCGTCCCCATAAGGGCAAGTGGGCAAAAGGCCACTCATTTCTGCCCCGGGGCAGAGGAAGGGGAAAAAGACTGCACCAGGCAGCCTCTTCCCAGGAGCAGAAGCCCTCCCCCGCTTCTGCCAAGTCTTCAGCATGACGCTGGGGCTTTACAAGCGGACTCAGGCACGGTGGGGGCCCGTCTCAAAAATTTCAACGCGCAGTGGGCTCACTCGCAAGTGGACCCCTGGATCCTGCAGGTAGTATCACAGGGGTACAAATTGGAATTCGAGACGTCTCCCCCTCGCCGGTTCCTGAAGTCTGCTCTACCAACGTCTCCCTCCGACAGGGAGGCAGTATTGGAAGCGATTCACAAGCTGTATTCCCAGCAGGTGATAATCAAGGTACCCCTCCTACAACAGGGAAAGGGGTATTATTCCACGCTGTTTGTGGTACCGAAGCCGGACGGCTCGGTGAGACCAATTTTAAATCTAAAATCCTTGAACACTTACATAAAAAGGTTCAAATTCAAGATGGAGTCCCTCAGAGCAGTGATAGCGAACCTGGAAGAAGGGGACTATATGGTATCTCTGGACATCAAAGATGCTTATCTCCATGTCCCAATCTACCCTTCTCACCAAGGGTACCTCAGGTTTGTGGTACAAAACTGTCATTATCAGTTTCAGACGCTGCCGTTTGGATTGTCCACGGCACCCCGGGTCTTTACCAAGGTAATGGCCGAAATGATGATTCTTCTTCGAAGAAAAGGCGTCTTAATTATCCCTTACTTGGACGATCTCCTGATAAGGGCAAGGTCCAGGGAACAGTTAGAGGTCGGAGTAGCACTATCTCAGGTAGTGCTACGTCAGCACGGGTGGATTCTAAATATTCCAAAATCGCAGCTGATTCCAACAACACGTCTACTGTTCCTAGGGATGATTCTGGACACAGTCCAGAAAAAGGTGTTTCTCCCGGAGGAGAAGGCCAGGGAGTTATCCGAGCTAGTCGGGAACCTCCTAAAACCAGGACAAGTGTCAGTGCATCAATGCACAAGGGTCCTGGGAAAGATGGTGGCTTCTTACGAAGCGATTCCATTCGGAAGATTCCACGCAAGAACTTTTCAGTGGGATCTGCTGGACAAGTGGTCCGGATCGCATCTTCAGATGCATCAGCGGATAACCCTATCTCCAAGGACAAGGGTGTCTCTCCTGTGGTGGTTGCAGAGTGCTCATCTCCTGGAGGGCCGCAGATTCGGCATTCAGGATTGGGTCCTGGTGACCACGGATGCCAGCCTGAGAGGCTGGGGAGCAGTCACACAGGGAAAAAATTTCCAGGGCTTGTGGTCAAGCATGGAAACGTCACTTCACATAAATATCCTGGAACTAAGGGCCATTTACAATGCCCTAAGTCAGGCAAGGCCTCTGCTTCAGGGTCAGCCGGTGTTGATCCAGTCGGACAACATCACGGCAGTCGCCCACGTAAACAGACAGGGCGGCACAAGAAGCAGGAGGGCAATGACGGAAGTTGCAAGGATTCTTCGCTGGGCGGAAAGTCATGTGATAGCACTGTCAGCAGTGTTCATTCCGGGAGTGGACAACTGGGAAGCAGACTTCCTCAGCAGACACGATCTTCACCCGGGGGAGTGGGGACTTCACCCAGAAGTCTTCCACATGATTGTGAACCGTTGGGAAAAACCAAAGGTGGACATGATGGCGTCCCGCCTCAACAAAAAACTGGACGGATATTGCGCCAGGTCAAGGGACCCTCAGGCAATAGCTGTGGACGCTCTGGTAACACCGTGGGTGTACCAGTCAGTATATGTGTTCCCTCCTCTGCCTCTCATACCCAAGGTACTGAGAATCATAAGAAGGAGAGGTGTAAAGACTATACTCGTGGCTCCGGATTGGCCAAGAAGGACTTGGTACCCGGAAATTCAAGAGATGCACACGGAAGACCCGTGGCCTCTACCTCTAAGAAAGGACCTGCTCCAGCAGGGACCATGTCTGTTCCAAGACTTACCGCGGCTGCGTTTGACGGCATGGCGGTTGAACGCCGGATCCTGAAGGAAAAAGGCATTCCGGGTGAAGTTATCCCTACCCTGATCAAAGCCAGGAAGGATGTAACTGTGCAACATTATCACCGTATTTGGCGTAAATATGTTGCGTGGTGTGAGGCCAGGAAGGCCCCTACAGAGGAATTTCAACTGGGTCGATTCCTGCATTTCCTGCAAACAGGACTGGGCAGGACTCGTCCTCAATTTCTCCCTAAGGTGGTTTCAGCATTTCACTTGAGCCAGCCTGTTGTGGTGCCTGCGGCTACTAGGGACTTGGAGGATTCCAAGTTGCTGGACGTAGTCAGGGCCCTGAAAATATATGTTTCCAGGACGGCTGGAGTCAGAAAATCTGACTAGCTGTTTATCCTGTATGCACCCAACAAGCTGGGTGCCCCTGCTTCTAAGCAGACGATTGCTCGTTGGATTTGTAGTACAATTCAGCTTGCACATTCTGTGGCAGGCCTGCCACAGCCAAAATCTGTAAAGGCCCATTCCACACGGAAAGTGGGCTCATCTTGGGCGGCTGCCCGAGGGGTCTCGGCTTTACAACTTTGCCGAGCAGCTACTTGGTCAGGGGCAAATACGTTTGCAAAATTCTACAAATTTGATACCCTGGCTGAGGAGGACCTGGAGTTCTCTCATTCGGTGCTGCAGAGTCATCCGCACTCTCCCGCCCGTTTGGGAGCTTTGGTATAATCCCCATGGTCCTTTCGGAATCCCCAGCATCCACTAGGACGTTAGAGAAAATAAGAATTTACTTACCGATAATTCTATTTCTCATAGTCCGTAGTGGATGCTGGGCGCCCATCCCAAGTGCGGATTGTCTACAATACTTGTACATAGTTATTGTTACAAAAATCGGGTTATTATTGTTGTGAGCCATCTTTTCAGAGGCTCCTCTGTTATCATGCTGTTAACTGGGTTCAAATCACAAGTTGTACGGTGTGATTGGTGTGGCTGGTATGAGTCTTACCCGGGATTCAAAATCCTTCCTTATTGTGTACGCTCATCCGGGCACAGTATCCTAACTGAGGCTTGGAGGAGGGTCATAGGGGGAGGAGCCAGTGCACACCAGGTAGTCCTAAAGCTTTTTACTTTTGTGCCCAGTCTCCTGCGGAGCCGCTATTCCCCATGGTCCTTTCGGAGTCCCCAGCATCCACTACGGACTATGAGAAATAGAATTATCGGTGAGTAAATTCTTATTTTTTTATATCATTATCATCTCTATACTAGCAGACGCAGTACGGTAGTCCACGGCTGTAGCTACCTCTGTGTCGTCAGTGCTCGTCCATAATTGTATACCTACCTGTGGTGGTTTTTTTTTCTCTATCTTCTTCATACTAGTAGTTTAGGAGTCTGCTGACAGTGTCCAGCAGGTCCGTCATTATATTATATATACCTGCAGTAGTGATATATATATATTTTTTATATCATTATCATCTCTATACTAGCAGACGCAGTACGGTAGTCCACGGCTGTAGCTACCTCTGTGTCGTCAGTGCTCGTCCATAATTGTATACCTACCTGTGGTGGGGTTTTTTTTTCTATCTTCTTCATACTAGTAGTTTAGGAGTCTGCTGACAGTGTCCAGCAGGTCCGTCATTATATTATATATACCTGCAGTAGTGATATATATATATTTTTTATATCATTATCATCTCTATACTAGCAGACGCAGTACGGTAGTCCACGGCTGTAGCTACCTCTGTGTCGTCAGTGCTCGTCCATAATTGTATACCTACCTGTGGTGGGGTTTTTTTTTCTATCTTCTTCATACTAGTAGTTTAGGAGTCTGCTGACAGTGTCCAGCAGGTCCGTCATTATATTATATATACCTGCAGTAGTGATATATATATATTTTTTATATCATTATCATCTCTATACTAGCAGACGCAGTACGGTAGTCCACGGCTGTAGCTACCTCTGTGTCGTCAGTGCTCGTCCATAATTGTATACCTACCTGTGGTGGGGTTTTTTTTTCTATCTTCTTCATACTAGTAGTTTAGGAGTCTGCTGACAGTGTCCAGCAGGTCCGTCATTATATTATATATACCTGCAGTAGTGATATATATATATATTTTTTATATCATTATCATCTCTATACTAGCAGACGCAGTACGGTAGTCCACGGCTGTAGCTACCTCTGTGTCGTCAGTCACTCGTCATCCATAAGTATACTAGTATCCATCCATCTCCATTGTTTACCTGAGGTGCCTTTTAGTTGTGCCTATTAAAATATGGAGAACAAAAATGTTGAGGTTCCAAAAATAGGGAAAGATCAAGATCCACTTCCACCTCGTGCTGAAGCTGCTGCCACTAGTCATGGCCGAGACGATGAAATTCCATCAACGTCGTCTGCCAAGGCCGATGCCCAATGTCATAGTACAGAGCATGTAAAATCCAAAACACAAAATATCAGTAAAAAAAGGACTCAAAAATCTAAAATAAAATCGTCGTCGGAGAAGCGTAAACTTGCCAATATGCCATTTACCACACGGAGTGGCAAGGAACGGCTGAGGCCCTGGCCTATGTTCATGGCTAGTGGTTCAGCTTCACATGAGGATGGAAGCACTCAGCCTCTCGCTAGAAAAATGAAAAGACTTAAGCTGGCAAAAGCACAGCAAAGAACTGTGCGTTCTTCGAAATCACAAATCCACAAGGAGAGTCCAATTGTGTCGGTTGCGATGCCTGACCTTCCCAACACTGGACGTGAAGAGCATGCGCCTTCCACCATTTGCACGCCCCCTGCAAGTGCTGGAAGGAGCACCCGCAGTCCAGTTCCTGATAGTCAGATTGAAGATGTCAGTGTTGAAGTACACCAGGATGAGGAGGATATGGGTGTTGCTGGCGCTGGGGAGGAAATTGACAAGGAGGATTCTGATGGTGAGGTGGTTTGTTTAAGTCAGGCACCCGGGGAAACACCTGTTGTCCGTGGGAGGAATATGGCCATTGACATGCCTGGTGAAAATACCAAAAAAATCAGCTCTTCGGTGTGGAAGTATTTCAACAGAAATGCGGACAACATTTGTCAAGCCGTATGTTGCCTTTGTCAAGCTGTAATAAGTAGGGGTAAGGACGTTAACCACCTCGGAACATCCTCCCTTATACGTCACCTGCAGCGCATTCATCATAAGTCAGTGACAAGTTCAAAAACTTTGGGCGACAGCGGAAGCAGTCCACTGACCAGTAAATCCCTTCCTCTTGTAACCAAGCTCACGCAAACCACCCCACCAACTCCCTCAGTGTCAATTTCCTCCTTCCCCAGAAATGCCAATAGTCCTGCAGGCCATGTCACTGGCAATTCTGACGAGTCCTCTCCTGCCTGGGATTCCTCCGATGCATCCTTGCGTGTAACGCCTACTGCTGCTGGCGCTGCTGTTGTTGCTGCTGGCGCTGCTGTTGTTGCTGCTGGGAGTCGATGGTCATCCCAGAGGGGAAGTCGTAAGACGACTTTTACTACTTCCACCAAGCAATTGACTGTCCAACAGTCCTTTGCGAGGAAGATGAAATATCACAGCAGTCATCCTGCTGCAAAGCGGATAACTGAGGCCTTGGCATCCTGGGCGGTGAGAAACGTGGTTCCGGTATCCATCATTACTGCAGAGCCAACTATAGACTTAATTGAGGTACTGTGTCCCCGGTACCAAATACCATCTAGGTTCCATTTCTCTAGGCAGGCGATACCGAAAATGTACACAGACCTCAGAAAAAGACTCACCAGTGTCCTAAAAAATGCAGTTGTACCCAATGTCCACTTAACCACGGACATGTGGACAAGTGGAGCAGGGCAGACTCAGGACTATATGACTGTGACAGCCCACTGGGTAGATGTATTGACTCCCGCCGCAAGAACAGCAGCGGCGGCACCAGTAGCAGCATCTCGCAAACGCCAACTCTTTCCTAGGCAGGCTACGCTTTGTATCACCGCTTTCCAGAATACGCACACAGCTGAAAACCTCTTACGGCAACTGAGGAAGATCATCGCAGAATGGCTTACCCCAATTGGACTCTCCTGTGGATTTGTGGCATCGGACAACGCCAGCAATATTGTGTGTGCATTAAATATGGGCAAATTCCAGCACGTCCCATGTTTTGCACATACCTTGAATTTGGTGGTGCAGAATTATTTAAAAAACGACAGGGGCGTGCAAGAGATGCTGTCGGTGGCCAGAAGAATTGCGGGACACTTTCGGCGTACAGGCACCACGTACAGAAGACTGGAGCAACACCAAAAACGCCTGAACCTGCCCTGCCATCATCTGAAGCAAGAAGTGGTAACGAGGTGGAATTCAACCCTCTATATGCTTCAGAGGTTGGAGGAGCAGCAAAAGGCCATTCAAGCCTATACAACTGATAGGAATGCACCTGTCTCAAGCGCAGTGGAGAATGATTTCAACGTTGTGCAAGGTTCTGCAACCTTTTGAACTTGCCACACGTGAAGTCAGTTCAGACACTGCCAGCCTGAGTCAGGTCATTCCCCTCATCAGGCTTTTGCAGAAGAAGCTGGAGACATTGAAGGAGGAGCTAACACTGAGCGATTCCGCTAGGCATGTGGGACTTGTGGATGGAGCCCTTAATTCGCTTAACAAGGATTCACGGGTGGTCAATCTGTTGAAATCAGAGCACTACATTTTGGCCACCGTGCTCGATCCTAGATTTAAAACCTACGTTGTATCTCTCTTTCCGGCAGACACAAGTCTGCAGGGGTTCAAAGAACTGCTGGTGAGAAAATTGTCCAGTCAAGCGGAACGCGACCTGTCAACATCTCCTCCTTCACATTCTCCCGCAACTGGGGGTGCGAGGAAAAGGCTCAGAATTCCGAGCCCACCCGCTGGCGGTGATGCAGGGCAGTCTGGAGCGACTGCTGATGCTGACATCTGGTCCGGACTGAAGGACCTGCCAACGATTACGGACATGTCGTCTACTGTCACTGCATATGATTTTCTCACCATTGAAAGAATGGTGGAGGATTATATGAGTGACCGCATCCAAGTAGGCACGTCAGACAGTCCGTACGTATACTGGCAGGAAAAAGAGGCAATTTGGAGGCCCTTGCACAAACTGGCTTTATTCTACCTAAGTTGCCCTCCCACAAGTATGTACTCCGAAAGAGTGTTTAGTGCCGCCGCTCACCTTGTCAGCAATCGGCGTACGAGGTTACTTCCAGAAAATGTGGAGAAGATGATGTTCATTAAAATGAATTATAATCAATTCCTCCATGGAGACATTCACCAGCAGCAATTGCCTCCACACAGTACACAGGGAGCTGTGATGGTGGATTCCAGTGGGGACGAATTGATAATCTGTGAGGAGGGGGATGTACACGGTGATGAATCGGAGGATGATGATGAGGTGGACATCTTGCCTCTGTAGAGCCAGTTTGTGCAAGGAGAGATTAATTGCTTCTTTTTTGGTGGGGGTCCAAACCAACCCGTCATTTCAGTCACAGTCGTGTGGCAGACCCTGTCACTGAAATGATGGGTTGGTTAAAGTGTGCATGTCCTGTTTATACAACATAAGGGTGGGTGGGAGGGCCCAAGGACAATTCCATCTTGCACCTCTTTTTTCTTTCATTTTTCTTTGCGTCATGTGCTGTTTGGGGAGTGTTTTTTGGAAGGGCCATCCTGCGTGACACTGCAGTGCCACTCCTAGTTGGGCCAGGTGTTTGTGTCAGCCACTAGGGTTGCTTATCTTAGTCACACAGCTACCTCATTGCGCCTCTTTTTTTTCTTCTTTGCGTCATGTGCTGTTTGGGGAGTATTTTTTGGAAGGGCCATCCGGCCTGACACTGCAGTGCCACTCCTAGATGGGCCAGGTGTTTGTGTCGGCCACTAGGGTCGCTTAGCTTACTCACACAGCTACCTCATTGCGCCTCTTTTTTTCTTTGCGTCATGTGCTGTTTGGGGAGTGTTTTTTGGAAGGGCCATCCTGCGTGACACTGCAGTGCCACTCCTAGATGGGCCAGGTGTTTGTGTCGGCCACTAGGGTCACTTATCTTAGTCACACAGCTACCTCATTGCGCCTCTTTTTTTTCTTCTTTGCGTCATGTGCTGTTTGGGGAGTATTTTTTGGAAGGGCCATCCGGCCTGACACTGCAGTGCCACTCCTAGATGATAAATACCAATAACAAAAATTAAATTAAAAATAAAAATATATCCATCAAAGAGTTGAGTGAAAATACCAATTTAATAAAATCTCCTCCCTATAAATGGCTAGGAAACGAACCTAATGGATTCTTTAAATGTGCCGCATCCAGATGTCTAACTTGTAAGAATATAGACTATGGAAAAAAATCCTATAGGTCTAGAACTACAGGTGAAGAATTCACTATAACACAATTTCTGAATTGTAATTCTACATATGTAGTTTATTTGGTCGAATGTGGCTGTGGAATCCAATATATTGGACGCACTATAAGAAAGCTCAAAGTGCGGTTCCTGGAACATAGAAGAAATATAATCAAAAAATGTCCTCTGCACAGTCTCTCTAGGCATACAAGAATATGTGAATATGGGGATATAGCCAATATTCGCATCACGGCTTTAGAACAAGTTAAAATCACAGATAGAGGCGGTGATCGCTTCACACGGCTAAGCCGGAGAGAAGCTTTCTGGATCTTCCGCCTAAGGACGTTAGAACCCTTGGGCCTCAACGAAAATATTGAATTGAATAACATCTAATATATCTAGCATAGGTTAGCTTCTTTTCCACAAAAACTAGTCCATCCATTATAATTGGGTGGTAACTTTGTGTGCTCTTCTCCTGCATGCCTCCTCCTCTAGCACATCCAAACATAAATATTGCCCCATCCATTAATTTGGTAGGTTAGGGGTAAAATAAGGGGTTGATATAACTATACTAATTATTTAATATCTGTAAAATGAATCTCCCATCTTATTAAAAATTCTTTAGTACCGGTAGCATTGTTCAAATGTTTCGGCACCAATATTACAAAGGGTTTACGGTTATAATTATCTAACCAGTTTAAAACATCCAGTTTATACTGAAGATGTTTATGTTGTATATGATGCATATGATATAAGGATAGAGACATCAGGTGCGGTTCTCTCCTCCTTTCCCTGCTGTGCTCTATTCCCTTCTCCCACTCATGTCCAAGAAATTTATCATCTGTACTATTGGTCTACGATACAATTATATATCCTTATAATCTATTTATACTGAAGATATATATGATGTATACAATATAAGGATAGAGACACCAGATGTAGCTCTCCAATTTCCCTTATACTGTGCTATATTATTCTATTTCCCCCTCTTCCTCTCTTGTCTGAGAAATTTATTATTTGCAGGATTAGCTAATGATTATATCATATATTTTATATATTGTATTTCTATTTAATTTTATTCATTATTCTTTATTTTATTTTATGCTTACCATATATTTTATTTTGAATCCATTTTTATTTCCCATATATATATATATAAATAAAAAATTTTTTTATTATCATTGAGTATAATTTATTAAATTGATTGGACTCATAATTTTCATATAGGTTTATTACTCCTATTTAATCATTATTTATAATGTTTTGTATGAATTTATATGAATTTATATATATTTCATTTGCATCTCAGTGTGGTCTAATGAGCTCATTATGCTCACATAACGTTGTATACTAAAACATTGCTTATTGATTATTTGTATGTAATGGTTAATACAAATAAGGTTCAGCTATTGCTGACATACTGCTGGTTTCTGTTTTTAGAAAAACGCAATCACTTAGAAAGGGTTAAAAATTATCCTCCTGTTTTGGTAACCAATAAGGTTGGATAAGTGGGTATAAAAAGAGACCGTAATCACCTCTAAGCTATACCTCTGAAGAAACCGCCCATTGTGTAGGCGGAGAAACGCGTCAGGTGACTTGCACAACAGTGGAACGCAGGTGGACCGCATAACCGGAAGCCGGAAGCACCGTAACCGGAAGTCGTGAACCGCGGCATTGCGGCGTCCCCTGCTGCCCAGGATTTTGCACAGACGGCTCACTGTCTCCGCTCCCGAAGCAGCAGAATACAGGCCTACAGGACACAGTGCCAAACACACCAGGCACGACCTAAGAAAGACCGCCGCAGTGCGGCCAGCTGTTTGGAGGGAGACAGTTGCGGGACTGGCACTTAGCCACACCAATTGGTGAAGTATAAACAGGCACTATTTCATCTACAGCCTTATTTCTTCTATTTCCCGCAAAGTACATCTGAGCCACTAACAGCACTCAATTCCCTATTATTAACAGTTTAAAGCATGCATGCAAAAGAACTAACAAAATAAAAACTGGGACAGTGCACAAATATTACTTAAAGTCCTGGGACCCAGGACACAGAGATTGCTAGTATATTAACCTTTTTTTAACCATTGCAATATCATTGTAATCTGTTTTATTAATTTGTTGTAGCTGCCACATGGCAACTAAATAATACATGTTGATTTTCTCTTTTTTATATTTTATTTGTACCAATAAATGTCATTTTATTTTTACAAAACCAGCAGCCGTTGTACTTAAAGTTTCCTTGAGCGCCCACATTTCTACTATTTTTCCTGTTTTATCTAGTCAGGTGGATACCCAGGTCCACCATTGTGGGCAGCCATTAGGAGGTTTTTTATGGGTTTGATACCTATTTAACTAAATATTAATATATATTTTTTATAAGTAGTTCTAGTAATCAGCGCCCACTGTTCGTCTGTGGAATCACACCCACTGACGTTCTCTTTTCTTTTATTTCACTCCTAGATGGGCCAGGTGTTTGTGTCGGCCACTAGGGTCGCTTAGCTTACTCACACAGCTACCTCATTGCGCCTCTTTTTTTCTTTGCGTCATGTGCTGTTTGGGGAGTGTTTTTTGGAAGGGCCATCCTGCGTGACACTGCAGTGCCACTCCTAGATGGGCCAGGTGTTTGTGTCAGCCACTTGGGTCGCTGAGCTTAGTCATCCAGCGACCTCGGTGCAAATTTTAGGACTAAAAATAATATTGTGAGGTGTGAGGTGTTCAAAATAGACTGAAAATGAGTGGAAATTATGGTTATTGAGGTTAATAATACTTTGGGATCAAAATGACCCCCAAATTCTATGATTTAAGCTGTTTTTTAGGGTTTTTTGAAAAAAACACCCAAATCCAAAACACACCCGAATCCGACAAAAAAAATTCGGTGAGGTTTTGCCAAAACGCGTTCGAACCCAAAACACGGCCACGGAACCGAACCCAAAACCAAAACCCAAAACCCGAAAAATTTCCGGTGCACATCTCTACTAGAAATGGGCCTTGGCAGAAAGCACCCCCCCCCCCCCCCCCCCCAAGACTTTCCAGATAGTGGGCATGTCCAACATCAAGGGGGAAGTTAAAAAGAAATAAAATTAAATATTATGAGCACATTGTATGATACACCTTCAGAATTTAGGAAACTATATCATTCTTTAGAAAGATATATTTTCTTGCTTATTACATTAACCGTATCCCAATCACTATTCACTCAATCTTATATGTCAGCCAAGCAGGCAGACAGAGCTAGATCATCTGCAATCACAGGCTAAGTGGCAAAGTCATTTTCATATATGCAAATTATTTTGCATCCTATTCATTATGTCTATAAAAAGGACCATGTGTCCTCAAACAAAACAGGCCCCACAGGTGCGTCGGCCCATCGGGAATCTTCCCTGTAAACCCTATGGCCAATCCGCCTCTGATGGGCACTGATTCTTGAATTGAATAAACGTGCATTATTAATCATCGCTGTCTTTCATACTCAAGAGTGTGTCACTCATATCTTCAGACCTCTATGTGAAGAGAAAGAGTATCATCGTAATACTGGATTCTGGTAAGAACATTGCCGCAAGGGATTAACCCGGTCCCGAGGTTATCACAGTAGCATGTGTCAAAGAAGGTCACTAGACATTAATGGGGGTTTGCAATTAGGTCTATTTTCTCTTACGTCCTAGTGGATACTGGGGATTTCTACTTCAGTACCATGGGGTATAGATCGGGTCCACTGGAGCCTGGCACTTTAAAAACCTTTAGTGTATGTATGTGTGTGATGGCTCCTCCCCTCTATGCCCCTCCTACCAGAATCAGTTTAGAAAAATGTGCCCAAGGAGCCGTGTGCATTTCTCTGGAGCTCTAGAGAGCTTCCTTTATTTTTTATTTTAGTTATTTATTTTCAGGTAGTACTGGTTGGCAACCAGTCTACCTGCTTCGTGTGACTTAGAGGGGGGACCGAACCAACCTCCTGAGGGTTAATGGTTCGTAATCCCACCTGACAGGACACTGAGCTCCTGAGGTGATGTTTCATACACCAATACTGTGTGTGCCCACGCCAGCAGCTAGCCGTCACCCTCTAACAGATGACGAAGATCGTCAAGTGCGGTGAGTGTTAACACCGGGGGTCCCTGGTGCATTTTGGTGGCAATGTCATGCGGCGGTCACGGGCCACGACCTGCGGTGCCCACCGCGGACTATACTGGCTCAGGGCTCATGCTCTACAGTGCTCACTGTCTGCTAGACTTTGTGTGTACTGTTTTATGTGGAAAAGCCAGAATAAAACTTGAAGGGGACCGTGCGCCATTACAAGGAGCTGGGCTTCCCGGAGAGCGGGACCAGAGGCGGGAAGGTGCCATTTCCTGCTGCTGCAGATCATCAAGGCTGCATGCACGTTGCTCCTCCACAGACCCACACTGTTGCAGACTCTGTTCTGGCACCAAGGGGTCATAGTAGGGGGGGGAGCGCACATCAGCGGTATCACCACTGTACATTTATAAGGTTATAGACATAAGTTCACACACTGCGCTGCTATGTTTTGTGGGCTGGTCTCCGTTTCTCTGTGTCACTCCAGGTGCTCTCTAGGTCTGTGTGGAGGTGTTTGTCAGTGAGCTGCGCTGTATTACAGTTGTGTAAAGATGTCTGTTGACATGGTTATGTGTGCTGCTTGTAACTCTACCCCTTCTTCAGTGGGGTCCCTCATGTGTGAACAGTGTTCCTTATCTCCACAGGGACACAGTTTACAGGCACCTGACTGGCTAGATAATTTTAAAAGCATGATTCAGAATGTAAATTCAGAATTAGTTGCATCTAAACAGGAGAGACAGGTGTTAAAACAGTCTATTGATTGTATGGCAAAGGCAGCGGATACCAGAAAGGCTTCTCAGCCCCCTCTGTTGGTATCACATAAATGCTCACTGCCACAGGTGCTCCAGTCTGATTCTGATGAGCCTGATGTGGAGGATGATGATGATGATGATGATGATATGAATGAGGACAGCTCTCTGTCCCCTGGGGTGGAGGCCCTCATTTCTGCTGTAAGAGAGGTTGTTCACATACTGGATCAGGAAGCAGAACCAGATGAGGAGTTGTACTTTAATGTTAGACCCAAGTCCTCACCACTTTTCCTGTAGATAAGGAATTAAACTCCCTGGCCCGGGAGGCATGGCTAAGCCCTGACAAGAAATTTAAAATTCACCTCAGAGGTTTTCATCTAATTTTCCCCTCCCTGCTGAGGACAGGAAGGTATGGGATAAAACCCCGTCAGTCGATACGTCTGTGTCCAGACTGTCTAAGAAATTGGTACTCCCGGTGCCAGGGGTTATATCCCTTAAAGACCCTGGTGACCATAAGATTGAGACCACTCTCAAGGCAATATATTTGGCAGCAGGCATAGCACAGCACCCCACAATAGTTTGTGGGTGGATTTCCAGGGCAGTAGTCAAGTGGTCCGATAATATTATTAATGGATTAGTCTCTCTGCCCCAGGATGAGGTCATTACTCTACTGCAGGATGCTGCAAATTTTATGAGCGAGGCTATTAAGGAATTGTATAAGATAAATGTCCGGACTACTGCTATGGCTGTTTCGGCATGCAGAGCTCTGTGGTTATGTCAATGGTCAGCGGATGCCGATTCCAAAAAGGGTGTAGAAAATCTTCCCTTTTCAGGTGATGCCTTGTTTGGGGACGCATTAAATAAATGGATCTCCCAGGCAACGGCGGGTAAGTCTACCTATCTGCATTGGCTGCACCACCTGCTAGACGTTCTTACACAGGACCCTCCTTGCAGTCCTTTCAGGTGGCAAAGTTCAGAGGCAGGGGCCGGGGAGTCTCCACCACTCCGAGAGGATCTTGTGATAAGTCCCGTAAACCTGCAACTGCTGCATCCCTGGACCAGACCACCGGATTCCCTGCCGCTAAGCGTGATGGTTGGCCCCAGCAGCAAAGCAATTTTCAGGTAGGTGCTCGCTTTCAACACTTCGCCCACATGTGGGCAAAGTCCTGCCGGGATCCTTGGGTGAGGGACCTCATTTCCCAGGGATACCAGCTGGAATTTCAAGCACTTTCTCCTCACAGATTTTTAAAATCGGACTTACCAGTTTTGCCCGCAGCAAAAGTTACCTTGCAAGAGGACCTTCTAAAACTTTTGCGGACAGGGGTGGTGGTTCCGGTACCTCCTCCGTTATACAACAGGGGTTTTTACTCCAGTCTTTTTGTCATTCCAAAGCCAGATGGTTTGGTGCGATTCATCTTAAACCTGAAGTCTCTGAACCCACATCTGCGGGTGTTCAAATTCAAGATGGAATCTCTGCGGACAGTGGTGTCCGATCTGGAGGAAGGGGAATTCCTGGTATCCCTAGATATCAAGGATGCTTACCTACACATTCCCATGTGGTCCGCTCATCAGGCTTACATCAGGTTTGCCATCTTGGACGACCATTTCCAGTTTCAGGCCTTGCCCTTTGGCCTGTCCATAGCTTGGAGGGTCTTCACCAAGGTCATGGTGGAGATGATGCTGCAACTGCGCATGATGGGAGTCAACATAGTCCCCTACTTGGACGATCTCCTAATAAAGGCTATGTCTATGTCAGGGAGCATCTATTGCACAGCATCAATCAGGCGACTCGCCTGCTTACGGATCATGGGTGGATCCTAAATTTCCAGAAATCTCACCTGGAACCGACACAATGTCTTCAGTTCCTGGGAATGATATTGGATACAGTGGCCCTCATTCCGAGTTGTTCGCTCGGTATTTTTCATCGCATCGCAGTGAAAATCCGCTTAGTACGCATGCGCAATGTTCGCACTGCGACTGCGCCAAGTAACTTTACTATGAAGAAAGTATTTTTACTCACGGCTTTTTCTTCGCTCCGGCGATCGTAATGTGATTGACAGGAAATGGGTGTTACTGGGCGGAAACACGGCGTTTCAGGGGCGTGTGGCTGAAAACGCTACCGTTTCCGGAAAAAACGCAGGAGTGGCCGGAGAAACGGTGGGAGTGCCTGGGCGAACGCTGGGTGTGTTTGTGACGTCAACCAGGAACGACAAGCACTGAACTGATCGCACAGGCAGAGTAAGTCTGGAGCTACTCAGAAACTGCTAAGTAGTTAGTAATCGCAATATTGCGAATACATCGGTCGCATTTTTAAGAAGCTAAGATTCACTCCTAGTAGGCGGCGGCTTAGCGTGTGTAACTCTGCTAAATTCGCCTTGCGACCGATCAACTCGGAATGAGGGCCAGTGTCTCAAAAGGTGTTTCTTCCAATATACAAAGCCTTGGCTATCCAGGCTATAGTCCGCTCAGTGCTCCGTCCTCGCAAGGTGTCCACACATTTTTGCATACGCTTGCTGGGCAGGATGGTTGCTGCTTACAAGGCAATCCAATATGGCAGATTTCATGCCCGGCCATTTCAGCTGGATCTGCTGGACAAATGGTCGGGGTCTCACCTTCACATGCATCAGGAAGTGACCTTCTCTCCAAAAGCCCGGATTTCTCTATTATGGTGGCTACAAGTTCCTCACCTGGTAGAAGGCAGGAATTTCAATATCCAATTGTGGATTCTACTCACAACGGATGCCAGCCTCCGGGGTTGGGGTGCTGTGACCCGAGGGGCCCAGTTCCAGGGGATATGGTCAGTTCAGGAATCGGCTCTGCCGATAAACATCCTGGAACTCGGGGCAATTTACAATGCTCTTCTGCAAGCTTCCCATCTCCTGAAGGATAAGGCGATCCAGGTTCAATTGGACAATGCCACAGCGGTGGCGTACATAAACCGACAACAGGGAACAAGAAGCACAGCGGCGATGCAAGAAGTGTCAAGAACACTCTAGGTGGAGGCCAACGCAAGGGCCTTCTCAGCCATATTAATTCCAGGAGTGGACAACTGGGAAGCGGACTTCCTCAGCAGACACGACCTCCATCCTGGAAAATGCTGCCTACATCCCCAGGTGTTTCAACAGTTAATTCACCGGTGGGGCTGTCCGCCGATAGATCTGATGGCTTCTTGTCTCAACAAGAAGCTTTGCCATTACTGTTCCAGGATGAGGGATTTGCAGGCTGTAGCAGTGGACACGCTGACGACACCGTGGACGTTACAGTTTGTGTACCTGTTCCCTCCTGTACCGCTAATCCCAAGGGTTCTAAAAAGGCTAAGAAGGGAAAGCGTTCAAGCAGTTCTAATTGCCCCAGATTGGCCTCGACGGGCGTGGTACTCGGACCTCCTAAACTTAGCTCTGGAGGATCCCTGGCCTCTGCAATTCCAAAAGGATCTTCTTCAACAAGGTCCGTTTGTCTATCCAGGCTTACAGTGGCTATGTTTAACAGCTTGGAAGTTGAAAGGGAGATTCTAGCAAGAAAAGATCTTCCCTCCTGGGTTATTTCCACCATAGTCCAGGCCAGGAAGATGGTTACCTCAAAACATTATCATCGTATCTGGAAAAACTATGTTTCCTGGTGTGAAAGTAGAAAGGTTTCTCCCGTGGAATTTAGAATTGGTCGGTTTCTACTTTTCCTGCAAGCGGGAGTGGATATGGGCCTACGTTTGAGCTCCATCAAAGTCCAGTTGGCGCTCTCTATTTTCTTCCAGAAACAACTTGCCATGTTGCCGGAAGTACAAACTTTCCTAAAAGGAGTTCTTCATATGCAACCGCCCTTGTACCTCCCGCGGCTCCGTGGGATCTCAATGTGGTTCTATTCTTTCTTCAATCGGACTGGTTTGAACCCTTGCATAGGGTGGAGTTGAAATTTCTCACCTGGAAGACAGTGATGTTATAAGCATTGGCGTCTGCCAGACGTGTCTCTGAATTGGGGGCCTTATCCTATAAGAGCCCTTATTTGATTTTTCATGAAGACAGGGGCGGAACTCAGGACCTGACCTCAGTTTTTGCCAAAAGTGGTTTCAGCTTTACATGTGAATCAACCCATTGTGGTTTCCGGTGTTGACTGACGCTTCCATTGGGCCAGAGTCCTTGGATGTGGTGAGGGCTCTGAAGATTTATGTCAGGAGGATGGCTTGTCATTGGAAATTTGATTCGCTGTTTGTCCTTTACGATGCCACCAAGATTGGTCGTCCGGCTTCTAAGCAATCAATTGCTCTTTGGCTCAGGTTGACCATTCAACAGGCCTATACTTCGGAGGCTCTGCCTTTGCCGACATCTATTTAGGCCCACTCGACGAGGTCGGTGGGCTCTTTCTGGGTGGCTGCCCAGGGTGTCTCGGCCTTACAGTTGTGCTGAGCTGATACTTGGTCTGGTTCGAACATTTTTGTGAGATTCTATCGGTTCGACACCTTGGCCAAGGATGACCTTTAGTTTGGTCAGGCAGTTTTAAAGGGGTCTCAGCACTCTCCATCCCATTTGGGAGCTTTGGGACTTCACCATGGTACTAAAGTACAGAACCCCAGTATCCACTAGGATGTAAGAGAAAATAAGAATTTAATACCTACAGGTAATTCCTTTTCTCCTAGCCCGTAGTGGATACTGGGCGCCTGTCTCAATGCTTCGATCCTGTTTACCCGTGTAAGTAATTGGTTGGACCGCCGTTGTGGTCCCGTTATGTTGTCAGGATAGCTATGCTATCCGGGTTAGGTTGGTGTTGCTATCCTCTGTTCTGGTTAGCACCCTCCTTACGGTTATGGGTGTGTGTTGGATTGTTGCCTCACCGCTGTTGTATTTATTACTTCTCTCGTGGTATGTCCGTCTCCTCGGGCACAGTTTTCCTAGACTGAGTCTGGTAGGAGGGGCATAGAGGGGAGGAGCCAGCACACACATACACACACTAAAGGTTTTTAAAGTGCCAGGCTCCAGTGGACCCGATCTATATCCCATGATACTAAAGTACAAATCCCCAGTATTCACTATGTACTACGAGAAAAGGAATTACCGGCAGGTATTAGTTTCCTATTTTTATCGTCTAGGCAAAAAAAAATGGACTTTTTGCTGTTTTTAGGGGGAATGGGTAATCGCCCTGTTAAATAGCAGGGCCATTTTTTCGCATAGGTGACAATTTCAGCTGGAGTGAAAAACGTGGATTGGCGAATGCATATCCGTATCTAGACTTTTTGGTGCCCTGTGCTAGAGAGAGAATTGGCGCCTACTCCCCCTCCCCATTTTTCCAATAGGAACATAAAGCACATGCCCTCGTAGGGAAGGCGTGGTGCAGATTGTCAGCGGTAGTGTCCCGTAAAATTATTATCTTGTGAGCAGCTGACACTCAGGCAGGTATCCTGCTGCCAACTCCCACACTCACCAATGCCATGAACCTAAAAGTATAGAAATAAGGTTGCCTTATACTGTATACTAGGTGATTCATCGCGCCCTACGGGTGCTCTTCACACCATCGTAAGGGGCTACACCCCCTTAACCCTTGCACGCCCTTGTGGCATGCAATATTTTTATTATATGGAGTATTACCTCCAATCATAATTGTGTGAGTGGTCAAATATTGCACGGACAAAGGGTGTGCAATGGTTAAGGGGTCGTAAACCCTTGCAACGGCGTAAACAGCGCATGCAGGGCCTGATGAATCACCTAGTGGTGCTGTGGTTGGGGGAGTGGCGGGTGCGGGGGTGCCGCAGGTGGGGGAGGAGCGGTTGCGGGGGTGCCATGGGTAGGGGAGGGGCAGGTGCGGTAGTGCTGTGGGTGGGGAAGTGGTGGGTGCGCGGGTGCTGCGGGTGGGGGATGGGGTCTGAAGCCACCACGGGTGGTGGAGGGTGTGTGTGTGGGTTCCGCAGATGGGGCCCAGAGGTACTGCAAGTAGGGGAGGGGCTAAGCTGCTGTCCTCCCTTTGGCAGTGGCTCTCCCGGAGACTCGCCCAGCAGCCAGTCACTATTGTTAGCGCCGGTGTCCCAATGCGCCGCATTACAGCGAAGAAGATGCACTCAATAAACTACAGCTCACAGCAGCCCTTAGCGCCGGAATGCTCTTGTACTAAGGGCTGCCAGGAGCTGTAGTTTATTTAGTGCATCTACTTCCCTGTAATGCGACGCGTTGGAACACCGGCGCTAACAATAGTGACTGGCTGGAAGATCTGACTAACTTGTTGAATCAATGTAAAAGGTGAGAGTGCTGTGCAGTTTCAGTGACACTGCACAACCATTGCACTGCACAGCACTGTCACCTTTTACATTGATTCAGTGTTCAGACATTACTCTCCGCGATATCACTCACTCTATCCGTTACATTAGCCATCTCGGGGCTTCCGCTTGATAGATAGACAGTGTCTAGTTAGACAGTCAATAGATAGACACCATACTGCATTTGGGCCCTCATTCCGAGTTGATCGCTCGCTAGCTGCTTTTAGCAGCATTGCAAACGCTATGCCGCCGCGCTTTGGGAGTGTATCTTATCTTAGCAGAATAGCGAACGAAAGATTAGCAGAACTGCTCAAAAATCTTTTCCTGCAGTTTCTGAGTAGCTCCAGACCTACTCCTAGATTGTGATCACCTCAGTCCGTTTAGTTCCTGCTTTGACGTCACAAACACGCCCTGCGTTCGGCCAGCTACTCCCCCATTTCCCCAGCCACTCCTGCGTTTTAGCCTGACACGCCTGCGTTTTTTTAGCACACTCCCGGAAAAGTTTCCACCCAGAAACACCCACTTCCTGTCAATCACACACCGATCAGCAGAGCGACTGAAAAGCGTCGCTCGCCCCTGTGTAAAATTGCTTAGCTTTGTGTGAAATGACTTGGCGCGTGCGCCCTGCGGCCCATACGCATGCGCAGAACAGCCTGTTTTTTGCCTGATCGCTATGCTGCGAAAAATGGCAGCGAGCGATTAACTCGGAATGATCCCCTTGGTTACTACATCAGTCACTAGATCTATATCTGTCTACAGTAGGTGTGTATATATATATATATATATATATCTCCTATATAATAGCCCAGATCTGTCACTCTGTGACTGTGTGGATAACGTTGGGCGTGGCTTGGAGCTCTCATTGGGTTAGCAGCAGGTCTATCACACCCAGTCCACAGCTGATTGGTCGAGAAATGCCCTCCCACACAGGCTACATCCTATGGGAGGCTCTGCCCTTGTGCCCTTGGCTGTGTGTTCCCAGAGCAGGATTAACAATGGGGCTGATGGAGCTGCAGCTCCAGGCCCACACCCCAAAATAGGCCCACTGCATCTGCAGCAACATACCCTCCAACAATTTACACATAAAAATTGGTACAAATTCTAAAAGAGGGCGTGGCCAAGGGTAAATGGCTGTGGCCACGCCCCTTTTCCTATACTTTCAATGTGTTTTAAGAATGAAGTTAGACCCGGAACTGAAAACCATTTCTCCTCTCTTCACAGGTAAAAACTCCATCTTCATGCTTGTATATCTGAGTCTCTCATCTCTCTCTGGCTACACTTTTCACACCCCAAGGAAGTTTGTCTGCAAATGTCTGTGATCCTTCTTCAATGCAAAATAACCTCTGTTAATTAGCTGAACTTCTGATTGCATACCTCCCCCTTTGCCAGCTGATATAGTTGGAGCATTTAAGAGCAATATTATCAAGGCCTGCAGTCAGGACTTGGCCTGCTTGCAATTGTGAAGAATGCATTTGTTAAGAATGTGATTTAAGAATGGAGTTAGAACCGGAGTTTGAACTGGATTTGGACTACGCTAAAATCTCGAATAAAACAATTTCCCCAAACACTGCAACTCAGGACCATCATGTGGCCTCTCCTCACCTCTGCCTTGAGAACACCAGGACCAATGCCTACTACTTCTCTGTCCAAGAACATCATGACTGCCCCCAAAACTACCCTTCAAGCTGAGCAGGGAACTGAGGGCCGTGCGCATCAGGACCAGATTTTGCTGGGTCAGTTCCATTGGACATTAGTGTGCACTCCACATTCTTACACCCACCCGCACTGCTCCCCACACTCTCACACCCACCCACACTGCTCTCATGAGACCAGGACATTTATCATATTCACAAATTAATGTTTTCCTGCAAATGTGTCTTTCTCTTCTTTCTTCTTACAGGGTACTTTCCCCCCACTGTGTGCAATTCCTATAATGTGTACCTCCATTGGTTGCACACCCTGCCAGCAGTAACCTACACAGTGCGCCTCACATGGCTGCCTCGGATGGTTCCTCCATGGGCAGGGTGTGCTTCGTTTGGATCTTTCCATGCAGGGTATAGCATACTCCTACACTCGTGTCAGTTTTCCCGTGAATGCATTTGGCCCTTGTATGGCTCATCTCCCACTGTGTAACCTTCGTAGTGCGCCCAACATGGCTGCCTTATCTGGTAAACTTGTGGATGGGATGAAAAATACATGGACCTGATGGTTTTATTGGAACCCTACTCTGAACCTAAGGACTCTGCAATCTCCCCGTTTTGTGTTCTCTTCTAGGGGTGGACTATTCCACCCTGGGTAATCCTACGCAGTGCGCCTAAGATGGCTGCCGCACCTGGTACCTTGTGAGGGTGGAATACACAACCCCTGGAGGTTATTTCCCAAAATGCTTACACCAACCCTGCAGTATTCTTTCTGTCTTTATTGTCTGTGTGGTTTATCTTTTGATGTAATACTTAAATCTTCTGTATTATGTGCATTGTTTGAGTTCTAGTTGGCGCCGCGGATGGCTGCCTCGGTGCTGCTCTGCCAAGCAGCCTTTGTGTTTAGTCCTACGTGTATAATATGTCTAATATGTTAAGTCTATTGTACAGTTGCAATGTGCAGTATCAACTCATACGTGTAATGTGTGTAATGTATGCTATGTTCTTCCCCCTTCTTATGCTGTGTATTCCCCCTTCATGTTGCTGCTTGGCGATGCATTGTACCACAAAGAATTCCTAGTGTACTTGAGTACACCTGGCCAATAAAGCTGATTCTGATTCTGATAGTAGGCAATCCTCTGGTGGATCAGACATAATAAATAATGTTTTTAGTAATGTGATAGTGTCTTTGAGATACAGTAAGTAGGTCCACTCGGTCCACAGGATTGTAAATACCTAGCAAAATAAAATGAAATCGGCTGAAAGAGTGAACCTTTAGCCGATATCATTAATTGACCTGGAGGTTTTCTGGGATGTTTATGAACTTTGAGTACCGTGTACAGGATAGACCTCATTGGCTGTGGTGTGGTCAAAGTTTTATTTTGTTCAGTTATGATAACATCCATACATGCCAGATTCAACATTTGATGATGCTCTTTTTTTAAATATGCATAGTTGGGTCACCATAAAGTAATTAATATGTAGGTGTATCCAGGGCCGTATTTTCCATAGGGCTTAATGGGCAGTTTCCAAGGATCCCAGGAGTCTAAAGTAGAGATGTGCACTTGAAATTTTTCGGGTTTTGTGTTTTGGTTTTGGGTTCGGTTCCGCGGCCGTGTTTTGGGTTCGACCGCGTTTTGGCAAAACCTCACCGAATTTTTTTTGTCGGATTCGGGTGTGTTTTGGATTCGGGTGTTTTTTTCAAAAAACCCTAAAAAACAGCTTAAATCATAGAATTTGGGGGTCATTTTGATCCCAAAGTATTATTAACCTCAAAAACCATAATTTCCACTCATTTTCAGTCTATTCTGAATACGTCACACCTCACAATATTATTTTTAGTCCTAAAATTTGCACCGAGGTCGCTGGATGACTAAGCTAAGCGACCCTAGTGGCCGACACAAACACCTGGCCCATCTAGGAGTGGCACTGCAGTGTCACGCAGGATGTCCCTTCCAAAAAACACTCCCCAAACAGCACATGACGCAAAGAAGAAAAAAAGAGGCGCAATGAGGTAGCTGTGTGAGTAAGCTAAGCGACCCTAGTGGCCGACACAAACACCTGGCCCATCTAGGAGTGGCACTGCAGTGTCACGCAGGATGTCCCTTCCAAAAAACACTCCCCAAACAGCACATGACGCAAAGAAGAAAAAAAGAGGCGCAATGAGGTAGCTGTGTGAGTAAGCTAAGCGACCCTAGTGGCCGACACAAACACCTGGCCCATCTAGGAGTGGCACTGGAGTGTCACGCAGGATGTCCCTTCCAAAAAACCCTCCCCAAACAGCACATGACGCAAAGAAAAAAAGAGGCGCAATGAGGTAGCTGTGTGAGTAAAATAAGCGACCCTAGTGGCCGACACAAACACCGGGCCCATCTAGGAGTGGCACTGCAGTGTCTCACGCAGGATGTCCCTTCCAAAAAACCCTCCCCAAACAGCACATGACGCAAAGAAAAAAAGAGGAGCAATGAGGTAGCTGTGTGAGTAAGATAAGCGACCCTAGTGGCCGACACAAACACCTGGCCCATCTAGGAGTGGCACTGCAGTGTCACGCAGGATGTCCCTTCCAAAAAACCCTCCCCAAACAGCACATGACGCAAAGAAAAAAAGAGGCGCAATGAGGTAGCTGTGTGAGTAAGATAAGCGACCCTAGTGGCCGACACAAACACCGGGCCCATCTAGGAGTGGCACTGCAGTGTCACGCAGGATGTCCCTTCCAAAAAACCCTCCCCAAACAGCACATGACGCAAAGAAAAAAAGAGGCGCAATGAGGTAGCTGTGTGACTAAGCTTAGTGACCCTAGTGGCCGACACAAACACCGGGCCCATCTAGGAGTGGCACTGCAGTGTCACGCAGGATGGCCCTTCCAAAAAACACTCCCCAAACAGCACATGACGCAAAGAAGAAAAAAAGAGGCGCAATGAGGTAGCTGTGTGAGTAAGCTAAGCGACCCTAGTGGCCGACACAAACACCTGGCCCATCTAGGAGTGGCACTGCAGTGTCACGCAGGATGTCCCTTCCAAATACCCTCCCCAAACAGCACATGACGCAAAGAAAAAAAGAGGCGCAATGAGGTAGCTGTGTGAGTAAGATAAGCGACCCTAGTGGCCGACACAAACACCGGGCCCATCTAGGAGTGGCACTGCAGTGTCTCACGCAGGATGTCCCTTCCAAAAAACCCTCCCCAAACAGCACATGACGCAAAGAAAAAAAGAGGCGCAATGAGGTAGCTGTGTGAGTAAGATAAGCGACCCTAGTGGCCGACACAAACACCTGGCCCATCTAGGAGTGGCACTGCAGTGTCACGCAGGATGGCCCTTCCAAAAAACACTCCCCAAACAGCACATGACGCAAAGAAGAAAAAAAGAGGCGCAATGAGGTAGCTGTGTGAGTAAGCTAAGCGACCCTAGTGGCCGACACAAACACCTGGCCCATCTAGGAGTGGCACTGCAGTGTCACGCAGGATGGCCCTTCCAAAAAACACTCCCCAAACAGCACATGACGCAAAGAAGAAAAAAAGAGGCGCAATGAGGTAGCTGTGTGAGTAAGCTAAGCGACCCTAGTGGCCGACACAAACACCTGGCCCATCTAGGAGTGGCACTGCAGTGTCACGCAGGATGTCCCTTCCAAAAAACCCTCCCCAAACAGCACATGACGCAAAGAAAAAAAGAGGCGCAATGAGGTAGCTGTGTGAGTAAGATAAGCGACCCTAGTGGCCGACACAAACACCGGGCCCATCTAGGAGTGGCACTGCAGTGTCACGCAGGATGGCCCTTCCAAAAAACACTCCCCAAACAGCACATGACGCAAAGAAGAAAAAAAGAGGCGCAATGAGGTAGCTGTGTGAGTAAGCTAAGCGACCCTAGTGGCCGACACAAACACCTGGCCCATCTAGGAGTGGCACTGCAGTGTCACGCAGGATGTCCCTTCCAAAAAACCCTCCCCAAACAGCACATGACGCAAAGAAAAAAAGAGGCGCAATGAGGTAGCTGTGTGAGTAAGATAAGCGACCCTAGTGGCCGACACAAACACCGGGCCCATCTAGGAGTGGCACTGCAGTGTCACGCAGGATGTCCCTTCCAAAAAACCCTCGCCAAACAGCACATGACGCAAAGAAAAAAAGAGGCGCAATGAGGTAGCTGTGTGACTAAGCTTAGCGACCCTAGTGGCCAACACAAACACCGGGCCCATCTAGGAGTGGCACTGCAGTGTCACGCAGGATGGCCCTTCCAAAAAACACTCCCCAAACAGCACATGACGCAAAGAAGAAAAAAAGAGGCGCAATGAGGTAGCTGTGTGAGTAAGCTAAGCGACCCTAGTGGCCGACACAAACACCTGGCCCATCTAGGAGTGGCACTGCAGTGTCACGCAGGATGTCCCTTCCAAAAAACCCTCCCCAAACAGCACATGACGCAAAGAAAAAAAGAGGCGCACTGAGGTAGCTGTGTGAGTAAGATAAGCGACCCTAGTGGCCGACACAAACACCGGGCCCATCTAGGAGTGGCACTGCAGTGTCACGCAGGATGGCCCTTCCAAAAAACACTCCCCAAACAGCACATGACGCAAAGAAGAAAAAAAGAGGCGCAATGAGGTAGCTGTGTGAGTAAGCTAAGCGACCCTAGTGGCCGATACAAACACCTGGCCCATCTAGGAGTGGCACTGCAGTGTCACGCAGGATGTCCCTTCCAAAAAACCCTCCCCAAACAGCACATGAGGCAAAGAAAAAAAGAGGCGCAATGAGGTAGCTGTGTGACTAAGCTTAGCGACCCTAGTGGCCGACACAAACACCGGGCCCATCTAGGAGTGGCACTGCAGTGTCACGCAGGATGGCCCTTCCAAAAAACACTCCCCAAACAGCACATGACGCAAAGAAGAAAAAAAGAGGCGCAATGAGGTAGCTGTGTGAGTAAGCTAATCGACCCTAGTGGCCGACACAAACACCTGGCCCATCTAGGAGTGGCACTGCAGTGTCACGCAGGATGTCCCTTCCAAAAAACCCTCCCCAAACAGCACATGACGCAAAGAAAAAAAGAGGCGCAATGAGGTAGCTGTGTGAGTAAGATAAGCGACCCTAGTGGCCGACACAAACACCGGGCCCATCTAGGAGTGGCACTGCAGTGTCACGCAGGATGGCCCTTCCAAAAAACACTCCCCAAACAGCACATGACGCAAAGAAGAAAAAAAGAGGCGCAATGAGGTAGCTGTGTGAGTAAGCTAAGCGACCCTAGTGGCCGACACAAACACCTGGCCCATCTAGGAGTGGCACTGCAGTGTCACGCAGGATGTCCCTTCCAAAAAACCCTCCCCAAACAGCACATGACGCAAAGAAAAAAAGAGGCGCAATGAGGTAGCTGTGTGAGTAAGATCAGCGACCCTAGTGGCCGACACAAACACCGGGCCCATCTAGGAGTGGCACTGCAGTGTCACGCAGGATGTCCCTTCCATAAAACCCCCCCCAAACAGCACATGACGCAAAGAAAAAAAGAGGCGCAATGAGGTAGCTGTGTGAGTAAGCTTAGCGACCCTAGTGACCGACACAAACACCGGGCCCATCTAGGAGTGGCACTGCAGTGTCACGCAGGATGGCCCTTCCAAAAAACACTCCCCAAACAGCACATGACGCAAATAAAAATGAAAGAAAAAAGAGGTGCAAGATGGAATTGTCCTTGGGCCCTCCCACCCACCCTTATGTTGTATAAACAGGACATGCACACTTTAACCAACCCATCATTTCAGTGACAGGGTCTGCCACACGACTGTGACTGAAATGACGGGTTGGTTTGGACCCCCACCTAAAAAGAAGCAATTAATCTCTCCTTGCACAAACTGGCTCTACAGAGGCAAGATGTCCACCTCATCATCATCCTCCGATATATCACCGTGTACATCCCCCTCCTCACAGATTATCAATTCGTCCCCACTGGAATCCACCATCTCAGCTCCCTGTGTACTTTGTGGAGGCAATTGCTGCTGGTCAATGTCTCCACGGAGGAATTGATTATAATTCATTTTAATGAACATCATCTTCTCCACATTTTCTGGATGTAACCTCGTACGCCGATTGCTGACAAGGTGAGCGGCGGCACTAAACACTCTTTCGGAGTACACACTTGTGGGAGGGCAACTTAGGTAGAATAAAGCCAGTTTGTGCAAGGGCCTCCAAATTGCCTCTTTTTCCTGCCAGTATAAGTACGGACTGTGTGACGTGCCTACTTGGATGCGGTCACTCATATAATCCTCCACCATTCTTTCAATGGTGAGAGAATCATATGCAGTGACAGTAGACGACATGTCCGTAATCGTTGTCAGGTCCTTCAGTCCGGACCAGATGTCAGCATCAGCAGTCGCTCCAGACTGCCCTGCATCACCGCCAGCGGGTGGGCTCGGAATTCTGAGCCGATTCCTCGCACCCCCAGTTGCGGGAGAATGTGAAGGAGGAGATGTTGACAGGTCGCGTTCCGCTTGACTTGACAATTTTCTCACCAGCAGGTCTTTGAACCCCAGCAGACTTGTGTCTGCCGGAAAGAGAGATCCAAGGTAGGCTTTAAATCTAGGATCGAGCATGGTGGCCAAAATGTAGTGCTCTGATTTCAACAGATTGACCACCCGTGAATCCTTGTTAAGCGAATTAAGGGCTCCATCCACAAGTCCCACATGCCTAGCGGAATCGCTCTGTGTTAGCTCCTCCTTCAATGTCTCCAGCTTCTTCTGCAAAAGCCTGATGAGGGGAATGACCTGACTCAGGCTGGCAGTGTCTGAACTGACTTCACGTGTGGCAAGTTCAAAGGGCATCAGAACCTTGCACAACGTTGAAATCATTCTCCACTGCGCTTGAGACAGGTGCATTCCACCTCCTATATCGTGCTGAATTGTATAGGCTTGAATGGCCTTTTGCTGCTCCTCCAACCTCTGAAGCATATAGAGGGTTGAATTCCACCTCGTTACCACTTCTTGCTTCAGATGATGGCAGGGCAGGTTCAGTTGTTTTTGGTGGTGCTCCAGTCTTCTGTACGTGGTGCCTGTACGCCGAAAGTGTCCGGCAATTCTTCTGGCCACCGACAGCATCTCTTGCACACCCCTGTCGTTTTTAAAAAAATTCTGCACCACCAAATTCAAGGTATGTGCAAAACATGGGACGTGCTGGAATTTGCCCATATTTAATGCACACACAATATTGCTGGCGTTGTCCGATGCCACAAATCCACAGGAGAGTCCAATTGGGGTAAGCCATTCCGCGATGATCTTCCTCAGTTGCCGTAAGAGGTTTTCAGCTGTGTGCGTATTCTGGAAAGCGGTGATACAAAGCGTAGCCTGCCTAGGAAAGAGTTGGCGTTTGCGAGATGCTGCTACTGGTGCCGCCGCTGCTGTTCTTGCGGCGGGAGTCCATACATCTACCCAGTGGGCTGTCACAGTCATATAGTCCTGACCCTGCCCTGCTCCACTTGTCCACATGTCCGTGGTTAAGTGGACATTGGGTACAACTGCATTTTTTAGGACACTGGTAAGTCTTTTTCTGACGTCCGTGTACATTCTCGGTATCGCCTGCCTAGAGAAGTGGAACCTAGATGGTATTTGGTAACGGGGGCACACTGCCTCAATAAATTGTCTAGTTCCCTGTGAACTAACGGCGGATACCGGACGCACGTCTAACACCAACATAGTTGTCAAGGCCTCAGTTATCCGCTTTGCAGCAGGATGACTGCTGTGATATTTCATCTTCCTCGCAAAGGACTGTTGGACAGTCAATTGCTTACTGGAAGTAGTACAAGTGGTCTTCCGACTTCCCCTCTGGGATGACGATCGACTCCCAGCAGCAACAACAGCAGCGCCAGCAGCAGTAGGCATTACACTCAAGGATGCATCGGAGGAATCCCAGGCAGGAGAGGACTCGTCAGAATTGCCAGTGACATGGCCTGCAGGACTATTGGCATTCCTGGGTAAGGAGGAAATTGACACTGAGGGAGTTGGTGGGGTGGTTTGCGTGAGCTTGGTTACAAGAGGAAGGGATTTACTGGTCAGTGGACTGCTTCCGCTGTCACCCAAAGTTTTTGAACTTGTCACTGACTTATTATGAATGCGCTGCAGGTGACGTATAAGGGAGGATGTTCCGAGGTGGTTAACGTCCTTACCCCTACTTATTACAGCTTGACAAAGGCAACACACGGCTTGACACCTGTTGTCCGCATTTCTGTTGAAATACTTCCACACCGAAGAGCTGATTTTTTTGGTATTTTCACCAGGCATGTCAATGGCCATATTCCTCCCACGGACAACAGGTGTCTCCCCGGGTGCCTGACTTAAACAAACCACCTCACCATCAGAATCCTCCTGGTCAATTTCCTCCCCAGCGCCAGCAACACCCATATCCTCCTCATCCTGGTGTACTTCAACACTGACATCTTCAATCTGACTATCAGGAACTGGACTGCGGGTGCTCCTTCCAGCACTTGCAGGGGGCGTGCAAATGGTGGAAGGCGCATGCTCTTCACGTCCAGTGTTGGGAAGGTCAGGCATCGCAACCGACACAATTGGACTCTCCTTGTGGATTTGGGATTTCGAAGAACGCACAGTTCTTTGCGGTGCTTTTGCCAGCTTGAGTCTTTTCATTTTTCTAGCGAGAGGCTGAGTGCTTCCATCCTCATGTGAAGCTGAACCACTAGCCATGAACATAGGCCAGGGCCTTAGCCGTTCCTTGCCACTCCGTGTGGAAAATGGCATATTGGCAAGTTTACGCTTCTCCTCCGACAATTTTATTTTAGGTTTTGGAGTCCTTTTTTTACTGATAATTGGTGTTTTGGATTTTACATGCTCAGTACTATGACATTGGGCATCGGCCTTGGCAGACGACGTTGCTGGCATTTCATCGTCTCGGCCATGACTAGTGGCAGCAGCTTCAGCACGAGGTGGAAGTGGATCTTGATCTTTCCCTAATTTTGGAACCTCAACATTTTTGTTCTCCATATTTTAATAGGGACAACTAAAAGGCACCTCAGGTAAACAATGGAGATGGATGGATACTAGTATACTTATGGATGGACTGCCGAGTGCCGACACAGAGGTAGCTACAGCCGTGGACTACCGTACTGTGTCTGCTGCTAATATAGACTGGATGATAATGAGATGAAATCAATATATATGTATATATAATATCACTAGTACTGCAGCCGGACAGGTATATATTATATATTTATTATGTAATGACTGATGACGGACCTGCTGGACACTGTCAGCTCAGCAGCACCGCAGACTGCTACAGTAAGCTACTATAGTAGTATGTATAAAGAAGAAAGAAAAAAACAACAACCACGGGTAGGTGGTATACAATTATGGATGGACTGCCGAGTGCCGACACAGAGGTAGCTACAGCCGTGGACTAACGTACTGTGTCTGCTGATAATATAGACTGGATGATAATGAAATGAAATCAATATATATGTATATATAATATCACTAGTACTGCAGCCGGACAGGTATATATTATATATTTATTATGTAATGACTGATGACGGACCTGCTGGACACTGTCAGCTCAGCAGCACCGCAGACTGCTACAGTAAGCTACTATAGTAGTATGTATAAAGAAGAAAGAAAAAAACAACAACCACGGGTAGGTGGTATACAATTATGGATGGACTGCCGAGTGCCGACACAGAGGTAGCTACAGCCGTGGACTAACGTACTGTGGCCCTCATTCCGAGTTGATCGGTCGCAAGGCGAATTTAGCAGAGTTACACACGCTAAGCCGCCGCCTACTGGGAGTGTATCTTAGCTTCTTAAAATTGCGACCGATGTATTCGCAATATTGCGATTACTAACTACTTAGCAGTTTCAGAGTAGCTCCAGACTTACTCTGCCTGTGCGATCAGTTCAGTGCTTGTCGTTCCTGGTTGACGTCACAAACACACCCAGCGTTCGCCCAGGCACTCCCACCGTTTCCCCGGCCACTCCTGCGTTTTTTCCGGAAACGGTAGCGTTTTCAGCCACACGCCCCTGAAACGCCGTGTTTCCGCCCAGTAACACCCATTTCATGTCAATCACATTACGATCGCCGGAGCGAAGAAAAAGCCGTGAGTAAAAATACTATCTTCATAGTAAAGTTACTTGGCGCAGTCGCAGTGCGAACATTGCGCATGCGTACTAAGCGGATTTTCACTGCGATGCGATGAAAAATACCGAGCGAACAACTCGGAATGAAGGCCTGTGTCTGCTGATAATATAGACTGGATGATAATGAGATGAAATCAATATATATGTATATATAATATCACTAGTACTGCAGCCGGACAGGTATATATTATATATTTATTATGTAATGACTGATGACGGACCTGCTGGACACTGTCAGCTCAGCAGCACCGCAGACTGCTACAGTAAGCTACTATAGTAGTATGTATAAAGAAGAAAGAAAAAAACAACAATCACGGGTAGGTGGTATACAATTATGGATGGACTGCCGAGTGCCGACACAGAGGTAGCTACAGCCGTGGACTAACGTACTGTGTCTGCTGATAATATAGACTGGATGATAATGAGATGAAATCAATATATATGTATATATAATATCACTAGTACTGCAGCCGGACAGGTATATATTATATATTTATTATGTAATGACTGATGACGGACCTGCTGGACACTGTCAGCTCAGCAGCACCGCAGACTGCTACAGTAAGCTACTATAGTAGTATGTATAAAGAAGAAAGAAAAAAACAACAACCACGGGTAGGTGGTATACAATTATGGATGGACTGCCGAGTGCCGACACAGAGGTAGCTACAGCCGTGGACTAACGTACTGTGTCTGCTGCTAATATAGACTGGATGATAATGAGATGAAATCAATATATATGTATATATAATATCACTAGTACTGCAGCCGGACAGGTATATATTATATATTTATTATGTAATGACTGATGACGGACCTGCTGGACACTGTCAGCTCAGCAGCACCGCAGACTGCTACAGTAAGCTACTATAGTAGTATGTATAAAGAAGAAAGAAAAAAAAAAAAAACACGGGTAGGTGCTAGGTGGTATACAATATTATATATATATTATATACAATTATATATATATATATATAATATATATTAAACTCAAACTGGTGGTGATTTATTAAACTGGTGGTCAGGTCACTGGTCACACTATCAGCAACTTGCAAGTAGTACTCCTGAGTCCTAAGCAGACAATCACAATATATATTATACTGGTGGTCAGTGTGGTCACAAACAATGGCAGTGTGGCTGGCACTCTGGCAGCAAAAGTGTGCACTGTACGTTATATGTACTCCTGAGTCCTGAGTCCTGCTCTCAGACTCTAACTGCTCCCCACTGTCAGTGTCTCCCCCACAAGTCAGATAATACAGTCACACTATCTCTCTCTATCACTTCAGCAAGTACTAGTAGTAGTAGTACTCCTCCTAATGCTCCCCAAATTACTACTGTGTCTCTCTCTGTCTCACTCTCTACTCGAATCTCTATAAACGGAGAGGACGCCAGACACGTCCTCTCCCTATGAATCTCAATGCACGTGTGAAAAATGTCGGCGACGCGCGGCTCCTTATATAGAATCCGAGTCTCGCGATAGAATCCGAGCCTCGCGAGAATCCGACAGCGTGATGATGACGTTCGGGCGCGCTCGGGTTAACCGAGCAAGGCGGGAAGATCCGAGTCGCTCGGACCCGTGTAAAAAAACATGAAGTTCGGGCGGGTTCGGATTCCGAGGAACCGAACCCGCTCATCTCTAGTCTAAAGGTGGGTACACACTAGTAGCTATATCTGCAGATCAATTGATATATCTATGGACGGATCGGGCAGAGTGTTGAGCATACACACTGCCCGATCCATCGGTGACTGACGTCATGAACTGGGCGGGCGTGTACACAGATATATTGGCCATCGGCTGTGCTGCGGGGCCGACGCGATACGTCTGTGAACGACGGAGTTCACAGACGTATCGGCCGTACACACTGGCCGACGGACCCGCGATATATCGGCCGTTCAAGAGAACATGCTGCAGCTGTGCCATTGTACTGAGGAGACTTGGAACTGGCGGCTCTGCCTCCCGGAGAAGACTGCTCTATCACTGGCAACCCTAAGCACACAGCCCTCCCCCAATGCCTGGGAACAGGGGGAGGGAGACAGTGCAGCAGCTTCTGGTGACCAGGGGGAGCTGGAGCTATGATAGACAGGAAGGTATGTTCTTCTGCAGGGCAACCAGCTCCACCTGTGCAGTGTGTGTGTCAGTATGCCCCCGGTCTGTGTACTATGTGTGTGTGTGTCAGTGTGCCAAGAAAACAACTTAAGGTAAGTAAGCCATGGGGGTTTTGGGGGTCTGCAGACAGCACAGATCTTACAGCCCGATGGGTGGTTTGCATTTGTAAACAAGATTTGGGGCTGGGAGACCTGGCGCTCGCTTAAGTTGGTCGGCATTCCAAACCCAACCCCAATTAAATATCCCCAGACCCCGTATACAGTGTATATATACTATTCCAATTCAGCCGGCACTCCTTGCTGTAATAACAACTGATCCCGGTGCCCAGTGCAAAACAATCAAAATACCCTCACAACAGGCACGGCACTCCAGGGACTCGTATGCGATAACCTTTAATGGCGGTGTTTTAGATCTAAAACACCGCCATTAAAGGTTATCGCATACGAGTCCCTGGAGTGCCGTGCCTGTTGTGAGGGTATATATATATATATATATATATATATACCTATTAAAAATTTTTGAAATTGGCCTCATTGTTCTATATGATTCCTAACATGCTGGCTAGTGTGTGTACATAAAGAATAGATGACACTCAAGGACTTTCAAAGTGAAAGCAACATTTTTGGACTTTGTTACAAATTTATACTTTATCACTTCAAAAGTCTTTGAGTGTTGTCCATGTTCTCTGTAAATGTATAATGATGCAATTCACCCCAGCCCACCTAGTGGCCACCTGCATCTCCCCTCCGGGAGGTTGGGGGGGGGTTGTAGGTTAGGGGGCGCTGGGCTGAAGTTTTGCCTAGGGTGCAGAGAGATCTTGCACCGGCCCTGGTCTCCCCCCTCTCTGATGGAGCCGCACTGTCTGTCCTGCCTGTTGCTGCCGGCTGCCGCTGCTGCCAACGCCTGTCACACTTATCAAAGGCAGCAGCGGCACTGGTAGCATGACGAGTGCCGCCCTCCCAGTGAAACCAGGAAGAGCACTCAGCACACAAGCACAGCTCCGCCTCCGAGTCCTGTCCCGAGCTCCGCCTACTCTGTGGGCTACTTTAGATCAAATGGAGCCACAGCGCGCAGTAACTGATAGAGACCCACGTATGACAGGCTGCTGCCTCTTCCTGGAGAAGTGAGGAGGCACTGCTTATACTTCAAACATTTGGTAAGTGACAGTCGGAGGGATTTAGGGGGACATGTACTAAGTGGTGATAAAAGTGGAGAAGTGAGCCAATGGAGAAGTGGCCCATGGCAACCATTCAGCATTGGCGTAACATTTAGAATTTGCATACTATAAACGTATACAGAGCAGCTAATTGGTTGCCATGGGCAACTTCTCCACTGGTTCACTTCTCCACTTTTATCACTGCTTAGTACATGCCCCCCTTAGAGCATTTGTTTATTCTAATAAAGCTATTTTTTTAGATCCCTGCCAACACCCTTCCTGTAACTCCCCCCTCAATGTCCCTACCCTCACCCTCCCTGTAGCTCCCCCCTGAGGGTGCCCAGAACCGGATTAAGGCTTCGGGGGGCCCGGGGTACTTAAAACAAGGGGGTCCTAAGGTCTAAAATTATATTTATATATATATATATATATATATACAAACGATACTGGTGGCACTCAGAATTAAATAACAGACGACAACCAAACTGGTTCCAGTCGACGTTTCGGGGACTGCTCCCCTTTATCAAGACACAACCAGTACCAATGAAAACAACATGTATAAATACATAACAGTAACTCACCAAACACCAATCACGCCATTGTCCGCGCCCCCCCGACGCCCGGTCATGACATCACCCACACGATCCCATGTGAGGAATCACCGTCAGCTGTGTGAGGCGCGCGGTCCTGCAGTGCAGTGTATATCGGGTGCCTAGCAACGATCCCAAGGAGACCTAGCTGACACTCATTTCCGCTCCTGCGGCCCGGCGTCATGACATCAGAGGCTCCGTAGCCGAGGGTGGAGAGAGGCCCCAGATCACCCACTGGAATAGGTTGCTAGGCAACATTGCAGTTAGGATCTGATTGACTGGTTCTTTATCACGTGCAGTTTAACACTCTCCAAGGCTTGATAAATCTGGGCCTTTATGCAAAGCACGTCTGGTAAGTACACTGCTCAAAAAAATAAAGGGAACACTAAAATAACACATCCTAGATCTGAATGAATGAAATATTCTTATTAAATACTTTGTTCTTTACATAGTTGAATGTGCTGACAACAAAATCAGACAAAAATTATCAATGGAAATCAAATTTATTAACCCATGGAGGTCTGGATTTGGAGTCACACTCAAAATTAAAGTGGAAAAACACACTACAGGCTGATCCAACTTTGATGTAATGTCCTTAAAACGGGATCAGTACGTAATCCCGCTGGACGGGATCCGGGTCGAAATACTGACGCCGGAATCCCAACCACACAATCCCGACAGGGGTGGTGAGCGGAATGCAGCCCCTTGCGGGCTCGCTTCGCTCGCCACGCTGCGGGCACTATTATATTCTCCCTCTATGGGTGTCGTGGACACCCACGGAGGGAGAATATGTCGGGATTGTGGCGGTCGGGATTCCGGCGTCGGTATTTCGACCGCCGGGATCCCGTCCAGCGGGATGTTGACCGCATCCCCTTAAAACAAGTAAAAAATGAGGCTCAGTAGTGTGTGTGGCCTCCACGTGCCTGTATGACCTCCCTACAACCCACACAAGTGGCTCAGGTAGTACAGCTCATCCAGGATGGCACATCAATGCGATCTGTGGCAAGAAGGTTTGCTGCGGTACACTTATATGGTGTCCATATTGACCTATGTCGACATACACACAAAAACAATTAAAAACTCATGTTGACATTTTGACCTGGTGACAGTTTACATGTCGGTATTTTGACCTTGTCGGTATTTCAAATGTCGGTATTTTGTCCATGTCGGGATTTTGACCTTGTTGGATTTTGACCGTCGGTCAATTGATGTCAGGATTTCGACCGTCGGGATTTTGATTGTAGGTACTTCATACCGATCCCATTTATCTCTATATGCCGGGGTTGCTATTGTTTTCTCAGCTTTAGTTAAGTTGTTCTAGGGCTCCAAGTGTATCTAGGTTGTAATGGATATACAGGGTGGGAGGTGGTTGGGCTGTTTTTTGGTTTTTTTTCTTCTTATATTTATATTTGTGCTTGTGTCACTGTGTAATCTTTTTCTCTTTTACTGCTGTGTGGCTTATTCTCTAATGCGTATATTTTGTGGTTTTTCTATGCCTTGACTGATTGCTGGAGGGCTGATGTAGTAGGCTCTTTCTTTTTTTCTTTTCTCTATTACAGGTTACTCTTTGATGTGTGTCCCCATAGTATTATCATTATGTGCTTTGTTTTTTCTGGCCCTCTGCCTTTTTTACTTGTTCTTTTTCTCCTTCTGTCCCTTCTTTCTTACCCTCATGGCTATATTGGTTGATGGACTCTGCATACTTGGCTGGAATGTGGGGGTCTAAATGACTGCATTAAATGTGCTCTAGTTTTATCCCAGGTAAAAAAGTATATAGCAGACATCATACAGTATGTCTCTCCGAAACCCATTTGATTGGTACTAGAACCCTAACTCTCAGGAAACCTTGGGTTGGTCTGACATACCATTCCACCTTTTCTACTAATTCAAGAGGTGTTTCAGTATCGATACGGAAGTCAGTTAGCTTTTATTTGATCCATAGCCAAATTGGCCAATATGGTAGGTATGTTTTTCTCAGTACGTATCTTAATCGTATACTTCTCCATATACTTGCTGTTTATATTCCCCCCTACAATAATGAGGTGCTTCAACACACTGTGGGGGACATTTACTAAGCAGTGATAAGTGTGGAGAAGTGAGCCAGTGGAGAAGTGCCCATGGTAACCAATCAGCACTGAAGTAACATCTATAATTTGCATACTATAAAATTATACAGAGCTGCTGATTGGTTGATGGGGCCACTTCTCCACTGGCTCACTTCTCCTCTCTTATCATTACGTAGTAAATGTCCCCCTATGTCATTTATTGCTACTTCCCCCTCAGCGCCAATCCTTTGCATAGGCGATTTCAATAATGTTTTTGTTATGTTGACACTCAGTTCCGTTGGTTTACAGGTGGTGCCTTATGACGCTCATGCAATTACCTACTGCCCAGCAGTCTTTTAGTCTCCTGCAGCCAAAGACTTCACCTATAGCAGCCGCCTTTCCAAGGTGAATTAGGTCCTCCCCGTACTCAGATGCCCCCAGATTTTATGTATATACAAGGTGATTATCGAAGGCTATGCAGGGGTAAATGCAGTACGGTGAGACATCACCTGACACAACCTTACTACTGTGCTAAAACACATACTGAGGGATATATGAGAAATTCACGTTTGTGCAACAATGCACAGGTTGGAATCTAAACAAAATAAATCACTATACACATGCAACAATGCACAGGATGTTATGAGTAACAGGATTGTAAGTACAAATAATTTTAAAATGCAGCAATGCACAAGGTGAATACAATAAAGAAATGCAGGCAAGTCTGGGCCTGTGTGGAAACTCCACACCAAAACCTGAATACAAGGCTTGGTGTATAAGATCAGGAAGTCAGTCAGGCAGGGTCTCAGAATCACAGGCTAGACAGGTTCTCACAGGAGCTGACAGATTCTCACAAGAACAGGAACTATCACCAGAGATTTGGGAGAGCCAGGAAGGGAATATAAATGGTGCTGCACCAATAAGAACCGAGTGATCTAAACAAATAACCTCTATGCAGCTGCTCTCATATGCCCCAAAGATGAGATAATAAATGAAAGGATGTGCAACTGCCTGCTGCACGTTCACAGGTTGCTGCCAGACTAGTTGCCCAGCAACCGGGACTGCTGCCTGCGTCTAGCGTCCCGGTGGCTAGGCGCTCGGCAGCTCCCAGTCCCCCCTGCGATAGCATTGCTAAGCACAGGGCGGGACCCGGAAGCGCTGGCTGACAGAGGAAGTGCAACATCCCAGTCGCTTGGCAACAGCCAGGACCTGCCTCCTCCACGAGCCACGCTGCAGCTGATAATAGTTTTGGATAAAGTTCTGGATAGGTGGAATGAGCTTCCGACTTTCATACCCTCTTTCTCTTCTTCCCCTATGCCATTGGTTAATGAACTTGGGCTTATAAATGTTTGGAGACTGAGACACCCTCTGCAGATACAATACTCTTGCCACTCAGCCAATTTTTACACATTCTTGGGAATAGATTTGGCTTTGGTTTCCCCTGATCTAACCCTTAGAATAATTGATGTCCAGTATTTGCAAAGGGGGATATTGGACCACTTGCCATTGCTGGTGGCTTTGGTTACTTTATCTATACAAGGAGCCAAAGTGTAGAAGTTAAACCCCTTTTGGTTGACCTTGCTGCGTGATCATGATGCTGTGGTCCATGAATGGAATGACTTTGAATTAAACAATGCCACCTGTTTAGACCCGCTTCTTAAGCATGATACTTTTAAGGCTTCGTTACAGGGCTCCCTTATACAACGAATTGCTACTGTTAAAAAATCTACTTACCTTTCTACCAAAACCCTGAGTAACCGTTGGAAGTGGAATTTTGCGAGGAAAGCCTGGTCTGATCACTTACTAGATAAGTCCAAGCTTAAATTACTTTTTTCTTAACATGCTCTCTATGTCAGATACAGGCAGTCAGATACAGGCAGTCAGATACAGGCGGTAGTTATTTAGCTGTTCTTGCACGGGAGGAGAGGGCTGGAGGATCCATTCAAAAGATTTGTGATCCCCAAGGCACACTGTTTTATACTACTCCTGAGATAGCCCAAGTTTTCCAGTCCATTCACTCTTCGCTGTATGCCTCTAGAACCACCTACACCTCATGTCAACTGCAGCAGTACCTTTCTCGCATTGCTTTGTCCCAATTGTCACAACAATCTGTCAATGTTTTAGACACTAGTATATCTGCACAGGAGGTTGAGGCTGCTATTGCCTCCTTCCCCAATAAGAAAGCCCCGGGCAGTGACGGTATACCTGTTGAGGTCTGTAAACAGTATCGTGACTACTTTGTTCCTTATCTTCTAAATTTATTTAATGCCTTGTTGGAAGGTGGTTGCTTGCCCCCTTCTATGTCTGAGGCAAATATTGTAGTGATCCTTAAGCCGAGTAAAGACCCTACGGTCCCGGACTCCTACCGCCCAATCTCATTATTATCCACTGATGGCAAAATTTTAGTTAAGATACTTGCAGTTCACCTTAATAGTGTTATTACATCCATTATTCATGATAACCAGACAGAGTTTATGCCGGGCAAATCTACTCTCCAAAGCCAGAGACAGCTGTTTTGTCATTTGTAGAGGGGGGATCACTCAGAGTCGGAGGTTCGACTCAGTGGAATGGGAATACTTGTGGGAAGTCCTTAGAAAATTTGCTTTTGGCCCTAAATTCATACGTTGGTTACAATTGCTTTACTCTTCCCCCATGGCTCGAATATCTGTCAATGGTAATGTTACGTTCTACTTTACTCTGTATCGAGGTACTAGGCAGGGCTGCCCATTATCCCCTGCCCTCTTTGCCCTGGCTATAGAGCCGCTGCAAGTTTTATTCGGGAGTCCCCTGATGTAAGGGGCATTACTATTGATGGGCATGAGGATGTTATCGCATTGTATGCTGATGATATGCTTTTGTTTCTCAATGATGCCGATACTTCACTGGCCTCCCTTCTAAAAATTGTTGATACTTTCGGATTCTATTCCGGCCTGTCTATTACTTGGAACAAATCTAATATTCTTCCCATATCTGGTATTATCCCTGACCCGTTGCCTATTGTATGTTCACTGCAATGGACCCTTTGCTTCTGGTATCTTGGTTTATGGATCACTCCTCATGTTACAACTTTTGTACAACAAAACATAGACCAGGTCATGGAGGACCTGAAGCACCGGGTCCATATATGGAAGAAGCTTCCCCTCACTGTCACAGGTCGCATTAATCTTATCAAAATGGTGATACAACCAAAATATCTCTATTTACTACAATATTTTCCTGTTTATATCATTTGTTTGGGGTAATAAGACGCCTAGGGTTGCCCTTTGAGCTCTGGTTAAGGTTAAACCTGATGGAGGATTGGGTTTTCCTAATATACGTGCTTACTACCTGGCTGCTCAACTTGTACATTTGTCTAATTGGATTTTAAAAAGGGATGGTCCCACGTTTGAGAGATTCTTTGCCGAGTGTGGGTTGTCCCACTTTTCCCCTGTTCAGTTTCTTCTTTCTGCTTCTTCTACTACTGGTCTCCCCCCTCTCCTCCGTCAATCGCTACTCGTGTGGTGGCAGACTCACTCTTACTATGATTGGAGAGATACGGATACTGACACACTGCTTTGGTTTAACACAGCGTATGGGGAACTGTTACATCTCACACAAGGCAATATATGGATCGGGGTGGACCTTACATTAATTTCACAATTATTTGTAGGTAGTGTTTTTAAATCCTTCACACAGCTGCGGGAGGAGCTTGATGTATCTGATAAGTCCTACTATTGTTACCTACAACTTCGCCATGCAGTATAGGCACAATTTGGGGTCTCGCCTCCATCCATTTCTAATTCGCCAATTAAATAACTGGTTATGAATCTGGGTACTAGACATCAAATATCCACTTTATATGCCAACCTTAATCCACGCATTTGTCCTAATGTTTTTGACCCGCTCAAACTTAAGTGGGAGCAAGACATTGGTCCGCTTAAGGGTGACCAATGGGTCCAGGTGTTGTGCTCTCTTAAATACACTACCCCGTGTATCAAGTATCAACAGGTCTTTTTATCCTGCATAGAACATTTAGAACCCCAGTCTCTTTATGTAAAGCGGGGTTGAGACCTAGTGCTGTTTGTCCAAGATGTGGTGCCCCTGAAGCTAACTTCTGGCACTTATTATGGTTATGCCCAACTGTATATGCTTTTTGGGAGGCAATTTGGACAGCTATATTACTTACTAAACCGACATTAACCCCCTTCTCTCCTAAACTGTGTATATTTGCTCTAGAGGAAACCTACTCTCCGACAATATATAAATATGTTCTTTGCCTTACTACCTTGGCTAAGGTGATTATAGCACGTAACTGGTTTGCTGTATCCTCTCATAACCTGTATAACTGGTGGGCTTTAGTTAACGAGGAATCTTGGCATGAAAGGTTTACACTTAGATCTTGAGGGATCCTGCTTCATTATCTCAATAAATGGGATAGATGTAACACCTCCCGTCTGGCTACGGCTATGGCGGCTCCAGCTCAACTCTCTGCTTAATCGACTGTAGGATGGGATAGTATCTAGCATATTTTTATTTATCCTCTTTATTTATAAGATATCTAATGTGGTATTTTTCCTTTTTACTTTTGCTCTAGTCTCACTTTTAAACTACTATGATCCTTGTTGGTTTTGAGGTACCGTATTTTTTTGCCTGTTAAATTGGAATTTATTTCACTGCTTTGATTACGTGTACTCTACGCTTATATTTATGTGCTCTTTGGTGTATGTATGTTTAATGACCACAAAACGTTTTCTTCTTGATATCAACATGGCACTCTTTATTGTTTTATATATGACACTGTGACACAGGCATTGTATGCTTCTTTTCTGTACTTTGTTCTTTTTCTTTGTTCTGTATGTTTTTTTTCTCTGTGAAAAATTCAACAAAAAAGTAAAAAATAAATATACAGTAGACGAGCTAGATTAAGCCAGCACTTTTCGGAATTCAATTAACCCCAACTTTATACTGTATGTACTTAATTTTGCTTTCTTTTGTTTTCTTTTTTATTTGTTACTAGTTCAAGAAGCCAGTTTGGATGTCACTGCATGAAAATGTTGTACCACACTTATTTATAGCATATTAATCATTGCCCAGGATAACAGTTATTGCCAAACTACTTATTACTTTTGTTTTTTTATTTGTAACAAAGAACAAGGGCCACCAAGTATCCAAAGATCTGTGTGAGAAACGAGCTGCCAAGGTGTGGAGAAGGAGTTGAGTATTTGTGTCTAGACTACGATGGATAGCTATGGTGCAGTACACATTCAGTTAGAATAAACACATGGGAACAAATGTAATTGCCCATAATTGGTGAAACTGGCTCAATTCCAATGAGAAACAGCTAGTTTTAAAGCAGTAATTCGTTTTGAAGGCAAAACCAGGTTTGCTTTGCCTTGAAACTGATTGCCACTATAAATCTAGTGACTATCTCACCGGAAATGCACTGGTTCCCACAAACCACTGGATATTACATTTCGGCCATAGTGTTATCAGGGGCAAATGCAGGACAAATGCAGGATTTTCATGTTGTGTTTCCACAGCGACTACATGGTGCAATTCTAATGGATTTACACCATGTTGACCCTGCACCCTCTCCATCAACCATACTTGCCTACTCTCCCGGAATGGCCGGGAGGCTCCTGAAAATCAGGTGACCCTCCCGGCCCCCCGGAAGAGCAGACAAGTCTCTCAATTTTTCAGTTCCCACCTGCCCTGCCGTCCACTTTGAGAGTAAAGTGGGCGGTCCGGACAGTCGATGACGCGATTCTTGTTGAATCGCATCATCATAGTCACGCCCCCTGCTGTAAAATGCCAGTTATAGCGGCATTACAGAGCAGGGGGCATGGCTTAAATGTTGTGACAATGTAACCCTGCCCTCGTGCCACCTCCGCCCCCCTTCGTGACGCCCCATTCCGTCTCCTCCCCGCCCCCTCCTTTCGTCATTGTCCTGCCCAGCCTCTCCACTGAGCCGACCTGGCCGCTCTCTTCCGGAGAGAGCTGACAGAAAGTAGGTAAGTATGCCATCAACTCACCATTCGCATCACTGTGCCTTGAGGGTCAGGGCTTAGTAATGTGAAACAGATATTGTGGAATTAACAAATCACTTGACAGGGAGGGTTTCATGGTACTCAGATATCCACTTCCCACTATGTGTGCCTACTTACTTAGTAACCAGGAAACCACTTGTTTCGGACTCAACAAGAGGCAGCTGACAAAGGAAATAATCTATTTTTCCAGAGCCGGCCTTAGGCATAGGCAAACTAGGCAAGTGCCTAGGGCATTTGGTATGCTTAGGGGCACCAGCAGCTTCTGCTGATTAAAATGATATGCAGCATGCCTATATTCTGTGTGTGACTGCGGCTGTATCTGTATATAAAATGCTACGTTAGTGTATTCCTGGAAATCACTGTAATGTAGCATTTCGTATGCAGATACAGCCGCAGTCGCACACAGAATATAGACATGCTGCATATCATTTTAATCAGCAGAAGCTGCTTGTGCATCCTAGCCACATAGTAATGCAAATAAGATGCATTTTCATAAACAAAAGGCACCCGACGTTAGCAGAGCTACCAGCTGACTCATGCCAGGCATCTCCTGCAGAACTTTTGGCGGTGCTAGGGGCACCAGCCAAAATCTTGCCTAGGGCATCATATTGGTTAGGGCCGGCTCTGTATTTTTCCTCCTGATGTTCATAGAGTTAGCAGGCATTGCAAAGGGGGCCAGGCCATCAGGCAGTGAACTCTGAAGGGTAAATTTACTAAAGCTTCTAAAAGTGAAAAGAAGTGATGTTGACCATAGCCACCAATCAAATTCTCTTTATAATTTCTTTATTACATCGCAGGAAATGATAGAGAGAATCTGATTGGTTGCTATGGGCAACATCACTTCTTTTCACTTTTAAAAGCTTTAATAAACTTACTCCTGAGATCCAACATTGATAAAACTTTAGACATTGGCTTACTCACAAGGCCAGTGCACAGGTTATTGATCTTGCCAGCCCCAGAGTAATAGATTGCAGTCTCAGCAGTCTATTATTAGAAGTAAAAGAAGAAAAAAATGCAAACGGCCCTTTTCAGCGCCCCCACCAGACATCATTGCCCAGAGTCTGGGTAGCTCACGTGTGGGGGTGGAGAGAGGCAGTGGAACACATATCTGGGAGATCAGCAGGTCAGGGGTCCCCATTCAGCTTCAGCTCAATGACATCTATATAAAGCATGTATTGACATCATACAGCTGCAGAGGGAGGAGGTGGCTCTGTTGTACTGGGATTGGTGGCCCCTTGTCATGACAGAGGTGTGTGGTTCCTGTTAGTGAGTTGTATCAGCCCTAGGGCAACTGTGATTGCTGCTCCCAATTTGCTTTTGCTGGTAAAGATGAATGATGGACAAACTCTGCTCTTTACCTTCCAAACTTCAGTGGACCACTTTGTATTGTTGTCTCATTTCCTCCACCACATAGCAGAGAGGCAAGTGGTCTCAATCTCAACACAATAATGGACACAATCAATAAAACTACATTCACTTTATTTTACTGGAACTCTCTCCTACTTCGTAGTTATATTCTGGCATGCTTTACCAGAACTAAGTACAATATTGCAGTTACAATATTGCAGTTAGTAAATCCCTTTTTGTAATGCACACAAGATACCAACTCTTTCTATTAGCCCTCTTACTATCCCTTAAACGTCACCTAAACCTTGGATATAGGTTAATATAAGAAATAATTGGAGAGTGCCAACTGTAGTAGATGCCCCTATTTTCTGAAATTAATGGTATTTCAGTAAACAAAAGTATACTTCAAAATGGAATCATATAGACAGTAAAGGGACTATAGTCAGAAAAGAGTGTTCATAAAACAGTGGGGGTCATTCCGAGTTGATCTTAGCTGTGCTAAATTTAGCACAGCTACAATCACTCACACTGACATGCGGGGGGACGCCCAGCACAGGGCTAGTCCGCCCCGCATGTCAGTGCCGCCCCTCCCCCCCGCAGAAGTGCAAAGGCATCGCATAGCGGCGATGCCTTTGCACTTCAAGAGTAGCTCCCGGCCAGCGCAGCTTTAGCGTGCTGGCCGGTAGCTACTCATCGCTCCCCGGCCCGCAGCGGCTGCGTGTGATGTCGCGCAGCCGCTGCGGCCCGCCCCCTGTTCGGTCCGACCACGCCTGCGTTGGCCGGACCGCTCCGACAAAATGGCAGCCAAACGCCGCCGTTCTGCCCCCTGCCGCCCAGTGATCTGGCATGCCCTGGCGCACTACGGCGCAGGTGCATGCGCAGTAGGGACCCATTCGCTCGGCTGCGACAAAAAGCAGCGAGCAAACGGGTCAGAATGACCCCCAGTGTCCAGAGTTGTGCACTTTCCCAGTCTAATGTTGGGTGGCTGCTTGTCTTCGAGTAAAACAATATGGCAGGTCAATGGGAAATCTAGAGATTTATTGACATGTACCTCATAGTGCAATAACTATTTTTGCAAGTAATAATAATACACTAACCGTAATGTTAGGCAGCGTACCAAGAGTAAATGAGTATGCACTTTTCTGTGGGCTATGTTGACCAGGGGTGATTCAACTACCAGACTGTTGCCCTCTCAAGTCCGTCTTAGATGGTGCAGTGTCAGAATGTTCATTTTAGAGGCATGTCAGCTTATCTGAATGTAGGATAAATCTCCTCCTCTAGTTTACTATTACGCCATGGGCATGTTTTTTATATGTAACAAAAGACATGCTCCTATAGTGTGATGAAAGTTAATAAAACCAAATTAATTTATTTTACACTTGCACACATATTGTTAAAAATGTACATGAAATAAATATAATGGGGCATTATGCTACAAGGATAACAACCCATCTTGGTACTTTTCATTTTCTGGAACCTAAGGAGTTACTGAAAATTTAGATTGGAACCTGGTTGGACTCTTTCTCACAGCAACCACCGTCATCTAACTGCTACAGATTCAAATAAGCTCACTTATTTTTATTTCTTGTATATTTGTACCTAAATGTATGCATGTGTAACAGTAAAATAAGTTCCAAGGGGCCCACAGATAAGTCTGCCCCAAGCCATCTCTGGTCTAGCTGTTGCCTGTGCCGCTGCAGTAATTAGCGGAGTGCAGCATGAAGCCGATGTCAGGGAGTTCACTGGCCGACTCTTTTTTCCAGTATGGCACAGCATCATCATGTCATGCCGCGCTGCTGAGCAGAAAAAGTAAATAAGCCCAGACTGGGACCAGGGATATATCATGCAGGGGCTGAAACCAGCAGACAGAGAGAGGCAGGCTGAAGAGACACAAGGGGCTACAGCCACATAGATACCAGAGGGCTGAAGGAAGACAGGGGGGGATGGTTCTGGAGAGACACTGGGGAGCTGGAGAGACACAGGGGCACTGGAGCCAGAGAGACAAAAGACAAAAGGGACTGGAGACAGAGAGACATATGGGGCTTGGAGAGACAAAAGGGTCCGGAGCCAGAGAGACAGGACTCATGGGGGCCCCCGGTATTCGGGGAAAGGGGTTCCATGTGTAAACATGGAACCCCTTTAGTGGCGTGGACCGGGATTTCATTTTTTTTTTAAAGCCGGTTATTACTTCAGGAACGAAGAGGACCAATCAGCCCCGGATAATAGGTGAGTATTTTGTTTTTTTGTTTGCACAGGTAACCCTATTGGATTCTACTGGAGAAGGGCACGTGATTGGGCGGCGTGGGATGTAGCTAAGTGTGTATGAGTGTGTAAGTGTGTTTTAATAAATGTGCACTGTCACGGTGTGTGTGTCTTGTTTTTATTTGGGTATTTCTTTTGTTGTAGAACTACAGGTACCAGTGGGCCTGTTATTTCCCCGCATGCTGGTACTTGTGGTTCTCCAAGTCCCAGCAAGCGGGGAGGCTTGCTGGGACTTGTAGTTCTAAAACAAAAGACAATATTTTTTTTACACTGGAAAAGGCTATCAGCCCCCCATTCACCGCCCAGGAATGGGGGTGGGGCAGCCTTGGGCTTCATTCCTGGCCCTTGGGTGCCTGGAGGGGGGGACCCCTTGATTTAAGGGGTCCCCACTCCTCCAGGGTACCCCGGCCAGGGGTGACTAGTTGGGGGGGTAATGCCATGGCCACAGGGACCAGTATAAAAGTGTCCCCCGGCTGTGGCATTATCTTCTCGGCTAGTGGAGCTGGTTTAAAAAATACGGGGGACCCCTACGTCATTAATCCCCCGTATTTTTGGAACCAGGTCCGGCCCAAGAGTGCTGGTTGTCTATATACTGGGGGACCCCAGTCAATTTTCCCCGGTATTTAAACTACCAGGTTATGCTTAGGAGGGGGGACCCCACACAATTTGTTTTCCATTTTGGAGTGTTTCTGACCCTTTTACACAGAGACGCATGCACAGATCTCACTGATCCGTGCATGACTATCCAAACACTCAAGCAAAAAGCAGTTCTATTTGAAAGCTCCATATCATTGTGCTTAGCGTCTCTGTACAGTATTTTGTATTTGAGTACTAAATAGCACGAACAGCTTGTAACGTACTCTACTCTAAAGGCTACAGCAGCAAGAGTTATCTTTCTAAGTATAATGGAAAGAGATAAAAGCTCATCCCTAAGTTCCTGGATGCCAAATCACTGTGCTTAGCGTCTCTGTACAGTATTTTGCATTTGAATACTAAATAGCACAAACAGCTTGTAACGTACTCTGCTCTAAAGGCTACAACGGCTAGTGTTATCTTTATAAGTATAATGGGGAGAGATAAAAGCTCCTTCCTAAGTTCCTGGATGCCAAATAACTGTGCTTAGCATCTCTGTACAGTACTATTTTCTATCTAGCCAGAAACCCTGCATCCCGTGCAAGCTGGGCGGACAACTGGAGGGGACCCGACACATGGTTGCTTTCCGTTTCCCTTTGTGGTGTCACATAAACTAGTGGTCTTCCCCAAAAGCCAAGAGTCTCCTCTTTTGTATGGTACCTGTCCCGAGTCTCTGGGACACCCAGAACCAGAGATATCAGGACGCAAAGTGGACCCATTTTCCCATAAACTATAATGGGCCCGTTAATTCAGACCCACCATGGGTTCCGACACTTGCCATGAGCCTTGTGGGGGTCACAGAAATTAGAGATTAGGAAATTTGGGATTAGGATTAGTATCATTTCGTAGCTAATTGTCTCCCCTTCCATTGCAACCCAATACTGAGCAGGTTTAATTTTATTTGAATTTAATAGCTCACATAAACCGAACGTCAATGGACCATTGCTTTAACACATTCGTTTGTGTCTGTACAGACTATTTTTAGTTATTGATTTATTGGTTTCTTTTTTTGGGCCCCGACAAACAATAAATATTTTCGACAGTGTCTCTGACCTCCACTGGTTAATCCCCGCCTCTCCCCTCAAGGGAGGGAGGTCAGGTTACAATAAATGTGCAACACAATACTACAGTACACTACAGTACACTGTATATGAAAATCACATAGAGAACTGCAGGCGCGTTGATACTGTAGGTGTGTACATGGTACAGTAGCAGTGATCCCTTCTCATAAAGTACAACACAGATTCTCTATCGCCGATGATCTACAGTACTGTGTTGCTCGAACAGTTAATTGCGTCAGGATACACTCATTTATATTTATTGGTTATTCATATGCTCCTGAGGAAGCTGGATATCATAAGCGAAACACGTTGAACTTTTTTCTATACCACCAGGACCTTGGCAACTATTTCTGGCAACACTGGGAGTAATCAGCACTTTGGACATTACTACACAGGTTTGTCCCAAACTGCACCTATCAATATAAGGACTTTTTCAATATCCCTATGGAGATGGCTGTGTTATGAAAGACCTGCTACGATTTTGCAATCGAATCACCCCAACTGCATTGAAAGAACTCACTGCTAAATGATCTTTTATGGGGGATATTCATTTCTAGCAAACAGATTTCCTATATGAAAATTGGGACTCACTAAGATCAATCTACCATCAATTGGTCATCAGTATCCTCATTGAGTGCAACGCTATAATGTTACAAACCCCAGCCAGATAAAATCCAGAGGTATCCAGAGTGGTATATACTTATTTAAATTATTTTTTTACACTACCATTATGTGATGCTGTACCTTGTGAATTTTTTTTTATTAATTATATCTTTTTAATAAATGTGTTTATTATAAACAAGCCGTTTTATATATATAATTTTATATATATACTCTTTACACAGCCAGCGCTGGTTCTCATTATATTATATTTATTGGTATGTCTACGGGTGCTCATTACTGCTGTGTATTTTAGATAGCGGAATCAGACGCTCATGCAGATGTACCCTGATTTATGCGAAACCTGTGTGCACCCTTCTATTGAATGTATTACAATGGATTACACAGAAAAAAAGAATAATAAAGTGAATGTCAGGAAAAAAAAAATAGATTGGCACTTTGGGAATCGAACCCGGGACTTTCAGCGTAGGAGGCGGGAGCCTTCATCGCTAGCCCACGTCGCTGCATGGAAGATACACAAGTTCATGTGTAAAAGTAATGCAAGCAGTGATTCCTTCCCATTGGTGTTCGTTTATGCCGTTAGGAGACTCGGATGCTAATTTAGTGCACTGTACATACTTTAAAGTCAACGAGCTACATTACTCCTTTCACACATTAGTTGCGTCTGCATACACAAGTGTTCATTTGTGTCTGTATAAAGGCCCTCATTCCGAGTTGATCGCTCGCAAGGCGATTTTAGCAGAGTTACACACGCTAAGCCGCCGCCTACTGGGAGTGAATCTTAGCTTCTTAAAATTGCGACCGATGTATTCGCAATATTGCGATTACTAACTACTTAGCAGTTTCAGAGTAGCTTCAGACTTACTCTGCCTGTGCGATCAGTTCAGTGCTTGTCGTTCCTGTTTTGACGTCACAAACACACCCAGCGTTCGCCCAGACACTCCCCCGTTTCCCCGGCCACTCCTGCGTTTTTTCCCGCACGCCCATAAAACGGCCTGTTTCCGCCCAGTAACACCCATTTCCTGTCAATCACATTACGATCGCCGGAGCGATGAAAAAGCCGTGAGTAAAAATACTATCTCCATTGTAAAATTACTTGGCGCAGTCGCAGTGCGAATATTGCGCATGCGTACTAAGCGGAATTTCACTGCGATGCGATGAAAAATACCGAGCGATCAACTCGGAATGAGGGCCAAAATATTTTTATTTTTTCTACTCTCTCCGTCTGACCGTTGGTCACCATCTGTGTGTACAATATGCAGTACAGGACTGTATATTAACATTACAGTCGTCACTGACCATTTACCAGAGCTTGTACTGTAGATCAATCTGCCGCTGTTCTATCTAAAGTACTGGATTAGTGGAGCATTAGCCACCCAGTGGTGGAGATGTGTATTGCATGCTGAGTATCTAGTCGTGCCTCAATGCGCCTGTCCGTGATTAAACTCAGCAACCTAAGCTATCGCCTAGGCATGACTAAACCTCCATATAGGCGCAGAAACAGCCAAGATAACGGAGGACCCATCTGTAGGTAAAACAAGACCTGGAGCAACACAGAACTGGAGCCAAAGCAACACAAGGGGTTTGAAGCCAGAGAGACATCGGTGGGCCTGAGAGACACAGGGGGTCTGGAACCAGATACTCAAAGACACATTGAGCATGAGCCAAAGGGGGATAGATTTTGGAGATTATCCGCAACTGTCAGGATTAAAAAAAAGGGCTGGGGGATAGTAATCTTCATTAAGACACCGATTCAAAGAACAAAACAATAAAACTACAACAAGAAAACAGAGATATATGCAAACCCAATGAGTTGTATACATCTCCGATGGTTACTGATCTGCGCATACTGTACACAGGATCAGTACTGAACATTTGCTGATCAGTGGATGCGAACAGGGGTGTATCTTCCTATTGGCCAGGATGGCACTTGCCAGGGGCGCCAGCCGAGGAGGGGCACCACCCATAGGTGCCACCCACGCAGAGGCGTAATAAGGGTAGGGCGAGTGGGGCACGTGCCCTGGGCGCCTTGGCAGGCCCAGGAGAGGGGGGCGCCGGCGCCGGCCAGGGCATCATGCCCCACTCGCCCCTGTCACGCCGAAATGTGAGGGGAGGAGAGCACAGCGTCTCTCCCTCCCCTCACCGCCGCTGCCAGCACTAGCTGTGTCCGGTCTCCGGCGGCGTTAGCCAATCAGAGCTTGCGGACCGGCTCCTGATTGGCTGCCGGTCCGCGAGCTCTGATTGGCTGGCGAACCGGCGACAGACAGCCGCCGGAGACCTGGAGCGGTGAGGGGAAGGAGAGGCGCTGCGCTCTCCTCCCCTCACATAGATATCAACAAGCGGTGAGTGACCGGGGGGGGTGGCACAGTGGGGCATGTATCTGGCACTGAGTGGGGCATGTAACTGGCACTGAGTGGGGCATGTAACTGGCACAGTGGGGCATGTATCTGGCACAGTGGGGCATGTACCTGGCACTGAGTGGGGCATGTATCTGGCACTGTGGGGCATGTATCTGGCACTGAGTGGGGCATGTAACTGGCACAGTGGGGCATGTATCTGGCACAGTGGGGCATGTATCTGGCACCGAGTGGGGCATGTATCTGGCACTGTGGGGCAATGTAACTGGCACTGTGGGGCATGTATCTGGCACTGTGGGGCAATGTATCTGGCACTGTGGGGCATGTATCCGGCACTGTGGGGCATTGTATCTGGCACTGTGGAGCAATGTAACTGGCACTGTCGGCCATTTTCAGTGGCCACACCCCTTCTGGTGTGTGGTCACACCCCTTCTGGTGTGTGACCACGCCCATTTTTCCGCCACGCGCGCACATGCTTCTTTTGTGTTTTTTTTTGGGGGGGAGCGCCATTTTTCATCTTACCCTGGGCTCCGAAAACCCTAGCTACGCCTCTGCACCCACGGGCAGTAGGTATTCACTTTTAGAGGCAGCAGCTATCCCCTCACTCCCGTGTAGTTCCTCACCAGCAGGGATGCCCAGTACTGATCACAGCATGCAGCAGCGGCTGCTGGGGGGTGTAGTTTATGTAGAGTTTCTTGTCTGTATTGTGGTGCGGTGCTGGACCCCGGCGCCAATTACAGTGGCTGCTGCTGCTGCATTCTTTGATCATTAATGGGCATCCCTGCTGTTGAGAAACTACACGGGGGTGGGGGGATAGCTGTCACCTCTAAAAGTGAATCTACCTAAAAGTGCTGCCTTTAACAGTAAAATCAACATGGGGGCATATGTGTGTCTGTCACTGTGGGGGCATACGTGTGTCTGGCACTGTGGGGGCATATGTGTGTCTGGCACTGTGGGGGCATACATGGATCCGGCACTGTGGGGGCATACGAGTGTCCGACACTGTGGGGGCATACGAGTGTCCGGCACTGTGGGGGCATACGAGTGTCCGACACTGTGGGGGCATACGAGTGTCCGGCACTGTAGGGGCATACGAGTGTCTGGCACTGTAGGGGCATATGAGTGTCTGGCTCGGTGGGGGCTTATGTGTATTTGGCATTGTGGGTGCATATTTGTATCTGTCATTGTGGGGGCATATTTGTATCTGGCACTGTGGGGGCATGTGTGTATCTGGCACTATACTCGAAAGCATTATGTGTAACTGGCACTGTACTACTGGTGTCATTATGTGTATCTGACACTATACTGGGGACATCATGTGTAATGAGAACTACTGTGGGTATTGTGTGTAAGGCTGCTAATTGTGTGTGTGCGCATGTGTAGGGGGTGTGATATATTTATAGTTTGATAGTCTTTTGAGATGAAACGCATTGGGAGACCTGTACCTATCTCATTTAAGATAAGGAAAATCTGTTTTATTTGATCTTACTGTAGTTTTTATACGTTCATTTAAGTGCTTTTAGTTCAGCTGTGTGTTTATTGTTGTCCCATCTTTTATATGTGCTTCTTTTATGTATAACTTTTATGGTAATAAATAATTTTTATTGTAATTGCCAATTTTATACTTTACTAGTTGACACCGTGGTCGCTACATATCCCTCATCCCCCCCTTTTTCCTACATTCTTTTCAGCTGACGCCCCATTAGCAGCACAGTGGAGTGTCACATTGGATTGCCATTTTTTATACAACATATCTGTTTTCTATCACACGTGGCGCAGTATTAATCCTTGGCTTTACATATATATATATATATATATATATATATATATATATATATATATATATATAGTACAGAAATGCCCGGCACTCTCAAAATGGAGTTTCAGATCCGGGTGCCCTCCGCAGCAGACGATGCAACAAACAAGAGGAAAAAAGGCAGCGGCACTTCGTCAATGTAAATGGTCAGTCGTGTATTAAATCAAAACATAACAGTGGTAACCAAGTGGTACTACTGAGTAGCATAACGTGAATAATGTACATTACTGTGCTGTGTAATGTGAGTAAGGCACACTACTGTGGTGTAATTTGAATTAGGGTACTATTGAGTGGCCACGCCCCTTTTTTGGCACACGTGCCTTCCCTATTTCAAATATGAAGGGGGGGCATCAGTCCTTTACTTTGCCAGGGGTGCTCGGACACCTAAATACACCCCTGGATGCGACAACGGTCGCAGTGCCCCCTACCCTGCAGTAGGGCCAGATTAAGGGGCACATGGGCCTGGAGCTGAAAATTTTAAAATGCCTATACTAAGAAGGGGAGGATCTGTGACCAGTGCACTATGAGTGTGGCCAGTGCCACATGGGCATGTATGCCCCCTACCCCAGTGGTTCTCAAACTGTGTGCCCCTCAGGGCACTTGCAGGAGTGCCTTGGATTGGTGGTCCAGGACCAATTCAAATTATGTATGGTCAATGTAATAGGAAAAACCAGTGCTGGTGGCTGCCAATCATAAAATATGTGTACAAACTCAAGCAAATCTTGTCACTCACACTCAATTTAACCTAAGAAGGACATATAAACACAATTTACTTAATTTAATATTCCTTTGTAAATTTCTCAATAAGAGACTTTTGGCTTAGGGGGTGCCATGAAAAAAAATCTGATTCTCCAGGGCGCCGTGATTCAAAAACATTTGGGAACCACTGGGATACACTATTAGATCTCTCTAACTGAATACATCTAAATTGCTTAACTTTGTGAGAAAATACAATTTCATTACTTATGATTTATGGCTGACTCTATGGTGAACTAGGCAGTTGGTCATTAACATGTTGATGATGGGCCTATTTTTATTTGGAGGCCTGGAGCTGCAGCTCTGTACACCCCATTGTTAATCTGGCCCTGCCCTGCAGCATGATTGACATACTGCAGTTGTTTGAGGCGGGAATTGCAACGGATAGCATTTTACAAAACAGGGCAGTGTAGATCCCATTTTGTAGGCATGCCAAGGCCAAGGACTGTGTCTTCTGATGCAGATTTCCTGGCCTCTGTTGCATGATTACACCGGCTAACCTGAATAACCCTCAGGTTGTTATCTCCAATTAATCTAGGTATTGTATAGGACAAGCTAAGGATACTCCCAAATTACTGGAAACTGTGGACTGTTGATGAGAAAAGATATGTAAGTGTGGATAATTCTAATCTTGACAGGTGAGGTGGTATGTTTAATAGGACTGTTGTCAAAAGAAGTAACATTTATTCTTTTCAGGATATATGGCCTGAATAATGGAACAAACGGTATTCTAGTGTAAATTCTTCTGTAATTTCAAAGTCCAGAAAATTGTCAGTAGCACCATAATCAACAAATGCAGAGCAATAGTTTGCAGAGTCCAGGCTACAGAGTGCTGCAGGAAGTATTAGGGAGCTAGACTAGGCGTCTGTGTAAATCTAGGTGAACTATTCCCTCATTCCCTAATTTCTGGCGTTTCCCTGCTTCTTTCCAGGGAAATCCTTCTTTTGTGAGCAAAATGCAGCACAGTCCATTGCACCCACAATACAGTCATCTCTGGGCCTTCTCTACAGGGGGTCCTTTCCCCCTATACCCCGCCCACAACCCAGGCTATCATTTTCGTTTTGGTGCCGGCAGGAGCCAGATGCACCTTTAACAGTGGGGCTGCTTATAAGCAGCCCCAAGCTTTTATTTTATGTTTTACTGTATTTTCTTTTTAACGTTATACTGAGCAAGCAGCACTGGGCTGTCCTAAGGATGTCAGCACTGCTGCTCCCTCAACTCGGTGCCGTATCACCAGTGAGTGGACTGTTGATTCCGGCATGGACACCTTGGAGCAATGCTAGAATGGCTCCCTGGGGGACCCTGGACTGCATACCTTCCAACTGTACCTGCCAAAAAGGGCAATTTACCAATTTTTGACTTTTCAAATGAACATTAAAAGTATAGGAAAAGGGGCGTGGCCCCCTTTACCCGTGTCCATGCCCCCTTTCCTAATTTGTACCGGTTTTCATGTGTAAAATCATATGTTGGAGGGTATAGGACTGCAGCTGGAGCACGGGAGGGAAGCACAGATAAGGCAGGTCCCCCCGTCATTATGCAGTCCTACCTCTGGTCTTGGAGACAGACTGGAAAGCTGATGTGCACCCCGGTTCATCTGGGACCCCACTAGGCCACCAGGGCAGATTATTACTTGCGCTACAGGTCTCTTGGAACACTGGGTCCAGTCTTTCTGTATACCTCTCCTAGAAGACAGGTTATACAGCACTATATCCTACCAGCCACTGCAGTCTGTATAGTTGATTTGGGTGGTCTTCAGTATGCCGAATGTCGGGATCCCGGCGCACATTATACCGGCGCCGGAATCCCGACACCCGGCATACCGACAGCTATTCTCCCTTGTGGGGGTCCACGACCCCCTTGGAGGGAGAATAAAATAAGGGGCTCCTTAGCACTCGCCACGCTGTCGGTATGCCGGCGGTCGGGCTCCCGGCGCCGGTATGCTGGTCGCCGGGAGCCCGAGCGCCGGCATACCGTACTACACCCAGTTGATTTAGTGCCCATTTCAGTTATGTGCATTTATATACATCTTGTATTCTGAATTGTATGTGACTTGCTAGCTCTGCTGTCTGAGTTTTCCCTGTCAGTTTATACCTTTCCCTTTGTTTCCTATAACCCTAAAATACCGATTAATAGGGGTGCACTGTACTTCACATCTACCTGTATAAGTGAAGGCTGTCACAATACTTTATACTTGTTGCACACTTCTTATTGCCATATAGTGTGTTACACTGTTACTGCAGCTATGTCTAGCAAAGGCAAAGGAAACAAGGATGCTACTGCTCCTATGCTGGTCTCATGCAAATTCTGTTCAACGGGATTATTGCCTCAGGACATTGTACAGGATGGCTTGTGTGTATCTTGCTATATCCCACCTAACCAGCCGGCCCATCCAGATCCTGTTCGGGATCCCCGCTGGGCTTCCTTTTCACAGGACCACCTAGCAGCTGTCACCTAGCAGTCTCCGCGGTAGTTCCCCCTATGAGATTCCCACAGCAGGCACACCCTGCTATACCAGTCACTGCTATGCACCCGCCCTGGGTGGATGTGCTATCTACCTCAGTACAGAGTCTGGCTACTACTTCTACTGCTTTTCAACAGATGTTACAGGATGACAGATCCTTACCCACTAAAGCAACTAGACGTGCTGTACCATCCTCACAGTCTACACAGCTTTTAGATTCTGAGGGAGGAAGAGGATGCATATGCGCCTCTCACTGAGTCCTCCTTGTTGGAGGATGAACGTCAGTCTACATTGGATATATCTGCGCTAGTGAGGGCCATCAAATTCATCCTTCAAATATAGAGGAGGAGCCTGATACTAAACCAAAAGCCCCACTTTTTAAGCACCAGAAGGTAGAAAAGGCTGAATTTTCTCTGTCAGATCAGCTTACTGAACTCATGCGTGAAGCATAGAACACCCCTTGTAAAAGTTTCCAGCTACCAAAGCACCTGGCTTTTTTTACCCTACTACAGATCAGAAGATTGAAGCCTATCTCAAATCTGTCTATTCTCTTACAGTAGCTATTACTCAACCGGCTGTAGACGCTGCCTGGGTGGGTAAAGCCACTGAGAGCTGGGCAGAGGCTCTGGAGGAAAGTCTTCCCTTTGATGTTACCCGGTACCAGCTGTCCCACATCTCGCATATCAGAGATGCAGCCTCCTACTTAGGAGAAGCAGCTTTGGATACTGGTCTCCTTACTTCCAATGCATCTGCTACCTGACACAGACTCCAAGAAGGCGCTGGAGGGGGCGTGGCCTAGCTACTATCCAGGGTGGACGTGCTTCTCTGTAGCTCCCGGCCGGCGCTGAATTATCCCCTTTTCCCTGCCCCCACCTGGAGACTTTAAGGGCACATTACCACCCCTGGAGGTCTGCGCTAGTCCCCTGATACGTGCTGCGGAGCCGACGGACACTCTGTGTGTCCGTGCAGGTTGCGGCCTACGCGGGGAGCAAAGCCGGGACCTCGAGCCCAGACGGAGCCCGGACCGGAAGTCGCACGTGGCCGGCCCACGCTGCACTTGGTGCCCTTCTGACATCCTCCCCATCAGCCACCTGGCCCTACCCGCTCCCCCACGTCTCCCCGCTTACCCCCCTTGCTGCCGACGGAGTTGGGCCGTGAAGTCGGGGAGCGACGTGGAGGCTCCCGCGGATTGCGGCCTGCTCCCCCAGCTGAGACCGGGACCTCAATTTGGACGCCGAGCCACCGGGCCTCCGGGCGCATATTGGCGGTGACGCTCCCGTCCGGACTGGAACGCTCCCATCTACACAGCTAGACCTCGGCCTCACACAGCCCGTGGGCGGCCAGATAGTGGTGGGATCGCGGTGAAGAGCAGGCCAAAGTAGGCTGGAGACTGCTGAGGAGCTGCACAATCCAGCGGCCATCTTTGATTTCATACGGGGGGCTCCGGTGTGAGACGTTGAGCCCTGGAGAGAAGGCGCCGGCACTAAACACCATACGGCCTTCTGGCAGTCCGGTAGGTCATCTCCTCCCTTATTACACAACATCCCCATCACTGGGCCTGACATTCGAAGGCCGCTGATACCTATTTCCTGACACTTAGTTCCACGGCTGTTATTATCGGGAAGCTCTTCACTACATATCTCTCGCTGATGCAAAGACCTGGAGATGCCCACATTATAAGTTACAGACCATCCACCCTGGCCTGAAAGCTCAACTATCCCCTCCATTGGCTTTCAGATCTAGGCCCTCACTTCCGGTGGGCACACCGAACGATATGGCTGCTCCCCCTGAGAGCTATCCTTCCGGGCATCCCTGTTAGCTCAGACCAACGGCTCTCCCTGGACCAGTGACCCTGCAAACACACCGGCGGGTCCCGTGGATACCCCGGAGCAAAGTGGCGTAGACCCCGGCTCGCTCCCCCCCCCCAACACACCCACCGGAACTCACACAAGCAGTGTGCATCAGATGACGGCGGCCATCTTGGGTCTCGTGGAAGACGCTGACCCGGCTGCCTGAGGGATCCCTGGCCGCTCACAGCACCCCGCTGTGTTCCCCTGCCAGCCCCTTGGATCCCATACCGCTGGCTGACAGTTCCCCTCAATACAGATACGTGAAGCGGAGCCCCACCTCGCCGCTGTAGCGGCCGCGATTCCTTGCTCCCCTGACTGAAATCCTGGACTGTCTGGAGCCTCTTGCCCCCTTAGAGGATACGCAGGACTCAGACCTCATCTCCACTGCTCCACTGATCAGGACCATCACTCAGCTAATGCTGGTGGCGACGCTGCTGACCTGTCACCCTCCACTTGTGCCTCCATAAGTAATGATTTTACATCAACAGACCAAATTTAAAAAATCAAAACCAAAAACCAAACAGGAGGTCTTCCGGGTACCGCGCTGGTCGCTGCCTGGGCCCAGACCTTGCTGTTATCACAGGTGGATCCTCCTCCCCCACCTCCCTCCACTTCTTACTGTACGTGTGCCTCCTTGAACTGCACCCTGATTGGACAAGCCTACACATATTCCTCATAGTGCTTTTTCCCCCGGTCCCTTCCCCACTCCTCCGGGACTTACCTGCCATACTCCTAAGGGACTTGTAATCTCCCGCGATACATCTGCGCTCATTGTGCCCCTTGAGTGACGCCACGATTGGACCAGATTCCCCACTATGGAAAAATACGTGGCCAAAACGCTCCGTGCGAATTAGAATTCTCAAAACAAAAATAAATCAACGGCCAAAGATAGGGAACACAGCCCTATTCTGCAGGGGTCTCCATCCTCTCCAGGCAGACGAGTCACTCGCGACATGGTGCCTACTAACGTCCATGCTAGTCCATCCTCAGTACAGAGTGCCAGAGAAATATCAGACATCATATCGCCTTTACTGGACGCAAAATTGGCGCCTCTGATGGAGGCAATTACATCAGCAGCAGCTCAACTGACCCAACACACTCAACGTCTGGCTGAGGCCGAGGACCGAATATCTACCTTGGAAGATGATTATCAAACGATTCAATCACAACAACAAACGCACGACAATACCCTAGTGGCCATGACCGATAAGATCGAAGATTTAGAAAATCGGAATCGCCGGAACAACTTACGCATGATTGGTCTTCCAGAATCCGTCAGACAGACAGATCTGCTGGACTTGGTTACTCGCTGGCTCTCCACAATCCTTGATTTGCCTCCCTCCCCCACCTCTTACCTGGTAGAACGGGCCCACCGCATCGGCCCAGACAGGCAGTCTTCACAGTCCTCTCAGTCACGTCCTAGACCAGTAATTTTTAAGTTACTAAATTATCTTGACAAAGTGAAGATCACGGAAGCCTACCGCAAGCGTTCTGACCTACGCTACGAGGAATCCAAACTTCTTCTTTTTCAGGACTTTTCCTTTCAAGTTTCAACACAACGACGGGTGTTCTCCCCTGTATGCAAGGAGCTCTATGCTAAAAACATCAGATTTGCTCTCCTATACCCGGCAAAACTGAGAATCTTCCATGCCGGCAAACCGCATTTCTTCGACACACCAGATTCTGCTCGGAACTTTCTCAAGTCTCTATCATCATCACAGTCTGACTCTCAAATGGACGATGCTGATTGACTCTTCTAGACTTAAGTATCTCTCTATGTTATTTTCTCTCTCCTTCTTTCCTAATGGATAGCACACTGTTGATTGTTTCTATATGGTTATTGCATATAGGGTTAAATGGGAATTCTCCACACCTGCCGCAGATGCAGGGATGGTGGGACTCCTTTATTCAATTTCTTCTGTCAGCCTTCTTTCCCTCCCCTTTTTCTAATCAAACTAGAGTTTCTGTTACAGATGGACGGTTATTATTACTGTCTTCTTGGGTTCAAAAATTAAAAAAATGTTATGACTGGTGGCCTATGATGCATTGGCTACTGTTTTCTACCTGCATTACATTGTTTTGTTACTGTATGTTTATTCTAACTCCGTTCGTTTGCCCGACACATCATTTTTGTCCTCCCCTTGCGTGCTGGGACGGGGGATTGGACTTTTGCTTGTGGCTTCTCCCTCTGCGTTCCACTAGACTGGGTATTGGATAATGCCAGCCTCTAGGGACGCTGGGGCCTCTACTGATGGCTCAAAGACGTCTCTTAAATTGGTCTCGTGGAACGTAGAGGGCCTGAACACGCCAGTCAAGAGGAAAAAGTTTTTGACCCACCTCAAAAAATTTCATCCTGATATAGTATTTCTGCAGGATACGCACTGGCGTCTCAATGACCCCAATACACTTAGAGATACCTGGGTTGGAGACTTCAGAAGCGCCTCCTATACTACTAAAGCAAAGGGAGTACTTCTTCTGTTTCGTAGATCTTTGCACTTTAAGATCAAGGATGATTGGGTGGACCCTGTGGGCAGGTTTTTGTTTCTAAAGGTAGAGGTCGAAGGAGAGCTTTTCACTTTAGCATGTATTTATGCCCCTACAGGACCGAATGCTTCCTTTTTCTCAGACATCTTTGTTAAATTACAGGGCTGGATGGAGGGAGTTTTGATTTTAGGGGGAGACCTTAATATTGTTCTAGAATCGCTATTAGATGTTTCTGGTGGCCCCAGACAGTGGAATTACAATAGATCCATGCCACCCTCCCTGTCCCTAATGCAGGACTCTTTACAGCTTCTGGACCCATGGAAATTTCTCCACCCTGACTCTAAGGAGTATTCCTTCTTCTCACACCCCCATAAAATATTCTCCAGATTGGATTACTGGCTAATATCTGCCTCTTTGATTCATAGAATAGTGGACTCCACCATAGCTAATATTCTCATATCCGACCATGCCCCCATCACCCTGACAATAGCGTTAACCACACCCCGACAATACTCCTATGTCTGGCGGTTCCCTGAATACCTTGCCCATTCTGAGGACTTTAAACTCTTTTTGTCACAATCATATCTCAATTATACACACGATAACGCAGCACATGTCAATGACATAAATCTTTTCTGGCAGGCTTCTAAACCCGTTCTTAGAGGACAGATTATTTCATATGTTGCCGCCAGAAAAAGGCAACTTCGGGAAAGGATGGCAGAGGCAGGTTGCCTCGGCCTATTCTCAACTGTTGGCTGATCCGTCTGAGACTAACAGGAAATTATATAAAGACACCAAACTGATACACGATACCCTCTGTGCAGAACAGGCCAAGTTATTCCTCTCCTTCTAATCTAACAAATATTTTCGTTGGGGCAATCGCCCAGGAAAATTATTGGCAAACATGGTAAAAACTCATGCAACACCAAAACATATCTCCTCGATTAGAGACACATGTGGACCCCCCTCAGTGACACAGGAACAGATTAGCGACACCTTTCTGGCTTTCTTTGAGAAATTATACACCGCACCACCTGACCACCCTACTGCTGGCATGGACTTTTTGACACAGGCTAATCTCCCTACACTTTCTGAGGGCGATAGAGAATTTCTTACCAACCCCGTTACTGCAGCGGAATTGGAATCGACCATCAAATCCCTAGCAAATGGGAAATCCCCGGGCCCCGACGGTATGTCGGCAGCCTATTATAAATTACTTCTCCCACATATAAGTGACCACCTTAGGCAATTATACAATGCGCTCTTGACGGGCCACCCTGCCCCGACAGGCTTTAATACGGGCCGAGTCATAGTCCTCCCTAAACCTAATAAAGATCATACTTTGGTTTCATCCTACCGGCCAATCTCATTGTTAAACCAGGATTTTAAAATATTCACGAAGATTCTTGCCTCCTGTCTCCAAGTGATTCTACCTAAATTGCTACATCCTGCCCAGACAGGATTCATGCGTAATAGGCACTCAGTACATAATGTTTGCTCATTGCTGGCGGCCATGTATAAAACGCATGATTCATTGGAGAAGGAAAATATGGTCTTGAGCTGTGATGTAGACAAAGCCTTTGACCGAGTATCTTGGGCTCACATAGACAGATTACTTAGACTCCAAAATTTTGGTCCTGATTTTATTAAGGTATTTCACATCATCTACCAAACTCCCCAAGCCTTTTTGACGGTTAATGGTCACAACTCGAGACTTTTCTCCCTATATCGAGGTACCAGACAGGGCTGCCCCTTATCCCCCCTCTTATTTAACTTGGCCTTAGACCCCCTCCTTCGCCATTTCTGTAGAGAACACAGATGGCATAAAACTGGCTGATCATGAACTTAAATTCTCAGCATTTGCATATGACATTTTACTTTACTTTAGCAACCCTCGAAAGGCCATACCACACTTACTTGACATTCTAGACTCATTTGAATTAGTCTCTGGCTTTAAAATTAATCACTCCAAAACAGAAGCCTTGGCTTTCTTTTCCTCAATAAAAGCAGGCTGGGGCGACACGTTCCCGTTTCACTGGGCCACAAACAATTGTATTACTTATTTAGGGATTTTATTCCCTGATCACCCCTCCAAGCTATACCCTCTTAATTTCCCCCCACTATTTACTAGGACATATGCAGACTTTGCCAGATGGGCTCACCTCCCTCTCACGTATACTGGCAGGAGTCACTTGTATAAAATGATAAGCTTCCCACGCTTCCTTTATGTATTACAGATGCTCCCGCTGATTCCGCCCAAACACATGCTAGCTCAACTGGACAAAGCACTGTCTAAATTTATTTGGGCGGGTAAGCACCCTAGATTCTCACTATTCAAATTACGCCAACCCCGTTCCCTTGGGGGCTTAAATTTACCATGCCTTCACTCATATGCCTTGGCAGCCAACTACAGGATCGCTTTGGACTGGATTGGCGGTCGGGGCGTATATGCCAACACACATCTGGAACAATCTTTTACTCCCTCTCGGTCTTTGGTGTCCCTGTTACACACCACCCCCACTTCCATACCACACTGTGGCAGACAATATACTTGTTTACTCTACCTGTGTTGCCTGGCAACAGATTCGCTCGCAACTAAAAATATCACGATATATATCACTGTTCCTACCTCTCTGGGGTAACGCAGACTTCAAGCCTCACACTACCTCTCCCATATTTCAGACTTGGTATGATGGAGGTCTAAAATACATCCATCATTTTCTGCATGCTGAAACTCTGACCTTACTTACACATTCCCAAATTATGGCACGTTTTCCATCTTTACGAATCCCATTCTTCCCCTTTCTTCAAGCATGCAGCTATGTACAGAAGGTCACATCTTTGTTATCTATGCAAGATACCTCCCATACCCTGGACAAAACATTACGACTAACCCCAAATAGCAATTTTCCCACGGCGCTCATATACACACACTCCCGCGCCTTACTAAACGTGGAATCCGGCTCAGTGGGCCTCCTGAAATGGAAACTGGAATTCCCAGATCTCACTATGAAACTGATTCTGGAGGCTAACACCTATTTAGATAAAACACTAGGCTCAGTTTCATACTCAGAAATGCACCAGAAAATTCTACATAGAGCATATGTCACTCCCAAGCTACGATACCTCATCGGAGCAGCCCCCTCATCTCACTGTTTCAAGTGCACTGCTCCAGAAGCAGACCTTGTACACTGTTTGTGGTCATGTCCCAAGGTACGTACACTTTGGCAGGCACTCCAATCATACATCACGACTGACCTACAGTTACAATTTACTATCACTAAGACGTGGGCATTCTGGGGTATATTCCCGAAACCATCCACTACCGGTCTGTCCAAGGGGCAACGTATTTTATTAATTAAACTGGCGGCTGCTACCAAAAAGACGATCCTTTCACAATGGATCTCCACTGACCCTATTCCTATCTCACTATTACACCCTAGGGTCTTTCATCTATTTCACCTAGACTGGACCAATACTGCTTTACAGAAGGACAAACTGACTGAAAAATACTTTCATACTTGGTTACCCTATGTCCAGACCCTCCCCCCGGTTACAAAGGAGGCCCTACGGAAATGTTTCAAAGATACTAAATGGTACTTGCTAGAGACCCTGGATTCCGTAGCCCCCTTTTGAGCTTAAGGTTCTATGCTGTTTCCATATACCAGTTATGTCTCTTGCTGTTCTGATATTTGTATATCTCCTCTACTGTTCAATTCTGTTATTTTCTAGGGCTTACACGGAGTATAATTACTGTTATTATATGTCTATGCTACAATGGTTATGTAATGCATGATGATCTCATTTTGTTCTATTGTTACCTCACTGGTCAATAAAAACTTTTGAAAAAAAAGAAGGCGCTGGAATCACTGGCTTACACTGGGGTAATCCTGTTTGGCGCAGAATTGGACAAAATTGTGGCTACTCTGGCAGCCTCTAAAACTGCTTTCCTCCACTCAGCTGCTACCCTGAGGCCCCGGACATCTTCCATTTGGTCCCTGTTTGTCCCTGTTTGGCCCCTGCACACAAGGGGAAATCCAAATTTCCACTTTCAAGTATGTAGAGTAAATTATGCTGCACGTGACTGAATCAATGCCGCTGTCCAATCAAGTACAGCAAGATGCCTTGATAAAGACTATAATGTTGAAACATGTCTTCATGGTGATGTAGGTGATGTAACATGGAAGAGAAGGGATTACCACTCCATGAAGTGCTGCAGCCATGTCATTATCAGAGTGAGACTAAAGGTGGGTACACACTAGGCGATGTGCTCTATGAGCGACGTCACCTAGTGTGTTCAATTCCCTGCTGGGTGATCATCGGCAGTGCGTGCACAGAGAGCGATATGCAAACGATATCGCTCGGTGACGTCATGCCGCGGCTGGGCCGTGCATGCAGTTTTTGGACGACAGTCCAAATTGAGCTGCATGCATGGCTGAAAGCGAGGGTGCCACACTAGTCAATATGGTAAACGACGTCGCTCAGGAAGGGCAAAATGAGCTACGTTTTTTACTTTATCGGCATGTGTGTACCCACCTTAACACTGGGCCCGGGAGAGATCTGCAACCTCCACCCACTGAGGAATGATATGCTTTAAGCCATCTGCCTCCAGAATGTGGTTGTTCATTATTATCCACTAATGGTATTTTACTACTATCAGTAGAAAGTGTACCTGCAGATTTTATGTGTTAGTGAATGAACGGTGATTTAAAAAACAGTCCAAGCACTATTGAAAGCAGTTTTATTGGTTGATCAATGGTTTAATACATGTGAACAGTTGGAGAAATATCATGTAAAGACCATCTTATAATGTCATTGTACAAATCAAACTGTAAGAGCAATACCATAAGGGTTAAACACCCTATAGTTTTCCTAATACTAAGGGCTTAGTCTCTTTATCTGTAGGGGTCTCATTTCCACTCTGATCCACGGGGTGAGGACAGCACTGAGACAATACACTATTGTGTTTTATTTAGTTTTTATGTTCTATAATTTTGGGATTTTGGAGTGGGGACAATTCAGCAATTTAATAATTCACTCTATACCAGAGTCCTACTACTTACTTTCTAAATATATTTCTGCTGCGGGGTACACTGGGCTCCACAAGGATAGACACTGGGCTCCACAAGGATAGACATTGGGTGTAGAGTAGGATCTTGATCCGAGGCACCAACAGGCTCAAAGCTTTGACTGATCCCAGAATGCACAGCGCCGCCTCCTCTATAACCCTGCCTCCCTGCACAGGAGCTCAGTTTTGTAGTTGGTGCTGCAGTAAGCAGGCACATAACAGAGGGGCTGCTCCAGGCAGCCCTTAGAAGAGCTTTTTTTGAAGAAAAAAGTGAAGACTACAAGGGCAGCGGAGGTGGTAAATGTTAGAAGACATTCACTGCTGCAGCTCCAGCTCTCCCCAGTGGCGCTGTACACTCCCGAGCCCTGGTTGCCGGGTAACTACAGCAGGAGGCTCCGGTTTTCTTCACGTCAGGCACACACGACGGGGGCTCTCCAGGATCACGTGGCCGCGCTTTGGGAGGTGGTGAGTGGGTCCCGCTTGTGGGACCCGGTCTTTATCGCGATCCGGCGCGGTCAGTGGGAGGCAGGCCATGCGCGCTTGCGGTGGACACTGTGGCAGTACAGGCGATCCCACTAGATCACCAGGGCATGGGTGCAGGTCAGGTTTTCTCTCTAAACCATTTTCAGTAGCACACAGTACCCGGTGGTTTTGCCAGCAGCGGGATAAGGCAAGGACCTGAAGCCCCAGGGCGCCATTTCCCGCAAATGTTCCCGCTCTGGAGCTGCATATCTGTCTCTCCCTCACTCCCTGTCAGTGTCTGGGCGCCATTATCTCTCAGCTTCACTGTTCCTGGGACTGCTTGGGCAAATCCTCCTGTGTAAAGCCACCTGGTTGTAAGTGCTGTGACTTTACATGACACTTAAGTATTCTACCTGCCTTTTTAGACAGTGCTAATTAAGAAAGAGTGCATTTAGTCAGGGTTTTCTAGTACACTTACCCTGTGATATACATCCAGTTCTTACTGTGCAGTGTTATATCTATTGACTATGCAGCTATATATAAGCTAGTCCAGTGCAGTATTATTGTTAGTAATAACCTCTGCATTGCACAAACTGTGACTATCTGTGTACGTATTAGATAGCTGAGTGGTGTCTTTCACTGAACTTGCTATCCCTATATTCTATAACCTGAGGGGGCTTGGTGCGTCAGGTTTTATATTGATATAGGATTTTCACAAAGATATACTTTAATACGTATTTTTCTCTGTGATTTAATTACCATATCTCTCCTTTATCTCTGCTGGTGCTGACTACACTGCGCAGGGGTTTGGGTAAGAGGTATTGTGCTGCTGGCAATTGTACTGTGTTACCTGATACTGCAAGTTATATCATGTCTGCTTCTGAGGGTAACGGTTCTGGGGCTGAACACACTGCCGGTGTTGCTGAAGCCACAGATCCCTATGAGGAAAATATAGCAGCTGTGGGATCAGGCTCTGGGGGCTCCTTGCCCCCCAGGGGGACTGTGGCAACGGAGGTACATAATGACCCACCGTGGGCCGCTTTTTCCACGCTTCTACATACACTAGTTAATAAACTAACACCCCTATGGGACCCCCAATGCCGGTACAACCGTATGTGGTCCCTGCAGCTAACCCGCGGTGGCCGGACGATTTATCTGCTCAATTGAAGAAGTTGAACCAGTCCCTGACTACTAAAAAGTCTGACCATCGCTCGCCTAAGCCCAAGGGGTCCTCTTAGCGAGCGCTTGTCTCCTCACAATCCACTGCTGTCACTGACACCTCGTCTGATGAAGACGACACTTACACTGACCCCACAGGTTCTGACTCAGATACTGCTGATGGTGAGGGTAGTTCACATGTGGATGTTCCTGATCTTTTGGAGGCTATTAAATTAATTCTACAGATTACGGATGATCCCGAGCCATCCGTCCCTCCTAAGAAACCAGATAGGTTCAAGCATCAGAAGGTGGTTAAACAAGTTTTACCTCACTCAGATCACCTAGTGCATATACGTCAGGATCCCAGGGAAAACCCGGGTACGAAATTTGTGCCTCAAAAGAAGATGCTGGCTCGCTATCCCCTCGCACCAGAGCTGTCTAAGAATTGGGAAACGCCTCCTCCAGTAGACTCACATGTGGCTAGGATGGTGGTTTCCTCAGCTCTACCTGTCACTACTGTCACGTCTCTAAAAGAGCCTACGGATAAACGTGTTGAGGGTTGTCTTAAAGCGATTTACACCCTTACGGGTGCTGCACAAAGGCCCACTATTGCAGCAACATGGGCTGCAGAGGCTATTGAAGCATGGGCCTTGGAGTTAGAAGCTGAAATCTCTTCTGACCATGCTAGACAATGCTTATCATATATTGTCACAGCTTCTCGCTATATTAAAGAGGCGGCTTCTGATGCCGGTATCCTAGCAGCCAAGGCCTCTACTACGTCAGTCCTGGCTCGCCGGATATTGTGGCTGAGATCCTGGTCTGTGGATCTGGACTCTAGAAAAATCCTGGAGGTACTCCCTTTCAAGGGAGATATTCTGTTTGGGGAGGACTTAAATAAGATAGTGGCTGACTTGGCTACTGCCAAAACTGCCTGTCTGCCAAGTACCGCTCCTTCTGTGTTGAAGGCTAAAGGTACTTCCTTTCGCCCCTTTCATCCTTCAGGTAAAGCAAAAGGTCAGGCGTACAACAAGCAGGCCCGCACTTCCAAACCTGGTCAGCCAAAGCCGAAAAGAAAACTAAAATACAAATTTGCACCTGGCGCTGTCACACCCAAAGTGAAAAGCAGCTACACTCTGAGGGATGATCCTAACCCCTCCACAACAGAATACAGCAAGCAAAAAAAACGAGAAAGCGCTGTTCACTTTGGTAAAAATATGTTCTTTACTGATATATATAAAAAAACACAATGCTATAAATACAAGCTTTCTCGTTTTTTTGCTTGCTGAAAGCCGAAAAGAGCCTGGGCAGCCCGTCAGCCAGCTTCCAAGGCCGATAAGCCTGCCGCGTGAAGGGGCGGGCCTCCCCCTGGGGGATCCCAGGGTGGGGGGCCGGCTTCTAGGGTATACCCAGGAATGGTTGAAGACCACTTCAGTTGCCTGGGTACGAGAAGTCGTCACTCGAGGTTACGCCATAGCCTTCAAAAACCAACCCCCTCATCGATTTTGCCAAACGGACGTCCCATTGGACCAGACAAAGGCAAACACTCTGCATTGGGTGGTACAGACCCTCCTGGATACAGAGTCGTAGTACAGGTGCCTCTTGCGCAGAGAGGCCGGGGGTACTATTCTCCGCTGTTTCTAGCCCCGAAAGTGAAAGGGTCCTCCCGGCCCATTCTCAACCTCAAGGCATTGAACAGGTTTGTGAAGGTTTCCAAGTTCCGTATGGAAACCCTTCGCTCTATAGTTCTGGCCTTGGAACCTGGGGACTACATGGTCTCCCTGGACATACAGGATGCTTACCTGCATATTCCTATAGCAGCATCACATCAGCAATACCTGAGGTTTGCTATTGGCAACCTCCATTACCAGTTTCGGGCATTACCTTTTGGTTTAACAACAGCTCCGCGAGTCTTCACAAAAGTTATGGCGGTGATGAAGGTGGTACTCCGCCGTCAAGGGTTCAGGATGCTGCCGTATCTGGACGACTTGTTAATCCTGGTAAATTCCACAGAACTTCTCCTGCATCATCTAGATATGACGGTCCGGTTTCTACAAGCCCACCGGTGGCTCATCAACTGGAAGAAATCCTCCCTGATCCCTGCTCAGAGCATGGTGCATCTGGGAGCGCTATTGGACACTCACAACCGGAGGTTGTTCTTGTGTCAGGAGAAAGTCCTGAAGCTTCAGGACAGGATTTGTTGCTTCCTTTCTTGTCCGCAAGTGTCGATACATTCGGCGATGCAGATGCTGGGCCTCATGGTATCAGCATTCGACATGGTGGAGTATGCTCAATTCCATTCTCGCCCCCTCCAGAGGCTGATTCTAGCCAAGTGGGACGGCCTGCCTCACCGGATCAGGTCTCAAATGATCTCATTGACTACGGAGGTCCGTCTGTCGCTGCTCTGGTGGCTCCAGGACCAACAATTGTGCAGGGGCCATCCCTTCTGGATATCCAATTGGGTCCTGTTGACGACAGATATGGTTGCGGCGTGGTGCTTCAGCAACACTCCCTTCAGCGTCGGTGGACCAAGGAGGAGTCCCTCCTCTCAATCAACATTCTGGAATTGCGGGCAGTCTTCAATGCATTGAAGCTAGCCCAGCTTTTAATTCAGAACCGTCCTGTTCAAGTGCAGTCGGACAACGCCACCACAGTGGCTTACATAAATCATCAAGGCAGCATTCGAAGCTGTCTGGCAATGAAGGAAGTCTCACGGATTCTACATTGGGCGGAACGCCATCTACCGGCCATATCGGCAATCTTCATTCCAGGAGTCCTGAATTGGGAAGCGGACTTTATCAGTCGTCAGGACGTACATGCCGGCGAGCGGGGCCTCCATCCAGAAGTGTTTCAACTCCTAGTGGAAAAGTGGGGTCTTCCAGACGTAGATCTGATGGAGTCTCGACACAATCACAAGGTTCCGGTCTTCGGAGCAAGGACAAGGGATCCTCAAGCAGCATTCGTGGATGCGCTGGCGGTGCCGTGGAGGTTTCGGCTGCCGTACGTGTTCCCTCCGGTGTCACTCCTGCCCAGGGTAATTCGGAAGTTCAAGCAAGAAAAAGGAATTCTGCTTCTCATAGCTCCAGCGTGGCCCAGACAGCACTGGTTCTCAGACCTGCAAGGCCTATCGTCAGAGCATCCAATTCTACTTCCACAATGCCCAGACCTCCTCGTTCAGGGCCCCTGTGTCTACCAGGACCTAGCCCGGCTGTCTTTGATGGCGTGGCTCTTGTAGCTTCCGTCCTAAGGGCTAAAGGGTTTTCTGAGGCGGTCATTCAAACTATGTTGCGGGCCCGGAAACCGGCTTTGGCTCGGATTTACTATAGGGTCTGGCATTCTTAATTTGTTTGGTGCGCATCTAACGATTATGATGCTTCCAAGTTTAGTATAGCCAAGTTGTTGGCTTTTCTTCAGCAGGGCCTGGACTTAGGCCTACGTCTGGCCTCCCTCAAGGTTCATATTTCTGCCTTGTCGGTGTGGTTTCAGAGAAAAATTGCGACCTTACCTGATGTGCATACCTTTACTCAGGGTGTGTTGCGTATCCAACCTCCCTATGTCCCGCCTGTGGCTCCTTGGGACTTGTCGGTGGTTTTGGAGGCGTTACAAGAGTCTCCGTTTGAACCTCTTGGTTCAGCTGATCTTAAGTGGCTTTCCCTTAAGGTGGTGTTTCTGCTGGCTATTGCTTCAGCTAGAAGAGTGTCGGATTTGGGTGCCTTGTCCTGTAGTTCCCCATATCTGATATTTCACTGTGACCGGGCGATTCTTAGAACTCGTCCCGGATATTTACTTAAGGTGGTTTCCTCGTTCCACCTTAACCAGGAGATTGTGGTTCCGGCACTTGTTTCTCCTGATCTGTCTCCCAAAGAGAAGTCTTTGGATGTGGTACAGGCTCTCCGTATCTATGTAAAGAGAACTGCTTCCATTCGGAAATCTGATTCTCTCTTTGTACTGTTTGGATTTCACAAACGGGGCTGGCCTGCTCACAAGCGGACTTTGGCCAGATGGATTAGAATGGTGATTGCACATGCTTATGTGAGGGCTGGTCTGTCGGCTCCTGCTCACATTATGGCCCATTCTACTCGGTCTGTTAGACCTTCTTGGGCGGCCCGCCGTGGTGCGACCCTTGAACAATTGTGCAAGGCGGCTACGTGGTCCTCAGTGAACACGTTCATAAGGTTCTATGCCTTCGATACTGCCGTTTCCCAGGATGCTTCCTTTGGACGCCGGGTTCTTGTGCCCGCTACAGTGCGTCCCCTCCCATAAGGAACTGCTTTAGGACATCCCCAATGTCTATCCTTGTGGAGCCCAGTGTACCCCGCAGCAGAAAACGAGATTTATGGTAAGAACTTACCCTTGTTAAATCTCTTTTTGCGGGGTACACTGGGCTCCACAAGGCGCCCACCCTGACGCACTTAGCTTCTTTGGGTTGGTATGGCATTAGCCGTTGACACTTCTCCTGTCGTGAGAGTATGGTGTATGTGGCTACTAACCGTTGTCGTCTCTTTTCCTGCTACTGCATTGGGCTGGTTACCTAAAAACTGAGCTCCTGTGCAGGGAGGCGGGGTTATAGAGGAGGCGGTGCTGTGCATTCTGGGAACAGTCAAAGCTTTGAGCCTGTTGGTGCCTTGGATCAAGATTCTACTCTACACCTATTGTCTATCCTTGTGGAGCCCAGTGTCTATCCTTGTGGAGCCCAGTGTACCCCGCAGAAAGAGATTTAACAAAGGTAAGTTCTTACCATAAATCTTGTTTTCTCCACAACAAAATTATCAATTAAATTATTAAGATTAAACTAGTAAAATGTTATCCTTAATTCAATACATAATATACCACTCCTTGCTTTGAGTTATGCAGATCTAAAAACATGTATCTCATTTATAAAGTAATCTTGCCAGGAATAAGAACCTTGAAAGTTACAGTACTTCTTTCCAAACTGTATGTTCTGTATGTCTAGAGAAAAAAAATCACACAAATTATAAAATTGATTCTCTAGTTAAACAAAACTATATTTTGTTTTTTTAATCTTTTTGATTTTTACATTTTTTTTCTTCCTACAAATCAGCAGATACCACTAAAGATCAAGGTGAGACTTCTAAAGAAATTCCTAACAGGTTTAGACATCTGAAATGTTATACTTTGCAAAAGCGCTAGAAAATGTAGTCTTGGTATGTAGTTTGTTTGCCCTAATATGAAAAACATACCAGATGTTAAAGTATTAGGATGCCTTGACAGCTGGAGGACGTATGACTCAAGGGCCGATACTGGAAAGTTATCAGTATCCATGTTAGTGAGATACACAAGAGCCAGTCATCCTCTACCGAAGTAACAGTGAAGCAGATGTTGTGTGTCAGCAGGTGTCATTACAAGTGTATAACAGTCACAGCTTAAGTAACTGATAAATATCTCATAATTGATGGAGAATTAAAGTACTAGCAATGTTTTACACATGCTGAATATGCCAGAATGTCACACTAGTGTCTGCAGTTTGGACTATAAGTGGCTGATTTGGCTGAGTTGAACTGCATCTTTACAAGCCATGGAACCGTGCGCACACACCGCTACGGGCAATGCGGACTCATGCGCTATTTAATGGCATCTTCACTTCAAACTTGAAGAGGTGTAACTGGGCTGTAATGTAGTCTGGACTGTAATGTAGTGTTCAAATGTAGGCATGAGAGAGGGTGTGTCAACGCAACTGCGGGCGATGCAGTTATTTGACATAAGAGAATTTGCCTGTTTTGAGGAGTATCTTTTGCCCTAGTATTGGTAGGTGAAAGTGCACACTGATGATGATGATGATGATGATGATGATGATGACTAGTAGCAAACCAATCATATTACAAAATGCGCTCCTTGAAGGCAAATAAACGTACATATTATTTGTGCACACAGGTTTGGAGTAGCATGCGCCTGATTTTCTGCCAGCTCAGCATCAGGTCTGTAATGTTTTGCTTCTATGTGATTACATCTTTAAGAAGACAATCAGGCTATTTACAATGTAACACTGTCAATATTTCAGACCACCCATATGTTCTCTAACAAGCTTTCTGAGCTATGTGCCAATCCACCCATAGAGAGTAAAAAAGGCCGTTGAACAACCTAAAGCAGTGGTTCTCAAACTCGGTCCTCAGGACCCCACACGGTTCACGTTTTCCATGTCTCCCAACAGCTTCTCTGTGTATCACCAACTGTCACATTTAAAAAATTTACAGGTGACCTGCAAAACATGAACCGTGTGGGGTCCTGAGGACCGAGTTTGAGAACCTGTGACCTAAAGGAACCTACATATATTAAAGTTAAGCCTGTATATAACTTTTTTTGTGGTCAATCCTCAGAAAATTGCTTATTTTCATCTTAAATAAGTATCCTACATATGTAAAGTGGGCCTGGCTTCTGATAGCCATCTAAAGATGGCATTATAGGCCACAATATCTCATTTTATTGCAGAGAGGTGTAGTATCTATGTAAATAGTTTATGTGCATTAGCTAGATGAGGTAGTGTACTTTTAAGAGTCTGGCTGCACAGATGAACATGTGATCAGGAAGTAGAAGGAAGTAGGAAGTAGAAGGAGAGTAAGGAGGAGAGCAGCATGTGGAGTTGATGTCTATCTACAACCATGCAAGTACTACTTACCAATAAGAAATAAAATACATAATCTTTATACTGCATGATTCATTGAAGTAAAGATATGTACATCAGGACATAACAACTGGCGACGAGGATAAACTTTTAACTACTTATACTCAGCTACTGTACATTCCTCTTAGTCACCATGGCTGAGATGCTAGCTTTAATCCCTCAGTTTCTGCATACTTATGCCCCTCATGAGGCAGAGATATGGAGAAAATGGCTTGCCCAGTTTGATCACTATATTGAAGCTATGGGGGTTACTTCTGATAACAAAAAGAAAAGCATGCTTCTTCTCAGTGCTGGCTCCAAGATTTATGAACTGTATGATACTTTGCCAGAGGCAGACACCAGGGATTATAACAAATGCAGGGACTCTCTGACTGCCTATTTTGCCCCAAAATGCAGCCTGTCACATTCAAAATACCTATTCAGGACAGCTATGCAACTGCAAACTGAATCTGTTGATGCATACATTACTAGATTACGGATTCTTGCCAAAACTTGTCAGTTCCATGATGTAGAGGATGAAATTAAGCAGCAGCTAATCGCATTTGGAACATGTGGAAAGTTGCGCAGACGTGCTCTTAAATCTGAAATGACGCTGACTGAGCAATATGCTAGAAGTCTAGAACTTTCAGAGACACATGCTAAAGACATGGAGAGGGGCATGACCCAGCTGCAAGTGTGCAATAAATTACACACTGACACAAGTACCATTCCGGAGACAGGGAAATCTAGATCATGTTACAGGTGTGGACGCTCCTATCCACATTCAGGAGATTGTCCTGCCACAGGTAAAATTTGCACTGCATGTGGCAAAATGAATCACTTTTCCTCTGTTTGTAAATCTAAGGAAATCAAGTCTACACCTAGACAATCTTCACAGCAATTTAAATCCAGGCGAAAGACAGTGCGTTGTGTGGATCAATATTCTACAGTGGATCTGCCTGCAGAATCATCTGACAGTGATGACAAGTCAGAAGGATTTATCTACATGATTCATCAAGTTGGAAAAAACAAGGTCAGTCCAAAAACTGCCATCACTCTAGAACACACTTCTGTTGACTTTCTCATAGATTCCGGTGCTTCTGTAAATAAAATGGATGCTACCAGTTTCAAGAAGCTGCATGGCAGAATAATTTTGAATCCAACATCTGTGAAAATATTCACCTATGGTAATAAACGACCTCTTCCACTAAAGGGTTCTTTTGACATAATTGCACGCAAAAATGACAAAATGACAAAAGCTGTATTTTATGTCACTAAGTATGCAAGAGGTAATCTTTTGGGATTGGATACTGCATCAGAGTTGGGTCTTATACAAATTGTGGCACACACTCATGATTCCGCTCATGTCTTACATGACCCTCCCAATCTCACTCCTGTCCTACATAACCCGAAACCACTACGAAGTGATGTGGATGTTTTACTACGGGAGTATGATCATCTTTTTCATGGCATTGGAAAACTTAAAGACTATCAAGTTCATCTTCACATTGATCACTCAGTTAATCCCAATTGCTCAAGAACATCAGCGTATTCCTATCAACATAAGGAAGCAAGTGGAAGAAGAAATTCAGGCCCTTGAAGACTTAGATATAATTGAAAAGGTATCTGGTCCGACACCATGGGTATCCCCTATTGTGGTAGTGCCCAAACCAGGTCAACCAAATGCAGTGAGAATATGTGTTGATATGCGTCGTCCTAATGTTGCCATTAAAAGAGAGTGCCATATTACTCCTACTATGGATGATATCATACATCGACTCACAGGTGCGAGTTTCTTTTCAAAATTGGATTTAAATAAAGGTTATCATCAACTGGAACTTGATGAAGAGTCACGGCAAATAACAACATTCTCAACTCATGTTGGGTTACGACGATACAAATGGCTATCATTTGAAATCGTATCTGCAGCAGAGGTGTTTCAAAATGCTATCCATCAGGTTATACAGTCAGTTCCAAATGCCATCAATTACAGTGATGATATCCTGGTTTTTGGAGCAACACGCCAGGAACATGATGTAGCTCTGCGTCAAGTGTTGAAGTGTCTTCAAGCCAAAAACTTAACACTGAATAAAGATAAATGCGTCTTTCTTCAACAGAAGCTCAAATTTTTGGGGCATATCTTTTCTCAAGATGGAGTTGGTCCTGATCCACAAAAATTCCAGGCTATCACAAATATGTACAAACCTGCTAATGCTGGTGAGGTCAAGTCGTTTCTTGGGATGACTAACTATTGCTCCCAATTCATTCCAAATTACGCTACTCTGACTGCCCCACTTAGGGAACTCACAAAGAAAATGCAAAATTCATATGGACTTCCTCTCAATCACAAGCATTTGATGACATAAAATGATGTCTGCAGGATAGTGTCACAATGTCATATTACAACACTGACTGGAAAACAGAACTTATTGTGGATGCCAGTCCTGTGGGGCTCGGAGCTATCTTGACTCAGTTGAATACACATGGGGATCATCATATTGTAGCATGTGCAAGTCGCAGTTTGACAGAGGTGAAAAAACATTACTCTCAACCAGAAAGGGAAGCTCTTGCAGTAGTCTGGGGTTGTGAACGCTTGAATCTCTATCTATACGGCATTGACTTTACCATCCAGACTGATCATCAAGCCCTAGTGACACTTTTTGGAAATCCAAATTCCAAACAACCAGCTAGGATACAGCGATGGGGCTTACGTTTGCAGGCATACAATTTCTCCATCATTCATAGAGCTGGTGCTGACAATCCCTCAGATTACATGTCCAGACATCCTCTGCCTTCTGACATATCGCAGTCTACTTCAGTGGAGGAATATGTGAACTTTATTATTAACAATTCAATTCCTGATTCACTTACTAGTGCCAACATCAAAGAGGCTTCTTCCTCAGATAAAGTTTTGTAAGCAGTAAAACACTGCATTATTTCCAATGATTGGTGACTGGGACAGTTTTTATTTTCAGAAATGGTGGAAATAGTGTTGCGCTCAATCCAATTGCCTTAATTAATTGATTAATTACCTTAATGAACCCTTAATCTAAGTAAAGTATGGGTGTAATGGATAAAAATGTATGGAGCAAGTGGACAATTTGTGGTCCTGTGTTGGACAAATGCAATGATATCGAGACAAAATGTACTTATACTGTAAAAGGTACTGCTGTACCACTTTATTATGATCAGGCTGGCTAGAGAAATGCCATTGGTAAGGATGAGTACTTGATGGCAACGATTATATTTTTATCAGTGTCTCTCTCAGTTATGAAATCAGTCCAGGTTGCGGCGTCCCGCACTTTTGGTTATTTCAGTCTCTATTTACAGTGCACTGAAAAGTCTATAAAGTCTCTCATAAAGCGCTTTATATGTAAGTAGCAATTCACGTGTCCTTCTTAGTCTTCACGGTGTGGGCATTAGCAAGTACACATGGGGGATATGATAGGGAGGCTCCAGACTGGTCCTACCCGCCGGCCTCAGCTACTCGTGGTGCGTCCTGGTGCAGACGTCCCCTGAGAACCGATGGGCCGGATTGGTAGTCCTGTCTAGGGTAGAGGAGAAACTCAGATAGCGCTCTACGGAGCTGCTTGCTGAGTGACTCTCGCCGCATACGGAGACTCGCTTCTTACCTTCTCCTGTGTCTGCCGTGCTCCGTCACCGGCTTCTCTGTCCTCTGTTGCTCGGCAACGTGTTCGGCTTCCAGGTTCTCCCGATCACGTGACCGGGTCTTGTTAGTCTGTCAATCGCTGGCAAAGTGGTACAGCAGTACCTTTTACAGTATAAGTACATTTTGTCTCGATGTCATTGCATTTGTCCAACACAGGACCACAAATTGTCCACTTGCTCCATACATTTTTATCCATTACACCCATACTTTACTTAGATTAAGGGTTCATTAAGGTAATTAATCAATTAATTAAGGCAATTGGATTGAGCGCAACACTATTTCCACCATTTCTGTAGCTTGCATCAGGTTAGTCACCTGAAAGTGTAGCAGCTCGTCAGCACATTAGATCCCAGTGCGCAGATAATTTCATATTTACCAGTTTTTATTTTCAACTGATGAGGAACAAGAATTCCGAACACTTCATAAACATTGTCAAGAACTTACTGTACATGATGATTCAATAATTCTCAGAGGTGACAAAATTGTTATTCCAGCTGTTTTGAGAAAGAGGGTAATTGATATTGCCTATGCCAGTAATTTAGGAATCGTAAAGACCAAACAACTTTTACGTGAAAAGGTATGGTTTCCCTCCATGGAGCAACTTGTTGAATCGGAAATCCGTAACTGTATGACATGCACCCTTCTTTCTACGCAAACTAGCAGTGAACCATTGCGGATGACTAATCTACCTGACAATGTCTGGGAAAATGTCGATGTTGATTTCTATGGACCATTATACAACGGTAAATACGTACTATTGGCTGTGGATGAATATTCAAGATATCCTGTTCTTGAAATAATATCTTCAACATCTGCCACATCTGTCTTACCAGCGTTGGATAGAATATTTACTACTTATGGAATTCCAGGAACAATAAAGACTGATAATGGTCCGCCATTTCAAGGTGATGATTTCAGCAAATTCATGAAACATTTTGGAATTCGACATCAAAAAATCACTCCCCTGTGGCCACAGGCTAATGGTCTTGTTGAACGTTTCATGCGTAATCTGGGAAAGCAAATAAAGATTTGTAAAGTATCCCGAATTCCAATTCAACAATCTCTAAATCAATTTCTCAGACAATATCGCTCAGTGCCTCATTCCACAACAAATGTCCCTCCTCAGACATTAATGTTTCAAAGAAAAGTAATCAGATCCACTCTTCCAGAAATCCATTTGACTCCTTCATCTAGAGATCATCAGGTTAGACAGAAGGACTCTGCCAATAAACAAAAGGCTAAACAATATGCAGACCGGAAAAGGAGAGCTATTGTTTCGGACTTACAAGAAGGAGATCGTGTTCTGGTGAAACAAAAAGTAGTACGTAAGGACATGACTGCTTTTCACCCAAGTCCACTGACTGTAGTGAAAAGGAAAGGAACAATGGTTGTTGCAGGAAATGACCATCACACTGTGACAAGGAATGTGTCCCATTTCAAGAAGATATTTCCATCCTTATCTTCTGATGCACCAAGTCAAGATGATGTCAACATACCACCTATAACATCCTCAGCACCAAGTGATTCTATTGTGTCTGTTCCTTTGAGTGAAGGATCATATACTCGGACGAAAGCAGGCAGAGTCATTAAACCTCCTACAAGGCTTATTGAGCAGATTTGACTTTCATCTTAAAGCTCATAATTTGTTGTTCAAAAATCTTTTCCAGTTTAATGTGTATTGTATATTGTGGGTTAATGTTCATGCTCAAATTCAGTCAGCATATTGTTGTATGTTTAATTGGTTGAACGTAAAATCAATTTTATGTGTTTTAAAGAAATATATAAATTTACATATATGAAAGGAAGGGGGAGATGTAGTATCTATGCAGTGGCGTCACAAGGCGGGTGCGGGGGGTGCGGCCCGCACCCGGGTGTGACGCCTGGAGGAGGGTGACACCAAATGTCAGCTCCTCCGCACTGACAGGAACCAGGTGCTGTAGTGAGAGTCTCCTACAGCACCCGGCTCCTGTCACAAAAGAGGTGCCGACAGCGGACGGAGACTGGCTCTGGGGGAAGCCCAGCTTCTCCGGAGATGCTGGGCACGCCCCCAGAGTGACGATTCCGGGATCCCCGAGAAGCCACACCCCCTAAGCACAAGGCCACACCCCCTTTCTTGCCGCGATCGCGGCAGGAGATCAGGGGCGCGCACCGGGTGTCACCACACCCGGTGACGCCTCTGTATCTATGTAAATAGTTTATGTGCATTAGCTAGATGAGGTAGTGTACCTTTAAGAATATGGCTGCACAGATGAACATGTGATCAGGAAGTAGAAGGAAGTAGGAAGTAGAAGGAGAGTAAGGAGTTGATGTCTATCTATAACCATGCAAGTACTACTTACCAATAAGAAATAAAATACATAATCTTTATACTGCATGATTCATTGAAGTAAAGATATGTACATCAGGACATAACAAGAGGGATCCTAGCATTTACATTAGCTTAGCCGGGGCCACATAAGCTCTGCAATCAATTTACTTTTTTATTAGCCCCAATAGTAAATGGCTCCAAAGAGCTTTCCAATTGAGGTCCTCTAATTTTCAGAACCATAATGCAGTTTTTAATAAACAAGACCATCTGGGCCCCATTTATGAATCATAGTGTTTTTGATTGATAATAATAATTTAACACTGCTATTTGCGACAATAAAAAATTAAGAACCACAGTTATGTACTGCTGATCAAGGGGCAGGTACCAATAGACACCAATCCCTATACTGTGTAAAATTCAACTGATCACATTAGCAATCAATTTGCTTTCACTTTACGGGGCTGCTGCGCTACTGTTCATGTGTGATCTGCTAACCAAGCATAAACGAGTGGTGAGTGCTGGGGTGGGATTCTATGGATCCCCCTCCTGGTGCTTTTTTTAATCTTTAGATAGCAATAGGTATCGGGTCAAGCTTGGTCAATGTGGCAAGAAAGCAGCACCTACATCTAGGTCCCCTTAAGATACATACAGACGATACATAATACTTGCATGACACCCCCCCCCCACTCCCCCATAATACTCATATCCCGCAAGTATTAATTTATAAATAGACCCCTTAGTGATTTTTATGAACAAGTAGACAATATATTGAACTATCCTAAGATGACAGATGTGACATGTATGCCCAGCTTTATTAAGCCTTGGAGAGTGATAAATAGCACGTGATAAAGTACCAACCAATCAGCTCCTAACTGTCATTTTTCAAACAAAGCCTGTAACATGGAATTTAGGAGCTGATTGGCTGGTACTTTATCACCGTGTTATTTATCACTATCCAAGACTTGATAAATGGGGGCCATAGTTTCATGTTACGTGATGAATCTTTCATGTTTTTAAGATAGCAAACGTCAAAAACTAGCCAGGAAATGCCTGTCTCTGTTAAAAGAAATAATACAAAATTATAAAAATAGTGTAGTAAATGTATTAAGCCCAACAAAAATATTGCTAGATCCAATGAGATCTTAAAAAATATAATAACCTCTCACTATGTGAGTGTAATGGGCCCTACACACTGGCCGACATCACTGCATGATATGAACGATCTCGTTCATTAATGAACGAGATAACGTTCATATTGTGCAGTGTGGAGGCACCAGTGATAAACGATTCGCGGCCCCGCACTCGTTCATCGCTGGTGCCCCGTCAGCTGTGCATGCAGGCCAATATGGACGATCTCGTCCATATTTGCCTGCAGTTCTATGGAGCCGTGTGACGGGGGGAGTGAAGTAACTTCACTCCCCCATCACTGCTCCCTGCCGCCGGGTCGCCCGTGTGCCGTACCGGCGGTCGGGCAGCTCGGCGGCACATCGCCGAGTCTGTAGGGCCCATAAGACTTTGAAAAAAAAAAATTATATTAGAGAGGTGTGGCGGTCACTTTTCGTGTTTTGTGTTTTGGTTTTGGTTCTAATTCCACACTCGTGTTTTGGTTTTGGGTTGGTTTTGCCAAAACCACCCTTTCGTGTTTTGGTTTTGGATCTGGATGATTTTTGAAAAACACATAAAAACAGCTAAAATCACAGAATTTGGTGGTAATTTTGATCCTACTGTATTATTAACCTCAATAACATTAATTTCCACTCATTTCCAGTCTATTCTGAACACCTCACAATATTGAGGTAGCTGTATGACTAAGCTAAGCGACACAAGTGTGCGGCACAAACACCTGGCCCATCTAGGAGTGGTACTGCAGTTGCAGACAGGATGGCACTTAAAAAAACTAGGCCCCAAACAGCACATGATGCAAAGAAGAAAAAGAGGTGCAAGATGGAATTGTCCTTGGGCCCTCCCACCCACCCTTATGTTGTATAAACAGGACATGCACACTTTAACAAACCAATAATTTCAGTGACAGGGTTTGCCACACGACTGTGGCTGAAATGACTGGTTTGTTTGGGCCCCCACCAAAAAATAAGCAATCTCTCCTTGCACAAACTGGCATTCACAGACGCAAGATGTCAACCTCATCCTCCGATTCCTCACCCCTTTCACTGTGTACATCCTCCTCCTCACAGAGTATTAATTCGTCCCCACTGGAATCCACCATCACAGGTCCCTGTGTACTTTCTGGAGGCAATTGCTGGTCAAGATCTTCCTGGAGGAATTTATAATTAATTTTGATGACCATCATCTTCTCCACATTTTGTGGAAGTAACCTCCTATGCTGATCGCTGACAAGGTTAGCTGCTGCACTAAACACTCTTTCAAAGTACACACTGGAGGGGGGGGGGGGGCAACTTAGGTAAAATAAAGCCAGTTTGTGCAAGGGCATCCAATTTGCCTTTTTTTTCCTGCCAGTATACGTACGGACTGTCTGACATGCCTACTTGGATGCTGTCACTCATATAATCCTCTACCATTCTTTCAATGGTGACAGAATCATATGCAGTTACAGCAGACTTGTCAGTAATCGTTGGCAGGTCCTTCAGTCTGGACCAGATGTCAGCACTCGCTCCTGACTGCCCTGCATCACCGCCAGCGAGTGGGCTAGGAAATCTTATCCTTTTCCTCGCAGCCCCAGTTGCAGGAGAAATTGAAGGAGGAGATGTTGACGGGTCACATTCCGCTTGAGTTGACAATTTTCTCACCAGCAGGTCTTTGAACCTCTGCAGACTTGTGTCTGCCAGAAAGAGAGATACAATGTAGGCTTTAAACCTAGGATCGAGCACGGTGGCCAAAATGTAGTGCTCTGATTTCAATAGATTGACCACCCTTGAATCCTGGCAAAGCGAATGAAGGGCTCCATCCACAAGTCCCACATACTTTGTGGAATCGCTCCGTCTTAGATACTCCTTCAATTTCTCCAGCTGCTTCTGCAAAAGCCTGATGAGGGGAATGACCTGTGTCAAGCTGGCAGTGTCTGAACTGACTTCACATGTGGCAAGTTCGAAGGGTTGGAGAGCCTTGCACAAGGTGGCAATCATTCTCCACTACACTTGAGTCAGGTGCACTCCCCCTCCTTTGTCTATATCGTAGGTGGATGTATAAGCTTGAATGGCCTTTTGCTGCTCCTCCATCCTCTGAAGCATATAGAGGGTTGAATTCCACCTCGTTACCACCTCTTGCTTCAGGTGATGGCAGGGCAGGTTCAAGTGTATTTGATGGCGCTCCATCTTCAGCACGCGGTGGCTGAATGCCGAAAGTAGCCTGCAATTTTTGGGGCCACCGACAGCATCTCCTGCACGCCTCTGTCAATTTTCAAAAAATTCTACACCACCAAAATAATTGTATGTACAAAACATGGGAAGTGCTGGAATTTGCCCAGATGTAATGTACGCACAATTTTGGTGGCGTTGTCCGATATCACAAATCCCCAGGAGAGTCTAATTGGGGTAAGCCATTGTGCAATGATGTCCCTCAGTTTCTGTAAGAGGTTGTTAGCGGTGTGCCTCTTACGGAAAGCGGTGATACATAGCGTAGCCTGCCTAGGAACGAGTTGGCGTTTGCGAGATGCTGCTACTGGTGCCGCTGCTGTTGTTGCTGCGGGAGGCCATACATCTACCCAGTGGGCTGTCATAGTCATATAGTCCTTAGTCTGCCCTGTTCCACTTGTCCACATGTCCGTGGTTAAGTGGACATTGGGTACAACTGCATTTTGTAGGACACTGAGGATACTTTTTCTGACATCTCTGTACATTCTCGGTATCGCCTGCCTAGTGAAGTGGAACCTAGATGGAATTTGATACCATGGACACAGTACCTCAAACATTTCTCTAAGTCCTACTGAACTTATGGCGGATACCGGATGCACGTCTAACACCAACATAGCTGTCAAGGCCTCAGTTATCCGCTTTGCAAAAGGATGACTGCTGTCATATTTCATCTTCCTCACAAAGGACAGTCAATTGATTAGTTGAAGTTGTACAAGTGGTCTTCTGACTTCCCCTCTGGGATGACGATCGACTCCCAGCAACAACAACAGCAGCGGCAGCAACAGCAGGCATACCACTCAAGGATCCTCCGGAGGAGTGACATGGCCTGCAGGACTACTAACGTTCCTGACTGAGGAGGAAGTTGACATTGAGGGAGTTGGTGGTGTGGCTTGCAGGAGCTTGGGTACAAGAGGAAGAAGGGATTTAGGTGTCAGTGGACTGCTTATGCTCTTACCCAAAGTTTCACAACCTGACACTGACTGCTGATGAATGCACTGCAGGTGACGTATAAGGGAGGATGTTCCTAGGTGGTTAACATCCTTATCCCTACTTATTACAGATTGACATAGGCAACACACAGCTTGACACCTGTTGTCCGGATTTGTGGAGCAATAACTCCACACCGAAGAGGTGGCATTTTTTGTATTTTGACCAGGCATCACAATGGGCTTCTTCATCCCACGGACAACAGGTGTCTCCCCCGGTGCCTCATTTAAACAAACCACATCACCATCAGAATCCTCATCGTCAGCTTCCTCCTCAGCTCCAACAACACGCATATACTCATCCTGGTGTACTTCAACAGTGACACCTTCAATTTGAATATCAGAAACTGGACTGTGGGTGCTCCTTCCAGCACTTGCAGGGGGCGTGCAAATGGTGGAAGGAGCCACCTCTTCCCATCCAGTGTTGGGAAGGTCAGGCATCGCAACCGCTGACACACTTGGACTCTCCTTGGGGATTTGTGATACCATCTTAGAACGCACAGTTCTTTTCTGTGCTTTTTCCAGCTTAACTCTTATAATTTTTCTAGCGGGAGGATGAGGGCTTCCATCGTCATGTGACGCTGAACCACTAGTCATGAACATAGGCCGGGGCCTTAGCCGTTCCTTGCCACTCCGTCTCGTAAATGGCTTATTGGCAAGTTTACATTTCTCCTCAGACCATTTACATTTCTTTTTTTGGGTCTTTTTACTGAACTTTGGCTTTTTGGATTTTACATGCCCTCAGCTATCACATTGGGCATCGGCCTTCACAGACGACGTTGATGACATTTCATCGTTTATGTCATGACTAGTGGCAGCAGCTTCAGCACTAAGAGGAAGTGGTTCTTGATCTTTCCCTATGTTATCCTCCAAATTTTTATTCTCCATTATTTTTCTGGAGTTATATAACAATATGCGGTACAGGAGAGCGTACCCCTACACCACACAGGGCAAACCCTGTGAAAATTATTTAGATTAAATATTAATAACCCCTTTATTTGGAGTAAATAATAGACAGCACAGGACAGCACCACTTAACTTATATGGCAGCACCACTGAACTGGATTTATACGGAATTCTATGGATTTATATGGAATTATACGGCAGGATCACTGGAATTATACACCAGTACCACTGGAATTATACGGCTGGATCACTGGATTTATACGCCAGTACCACTGGATTTATACGCCAGTACCACTGGACTGGATTTATACGCCAGTACCACTGGAATTATACGGCAATATCACTGGAATTATATGGCAGTATCACAGGAATTATACACCAGTATCACAGAAATTATACTGCAATATCACTGGAATTATGTGCCAGTATGACAGGAATAATACGCCAGTATCACAGGAATTATATACGGCAATGTCACCAGAAATATACGCCAGTATCACAGGAATTATACAGCAATACCACTGGAATTATACGCCAGTATCACAGGAATTATACAGCAATATCATTGGAATTATACGCCAATATCACAGGAATTATACGCCAGAATCACTGGAATTATACACCAGTGTCACGGGAATTATACGGCAGTAACACTGGATGTATAGCAGCAGAGGACACCACCACTGTGACTGGTCACTGGACTGATGCTGCACAAGACCCATGGTCTGATGCAGAACAACACAGCACCACTGAAAGGGACTTATACAGCTACACTGGATATATGGCAGCAGAGGACACCACCACTGTGACTGGTCACTGGACTGATGCTGCACAAAACCCATGGTCTGATGCAGAACAACACAGCACCACTGAAAGGGACTTATACAGCTACACTGGATATATGGCAGCAGAGGACACCACCACTATGACTGGTCAGTGGACTGATGCTGCACAAAACACTACCCCTGGTCTGATGCAAGACAACACAGCAAAACTGCAAGGGACTTATACAGCAGCACTGGGGACATATAGCAGCAGAGGACACCACCACTGTGACTGGCTGGACTGATGCAACATAAGACACAATACTGGACTGAGCAGCACAAGACAGCACTGGAATCACCACCCCACTTTCCCATCCACACAGACACTGATGACGGAGACACGTCCTCTCACTACACTTTCCGAGACTGGTCTGATGCAGGACACACAGCGACACTGTAAGGGACTTATTATACAGCAGCACTGGACATATGGCAGCAGAGGACACCACCACTGTGACTGGTCACTGGACTGACTGATGCAGCATAAGACACTACACTGTACTGAGAAGCACAAGACAGCACTATAATTGCCACCCCACTTTCCCGCCCGCACAGACACTGAGGACGGAGACACGTCCTCTCACTACACTCTCCAGGACTGTAGTGAAAATGGCAGCGACGCGCGGGTCCTTATATGGAATCCAAACCCCGCGAGACTCCGACAGCGGGATGATGACGTTTTGCCGTGTTCTGGTTTCCGAGTCAGGCGGGAAAACCCGAGTCTGACTCAGATCCGGGCTTGTGACGTGAAGTCCGGTAGGGTTCGGTTCTCTGAGAACCGAACCCGTTCATCTCTAATATATATATAGGGTTTTTCTATTTGTCACACCAATCTCCAAACTTGCTATAAGGAGAAGGAGGAGTCTGTAAAAGTTATTCTACTTGTCCTCTGTATAATTGTTCGGTGTCATTTGTTAAGGATGGATACTTAATTCATTGTACCATTGCTTGTGTTTTTATGTTTTAATAAATTTTAAAAGAGATCAAATTGTATATGGCTTATCTGTCCATAAGAGGAGAAGTCCTCTTATGGACAGATAAGACATATACAATTTGAACTCTGTACGCATGTTTTCCAGCTGTTTATGGACAGATAAGCTTGATATAATTTCTTATTCTGTACGCATGCTATACAGCTATTTATGTACTTTTATGTATTTTTATGTATTTTTATGTCATTACGTGTATTAAATATTTGTATTTTTTATATATACACTGCTCAGGCTATATATTGATTGCGTTCTGGGAATATGCTGTTCCCTAATTGAGCCTATGGAATTTTTGCAGTGATAAGATTAGTAATTTTAAACGGTACACACTATGTTTGCTTTCTTTTGCTTTATTCACATGTACTAAGCAACAAAGAAGTACCGCTTGAGCAAAGCTTCTCTGGTTATCAGATAAGTGGTCTAAGCCAGTTTTTACCATACCCTTCCTTGACACCTTCATCCACCTTGATATACCAACCACACTCTTGGGCGCTTGTATTCACTAATTCCTGTAATTAATTATATGTGCATGCCAAGCACATATGTATGTACTATAAGCTGCCGCTCATATAACATATTGAGAAGTGTTATTTATTTGCTTGTTAAGGGTTACTTATACTTATGGTATAGATATCACAAAACAGCACCTAAGCGCCGTAGTATTCATTTATATATATATATATATATATATATATATTCCCCAGTATGTACAAACAGCGGGTAGATTTCTGTGTGATGTGAAATATACACTCTTCGTTTAAAAGCCTCTAAGTACAGTATATATATATATTATATATACAGATTGAGCCTCCGTTATCTTGGCATCCTGAGGCGTTAGTCGTAATCAGGCATACGCAGCGTGCCTGGACATAAGGAGGCGCGCCTAGTCATAGGGAGGTGCACAGAGTGTTTGGCGTTACCTCTAAGTGTAATACCTGCAATCATCCACCAGATGTCACTTTTTAAAATCACCATTGCGCATGCGTGTGGTCTCCATTAAAATACAATACCAAAATACATAGGGGATCATTCCGACCCGTTCGTTTGCTGTGTTTTAACGCAGCAGAGCAAGCGGGTCCCTGCTGCGCCGGCGCCGTAGTGCGCCTGCACATGCGGGACGGCCGAAGGCCGTAGCAGGATAGCGATCGCCTCTGCCTGATTGACAGGCAGAGGCGATTGATGCGCGCAAGGAGGCGAAACGGCGGCGTTTAGCCGACGTTTTGTAGGCACGGTCTGGCTAACGCAGGCGTGGCCGGACCGAATGGGGGGCGGGCCGCAGCGGCTGCGTGACGTCATACGCAGCCGCTGCGGGCCAGGGAGTGAGGAGTAGCTCCCGGCCAGCACGCTAAAGCTGCGCTGGCCGGGAATTACTCCTGAAGTGCAAAGGCATCGCTGCTGTGCGATGCCTTTGCTCTTCTGCGAGGGGGCCGGACTGACATGCGGGGTAGATTAGCCCCGTGCTGGGCGTCCCCCCCGCATGTCAGGATAGATGTTCGTAGCTGTGCAAAATTTTGCACAGCTACGATCAACTCAGAATGACCCCCATAGTAAGAACTACTTTACTGGTGCATCTCATTACGCTACAATATGCTACAGTATGTCATACAGTATATTACAGTGTACAGACATAAATACAGTAGTACAGTATATACAGATGCAAACGAACGTGATAAAGCCACAGTATAGTCTATTGACGTTAGGAATATGTGAGCATCCAAGTCCCGCAGACAAATCAACAAATAAAATGAGTAGTGTACACAGACGCAAACGAACGTGTTACAGCCATGCTATCTATTCTCCCTCCAGGGGGGTCGTGGACACCCAAGAGGGAGAAAAGGTGTCGGTATGCCGAGTGTCGGGATTCCGGTGCCTGTATACTGTGCGCCGGGATCCCAACAGCTGGCAAACTGAAGACTACCCCTATGCACATTACAATACACCGGACTCGATCGCACAGCAAACTGACAAAATGGCCGCTGCACGTGACCCCCCTTTCCGCCTCGTGGCAGCGCTCGCCTATGGAGCGAGCGATGGAATAGGTTTTGCAGGCTACAGGGCAATGCTGAAGGAGCGTCTGAATACCCTAGCTAAAATACACAGGGGTGATAGGGATATGCGAGCTATGTGCACATTACGATACACCGAACTCAAACACATAGCAAGTTGACAAAATGGCTGCCACCTGTTGTCCCTTGCCCCGTGAAAGCCCTCGGTTATGGAGCGAGCGACGGCACAGATTTTGCAGTCTACAGGTCAATGCTGAAGGAGCGTCTGAATACCCTAGCTAAAATACACAGGGGCGATAGGGATAGGCAAGCTCTATGCACATTACGATACTGTACGATTCCCTGCAACATTTTACACATGAAAACCGGTACAAATTAGGAAAGGGGGCATGGCCACAGGTAAAAGGGTGTGTGGCCACGGCCCCTTTCCTATACTTTCAATGTTTATTTGGAGAGTCAAAAATCGGTACAAAGCCCTGTTTGGCAGGTACAGACCATAAAAAAAGCTACTGTACCTGCCAAAAAGGTACAGTTGGAGGGTACTGTGTGCGATACACCAGACTCGATCACATAGCAAGTTGACAAACTACAGAGCAATGCTGAAGGAGCATCTCAATACCCTAGCTAAAATACACAGGGGCAATGAGGTCCCGTAGAATGATCAATTAATTAATATAGTATATACAGACGCAAAACAAGGAGTTTAAGCAACAGTACAGTATGGTCCATTGAAGTCAGGGATACAGTACAGAACAGTACGTGAGCGGCCAAGTCCCCAAGCCATTAGGGCATAATCTAAAACCAATGGCAAGGGATCACTGCTTACTGTACATTTAGACATGAGCTTGTGTATCTGTCATAAGGCGTTTTTTTCCCTGACACTATTTTTTTTATATTATAATATACTGTACTGTTACTGTACGTTACATTCAATAGAGATACTGTATACACACAGGTTTTACATGAATCAGGGCAATGCTGCAGGAGCGTTTCATTACGCTATCTAAAATACACCACAACTATGGGTGGGGATACAGTAAGTGAGTCTTGTCACCATAAGCTGTGTACAGCAGATTTCCGTCTGGGATGCATTTGTGTGTTTGTAATGAAAAAAAAAAAATGTTTACTGTACATTTAGTGTATACAGTACCTCTAATACACCTTTCCTTTGGAAAAGACTGTACAGTACTGTACATGGAGCATTTTCTTTACTGGTCCATTTTTTTTTTATTCACTCTGTACACTGAACCTTCGGTCCTCCATCTGTTGTTGAATGAACTACACATACAGTGCCAGCATACCTTGCTAGTTCTGACATTTTGCCATGCTAAAACTGTTGCAGGGCATGCTGGGATGTTTAGTTCAACAACAGCTGGAGTACAGAGGGTTTCCCATCCCTGATGTTCAGTATTGAACAGTGTTTCTTTGGAAACTGACTTACTGTACAGTATATTTATAGACCAGCCCACTGTACATCCAACAATTTTGTCATAATACAGTAGAATACTGTATGTATAAAGTACCATATTAAAGAAGCAACTTTAGAAAAATATGTAGAAAAAAATATAGTAAAGTATGGCTACTGTACTTTAAATCCTCTTATAGTCTGAGATTTCAAGCCGTGCCATACTGTACATGGCAGGATAAAGTAGATACTGTACAGTACTGTATGTACAGTAGTGTGGACAGATCTCTACTGTATGCATTAAATTCCAAATGCAATTTAGAGTAACCTTGTCCAAAGTATTTTGTCTGTTTAACTATAGACTAGATGGTCCAAGTGGTTCTTACAGTATCTTAGATCAAAATCTATGTTTCTTTGTACAGTACCTACTGTATTACTATTAAAACATTTGCACCTCACACTTCCGACTATTAGCAGACATTGAGATACTGTACAGTACAGTAAGAAGCTTGCTGGTACACAGGATGTGTTCTCTACCGCAGGGGGACTAGTAGGGGGTTGCTTAGAGTCAGGACTGCTTTGCACAAATACTGTACAGTAGCAGTCATACTGTACCTGTATTGACTGACACAGATCACTGTCCTTACAAATTCCTTGGTGTAACCCAGGCTGCGGTTAACATTCTGAGAGGTTTGATTTAATGTACTCTACTATATGATGCGGGCGATTAGGAGATAAGAATTGCAATTTGGAGACTCCCGCAATATCCGTGAGGGTAGGCAACTACTGTACTGTATAAACCATCAGAATATGTGTGGAGAGGAATTACCCTCCACTGCATAAAGCAAGCACTCAGTACAATTGTGCAAAGTTTTCAAATGCTTTTTTATTGCATAAAATAATTAAAACAAATACACACATCATTTATAACCATGTAACATACAGTGTTATACTGAAAAATGTAAGCACAATTGTACAGTACCTAAAAAAATACTGTACAGTACAGTATGCAGCTTAGACAAATCACATTTCTTCATATTGGGGCTTATTAGAATTAATGTTACTCTAAAACAGCAAAGGTACTGTATATAGTACCAGTGCTGTATGAGAAACTAATGTCCAAGATTCTTAAGGGTGCATAGCCCCTCTGAGTTTGGGAGCCTGGTACAAGCATACTCCTTTGTCCCTGCTGTTGCCAGACCTGGCTGCTGTATCCACCAGTGACTGACAACACAATACATGTCCGCTGAGTTGAGACATCATACATGACACATTGCTGCAGTCCGGGGGAGATAGGCCATGGGCCTCACCAGGAAGGATCCTGGTAGGCTGATTTGTCTGTGTGGCCTGTTTTAGGTTTTGCCATGTGGCCCCAGCCCACATATGACAGAAGGCCCACCCACCACACTCAGTACACTGCATTGTCCCAATTCATGGCTTCACGGTACGTTATACTGTGCCTCTTGTGCTGCCCATGTTGGGACACTTTTAGACCATAGGTTCTCAAACTCGGTCCTCATGACCCCATACAGTGCATGTTTTGCAGGTCTCTTCACAGAATCACAATTGAAATAATGACCTCCACCTGTGGACCTTTTAAAATGTGTTACAGAATAATTAATACACCTGTGCACCTGCTGGGTTACCTACAAAACATGCACTGTGTAGGGTCCTGAGGACCGAGTTTGAGAACCTGTGTTCTAGACAATAGTACAGGACCACTTTTATTTTCCAATCTGCCCCTCAGACACACCGGCAGCAAAGATGCAAGGAAAGCTGTATTTGCGTACAATCAGGCCCTATAAGGAAATTACCCATTGTCAGTATGGCCAAATTATTGTTGTTAGTGATTTTCCCCAAAATAAAGTATACTGTACAGCTCAGTAAATACAGTAATGTACAGTAAAGCTACTGTACATAAGTCATTATCAAGATACTGTACAGTCTTACTGTAAAGGTGTGATACAGTACTTTACTATACACAGCAACCTCAGGCGTTAATGTACTGTACTTTAGAAATACTGTACTGTCTCACTGAGCTTGCAGTACAGTGCTGTACCCAGAAAGACAAAAAATCTGAATACAGTACTGTAAGTACTGTTCTGTAGTTAGGAGCAGAGAATGGAAATGGGGGGCTAGGATCAAATAAGGTTTGAGCTAAAAAATATTGTAAAAAAAGGGTCATACTAGATGGATACAGTGGTTCTTATCTGCCGTCAAATTCTAGTGTACGTTTCTACAGTACTGTACAGTATGTTTCTATGTTTAATAACACTTCTCCTCCGTAACGACACATCATACTGTACATTTACCCCCATGTACCATACCATACTGTATAATGGAATATTTATTGGAAAAACATCAATATAAATGTAAAAAAAGTCTTTTTTACAAAATCAGATTTCATGTACTGTACTGATCAAAAATGTACAGTACTCTATTATTCAGGATTTTGATAATGTCGATATTATCTTAAACCATAAAGCTATACCTCTAGATACACTTATATCGTGGAGCTGCTATGGCCGTTAGACTGAATACACGTGCTACGCACTTTGTACGCTATTTGCGTACAGAGTCCCGTACGTGGTACGTACTTTGAGTACACATGCCGCGCTGAGTGTACAGAGTATGCACAGCGCACGCACACACAATTGATAACCTTTAAACCTAATTCGTAATACAATGCAATGTTATTCTTACACTCTAAATTCTTAGCAGCAAAGTACTGCAACGATGTTATACCTTAAACCTTAAGTAGCGCTGACGGTATAAAGTACCTGCAGTGCGTACACCTTATCAATACTTATAAAGTTAAATATGCTTTTAAACCCTTGCAGGAAAGTGAGGACACAACACCGATTTGTAGTTGAAACCACAGGGTTCTAAGGCCACGGTGGATTATTTCAAAAGGTAAAACAGTACAAATCATACACTACAGGCTAACAAGATAAATCTAAAACAGAATAATGGCTACAGAGAATGTACATACGTGAGAATGTTCGCAAGCGCAACCCGGCCGGTCCTCCGCTTGTCAGGTAGAAAGCGTTCAGAGTCTTCTGACCGGCCAGGCAACAATGGGCTTTTTATACACAACTTACATACACAATACAATGGTCACTGTAATCTCATTGTCCATTGGACACAGAGATGTGTCTTTACATTACAGGAGAGGTCATAGGTTGATTTGAAAATGTGGGCGATGTCTTTCTCAACTGCTCTTGTGGGTGGTATCCTCTGGATTCCCGCCGCATACATAATATACAATAAATACAGTTAATATCTATATTCTACTTTTGCACATAACTATACGCTGGAACATGCGATCTTTCTCTAACCAACACCGGAATGTTACCCTTAAAATACCCTACAGCTGGATACTAGACATCACCTTCTAACCTTTACCTGACCCTTCCTATCATGCAAAGGCGAATCCCTTAGTCCTGGAACTGTTTAAACTGTTAATACTCGCTGATGTGGTGTAGGGGAACTATGTGTACAAAATGCACTATTTGGGTTAAATATGTAATGTTCTAATAACCCTCTACGCGCTCACAAACTCCGCCGTAAATACCCATACCACGCGCATGATCGCAGGAGTGATCCTACGCAAATTGCAGATATGTGCACGCACGGCGGAATAAGTGCATGCGCAGTTGGCATGTGTATGGGGTTAGTACATGGTGTATGCATTTACAATATTTTTCGACTTTGGCAGTCAACAATAACTGCAACTATCTAAACATTAAACAGAAAAATATACAATACAATATCTACAGATGATTGGATAAAAATATACAATACATTATCCACAGATGATTGGATGGTAGGAGGAGAGGTGTAGGTGGGAAATGTATGACCTAGTGGGATAGTAAAAGCATGTATGTATGAAATCCATGTCTGAGGGGCATGTATCATCGTGCCGTATATGTTCTAGATAAGCTTCGAGGTATTGCGAAGTATACATTAAATCCTTCTTATCCCGTATTAAGGGTCTGTAAGTGGGCCAACAAACACTACCGAGCTCTTTTCGGCTTCTTGTTCCAACAAATGGTGTGCACGTTTAGTTGATGATACATGGAGGGGGAACACATGTGAATGCTAATATGTGGATATCACCTGTCGACTATGTGTGTCACTACCTGAAGGTTGTAGAGATGAAGATAAGAAACATATCGAAAATACATTCACATAACATTTGCGTAATCATTCTTGGGTGTTGATTGAAGTCTTCTCCGGATGGGTGTATTTTTGCTGAGGGAAAACAAAGGAGAAACAGGTGAAAGAAACGGACCGTGGAATCACGTCTTATCACAACATTGTCTCTATTGATGAGTCATAAATTAAATCAGTTGCTGTACCAATGCCCCCGCTCCTCAAACTCATCACTTTGGTACTGCGCTTGCGCCGCGTTAAAATTCGAGCACACCTAAATATCAAGCCAATCATTATGACAACTCCCAGGATACAAAGGAGAAACTTTCCTACACTCACGATAACATTTTGAGCCCATTCTCCTAAACCTGAGAACCAATTGCGTGGGTTCAACCATGAGACCCAGCCGGTCAGTTCATTACTCACAGCAGTAAGGGTAAGGTTGTGTCTCCTCCGGAACTCCCACTTCAACTGCAAGATATCGTCCATCTTTTGATCTATGACCTCGGTTGGGTCATCAGTGCTGTTTGTAATGTACGTGCAGCACTTCACACCATACTGAGTTGCCAAAGTGACACAGTACCCGCCTGTCACCGCTGTGATATAATTGAGGACCATCCTGTGCTGGATCAGTTCCATTTTGTAAGCTTGCAACTCCCTCCCTGTATACCTGAAGGTGTCATCATACATCTCGGTGATATTATCTATTAGGTTCGCTAGCGCGTGGATATACCTATAATTTATAATTCCTCTGGCGGTACGGGTGATGTCTAACGCGAGTAGGAATTGAATCCCGGTGGATTCGTGGATCAAATCAGAGGCTGCGTGCTCTGTCCTATCTATAAGGTGTCTCTTAACGATGTGTTCATAGTGAGTATGAGTGTAGGGAGCTTGAGCATTGCGGTGAACGTCTTTCATCTTATCATGGGTTATGGTCATAACCTCTGGCAACACTCTTCCAATGTAACACAATCCGTCTGAGTTTGGGGCAAGCCACTTATACGCCTTCCTCCCGCATATGAAATAGGCATCATCGGGGAGAACATATGGGACAGAATATGACATTACCATATTGCAAACCTTCCAAGTGAAAAATCCTATCCCTAACTCTCTCATCTGTTCAGTACACGTATCAGGCTGTATGATATGCGCACAGTACCCTGGTGATACTTCTCCAAACCGCATGGTCCTACTTCCTAGAGTATACCTATACCGAAAATACCTTCCACCGTCGGCTATTTGGCGTATAAGTTCAGAGTGTACGGGTATTCTGTCGGCTCTGTGTGAAAACGCCATGGTTTGGTTATTCCATGTCACCTCCCAATTTCCCGGCTTTCGGGAATTGGAAATGTTGAAACATACTAAGGATCTATCTACATGGTACTGGTGGAGCTTCAAACTAGGGGGCCTAGAAATATTAAATATCTTGTCCTCCGGTCTCCCACCCCGTAATTCAAGTACCTCATCTATTGTTAAAGGGTATGGTACTAGTCCTGACTTGCTCTGACCTTGAGGTACTTGTGAGCACACCCAGCATTCTGTTTGGTTTAAAACCTTACCCACTAATGAGTGATAATCACTCAATGGATGACGGTCCATGTTGATATTAAGGCTGGACTGACATCTCTGGATGCACCCGTCCTCAACTATGTTTTCACAGTTTCTACAAATACAATTTTCCTCAGCCAATAACCCTTCACAGTGTCTCCTAGTTTTCTGACTACCAGATCGTTTTCTGATACTCGCCTTTGCTCGGTGGATGTGTTGCTCCTGGAATTCTACAAATCCGTCCTTGTCATCAGAACCCATTCCAGATCCTTTCTCGACCTGTCTGGTACTCTCACCGAAACAGACTGCTCTGGTCAACAACAGGGTCAACAGGAAAACCCAGAACGCAGTCTCTTGGGGTAAGTCCATCTTGTTAAGGGGAGAGAAAAAGGAGCAAGAAAGGGGGGAGAGGAAGGTAATGGGAGATGGAGAAAATAATAAAAGGAAAAAGAAAAATTGGTTCGACAACCACCTCTGGTCTTGTAGTTCTCCGTGCTCAGGTGTCGTGAATACAGTCCTGCCTCTCAACCTTCCCGGAACAGGCACTCCAGTGATACGATTTCCTCTACACTCTGCTCTTTGTCACGGGTTTTCTCTGGGTCAGCGACCTTCTTACAGTGGGACGAGTGGACCCAAGTCTCTCTTTCGGCAACCTTTAATGTTGTCGTGCTGGTTAGTAAGACTTGGTACGGTCCTTCCCACCTGTCAATGAGGCAACCTGAGCGTAGAAAATTTCGAATCATTACATAATCCCCAGGTTCAATGTCATGACAATTACTGTTTGGTAGGTCAGGAATCACCAGTTTTAGATTTCTGTTTTGATTCCCCAACTGCTGGCTCGTCTTAACCATATATTTTACAGTCACCTCATTATTGCATTTCAAATCATCCTGGGGGTCAATCATTACATGGGGTTGTCGACCAAAAAGAATCTCAATGGGTGATAGGTTAAGGGGGGACCTGGGAGTGGTTCTGATGCTGTACAATACAAGTGGCAAAGCTTCTGGCCATAACAATCCAGTTTCAGCCATCACTTTGCTCAACTTGTTCTTAATAGTGCTGTTTACTCTTTCCACTTTCGCACTCGCCTGTGGGCGGTACGGAGTATGCAGCTTACTATTAATTCCCATCAGTTTGCACATAACCTGAAAAACTTCACCTGTAAAATGGGTACCCCTATCGCTTTCAATTATCCTAGGGATACCATATCTGCACACAAATTCCTGCACAATTTTCTTTGCAGTAAACGTAGCAGTATTTGTGGCAGCGGGGAACGTTTCTACCCAATTTGAAAACACATCAATACAAACTAACACATATTTTAAATTTCTGCAGGGTGGCAACTGTATGAAATCAATCTGTATTACCTAAAAAGGGCCGTCGGTTGGCGGGATATGGGATGGTTCTGTTGGTATTGACTTTCCAATATTCTTCCTCAAGCAGATAAGACATGTCATTGCTCTCTTACCCGCATGAGAAGAGAATCCTGGCGCACACCAGTAGGCTCTCACCAACTTACACATACCCTCTTTGCCCAGATGAGTCAGACCATGTGCCGCCTCAGCTAAGCTTGGAAGATATGCTCTGGGGGCTACTGGCTTACCTTGTCCATCTGTCCAGAGTCCTGAGGACTCCTGGCCATATCCTTTTGACCTCCAGACTGCCTTTTCCTGTGGAGAACACAAATTTTGCATTTCACTTAATTTTTGTGTGTTGACGGTATTGAATACCATCAGTTGTGTGATATCTGTCTGTATGGGGGTGCTGGCTGCTGATTTAGCAGCTTCGTCTGCCCGGCTGTTACCAAGTGACACTGGGTCTTGACTGTAAGTGTGTGCTTTGCACTTGATAACAGCCACTCTGTCAGGTTCCTGTATCGCTGTTAGAAGCCTTTTTATATGGGATGCATGCGCTACAGGTGTGCCAGCTGCCGTCATGAAATTTCTGAGGCGCCATAGGGCCCCAAAATCATGCACTACTCCAAAGGCATACCTAGAATCTGTATATATATTGGCTGACTTACCCTTAGCCAATTCACACGCTCTGGTTAGGGCGACCAGCTCAGCAACTTGTGCTGAGTGCGGTGGGCCCAGGGGTTCAGCTTCTATGATACCTCTGTCATCTACGACTGCGTATCCAGTACACAAGTCTCCCGAGTCCGTCTGTCTGTGGCAACTACCGTCAGTGTAAAAAGTAAAATCTACGCCTTCCAGTGGGTTGTCACTAATGTCGGGTCTTGCAGTGAAAGTTTGGTTCAGATATTCCATACAATCATGTGTGTCAGTGTCTATACTAAATCCTCCTTCACCATAATTCTCATCCTCCACCCTTTGTGCCTGTCCAGGCACAACCGGGAGATAAGTTGCAGGATTTAGTGCGCTGCATCTCTTTATGGTGATGTTTACAGGGGCCATTAGTGCTAATTCCCACCTTGTAAACCGTGCTGATGAGACATGTCTGGTTTGGGCAGAGTTCAGTAAGGCTGACACTGCATGAGGTGTATAGATGGACAGGTTGTGTCCTAACACTACGTCTTCGCTTTTACTCACTAGCAAAGCTATCGCTGCAACACTTCGCAAGCATGTGGGGAGAGACCGTGCTATGGTGTCCAACTGTGCACTGTAGTAAGCTACCGGCCTGCTGGCATCACCATATCTCTGGGTTAGGACACCTGCCGCACACCCAGCACTTTCCGTACCGTACAACTCAAAGGGTTTCCCATAATCTGGCATGCCTAATGCAGGTGCCTGTGATAGGCATTGTTTAAGTCTCTCAAATGCCAGTTCGGACTCATCTGTGTGAGAGATCCGATCTGGTTTGTTCGAGGAGACCATTTCCTGCAAAGGTAAAGCCAGTATGGAGAACCCTGGGATCCAGTTTCGGCAGTACCCACACATTCCAAGGAAAGTGCGGATCTGCTGCTGGGTTTGTGGCAGAGTCATGTCGCGAATCGCCTGTATTCTATCAGCGGTGAGGTGTCTAAGTCCTTGTGTCAAGCAATGTCCCAAATATTTTACCTTGGTCTGGCACAACTGTAACTTATCCTTTGAAACCTTGTGTCCCGTATTAGAAAGGTGAAACAGAAGCTGTTTTGTGTCTTTCAAGGACGACTCGAGTGAATCTGAACACAGCAGTAAGTCATCTACATACTGTATTAAAACTGATCCGCTCTCAGGTTGAAAGGATTGTAAACAATCATGCAAAGCCTGGGAGAAAATACTTAGGCTGTCAATGAAACCTTGGGGTAGTCGAGTCCAGGTGCATTGTACTCCCCTGTATGTAAATGCAAACAAATATTGGCTGTCAGGGTGCAGAGGGACCGAAAAGCAAGCAGAACAGAGGTCAATGACAGTGAAAAATTTCGGAGTAGGGGGAATTTGCATGAGGATGACAGCTGGATTTGGCACTACGGGGAATTGGCTCTCAACTATCTTGTTTATCCCCCTTAGATCCTGCACTAGCCTGTAACCCCTCCCCCCACTCTTTTTCACAGGGAAGATGGGACTATTTGTAGTGCTGGACATCCTAACTAGGATGCCCTGTTGTAGCAAGCGCTCTATGACTGGGTACACTCCTAATTCCACCTCTGGCTTCAGAGGATACTGTGGGATTTTTGGAGCTATCCTACCATCTTTTACTTGCACTACTACAGGAGCTACATTTGCCATCAATCCAGTGTCTTGTCCATCTTTGGTCCAGAGGGATTCCGGTATCTGGGAGATCATTTCCTCTACCTTGGATGGACACTTGTCTATAACAGTAGAGTGTGACATTAACCTTTGTGGGGTGTCTAACATATCCTGCACTTCCTGAACGTGATTCTTGGGTATATCTAAGAAGACACCCTCAGGAGTACAATATATGACACACCTCATCTTACACAATAAATCTCTCCCAAGTAGATTAGTCGGAGCCGATGCAGCCAGCATAAAGGAGTGCTTGGTCTGCAAAGGCCCTATCGTAATCTCTGCTGGTCTACTTAAAGGGTAGTGTTGCACTACTCCTGTTACCCCCATTGCTGAAATTGTTTTACCCGTGGTTTTTATACCTACCATTGAATTTAACACTGACCTGGCCGCCCCTGTATCTACAAGGAAAGGTAGTGATCTACCAGCTACATCAACTGTGACCTCAGGTTCACTTCCAAGGCTAGCAATCAACTTCACTGGCTGCAGACTACAGGTGTGGCCTAACCCCTATTGTATGTTGTGACCCTCCCACAGCACGCTGGCAGCTACAATATGTGAGGGGGGTAGCTGAGAATTTCCAGAGGTCTGCCAGTCCCTCCTAGGTGGGTACCTCCTTGTTTCCCCTGCGTGTGGCTCATAATTCCTCCTATGCGATCCCTGATCCCAATTACGTGTGTTATGCTGTGAGTCATGTTCTGGTCTAGGGGGTCGATATACGTTATGTGTGCCTTTATAATTACAGCTCCGTGCGTAATGTCCTTCCCTCTGGCAATTATAACATTTTACTACATACGACTTACCATCAGGGGTCTGGGGTTTTGGCTGATGTGGCTTCATTGTCATGATAAAGCTAAATATTTATCGTGTATATAACCCTTTATGAGGTCTAAGAACACTGTACGCTATCTACGTAAGAAGTACCGTAAGGGTAGGCAAGTAGCGTATCGATCGCTTAGCCGTGATGGAGACGCTCAGGCGTCACGTTCACTCACGGCCAAGTGATCGCAGGCAGGCAGACTATTGGCTGTTGACTTATCGTAATGATTCGCTATAGCGTAGCAGCGCTCGGGACCACGAGGAGATCACCAGCGATGCAGACGCTCACAACGTTAAACCTTTATATCTATACCTCTAACAATGAAATACACAGTAAACCTTAGTGTAGAGACAAAGTGTAAGTGCAACCTTGTGTAACCTGATTAACTACAAAGCTGCTTGAGCGTCACCGACGCTCAGAGAATACTTAACACTATAAAGAATACACAGATACCTGGGCTTAGGGTCCGAAACCTATTATGTGTATTATGACTATTACTTGCAAAAAGAATCACAGTACAAAGCATACACTACAGTATAACATAAACCAACTAACCAGATAAACTACACAGGAAATAAAATACAATACAATTTAAGGAAAATACGAGAGAAAGAGTAGAGAGAGAGGGAGAGATAGAGAGAGAGAGAGAGATGGCTCACAGTAAGACAATATGATTACGGAGAAAACTTACGCACAAGGGGAACGATCGCATGCGCCTCGATATCCAGCTCCCGATTATCAGCAATGAGAACCGTTGAAGAGAGTGGAGTTGGATATGGTCGGCCCGCTATTTATGCCCCACACACAATACAATTCAATGGTCCCTACAATCTCATTGTTCATTGGACACAGGAATTCGGCTTCGCATTATAACAAAAGGTCATAGGTTGATTCATACAGGTGGGCTGTGACTATTTCCAACTGCTCAGGTGGGAGGGAAACTGGGTTTCCCGCCGCATGGGTAATAAAGTGCAAATAAAGTAAATGTTCATAAACTTCTTATGTCCATAACTATTCGCACGAGCGATTGATCTGCTTCAAACCAACACCGGAATATTGCTAATTAAATACTCTTCCGATGGATACTAAACACCACTGTATTACTCCTATCTGACCCTTCGTATCAAACAAAGAGGGATTCCTCTGTTCATGAACATTCTATATTAACCAAACTTTCAGATTCTATCAAAGGGACCATAATCTACAAAATACATTATTAGTGAAAATATGTAATGATTGAGTCGCACGCTACAACCACATAAACTCTTTACCGTAAATACGCATACCGATGCGAGCGGGTGCACGCATCAGCGGGTATGCGCTATCACGGGAAAGCGCACGCATGCGCAGCGCGGACCTGTGTGAGGTGCAAATATGGTAGTGTGCATAGAGATATTTTTCTGACTTTGACAGTCCACCCTTTGGCAGTCAATAATAACTGCCACTTCCTGAAAACATTTCAAAAGGAGAAAAATATATGTCAGGGGTTAATTCATTTCCATGGTTGGGTGAGGGAGGAGAGAGGAGTAGGTGTGAAGAGGGTATGACCTAGTGTGATAGCAGAAGCATGTGTGTATGAGTCCATGTTTGGGGGGTCATGTATCATCGTGCCGTACGTGTTGTAAATCAAGCTTCGAGGTATTGCGAAGTATACATTTGAATTCCTTCTTATCCCGTGGTACAGGTCTGTGGATGGGCTGTCAAACTTTACCGAGCTCTTTTCGGATTTTGAACAAAATGGGGAGCACATTTTAGTTGATGATACATGAATGGGGGAATATGTGATTGCTGATATCTGTGCCTGTATTCCCTATACTATGTGTGTCATTACCTGAGGGTTGTAGAAATGAAGAAAAGACATAATTACGGTAAATGCGGTGGTATTCTATGTCAGGTTAATGTACATCTGTCGGTTGAAGTTTTGTTCGGTATCAGTTGAAAGTCGTCTTCTTTGCGCTGTTTTGCTCATTAAGCGTGAGCATTAAGCTTTGTCAATGCCATTAGATTTACAAAAAATGTTGGGCTAGCGTAAATTTAAGAATACTAGGGAAACTGGGGATCCATGGCAAAGTTCATCAAATGTCCATTTCTCAAGTGGTCAAAACTTCGTCTTTGGTCTATCCGTTGTCTGTATAGCGTCTCATCAACTTCCTCGTCCAAGGGGGTCTTGTTATCTTGGAGAAAAACCAGAAAAACAGGTGAAAGAAACGGACCGTAGAAATCGCATTTTCATCACATCATTGTTTCTATCGTTGGGTCGTAAATCAAATCCAGGTTAATTACAGTTTCCTCACTCCTCAAACTCATCACTCTGGTACTTTGTTTGCACCTCATTAAAGCCTGCCCGCATCTAAATATCAATCCAATCGATATAACGACACCTAAGATACATAGTAGAAACTTCCCAACATCCATTATGACTCCTTGAGCCCAGTCTCCCAAACCGGAGAACCAATTTCGCGGGTTCAACCATGACACCCAACCAGTCAGCTCATTACCTACAGCAGCAAGAGTGAGATTGTGTTTTCGGCGAAATTCCCACTTCAATTGGAGAATATCGTCCATCTTTTGGTCTATGACCTCGACCGGATCCTCGGTGCTATTCGTGATATACGTGCAACACTTCACGCCGTACTGTGTTGCCAATGTAACACAATATCCGCCTGTCACTGCTGTGAGGTAATTAAGAACCATTCTATGCTGTACCAGTTCTGTTTTATAAGCTTGGAGTTCTCTTCCAGTGTATCTAAACGTGTCATCATACATTTCAGTGATATTATCTAACAAATTGGCGAGTGCGGAAATGTATCTATAATTCATCACTCCTCGAGCGGTGCGAGTGAAATCTAACGCCACCAGAACCTGAATCCCGGTGGATTCATGGATTAGATCAGAGGCCGGATGCTCTAACCTTTCTGACAGTTGTCTTTTAACGAGGTGCTCGTAATGAGTGTGAGTATAAGGAGCTTGGGCACCACGGTGTATGTCTTTCATTTTATCATGTGTTACAGTCATCACTTCAGGCAATACTCTTCCAATATAACACAATCCTTCAGAGTTTGGGGCAAGCCACTTGTACGCCTTTCTCCCGCATATGAAATATGCATTATCGGGGAGAACATATGGGACGGAGAAAGACATTACCATATTACAAACCTTCCAGGTGAAATCTCCTAGCCCTAATTCTTCCATCTGCTTAATGCACGTATCAGGTTGTACGATATGTGCACAGTATCCTGGTGATACTTCTCCAACTCTAGTAATCCTATTTCCTAGGGTGTATCTATACCGGAAAGATTTTCCTCTACTGGCTATGTGGCGTACAAGCTCTGTATCTGTAGGCATTCTATCTGCTTTATGTGAAAAGGTCATGGTGTGGTTACTCCATGATACTTCCCAATTTCCCGGCTTTCTGGGATTGGAGATGTTAAAACATAATAGGGACCTATCCACGTGGTATTGGTGGAGCTTCAAACTAGGAGGGCTGGAGATATTAAACCTCCGGTCCACCGGTCTCCCACCATTTAACTCAAGTACCTCCCCTATCGTTAAAGGAAATGGTACTAGCCCTGATTTGCTATGACCCTGAGGTACTTGAGAGCATACCCAACAATCTGTTTTGTTTAATACATTACCCACTAAGGAGTGATAATCACTCAATGGATGTCGGTCCATATGGATATTAAAACTGGATTGGCATTTCTTAATGCACCCATCTTCAATGACATTGTTACAGAGCCTACAGATACAATTTTCTTCAGCTAACAATCCGTCACAATTTCTTCTATGGTCAATGCTATCGGATCGTTTTCTGATACTCGCCTTTGCTTGTTGGTTAGGTTGATCTTGGAAAACTACGCCTCCATCTTTATCATCAGAACTCATTCCAGAACCTCTATCGACCTCCATGGTACTCTCGCCGGAACAGACTGCTCTGGTCAACATCATGGTCAACAGGAAAATCCGGATCACAGTCTCTTGGGGCAAGTCCATCTTTGAGGAGGAGACGAAGAAGAATGAGAAGGAGGAAAAATACATTTGAGGGAGAGGGGATGGGAAGTGGAGAAAAAAACAATAAAAGGGAGTGGGGAGTCGACAACAGCTCTCGGTCTTCAAGGCTCAGGTGCCGCCTCAGTCCTCCTGGAACAGACACTCCAGTGATACAACCTCTACCGTCTGTTCCTTATCACGGGACTTCTCTGGATCAGCAACCTTCTTGCAGTGGGATGAATGGACCCAAGTCTCTCTCTCAGCAACCTTCAATGCCGTAGTGCTAGTCAATAAGACCTGGTATGGTCCTTCCCATCTGTCAATAAGGCAACCTGAGCGTAGAAAATTCCGTATCATTACATAATCCCCAGGTTCAATGTCATGACAATTACTATCAGGTAGATCAGGAATCACCAACTTCAGATTATCATTTTGATTCCTTAACTGTTTACTCATGTTAATCGAGTACTTTACAGTTACTTCATTGTTACATTTCAAATCATCCTGAGGGTTAATCATGACATGCGGTTGTCGACCAAATAAGATTTCAAAGGGGGACAGATTAAGAGGGGACCTGGGAGTGGTTCTGATACTGTACAATACAATGGGTAAAGCTTCTGGCCATGTCAATCCTGTCTCTGCCATCACTTTACTCAATTTATTTTTAATAGTGCTGTTCACTCTTTCGACCTTCGCACTCGCCTGTGGACGGTACGGAGTGTGCAGCTTGCTATCAATTCCCATCAACTTACACATTCCTTGAAAGACATCACCTGTAAAATGGGTACCCCTATCACTTTCGATTATTCTAGGGATACCATATCTACATACAAATTCCTGCACAATTTTCTTAGCAGTAAACATAGCGGTATTTGTAGCTGCAGGAAATGCTTCGACCCAATTTGAGAAAACATCTATACAAACAAGTACATATTTCAAATTCCGACAAGGGGGTAATTGAATGAAGTCAATTTGTATTACCTGGAAAGGGCCGCCGGCAGGTGGGATATGGGATGGTTCTGTAGGTATTGCCTTTCCAATATTCTTTCTCAAACAGGTAAGGCATGACATTGCTCTTTTACTCGCATGAGAGGAGAATCCTGGGGCGCACCAATAGGCTCTTACCAATTTACACATCCCCTCCTTGCCTAGATGAGTCAGCCCGTGAGCTGCTTCAGCCAGACATGGAAGATATGCTCTGGGGGCCACTGGTTTACCATGTCCATCCGTCCAGAGTCCTGAGGACTCTTGGCCACATCCCTTTGCCTTCCAGACTGCCTTTTCCTGTGTGGAACACAAATTTTGCATTTCACACAACTTCTGTGTGTTAATGGTATTAAATACCATCAGTTGTGTGGTGTCTGTCGGTATGGGGGTAGCAGCTGCTAACTTAGCAGCTTCGTCTGCTCGGCTGTTACCAAGTGATACCGGGTCTTGGCTATATGTGTGTGCTTTACATTTGATAACAGCCACTCTGTCGGGTTCCTGTATCGCTGTTAGAAGCCTTTTTATGTGAGCTGCATGCGCTACCGGTGTACCAGCTGCCGTCATGAAATTTCTGAGGCGCCATAGGGCTCCGAAATCATGGACTACCCCGAATGCGTATCTAGAATCGGTGTAGATATTGGCTGACTTACCCTTAGCCAATTCACATGCTCTGGTTAGGGCGACCAGTTCAGCAACCTGAGCTGAGTGAGGTGGGCCTAGCGGTTCCGCTTCTATGGTGTCTTGGTCATCTACGACTGCGTATCCAGTACACAAGTCTCCCGAGTCTGACTGTCTGTGACAACTACCGTCCGTGTAGAACGTGAGTTCTGCATCTTCCAGTGGGTTGTCACTGATGTCAGGCCTTGCGGTAAAATTTTGGGTCAAATATTCCATACAATCATGTGTATCTTCCTTTGTATTAAATCCTCCTTCCCCAGCACTCTCACCTTCCACCCTTTGTGCCTGACCAGGCACACCTGGGAGATATGTTGCAGGATTTAATGCACTGCATCTCCTTATGGTGATGTTTACGGGGGCCATTAGTGCCAATTCCCATCTTGTAAACCTCGCTGATGAGACGTGTCTGGTTTGGGCAGAATTCAATAAGGCTGATACTGCATGTGGCGTATGGATTGTGAGGTTGTGGCCTAGCACGACATCTTCGCTTTTTGTCACTAGCAATGCTATCGCAGCAACGCTTCGCAAGCATGTGGGGAGGGATCGCGCTACCGTATCTAGCTGAGCGCTGTAGTATGCAACTGGCCTGCTGGCATCACCGTGTTTTTGGGTTAATACACCTGCTGCGCAACCAGCACTTTCTGTTCCGTATAGTTCAAAGGGTTTCCCATAGTCTGGCATACCTAGCGCTGGCGCCTGCGTTAGGCACTGTTTGAGTCTCTCAAATGCTGTTTCGGATTCGTCTGTATGCAAAATCCTATCAGGTTTGTTTGAGGAGACCATTTCCTGCAAAGGTAGCGCCAATATGGAAAACCCTGGGATCCAATTACGGCAATACCCACACATTCCTAAAAACGTTCTGATCTGTTGCTGGGTTTGTGGTAGAGTCATGTCTCTAATTGCTTGGATTCTATCAGCGGTCAGGTGTCTCAGTCCTTGTGTTAGACAGTGTCCCAAATATTTTACCTTAGTTTGGCATAATTGCAACTTGTCTTTGGAAACCTTGTGACCTGTGTCTGAAAGATGAAACAGGAGCTGTTTCGTATCCTTCAGAGATGCTTCCAGTGAATCTGAACACAGTAATAAATCGTCCACATACTGTATCAATACTGATCTACTGTCTGGTTGAAAAGACTGTAAACAATCATGCAAAGCCTGAGAAAATATACTTGGACTATCTATGAAACCTTGGGGTAATCGAGTCCACGTGTATTGGACTCCTCTGTATGTGAATGCAAACAAATATTGGCTGTCAGGGTGCAGAGGTACCAAAAAGAAAGCGGAGCAGAGGTCAATAACAGTGAAAAATTTGGCAGTGGGAGGGATTTGCATTAGGATGACAGCTGGATTTGGCACTACGGGGAACTGACTCTCAACTATTTTGTTAATCCCCCTTAGATCCTGCACTAGCCTGTAACCCCTCCCCCCACTCTTCTTAACAGGGAAGATGGGACTATTGGCAGTGCTGGACGTTCTTACCAGAATGCCCTGTTGTAGCAAGCGCTCTATTACTGGGTAAACTCCTAACTCCACCTCTGGCTTCAGAGGATACTGTGGGATTTTTGGAGCTACCCTACCATCTTTTACCTGTACAACTACTGGAGCTACGTTTGCCATTAATCCAGTGTCCTGTCCGTCTTTTGTCCAAAGTGACTCTGGTATCTGAGATGTCATCTCTTCTATTTGGGATGGATTCCTATTTGTCATAATGGTATGTGACATTAATTTTGATGGGGAGTCTAACATGTCTCGCACTTCCTGAGCGTGTTTCTCAGGTATGTCCAAGAATACACCTTCAGGAGTACAATAAATGACGCACCCCATTTTACACAGTAAGTCTCTTCCCAGGAGATTGGTTGGTGCCGATGCAGCCAGCAAAAAGGAATGCTTGGTATGCAAAGGCCCTATTGTAATCTCGGCTGGTTTGCTAACAGGGTAGTGCTGGACTACTCCTGTTACTCCCATGGCTGGAATTGTCCTACCAGTGGTTCTCATGCCCACTGTCGAATTTATCACTGACTTGGCCGCCCCTGTGTCTACAAGAAAGTTTAAAGTTTTACCAGCTACATTGATTGCGACCTCGGGTTCACTTTCAAGGTTGGCAATCAATTTCACTGGCTGCAGATTACAGGTATGGCCACACCCCTATTGGGTATGGTGACCTCCCTGAATCCCGCTGGCAGCAACTATTTGTGAGGGAGATAGTTGGGAACTACCAGAGGCATGCCAGTCTCTGTTTGGGGGATATCTTTTTGTTTCCCCTGTATGTGGCTCATAACTCCGTTTCTGCGGACCTTGCTCCCAATGTCGTGTGTCGTGTCGTTGTCTAGGGGGTTGGTATGTGTTTCGTGAATTCTTTACTCTACAATCTCGTGCCATGTGTCCCTGTTTGTGACAAGAATAACAAGTAACCATACTTGACTTACCCACAGGATTTGGTGATACAAACAAAGGCTGCCTTGTGGTCAGAGCCTGTATACTTACTGACATTAATTTGTCACCTTGTTGTTCCCTGTGTCTGGTGATGTTTCTGTCGTGATCAATAGCAGCCTCTCTCAAAGTAGCCACAGACAGACCTCGCCAACATGGTTGCGTGGTCTGTACCCTAGTCTTCAATGACTCTTTTAAACCATCCATCAGTACCGATACTGCTACTTCCCGATGGTTTGTGTCTGTTTTAATGTCCTCTATACCTGTGTATTTTGCCATTTCTAATAATGCTCTGTGAAAGTACTCTGCAGCTGTCTCTGACTCCTTCTGTTTAATGGAGAATATCTTATTCCATTTAGCTACTGCTGGGAAATACTCTTTTAGCTGCAAGTTTATTCTTTTCACATTATCTTGGTTGTACACATCTGTAAGAGGTACATCATGATCTAGTCCGCAATCAGCTAAAAATTGAGTTGCGTCGACATTTGAGGGTAAACATGCTCTCAGCAATATCTGCCAGTCTTTATTGTTGGGCTCTACAGTGTTACCTAAGTCTCTGATGTATTTTTGACTGGCAACTAAGTCTTTTCTAGGGTCAGGAAATTCAGACACTATGGTCCTTAATTCCATTCGGGAAAATGGAGTGTACATGGCAATGTTCCTAATGGGAGTGGCTCCTGATGCGTCTGTTTTCCCATTTGGCACTGCTATTACTCTAACAGGTGTAATTCTAACAACCTCATTCTGTGTAGATTCTACAGGCTGTGGTGAAATAGTCTCAGCATAATGCATGGTGCCGTACTTACCAGTTGATACGACCTCACCTATCCCTCCGCTAGGGGCCTTTACTAATCTCGTGGGTGGAGCTGTGCCTACTGTGGTCTCTGCTATGGTGGCTGCTAGAGAGAGCGCTGAAATCGTTGCCGCTTCGTCCTCTTGATCACACTCCTGAGGAAAGTTCAAAACAGGGTACAACTTGCACGGGTTAATACTTGCATGGGTTAATGGGTTAACATTATCATTAACATTTACACAGTTACTAAGTGATTTTGTGTTACACCTTAGTGCGTCTTTCTCCGTAATCAACTTCTCTCCTGATATATATGGTGGCGGCGGGGCCGTGGCAATTAGTTTTCTGTTAGAGCCAGATCCCGCCGCCTGAGCCAAACCTCTCTGTATCTCACCTTCCTGTTGCCACAACTGTAAATAATCATAATGCTGAATTCGTCTCTTTGTTGATTTTATGAGACATATCCTCCTCCTTAAATTTTGTAACACCTCTGAGCTGAAGCTCCCTATTCTTGGGAATTTCTCCCCGTCATGCACAGTCATTCTCTCCCATTCATCACATAAAGTTTCTGTGTGACTTCCATATTTCTCACACATGATATACCTGGCCGACCCAATTGGCCGGACCACTGAATCAACCCGAACCGAGGTTGATCGCCCCCTACCTGAACAAGTGGCCCCCATAGTTCGAAAGTGTTGCTTTATTTAGCCAACCCTTTACGAAAAACCAAATGCCAACAATAGGCTGACGGTGGCGGTTTACCGAGTACCCCACTCACTCGCCCACGCCGACCTATACGACCTGATCACACCGATATGGTGCTGGCGTACTCGACCTAGGGCCCCTGCGACCTGAACCTCTATTTACTGGAACCTGTGAGGGTTATCCGAAGAACACTTACTCTTTCCAGTAACTATTGGTTGCTGGATAGTTCCTGAGTGAGCAGCGAACTTCCCTTAAAATAAAAAAATTACACAAATCACGTTAGAGTGTACAGATAGCGTTTGTGACCCCTTTACTCTAATGGTACTAGGTCAGATTACTAACTACTGCACACACTTACGTGCGGTCCAGTCGTTCAGTACACAAACAACTAAGCTTATGTACGGAAAGACCAATGGAATCGAAACTTACGACTGCGAATTCCTTCAGCCAGAGCTTATATGGCCTATATGGGTGTTGCACCAACCCTTTTCGGTGTTGTGCCTGTGAACTGTATAGCGGACTTCCTTGTCGGCTGTACCTGGACCTCCTGGTCTGTTATGACCTCCTGGTCTTGTTACAGTACGACCTCCTGGTCTTGTTACAGTATGACCTCCTGGTCTGCTATACTCTAATGCTCAAAATTGTATATTTAACCAGAGATGCCTCCCTAGCCACCGTGCACGTCACTTACACGCATGTACCTCACGAGTACTCGACTTTTCTTGTGGTTCAACCTTTAAAAATTGTAAAAACACTCACTCATCACATGTACACTTTTGTTTCTATTTCTATTTCTGCGCAGAAATTTTCTTTAGCCCAGCTGTGTTACCAATTAGGAGCAGGATCTGTTAAACTAAATTTCAGACTTTCCAAAAATAGACTTGCGTTATTTATCGCCTTTTGCGCTATTTACCGCTTAGCGCTAACTATCGCCTTTGCGTTAATTATCGCTTTGCGCTAAAATTCAACTTTTCGTGATTTGAGCTACGTGGGCGTAACCGGACGCTCCGTTGCGTAATGTACGCTGCGTGCGTCGGCCTTTGGATTGCGTACGCTAGTCTTTGTTAGAGACACGTGTACGCAATGCAAAGATCCACCGTAACACAATATACTTTTATCAATGTAGACGATCCCTGATCATCTACCGCGTACCCCACTGGCTTTGCCTTATCTCCCAGGCAAACCTGTGTGTTTCTCTACACTTTTAACTATTACCTCTATTCTTAAACTATGAAATAACAGCAAGTCTCTTTTAGCACTTTTCTATCAACTATAAAATTGGCAAACAGGATAGTGATATACGAAAATGAAAAAGAAAAAGAAATGCAGATATATATGTATGCGTGCGTGTTTACGCAAGACAGAAAAAATACAGTTTTAAAAGACACTAGCGTTTTGTTCTTACCTCCGGTTCCCGGATTCCTTCAGCACTCTTTATCTAAGCGAAGCAGACGCTTATCCCGTCAGCACTGCGAGACAACCTCCCACCCTTTGCTGGGGGATAATGTCTGCTGATCTACCTAGTGCAGATATGTGAAGGACAGGACGAGCCGCCAATTGATAAAGCTAAATATTTATCGTGTATATAACCCTTTATGAGGTCTAAGAACACTGTACGCTATCTACGTAAGAAGTACCGTAAGGGTACGCAAGTAGCGTATCGATCGCTTAGCCGTGATCGAGACGCTCAGGCGTCACGTTCACTCACGGCCAAGTGATCGCAGGCAGGCAGACTATTGGCTGTTGACTTATCGTAATGATTCGCTATAGCGTAGCAGCGCTCGGGACCACGAGGAGATCACCAGCGATGCAGACGCTCACAACGTTAAACCTTTATATCTATACCTCTAACAATGAAATACACAGTAAACCTTAGTGTAGAGACAAAGTGTAAGTGCAACCTTGTGTAACCTGATTAACTACAAAGCTGCTTGAGCGTCACCGACGCTCAGAGAATACTTAACACTATAAAGAATACACAGATACCTGGGCTTAGGGTCCGAAACCTATTATGTGTATTATGACTATTACTTGCAAAAAGAATCACAGTACAAAGCATACACTACAGTATAACATAAACCAACTAACCAGATAAACTACACAGGAAATAAAATACAATACAATTTAAGGAAAATACGAGAGAAAGAGTAGAGAGAGAGGGAGAGATAGAGAGAGAGAGAGAGATGGCTCACAGTAAGACAATATGATTACGGAGAAAACTTACGCACAAGGGGAACGATCGCATGCGCCTCGATATCCAGCTCCCGATTATCAGCAGTGAGAACCGTTGAAGAGAGTGGAGTTGGATATGGTCGGCCCGCTATTTATGCCCCACACACAATACAATTCAATGGTCCCTACAATCTCATTGTTCATTGGACACAGGAATTCGGCTTCGCATTATAACAAAAGGTCATAGGTTGATTCATACAGGTGGGCTGTGACTATTTCCAACTGCTCAGGTGGGAGGGAAACTGGGTTTCCCGCCGCATGGGTAATAAAGTGCAAATAAAGTAAATGTTCATAAACTTCTTATGTCCATAACTATTCGCACGAGCGATTGATCTGCTTCAAACCAACACCGGAATATTGCTAATTAAATACTCTTCCGATGGATACTAAACACCACTGTATTACTCCTATCTGACCCTTCGTATCAAACAAAGAGGGATTCCTCTGTTCATGAACATTCTATATTAACCAAACTTTCAGATTCTATCAAAGGGACCATAATCTACAAAATACATTATTAGTGAAAATATGTAATGATTGAGTCGCACGCTACAACCACATAAACTCTTTACCGTAAATACGCATACCGATGCGAGCGGGTGCACGCATCAGCGGGTATGCGCTATCACGGGAAGGCGCACGCATGCGCAGCGCGGACCTGTGTGAGGTGCAAATATGGTAGTGTGCATAGAGATATTTTTCTGACTTTGACAGTCAGGGCTTTTATACTTACTGTCATCAGCTTATCCCCCTGTGACTCCCTGTGCTTGATGATGTTCCGATCGTGCTCGATAGCGGACTTTCTTAATGCAGCCACCGAAATACCTCTCCAGTTAGGTTGAGTGGTTTGTACCCTTGTTCTCAACGTTTCTTTTAAGCCGTCCATTAATACTGACACAGCTACCTCTCTATGATGTACATTTTCCTTAATGTCCTCGACCCCAGTGTATCTAGCCATTTCCTGCAGTGCTCGATGGAAATATTCAGAAGCAGTTTCACCTTCTTTTTGTCTTATGGAAAAGATTTTATTCCACTTGACAACAGTAGGGAAATATACTCCTAATTGTAGATTGATCTGTCGTACATTCTCCTGAGTGTATTCATCAGTGAGAGGTACTTCTACGTCTAATTTACAATCAGCAATGAATTTCACAGGGTCAATATTGGAGGGCAAACATGCCCGTAGCACTGTCCGCCAATCTTTGTTTGTGGGTTCGGTGGCATTACCTAATTCTCTAATAAACCTCTGACATGCGGCTAGATCCTTTCTGGGATCGGGAAATTCAGACATAATTGTCCTCAATTCTGTCCGGGACCAAGGACAATGCATAGCAATGTTCCTGACGGGAGTGACTCCCTGAGCGTCAGTCTTCCCATTGGGGACTGCGATCACCCTGACAGGATTTAGTTCAATTACATCATTCTGAGTTGCTTCTACAACGTGAGGTGCAATTGTCTCTGCATAATGTACTGTATCGTACTTACCTGTGGACACGACCTCACCTGTCCCTCCGCTAGGGGCCTTTGCTACTGCTCTTACTGGTTGGGCCGTGCCCACTTGTGTGTCTTGTATGGTGGCTGCTAGAGAGAGTGCCGATATCGTGCTGGGCTCATCTTCTTGGTCGCAGTCCTGAGGGAAGTTTAAGATGGGATACAACTTGCACAGGTTAGCATTAATACATTTATCAAGTTCACTCTTATCATATATTAGTATGCCATTGTCTGTAGCCACTTTCTCCCCTGTAATATACGGTGGTGGTGGTGCATTTGCTATCAGTTTCCTGCTAGGGTTGGAACCGGCTGCGTGAGCTAGTTCCCTCTGCATATCACCCTCTTGTTGCCATAAATGTAAACAGTTTGCGTGTCTGACAATTTGTTTTCGGGATTTTAACAGACATATCCTAATCCTTAAATTCTGCAACACCTCTGGATTAAAACTGCCTACCTTAGGGAATGGTTCCCTATCTTCCGCAGTCATACGTTCCCATTCATTGCATAAAACCTCTGTGTGTGATCCATACTTTTCACACATTATGTACCTCGCTGACCCCTTGCGCCGAGGAACATCAACCTGTACCCTGGTTGAACGTCCCTTACTTGAGCAACTGGCCCCCATATTTTGCAGGTATTGCCTTCTCAGCTAATTCCTACAAAAAAACAAAATACTCAATATAAGGCAACGGTGAAAGTTCAACGAGTGCTCTCACCCACTCACGCCCACGTTGGCCAATACACCTAAACACTGTCGTCAGCGCCGGTACGTACCCAACCTAGGGCCCCTGTGTAACCTCTATTCACTGGAAGTATATGGGAGTGACTTACCCTTCCCAGTAAATATTGGTCGTTGGAGATTTCCTGAGTGATCAGTGAAACTCCCTTAAAACCCAAAAAAAATTTTTTACACAAATCACGCTTTGTATGCTACACCCAGAGCTAATGAATCCATGATTTTACGCAAAGCTCGTAAAAAGGGGATCACGTTGCGCTAAGTATTGCACTCACGAACGTGCGGTACAATCGCACAGTGTATAAGTAACTATTACTTATCCGCCGTACGACCAATGGAATCGTTTTTCAGGCTGCGAAACCTCAGCCGGAGCGTATCTGAACGGGCCTATATGGGTTCTACGCCAACCACTCTCTAAACAAAAACCTCTCTGACCTTTGGTCTGCTGTACTCTATACCTTCGCTGACCTTTGGTCTGCGATATCTACTACTTTGCTCCTTTGTACTTTAATCAATGTTAACGTGAGCAAGCCACTCTCACGCCACCAAGTGTCCACTCACCTGGTGTGGTCTCCTATGGGATCCCGAATTCCTTGGGTCCACAAAACCTTTATTGTTTGTACACTCACGCTCATTCACTCATATACACTTTGGTTTTTCTGTACAGAAAATTAACTTTCATTCAGATAAAACAGCCTTAGTTCCAGAGGTATTACAGTAAAAAAGGTTTTTAAACTAAATATTGGAAATTGATCAATTTGTGCTATTATCGTGTGGCTACCGTCTCGCGCCTAAACTAAAACAATGCTATTGTGTGATTTGTATTTAGCGGTCGTACCTTTACGCACGTTGCGTAGACCCGCCACGTGTGTATGCCTTTACGTTCGTACGCAGTCCCGTACTTTATCCGAGACACGTGTACAAAGGCCGTACGTCCGCAGTACTACAAATCCCACACTTCTTAGAAATGTAAGCGATATTTAACTATAATTGCTCACTTAACACAACACACAGTTTCTTCTGTATAAACCTTTACAACTAGGCCAGGCTGCGTGTGCATCTTACACTTACTTCCTTAACTATTAACTCTATATTTTACCTTAATAGCAACAAATTTTCTCAGTACAGGTCAAAATGAATCTAATAATCGCTACTTATGGCAATAATGCGGGCAGATATGCAAAGTACAAAATACAGGTGTATGTGTGTGTTGTGTGCGCATTTGGCGCCAAACAGAAATATGCAGACTTTTAAAAATAGCTTTGCGTTCTTACCTTACGGATCCCTCCAGCATCCCTACAAACCATGCAGGGCAGATGCTTATCTAATTAGCACTGGTATATCCACCAACCAAGAAAAGGCATACGGGGAATACCTTGCCGCCCTTTGCTGATAGATAAAGTCTGCGTAAACCTGCTAGGCTGTGGGTATGAGGAAAAACCGGACGATGCCCCCAATTGATAATGTCGATATTATCTTAAACCATAAAGCTCTACCTCTAGATACACTTATATCGTGGAGCCGCTATGACCGTTAGACTGAATACACGTGCTACGCACTTTGTACGCTATTTTCATACAGAGTCCCGTACATGGTACGTACTTTGCGTACACACGCCGCGCTGAGTGTACAGAGTACGCACAGCGCACGCACACACAATTGATAACCTTTAAACCTAATTTTTTAATACAATGCAATGTTATTCTTACACTCTAAATCCTTAGCAGCAAAGTACTGCAACGATGTTATACCTTAAACCTTAAGTAGCGCTGACGGTATAAAGTACCTGCAGTGCGTACACCTTATCAATACTTATAAACCTTATACAGTTAAATATGCTTTTAAACCCTTGCAGGAAAGTGAGGACACAACACCGATTTGTAGTTAAAACCACAGGGTTCTAAGGCCACGGTGGATTATTTCAAAAGGTAAAACAGTACAAATCATACACTACAGGCTAACAAGATAAATCTAAAACAGAATAATGGCTACAGAGAATGTACATACGTGAGAATGTTCGCAAGCGCAACCCGGCCGGTCCTCCGTTTGTCAGGTAGAAAGCGTTCAGAGTCTTCTGACTGGCCAGGCAACAATGGGCTTTTTATACACAATTTACATACACAGTACAATGGTCACTGTAATCTCATTGTCCATTGGACACAGAGATGTGTCTTTACATTACAGGAGAGGTCATAGGTTGATTTGAAAATGTGGGCGATGTCTTTCTCAACTGCTCTTGTGGGTGGTATCCTCTGGATTCCCGCTGCATACATAATATACAGTAAATACAGTTAATATCTATATTCTACTTTTGCACATAACTATACGCTGGAACATGCGATCTTTCTCTAACCAACACCGGAATGTTACCCTTAAAATACCCTACAGCTGGATACTAGACATCACCTTCTAACCTTTACCTGACCCTTCCTATCATGCAAAGGCGAATCCCTTAGTCCTCGAACTGTTTAAACTGTTGATACTTGCTGATGTGGTGTAGGGGAACTATGTGTACAAAATGCACTATTTGGGTTAAATATGTAATGTTCTAATAACCCTCTACGCGCTCACAAACTCCGCCGTAAATACCCATACCACGCGCATGATCGCAGAAGCGATCCTACGCAAATTGCGGATATGTGCACGCACGGCAGAATAAGTGCACGCGCAGCGGGCATGTGTATGGGGTTAGTACATGGTGTATGCATTTACAATATTTTTCGACTTTGACAACTTCTAAAACTGTAAAGAACTGTTCATACACATCAATAACAGTACTACTGTATAGTATAATGTATAATATTCTACATTAACTTACAGAAAATAAAGTACAGAACTACATATTTGTGGCTTGACCATTTCTTTCAACTATACCAGGTAATACTTTATACAGGTGATTTATATAATTATTACAATGTTCAAGTGTGAGTACTTCTAGACCAAATTTTTGGATCCCATTCAACAGCTGCTGTTTTGTTGTTGGCTTCGCATTACTCCTAATGTATCTCTTCAGTTGAGCCCATGAGCCCACACTAATTCAATTGTTTTCATGTCCGGTGATCTAAAAAAAAAATAGTACAGAAAAAAATGTTTGTTAATTAATGAAGTTAAAAAGAGAAAATAAAACATACAGTATTGTACTGTTCATTAAACCAAAAAATACATTTACAGTACTAGAGTGCTATCCAAAATTTTATTTGTACAGTATTAAAACAATACTCACTCTGGTGGTGTGCATTCCCAATTGATACCTTTCTCTTCCATAAATTTGGCTGAGGCAGAGTGTTTAGGATCCTTGTCTTGGAATATCCTGTAATGAGATGGGTAATATTGACGGGATCCGGTCTGAAGATCGACAGTGTCTCGGTCGACAATGTTTAGGTCGACCAATATAGGTCGACAGGGTCAGAAGGTCGACATGTTCTAGGTTGACAGGTCAAAAGGTCGACATGAGTTTTGCAATATTTTTTTCTTTTTTTTACTTTTTCATACTTAGCAATCCACGTGGACTACGATTGGAATGGTTATCTGTGCCAAGCGAAGCGAGGCACCTTGCCCGAAGCATGGTGAGTGAAGCGAGCCATGTGAGAGGACACGGTGCACTAATTGGGGTTCCCGGTTACTCTACGAAGAAAACGACACAAAAAAACAACAAAAAAACCTCATGTCGACCTTTTGACCTGTTGACCTAGAACATGTCAACCTTCTGACCCTGTCGACCTTCTGACCTTGTCGACCTAGTGACTGTTGACCTATAGTGGTCGACCTAAATATTGTCAACCTAGACACTGTCGATCTAATGATCCACACCCAATATTGACTCACGAATGGCACCATACATCCCTCTACTATTTTTTCTTGGAAGAATTGCTTATCCATGATCCCTACAGAAATAAGGAAATGTTGTTCATTAATAAGCAACTCATTTTATTGTGCATTTACATGTATTGTACAGTACAGCATGTATTTTTACAGAACACATGCACAGAATAAAGTACAGTACCTTAGAAAAATAGTAGGGGACCAGCTTCTAATCATAATATGCCTCCCCATACATGGACCTTCAATAGATACTTTGGGCTTGGCTTTAATGAGATATGGTGACGTTTCCGGAATTACATTCGGGAGAACCTCTCAAGAGCAACAGACAATTCATCTGTGAAAATGACATCTTGAAATGTTTTACCACTCTCAATCCATCGCTGTGCCTGTTCAACTCTCTTTTCTTTATTCACATCTCTTATCATGGGAGATATCCTGTGAAGAGCCAAATATAATTAATCATATACAGTAATGAAATAGATTACAGTATATACAGTATACTGTATGTACAGTATACTTTACTGTATATATACTGTATATATTATACTGTATATACATTACAGTATATACACAGTACTGTATATATATATAAATATATACTGCATATATATACACAGTGTATATAGATATACTGTATATATATATATATATATATATAGATGTGGGTTCACAGGCGGCACTCAAACAGACTTTGTAGCTGTGTTAAATCATGTCATTTTATTTGCCAACATGTTTCGGGGACAGCGCCCCGTCCTCAGGGCCAGACAAGCCAAATGAGACAAACATACAACAATTTATAAGACACAGACAAAGACATTAAGGCAGAACATACTCACCTGCTCCACGGCGCGACCGCCCGCCAGTTCGAGTGGCCCCACTTCCGTGTTGCTTCCGCTGACGTCACGGTGCGCCGCGTCGCAGGGAGGTAACCATGGTGACTGTAAACAGAAACAATGCGTCAACCATGGAGAAAAAATACACATACGATATCTGCATAACGGTTAAAAAACATATATAAGAATGCATCAAGATTAAAAGCTCAGGATGCACCACGCTTAGTGTGAACAGCTGGAACCTTATCATCTATTACTCTCATTATATCTAGACATAACACCCTATGCTTCATAGAGATAATAACTAAACATGTATAGAAGGTACTTAATGCCAAGAGAACAATATATGTGGGAAAGAAGTAGTAGGCTAGAAACAATTATGTGTTAGTATAACTGCTATTTTTCTACAGGAAACACTGTAAACCCAGGTTCTCATTCCGCCCAAAATACAAGCAATAGCCCCCCGATCACAGTTTGATCCTCAGAGTCTCAACCCATCTATTCGGACATTCTCACGCATGTTGGAATTGGAGGGCAATAGTCAAATTCAGCACCAGAGACATAATAACATGACTAGATGTGAGATGTCGGTTCTAAAGGAATTGTCTAATAGGACTGACATAGTGATCAGAAAAGCTGATAAAGGGGGTGCTATAGTGGTCCAGGACCTTGGGGATTACATTAAGGAAAGTGACCGACAACTTAATGACCCTGCTGTATACAAGAGGTTAACCAGTGATCCCACAAGGGAATTTAAGTTAGAATTAGATCTCCTATTGAAAAATGCCGTAGAACAGGATATTATTGACCCACAAATTCATAAGGCTCTCACAGTAGATTTCCCTAAAGCCCCGCTGTTTTATACGGTCCCGAAGGTTCATAAAACCATGATTGACCCGCCTGGTCGACCTATCGTATCAGCCAGGGGGTCACTGTTCCAATCCATATCTGTCTATTTAGACACTTATCTCAACCCATGCATACAATCCATACCGTCTTATTTAAAAGACACCACGTCACTACTTACACAGTTACAGGATCTGGGCCCATTGCCGGAGGGATTGGTCCTGTGTAGTGCGGATGTCACAAGCCTCTATACCTGCATCCCACATGATGCAGGTATGGAGGCAGTTAGGTTGTTGATAGATAACAATATGGAATATAAAGGGCCTGAGGTTCCTTTTTTCCTGTCATTATTGAACAAGGTACTTAGCCGTAATTACTTTGTCTACAATGGTAAATTCTGGCTACAATTGGCAGGTGTAGCGATGGGGTCAGCAGTGGCCCCGTCATATGCAAATGCATTTATGTATCAATTAGAATGTAAAATGTTTTCCCTGGACCCATTGGTATCCAGGCAGGTTTTTTATTACAGGCGATACATAGATGACCTCCTGATTCTATGGCAGGGTCCGAAGGAGGAGTTGGAGTCTCTTCTCAATAATCATAACTCTACGGGACATGTTGTACAGTTTACGTACACATTACATGAGAAAACTATTAATTATCTAGACGTAACCATTACTAACAATGATGCCCAATTGGTTACCTCCTTGTACGTCAAAACTACTGATAGGAACACTCTATTGAAATACCAGAGCTTCCACCCAGCTCCCCTACGCAAAGGGCTCCCATACTCGCAATTCCTACGAGTGCGGCGAATCACCTCAGACCCGGAGGAGACCCATAGGGCACTGGAGGAGATGAAGCACAAATTTGCAGAGCGAGGGTACCCCATTAGGGAACTGGAGCTCTCCAAACAACGGGTACTTGGTATGACTAGACAACAGGTACTGGAAGCTGGTCCTAAAAAACGGAAAACTAGGGATATCTTTCCCTGGATTAACAAGTATACCAATAGGAGTCAGGGAATAGTGAAGAAGGCCAAACAAATGTGGCCGATCATACAAACAGATGGTGCTTTGTCATCTTTGGCCAATACAGCCTTACTACCAAGTCACACTAGGGGGCGTAATATCAATGACCACATAGTGAAACTTGATATAACAGAACTGGCTAGAAATAGGGAGTCTCATTTTTTGCGACCTAAAAATGGATGCTTCCGTTGTTTAGGATGTGCCACTTGTAATACCCTGACAGTAGGCACCACATTTAACCATCCTTTAACAGGTCGTAAAATTCCCATTAAACACAGAATGACGTGCACTACCACACATGTGGTTTACTTACTCACGTGTCCATGTGGTCTTGCATACGTAGGCAAGACCATAAGACAGTTCCGTGAGCGTATGGCACTCCATAGGAGTGCCATCAAGAAGGCATTGGAGAAGAGGGAGAGCGAACAACCCTTTGCACGCCATTGTATGCAATATGGTCATGGGGTGGCTAGCATTAGGGCCATTCTTATTTACCATGTCCCCCGTAAACTTAGGGGGGGTAATAGGGATAGGGCCCTGTTACAGTTAGAATCCAGATGGATTTTTAATTTGGGAACACTGTCTCCCAGGGGACTTAATGAGAACCTGAGTTTACAGTGTTTCCTGTAGAAAAATAGCAGTTATACTAACACATAATTGTTTCTAGCCTACTACTTCTTTCCCACATATATTGTTCTCTTGGCATTAAGTACCTTCTATACATGTTTAGTTATTATCTCTATGAAGCATAGGGTGTTATGTCTAGATATAATGAGAGTAATAGATGATAAGGTTCCAGCTGTTCACACTAAGCGTGGTGCATCCTGAGCTTTTAATCTTGATGCATTCCTATATATGTTTTTTAACCGTTATGCAGATATCGTATGTGTATTTTTTCTCCATGGTTGACGCATTGTTTCTGTTTACAGTCACCATGGTTACCTCCCTGCGACGCGGCGCACCGTGACGTCAGCGGAAGCAACACGGAAGTGGGGCCACTCGAACTGGCGGGCGGTCGCGCCGTGGAGCAGGTGAGTATGTTCTGCCTTAATGTCTTTGTCTGTGTCTTATAAATTGTTGTATGTTTGTCTCATTTGGCTTGTCTGGCCCTGAGGACGGGGCGCTGTCCCCGAAACATGTTGGCAAATAAAATGACATGATTTAACACAGCTACAAAGTCTGTTTGAGTGCCGCCTGTGAACCCACATCTGTATATCGGGGACTAAGTATCTCCAATCGGGAGGGCACCGCAGCAAGTTGCCTTGTTTAGAGAGTGGAGTGCCGGGCACGTTGATTCTTGTATATATATATATATATATACATATATATACTGTATACAGGGTATACACAATACAGTATATGTTTTGTTCATATGTTTGTAAATCCAGTCATCAGGACACAGAGTCATGTGAGTTCACTATAGCTAAAGAAAGAAAAGTATTCCGTACTAGGGCACACTCAAAAACAAATACACTGATATATCCTGAAAGTCATTATCAATATTATTTTTTTACGTGCACATATTTCGTAAGCTTTAACGTATATCAATAAAAGTTATATTTTAATTATCATTGGTCCTCTCCCCTAAGGGGCGTTGACTTTCAGGATATATCAGTGTATTTGTTTTTGAGTGTGCACTAGTACGGAATACTTTTCTTTCTTTAGCTATATTGATGCCAAACTTTATTCCAGGAGCACCTCCCCCGGTCCACAATATTGTAATATCCATTTAATGATAAGCGGGGATAGAATAAACACACATAATTGATTCATAAATTTATTCCGTCTGTGCGACCATTTCTTTTTATTTTTTCTGTGGCATGTGAGTTCACTGCTGTGCTGTTTTATTCCATCACCAACTCCAGGCACACTGCACACTGGACCACCTACTTCCCAGCATCCCCCTGGTCCCAGGGACCATCACTGAAGATTCAGGCTTACACATATTAGTAAGGGAGTGTCTACAAATATTAAGCATTCTAATACACTAACATCACATCCTATTTTCTTTAAAGATAAGCCCTGTACGCTTCAATGCAACAATTAACAACGTCATATTAAGAACATCATCTAACACATTTCAATGACGTTTCAGGTTTGCGTATTTCCCTTTTGGGTCTTTCATACACAGTCTGTGTTTCATCGACCATGTTGGACCTTTCTAGAATCGTGGTTTGTTCACCATTATCAGGATCATCATACATGTCAGATGAAGGGTATTCTTCAGTCATGTTGTCTTCATTATGGTTAGGTTCAGATCTTAAATCCACCCGATTTCTTCTTTCTTCCGTTCCACGCTCTGTACGTATAGTATAAGATCTTGGTGCTACTTGTGCTTGCACAATACCTTTCTGCACCCAAATACCTTTCTCGTGATCTCTGAGACGGACTTGGTCACCCGATTTTAGATCAGATAAGCTTTTTGCTCGCCTATCATGGAACAGTTTCTGTTTCGCCTGTTGACGTTCCTTACTCAGTCTGACCAACGCTGAGTTATGTGTATTAAGCAATTCATCATGTATCGGAAGATTTGCTCTAATCCTCCTTCCCAGCAGCATTTGTGCAGGAGAAAGTCCATTCTGTAAAGGTGTACTGCGGTAGATTAAAAGACTTTTGTAGAAATTTTCTTTACCTTCTTGAGCTTTTTTCATGAGACTCTTTACAGTTTTTACTGAACTTTCCACCAACCCATTTGAGAGTGGATAGTGGGGACTTGATGTAGTATGGACAAATTCCCACTCATCAGCAAATTGTCTAAATTCAGCACTGGAAAACTGAGGACCATTGTCAGTGAACACTTCCATAGGGACACCATGCCTTGCAAAGATTGACTTCATGCAATTGATTATGGCTTTACTAGTAGTTGTATGTAGTGTCTTCACCTCAGGGTAGTTAGAGTAATAATCAGTCATGACAATGTACGTTTTCCCATTCCAATCAAACAAATCTGCGCCAACTTTCTGGTACGGTCTTTCTGGCACTGCGTGAGGACTCAGTGGCTCGACTTGTTGTTTCGGTCTATACGTAAGACATAATTCACATGTAGCTGTAGTCTGTGCTATGTCTTGGTTCATTCTTGGCCAATACATAACTTCATGCGCTCTCCGCTTATATTTTTCTTCTCCTAAGTGGCCTTCATGTATCTTGCACAGCATAGTTTTTCATAGTCGTACAGGTATGGCAAACCTATTGCCTTTGTAAATAATACCATCAACAACTGTAAGGTCACTGCGGTACATCCAATAATCATGGATAGACAGCGGGCATGCATGTTTATCTGCCGGCCAACCTTTCAGAATTATATCTTTCAACACTTTCATTGTGTCATCTGTCTCAGTTTCATTCCTAATCTGTTCTTATCTTGCAAGAGACACTGGTAGAGAAGCTACGATCAAATTAACATAGGCTTCTATCTCTTCATCCATCAGACTTTTGGAACCTTCACTTTTGTCCACAGCACGAGAAAGTGTATCAGCAATGTACATGTATTTGCTGGGACAGTACAGCAAGTGTACATCATATTTCTGTAGTCTGATAAGCATTCGTTGAATTCTCATGGGACAGTCATGTAATGATTTAGTCATGATAGCTACCAATGGCTTGTGGTCAGTTTCCACTATAAATGTTTGACCATACACAAACTGATGAAATCGCTCACATGCATATGTGATTGCTAGAAGTTCTTTTTCTATCTGAGCATACCTTGTTTCAGCACTTGTCAGTGCTCTTGATGCATAGATTACTGGTTGCCATGTATCCTCATGTTCTTGTAACAGCACTGAGCCTAGGCCAAATTGCGAAGCATCTGCTGAAATTCTTATTCTTTTTGCAGGATCAATGAATTTTAGCACTGGTTGCTCTGTAATGATCTGTTTCAAGTTTTGCCAACTTTCTTTTTGTTCATGTGACCACATCCACTCTTTGTCCAACAACCATCTAAGAGAGGCTGTTCTTTCAGAGAGTTAAGAAATAAACTTTCCTAAGTACGTAATCATTCCTAGGAATCTTCTGACGTCGTCTTTGTTGTTAGGACGTTCCATGTTCACTATGGCTGATATTTTCCTTGGGTCTGGTGTTACCCCTTGATCCGAGACCACGTCGCCCATAAAGGTAAGTGTATTCACGGCAAATTCACATTTGTCCTTGTTTAGCTTTAGATTCACTTTCTTGACAAGTTCCATTACTTGTCTCAATCAAGAATCATGTTCTTCCTTTGTAGATCCCCAGACAATAATGTCATCCATCATTGTTTCAACACCTGGAATATGTTCAAAAATCATGTGTATCTTTTTGTGATATACTTCTGGAGCAGACAATATTCCATATGGTAGTCGAAGAAATCTGTATCGACCTTCTGGTGTATTAAATGTACAAAGCTTTGAGCTGGCCTCATCTAGTTTCATTTACCAGAATCCTGAAGATGCGTCCAATTTACTGAACCATTTTGCTCCCGCAAATTGCGACATGATTTCATCTCTGGTTGGTAGTTTGAAATGTTCTCGTTTAATAGCTTTGTTTAATTCTCTGGGGTCTAAACATATTCTGAGTTGTCCATTTTTCTTTTCAACAATTACTAAGGAGCTTACCCATTCAGTAGGCTCATCAACTTTCTGTATCACACCCAAGGCTTCCATGCGATTTAACTCTTGTTTCAGTTTTTCTCTCAGCGCAAACTGTACTTTTCTACAGGGGTTTATCACTGAAGAAACTTGCGTGTCTATATTTATGTTATGCTCTCCAGGCAAACAACCTAGACCTTAAAACAAGTCTCTGTATTCTGTAAACATCAATTTGCAGTCATCTTCTACTTGTGATGTCACCATAAAAACTTTCTTTAGCAAGCTTAGTTTCTCACAGGAACTTAATCCTAGAATCGGTTGCACATTTTTATCCACAATCAGTAGAGATGTTTTAAACTGTTGTCCCTTATATTTCAGTGTCACTAAGCATGTATCTTTCACAGGAATTTCCTCCCCAGTGTACCCTGTAACTTTCACTTTGGCTGGATGAATTTTAGGTTCTTATAGTCTTGAAACGATATTAAATTCACCTGCGCGCCAGTATCAAGCTTAAAGTGAATGACGATCTCGTTCACAGTTAAAGGGACAATCCATTCTTTCTTTTCTGCACTGCATAGTTTAATGCAATCCACAAAGAATTCCTCTGTTTGTTTAACAGCATGCACATTGGTTGTTTCACTTTTAATTTTACAGCATTTGGCAAAGTGATTAAGTCTACCACATTTCATTCAGGTTTTACCATAAGCCAGGTACATTTTAGGATTGTGAGCATTTCCACATCTACTACACATTTCCTTATTAGACTGTGGCTTAGACTGCTTCATTCTTGAGAATGGAAGTTTGCTTGGCTCTGTTATCTGCACTACATGAACAGCACCATCAGCGTCCTTGTGTAACTTTTTGGCTTGAAATCTAGTTATTTCTGCAGATCTACACATAGTCACTGCCTTGTCTAGTGTTAGGTCTTGCTCTCTCAGCAGTCTCTCTCTGAGTCCATCATCAGGTATTCCACAGACAATACGATCTCTAATCAGTGAATCCTTTAAATCACCAAACTCACAGGATTTACTGAGTGATTGCAGCTCTGTAACATACTGATCAAATCCATCTCCAGACTTCTGATCACATGTGAAAAACGTATATCTTTCATATGTCACATTTTTCCTTGGCGCAAAGTAATCTTCAAACTTTTGCATTATAAAAGATAGCACCATATTCTGCCCCTCAGCAAACTGAAAACTATTATAAATGTCCAGCACATCCTCTCCTATCACATGGAGGAAAATGGATGCCTTAGTTTTGTCAGCCTCTGTATCAGCTCCACATGCAACAAGATATATATTAAACCTTTGCTTAAATCTTTTCCAGTTTTCAGACAAGTTACCAGACATCAGCATGCCGGTTGAAGGAGCTAGTTTATCCATGGTTACTCACTGTTTGAAGAAAGGAGCACACGGCAGGCTTTGCAGACACTGAGTATCACAGCCTTACAGACTGCTGCAGGATTCATTCACACTCTGAGAGCACTAGCAGTCCAAGTTAAACTTCTTCTGACACCATGTTTTGTTCATATGTTTGTAAATCCAGTCATCAGGACAGAGACATGTGAGTTCACTGCTGTGCTGTTTTATTCTATCACCAACTCCAGGCACACTGCACACTGGACCACCCACTTCCCAGCATCCCCCTGGTCCCAGGGACCATCACTGAAGATTCAGGCTTACACATATTAGTAAGGGAGTGTCTACAAATATGAAGCATTCTAATACACTAACATCACAGTATATACCTGTAAAGTACAGTATATGCTGTACTGTATACTGTTTACTATATATATATATATATATACACAGTATATACACTGTATCTCAACAGTCAGGTGGCACTCAGATTAATAAACAGGCAACAGACAGTTGTAAATGCAACGTTTCAAAGCAGTTTGCTTCAACCTGATGATGCAGTAAACTGCTTTGAAACATTGAATTTACAACTGCCTGTTGCCTGTTTATTCATCTGTGTGCCGCCTGACTGTTGGTATAAATTGGACCCGCTGTGTTACCTACTGTAGGAAGGCACCAGCTACGAAGGCACCAGCTACTGTATCTGATTATTAGGAGTACTGCTTGAAACACACATTTAGTTCCTCCACAATTTCTTGCACTCTCCTACAGTAAAATACAGTATGAAAAATACGAATTAATTAACAGGACAATCACAGGAAGATAAAGTGTTCCCTTTTTTCTTAACTATTACAACAAAATTGACTATTGTATACAGTAAGTCAGTTAAACATTACAGTACTGTACAGTACGTACCATGTGCATTTTGTAGGAAATGCAAATCTGGGTTGTTGTTCTCTCAAAAGCATGATAGCTCACCGTTTCTAAAGTGACTATAATGCCACTTTCCTTAAGCCATGCATGGATCTCTTTGATGCTTTTATTTTATTTTTTCATGTTGGCAATTATCTTGCTCATAGTTTTGTTGATAGTTACTAGCATGTTGTCCAACCGTAACTCCTGTATGGAGAGAAAAACATTTGTGAATACTGTAGTCTAAAATTTCCACATTTGAAAATTTGCATCGGTTTTATGATAAAAGCTAATACAGTACATGTTTACTATACAGTACCTGTTGTACAAATTTAAGTACTGAATACTGTAATGTACAGTACTTTACTGAAAAAAACACATCAGTGAAATGGACTGCAATTACTGTCCTGTATAAAACAGTTGAATAAACCTCATTGGAAGTGCATGGGCCCTGTGAGACTTACAGTGCTGTACAGCATAAGGGACGGCTGACATAAGGTACCAGCATTACATAGAGTACATGTCACTACTGTATGTAAATTCTTCAATTATTGCCTACCAGCAATGCTGCTTACTGTATATTAAATACTGTAGGCCTAGAAATGTGCGTCTCAGTACAGTAGTTAAAAAACAGGGGGCTATGGGGATAGGCGAGCTCAATGCACCATAAGATACTATACACCAGACTTAGGGGCATAGCCAGAACTTTATGGGACCCATAGCAACATTTTAAAGGGGCCCCCATCTCAATGCTTCTATGCAGCAGTTTTTTACTTTATGCCAGTATAATAGTATCCTGCAGTACTGTACTGTAGTTCATTTTCTGAACCATAGCAGAGCGTTATTTAATGTTATGCCCCATAGTAGTGCCCTAGCTTCTTTTCTGAATCATAGTAGTGAATAAGTTCACCTTACAGTACTGTACTGTATGTCACATTTCAGAGCTGCCAGTACACATTATGCCACACAGTACCCCCAATTCACATTATTATGTACTGTATAGTGCTCCCCGTTCATATTGGCACTTTGGGAATCGAACCCAGGACTCTCAGCGTGGGAGGCAAAAGCCTTCACCGCTTGCCCACGTTGCTGCATGGAAGATACACAAGTTCATGTGTAAAAGTACTGCGAGCAGCGATTTCTTCCCATTGGTGTTCGTTTATGCCGTTAGGGGACTCGGATGCTCATATAGCAAAACACGGTATTTACTACCACCTCCCCCTACCCCCATTCCACCTCCCCCTTTTCCCTTGGGAGCCTATACAGTTCATACAGTAGACAGGGAGGGAGGTCAGGTTACAATAAATGTACAAAACAATACTACAGTACACTGTATATGAAAATTAGATAGAGAACTGCAGTCGCTTTGATAGGTGTGTAAATGGTACAGTAGCAGTGATCCCTTCTCATAAATTACAGCATAGATTCTCTGACACTGATGATCTACAGTACTGTGTTGCTTGAACAGTTAATTGTATCAGGATACACTCATTTATATTTATTGATATGTCTACCGGTGCTCATTACCGCTGTGTATTTTAGATAGCAGAATCAACCGCTCCTGCAAACTTACTCTGACTTATGTGAAACATGTGTGCACCCTTCCATTGAATGTATTACAATGGATTACAAAGACTAAAAAAAAATGATCACGGGCGGCAGCCATTTTGTCAACTTGCTATGCGATCGAGTCCAATATATCGTAATGTGCATAGCGCTCGCCTATCCCTATCGCCCCAGCTTTGGCCTGCTTTATGTAAAACTTGTGTGCACACTTCTATTGAATGTGAAAGTATAGTACAGTACAATAGATACAAAAATAAAAAAATTAATAAAGTTTCTGGAAAAAATTAACATGCATTTGCACTTTGGGAATCGAACCCGGGACTCTAAGTATAGGGCGCTGCACACTTCACCACTCGGACACCTCGCCTAATAGCAACTACACAAGCTCATGTGTAAATGTACTGTAAGCAGTGAGCCCTCCCCCTTGGTTTTTGTGCAGGGGACTTGGACGCTCATATTGGACATGTCATCATACTGTATCCTTATCGTTAATGGACCATACTGTAGTTTGTAACACGTTCTACAGTATATCATGATTTGCGTCTATATAAACTACAGTATTGCTTATTGCGTCTGAGTCTGTATACACTAACACGGCAAAGGACAAGTGTTTTAACACGTTCATTTGCATCTCTATAAACTTTTTTCTTTTTACTCTCTCCATCTGACCATTGGTCTGTGTGTACAGTATGCAGTATGTACATTCATCACTGACCATTTGCAAAAACTTGTAGATCAATCCGCCGCTATTTGCTCTAAAGTACTGGATTAGTGGAGCACTAGCCACCCAGTGGTGGAGATGTGTATTGCATGCTGAGTATGTAGTCGTGCCTCAATGCGCCTGTCCGTGATTGAACTCAGCAACCTAAGCTATCACCTAGGCGTGACTAAACCTCCGTCTAGGCGCAGAGACAGCCAAGATAACAGAGGACCCATCTGTATATATATATATATATAGATAGATAGATAGATAGATAGATAGATAGATAGATATAGATACAGTTGTGCTCATAAGTTTACATACCCTAGCAGAATTTGTGATTTTCTGGCCCTTTGTCAGAGAATATGAATGATAACTGACAAACTTTTCTTTCACTCATGGTTAGTGGTTGGGTGAAGCCATTTATTGTCAAACAACTGTGTTTACTCTTTTTAATTCATAATGACAACAGAAACTACCCAAATGACCCTTATCAAAAGTTTACATACCCCAGTTCTTAATACCGTGTATTGCCCCCTTTAACATCAATGACAGCTTGAAGTCTTTTGTGGTAGTTGTGGATGAGGCTTTTTATTTTCTCAGATGGTAAAGCTGCCCATTCTTCTTGGCAAAAAGCCTCCAGTTCCTGTAAATTCTTGGGCTGTCTTGCATGAACTGCAAGTTTGAGATCTCCCCAGAGTGGCTCAATGATATTGAGGTCAGGAGACTGAGATGGCCACTCCAGAACCTTCACTTTATTCTGCTGTAGCCAATGACAGGTTGACTTGGCCTTGTGTTTTGGATCATTGTCATGTTGGAACGTCCAAGTACATCCCATGCGCAGCTTCCGGGCTGATGAGCGCAAATTTTCCTCCAGTATTTTCTGATAACATGCTGCATTCATCTTGCCATCAATTTTGACCAAGTTTCCAGTGCCTTTGTAGCTCACACATCCCCAAAACATCATCGATCCACCTCTGTGTTTCACAGTAGGAATGGTGTACCTTTCATCATAGGCCTTGTTGACCCTCTCCAAATGTAACGTTTATGGTTGTGGCCAAAAAGTTCAATTTTGGTCTCATCACTCCAAATGACTTTGTTCCAGAAGTTTTGAGGCTTGTCTCTGTGCTGTTTGGAGTATTGTAAGCGGGATGCTTTGTGGCATTTGCGTAGTAATGGCTTTCTTCTGGCGACTTGACCATGCAGACCATTTTTCTTCAAATGCCTCCATATTGTGCCTCTTGAAACAACCACACCACTTTTTTTCAGAGAGTCCTGTATTTCAGCTGAAGTTATTTGTGGATTTTTCTTTGCATCACGAACAATTTTCCTGGCAGTTGTGGCTGAAATTTTTGTTGGTCTACCTGACCGTGATTTGATTTCCACAGAATCCCTCATTTTCCACTTCTTAATTAGAGTTTGAACACTGCTGATTGGCATTCTCAATTGCTTGGATATCTTTTTATATCCCTTTCCTGATTTATACAGTTCAATTACCTTTTCCCGCATATCCTTTGACAATTCTTTTGCTTTCCCCATGACTCAGAATCCAGACACGTCAGTGCAGCACTGGATGAAAGATGCAAGGGTCTTTCAAGAGTCCAGAGACTCACTGACCATTTATACACACACACTGATTACAAGCAAACAGATCACAGGTGAGGATGGTTACCTTTAGTAGCCATTCAAACCCGTTTGTGTCAACTTGTGTGCATGTTAACAGGCCAAAATCTCCAGGGTATGTAAACTTTTGATCAGGGTCATTTGGGTAGTGCCTGTTGTCATTATGATTTAAAAAGAATAAACACAGTTGTTTGACAATAAATGGCTTCACCCAAACACTAACCATGAGTGAAAGAAAAGTTTGTAAGTTATCATTCATATTCTCTGACAAATGGCCAGAAAATCACAAATTCTGCTAGGGTATGTAAACTTATGAGCACAACTGTATATATATATATATATATATATATATATATATATATATATATATAGATATGTAGTAATTACAAATGTACCTGATGACTGCGCTTAATAGGGGCTGCACCCCTAGAATAACCATTTTGCCAGTTCAGGGTTCAAAATAAACATACACAACAAGATTCAGAGTGCGCACAAAAACAATATAAAATTAATTAAAAACAATATCCAATTGTCATTAGGAATGAACCAGCATTCATTGTAACTAAATACAATAATTTATTATAAACAAATTGGTAAGACAAATATGACCCCTATAGGGTCATATTGGGTGATATTGCAAATCAACTGGAAACCCGCTTGACAATCCATGATATTTATGATCCATTTCAATCAGGATTCAGGAGAAGACATAGCACTGAAACAGCCCTGGTGTGTGTGTTAAATGATCTTCTGATGGCAAAAGACAGAGGTGACTGTTCAATATTAATCCTTCTGGATCTCTCTGCAGCATTTGATACCGTGGACCATGGGCTTCTGATTGAGCGACTGATACATTTCTGTGGTCTGGATGGCACAGTCCTAAGCTGGTTCAAATCATTTCTCACAGGCAGGTCACAGAGAGTATCATCTGGATTATACTCATCACCACCAGTGCCATTGCCATGTGGTGTCCCACAAGGTTCTATACTATGCCCCATGCTTTTTGCAGTATACATGCTCCCATTGGGCGAAATAATCAGGTGCCATGGCCTGGTCTACCACTGCTATGCAGATGATACACAACTGTACTTGTTCTTTGCTCCGGGCACTGATAACCCAATAGCAACCCTAAATGGCTGTCTAGCTGAACTACAGGAGTGGATGAGCGCCAGTTGGCTGCGACTGAACCCGGATAAAACAGAGGTCCTTGTGATACGACTGCAACATCAAAGGACAAGACTGCAGCATAGCCAACCAACTGGAATGTATCTGTTAAGTGCCTTGAGTCCTATTGGAGAAAGAGCGCTATATAAATAAAATTATTATTATTATTATTATTATTATTATTATTATAACAATATTTCTGGGGCTTGTTGTTCTTAAAGAAGATAGTTCTGATTCCAAGGCGTTTTGTCCTTAATAGGAGTTCATCAGGGGATGCCAAAAGTGAGTCATTAGAAAGAAGGTGATCAGGAAATTCACAAGGAACTCAATTAGTTGATCAATTCCCAATAAGTGAGGCAGTCCTTATCTTTGAATAGTATAATATACCAACGGTACAGTTTGGTATAATGAAGTACTCCTTGGGGAGAAGATGGTCAAGAAAGTGACCTCTCTTCAATTGGTGACGGGTTTCGTAATCAGTATGATAATAGTCTAGCTTCCCAAAGGTGTATATCTGTCTCCTCCAAAATTAAAAGTCAATACTATTCAGAGATAAGGACTGCCTCACTTATTGGGAATTGATCAACTAATTGAGTTCCTTGTGAATTTCCTGATCGCCTTCATTCTAAGGACTCTCTTTTGGTATCCCCTGATGAAGTCTTATTAAGGACGAAACGCATTGGGATCAGAACTATCTTCTTTAAGAAAAACAAGCCCCAGAAATATTGTTATAGGGGTCATATTTGTCTTGCCAATTTGTTTATAATAAATTATTGTATTTAGTTACAATGATTGCTGGTTCATTCCTAATGACAATTGGATATTGTTTTTAATTATTTTTATATTGTTTTTGTGTGCACTCTGAATCTTGTTGTGTGTGTATATATATATATATATATATACAAACAAGATTTATCAGTCTTTGCGCACCATGTCCATCCGGATTTAGAGTATGTCTGTTTCTCACTGTGCCGCTCAATCCTGCTCCGAGCCACCAGAGTGAATGAATTGGATGCTAAACAAAGGGTCGGAGAGCGCACAATCAGTATATGATTTTATGTAAGAAATAAAAACGGTACATATCCACATACATTGAGGTTTAAAAGTAACTGCTCAGGACACTGTTTAGTCCAGGACCAGACCATCACTCCTCCGATCACATGGGGAAACTCTCTCACCGGCTCCGGACCCAGCGGATGACGTCACAACGTCCACATTGTCTTAGCCACATCCAACGCGTTTCGTCCTATCGGCACTGACGAAGTCCCTGATAGGACAAAACGCGTTGGTGTGGCTAAGACAATGTGGACATTGCAACATCATCTGCTGGGTCCGCAGCCAGTGAGAGAGTATCCCCGTGTGATCGGAGGAGTGACGGTCTGGTCCTGGACTAAACAGTGTCCTGAGCAGTTACTTTTAAACCTCAATGTATGTGGATATGTACCATTTTTATTTCTTACATAAAATCGTATACTGAATTGTGCGCTCTTCATCCCTTTGTTTAATATATATATATATATATATATATATATATATAGTCCACAGCAGCCGGCACTCCTACTCTTAGAAAACAGCAGGTCCCCGTGCCAGTGTAATCCAGCATACACTCCTCAAAAATCACGGCACTGGAGACTGATTGAATGAAGCAACATCACTTGTATTATAGGTAGACGCACATTTCGGAGCTACAGCTCCGTCCTCAATACCATACAAGATAAGAATACCAACAACAAACATACATTTAAATACCTGTATAGGTCCCACCGATCACCACCGCCATCCACCTGGATCCCGTTCACGGCCGCCGCATTCCCTTCCGCTCCTGACGTCATGTTGCCATGGCAATGCACAGCTTGCGCGTCACCAGCCCCACTGTCTACGGAGCAGGAAGCGCCCGGTGCTTCAGCTCCAGAACCGGTTCCTACGGTGCTTGCAGCTAGAGCCTGGCAGGGACCAATAACAAAAAAACAATGACAAAACCATAACATAAAACATAAACAAACACTTGAAATGTTTAAGAAACACTTGAAATGTTTAAAAAAACATCAATAACAAACTACCACTACTCTATATAGACCACTCAAAACTTGTAATAAATATTATTAGATACAGTTCCCATGTACAGAAAACTGCACCCCGTAACCGAATTACAACCATCGTAGATAAGAGTTGGATGACAAACACATGCTGTCCAGTTATTTTATTGTAATGCTTGGTCTATTGATTGATTTATTTTGATCACATCTGTTCATCACTATGGAAACAATAATGACTAGTAACAGAGCAGAAAGAGTGCACTGTACAGTAAAATAATTGTGAAGTCCAATCAGCTTACTTGGAGTTCAAAAGTCCAAAGATTTATTTGTACAAAGAAATACAAAGAGTACTGCCAATACAATGCTCGTGCGCTCTTGGCACCAACACAAGGTTTCAATTCTGAACACACTGACTTCCAAGGCCCTGTGCGGTACAATTTACACATATTAAACAATATAGGAGTAACCTTAGAAACACACCATGCGGCTTAGATAAACTGGTCACTACACAATAGCTTACAGGTAAAAACAATGCATTAGGTCAAACTTACAACCTCTTGCTTGTCATCGCTGTCGTATCCATGTGTGCCTACAGTTACATACATTTACATCGATGCCCCATTGTGTACAAGTCACAGCATGCGAGTCATGAGAAACCAGGGGCATGTGTATGTTCGCACCTGCAATTCATATGCATTGTATTGGAAACCTGCTGGGGCGAGCATACGCAGCTTGTCACAGCATAGCGTTGCTACGATTCATATGACCATGCATATGCAGTGTGGCAATGATGTTACAGGACACATCTATATGTCCTCAGCAGGGGCATTTTAAAAGAGGATTGGGCCCCTGTTTAGTCTCCAGGTGGGCTCCCTCCTCGGCGTTGTGCTGGACTCTACTGTGCATGCACAGGTCTCTGGAAACATAGCGTCCTCATGTTCCGGAGACCAGTTTCACTACTGCGCATGTGTAGCAGCTATTTTGGCTGCGATTTTTGCTGCAGCTGCAGCGCCCAATGTGGGACTCCAGAAAGGTGAGTATTAAAACATGGGTGCAGTGTATGCGGTGTGAACCCCCCCCCTCCCCCCCCCCCCGGATCCAGGGGTCCCTATGCACCGCACACATTGCACCCATTATAGAAATGCCAATGTTCCACGTGATTGCCACTCAATGGCAAAGTGGCAGGTACAATAGTTTACCATTGAATACAGGTTCTTATTGGAAGCATATGCATGTAACAAACAAGCCGCAACTACAAGCGGCGTTGCATAAAACAAATCAGCGTTTACTTACAATATCAAATATATTTTCGTACAAGAAATTGCAGTTCGTTATTTGCGCACAGTGTTACTGTATGTGGCAAGTTGCACAATGATCATAAATAGGGCCGGCGCAAGATCTCTCTGCACCCTAAGCAAAGCTTCAGCCTAGCGCCCCTTAACCTGCAAACCTCTGCAAATTTTTTCACTTTGTTCACAGTATATTTAACTTTAAAAGTACTTCAGTGCCGTCTATTCTTTATATACTGTAAAATACTGTATATGGGGTCTGGTGGGGATAATTAATTGGGGTTGGGTATGTGATGCCACGGTCAAAATACCGACAGTGGCATCCTGACCACCATAATACCAACATTTTCAATGAAATTAATTAACCTTACACTAACCCTTCCTCCCCACAGCCTAACCCTAACCCTCGCCAGCATATTACAATTCAGGATGCCGACTGTTGGGATTCCGGCGTCAGCATTCTGAATGCTGGTATGCCAACATCCCTTTAATTGCATGTGTATACATACATACTGTATATACGCACAGACATACATATATTTGTATGCTCCTTATGGTGTTCCGTCCCCCCATCTGTAAGTTCATTACTGACCTGCATACAGAGAAATCCTTTAGTTTTTTGCTGGATAATTTCAGTGGTGCTTTCCAGTGGTCGGCGCCCCTAGGCAGCCGCCAAGCTGTCTAATGATAGAGCCGACTCTGATCATAAAGAATACAAACGCTAATATACAATAATGGGTGATATTTAAAAGGAGTATTCAAGTGCATGGAAAATGATAAAATATTATTTAAACATACAGAGAGGTTTTTTTATTATTGTACTTCAGTTTTTTTTTAAGTAGAGTAATTTTTATTCAGAAGAAAATGTCAGATACAGATAACGCATGATGCACAGAACAACAAAGATATCAAAGACTCGTAGTACCACAGTGTGGAGCAGACACAGATTATAGACATTACAGCGTATCATTGAAAGTATCATATAACAAACATTACATCCAGAATGATCCATAGGACATAGACTACCACAATCAATATAAAGAGTTAGCGAAATCTGTATGCAATATATGAAACAACATTTAACATTTTATGTGTTATACATTCACTTGCGTATTGTACTTCAGTTTTAATATTTGACTTAAACAAGTGTACTGCTAACAGAGTGCAATGTCTTCCCTACCCCTACATCAAAGAAAGACCCTCCACCAATCAGCAGAAAGCTTGCTTCTTCCTAATCGTACTAAACATGAGTATCAGGTTTAGGAATTAAAGAGGATGATTGTTATTGGTGGAGGGATTCCCTTTGATGTAAGGGAGGTTGAGATGCTCTCTGAACAGAACATGACTAAGAGCACTGTCATGGACCTGTCTCAATAGGAGGATATGTGGAGTAGTGTCAGCATGTTTATGAGGTTGCTGACAGATAGACCATGATGGAGAAAGTATTTAACTGTTCATAAAAAAGGGAGAAGAACATAATATGTAATATACGTTACATACACACAGGCCACAAAAAATGCAAACAATCATTTTTCTATGATACAGAACCTTTAACTTAACTCTTTCCATGAAAGAATAATAGGGAAATCCAGTCAGGCTGTTGAGTGCAAGGTGTCTTTTTGTAGTGTTAAAGTGGGTACACTCTAGGCGTTACACACCACGAGCGATATTGCCTAGTGTTTCCCTTCCTTTTCTGGGCCACTGACAGTGTGCATACACACTATGCAATATCGCAAATGATATTGCACAGTGACGTCATGACGCAGCCGGCCCGAACATGCAACTCCTGACAATTTTTTCAGATTGAGCTGCATGTACAGCCAACAGTAGGGTCGTTAATGAACCCCGGGAGTGCACATCATGCATTGTTTGCAGCATACACACTGGACCATATTGTAAACAATATCACTCAGGAGGGTAAAAATGAGCGATATTGTTGACAGTATCACCCAGTGTGTATGCACCTTTAGTATTACCTTCTTAAGTCCTGAGCATAACGATTCAATGGCAATTAAATGGATCTATGCAGAGAGAAAAACATTTCTTGTGCACTTGGGAAATAATGAACAACTGGGAGTCTGGAAATTAGATGCAGCTGAAAACTATTTGAATTATGAATAATATTAAGTTATTGGTCAGCACTTCACAAGTAACTAGTAATAGTCTCAAAAATAGCAGTGAGAATAACATTATAGCCATTCCAAATGGACGCATGGAGAACCTTAGTGAAAATGACAAATGAGAGTAAGCGCTGAAACAGGATATACATTAAGGGCCTGATTCGAGTGTATGCCCAAAGGAACTGTTGCAATTGTTAGAGACGGTATTATAAATGTGGCAGAAAAGTGCTGGGCGCTCCTGGGTGGTGACTGGAAGATGGCTACTAGTGCATGAAAGGATGGTCCTCTCAGTGGGCGTGTTATGGGAGTGTCACGGGCACATCAACACCACCGACAGCATTCCGAGGTGTACACAGACGCAGACATAGGAGGCCATGGTCAAACAGAAAAACTGCATCTGCCATAGGGCTGGTCAAGTTTTAATGATGTGACCTATGGTGGTGTACATGGGCACACCAATCTTTATTACAGGGTATGGCCACTAAAGTGGCCATCTCAGTCCTTGCATATTCGGCCGAACAAATGTACACTTGCAGATGGGAAACCGCCAATAGATGCTGCTGAGTGCGCTTTTGTGTGTGACGCATAATCAGCCTCTAAGTGCTGAGGATATACTACAAACTTAGTATCTCCTAACCTGAAGTTGCAGAATTGTACTAAATGCTAATAGCACTAGTAAGTATAAAACTGCAAGTGTCATCTATTGTCAGATTATGACTCTGCAATGGCATTTCACTGCATATAAATGTGCAGCTTTGTTGTAGACATTGACTAAAATATATTTAATCTGTGCTAAATAAAAATAAATCACTATTCCAGAATGGATGCCACTTGAACGTAAAGCTGGAGACATGTTTAAATTTATAGTGACCTCAAGACCAAGGGGTTGATGTATCAAGCAGTGAAAAGAGTGGAGAAGTGGGCCAGTGGAGAAGTTGCCTTTAGCAACCAATCAAATTTGAGGAAGCATTTGTCAAGTACATTCTATAAAATTACATGTAGACACTGATTGATCATTTTAAGTAGCTTTAAGGTTTAACTCTGTGGTGCCGGAAAATAGAAAAATTGAATAGTCTGTACTTCAGAAAGAGGAGTTTAACAGTCCTTACATGCCACCATCGGCCACACCATCAAAACTTGGACCAGTCCAATTGCAGGTGCAGGTTATTCATCTAACCATGGCCAGTTCTGCACTGCCTCTTATTTGTCCAGCTATGGAGTTCCCTGGCTATGATTCACTATTAATCTCAAGTATTTAGCTTCTTGCATACCCAAAGCACAATTATTCTGGTTAGCACTTAAGCCATTAGCAGGTAATGTTTCTAGTACAGCCTCAACCTTTGGGAAATGAAATTCCCAGTCCTGGGTATGGATGATAACATCATCCAAGTAAGTCGAGACACAAGCACTATGATGTTGATGAACCTTGACCATGACCCACTGGAAAGTAGCCTGAACCTTGTGCAAAGCTTGTTCAGGGTAGTGAATGCTTTTATAAGTTCAAGGGTGGTTAAGTAATGAATGCAGGCCAGATTCTCAAATAACTCATTGACCCAAGGCATGGGTTAGCCAGCAAACCAATAGACCTCATTTAGTTTGTGGAAATCATTACAGAAACATATGCTTCCATCGCTTTTGGAAACCAATTCAATCAGACTGTTCCATTCGCTGCTGGATTCTTTCACCATATCCAACTCTAGCATTTTCTGCACTTTCATTTTAACTGCCATCCATCTCAATTTAGGGATACAATATAGTTTTACCTTAATGACTTCTTCAGGAGTGGTGATGATGTGTTCTATCAGAATGGTACAACTTGGTTTTGTTGTACCATTTCATCAGCTTGTTGTCTCTGATCAGAAGAGTTGACCCTATCAGCATCTTTGCCTGCACAACTACGGTGCACCAGAGTTCAGAAGATTGACATGGTAGATCTTTTTTTTCCTTCCTACTACCAACCTGCCTGATTTTGACTGGCACCACAGCTTTGATTATTTCATACAGATCTTGCCAGCAATACAGCAAGAGGGTGTCCCAGTCTATTTTCCTTTGGACCACTGCCTTCCTTTTCGTATGCTTCAGTGTTCTATTGATGTGTTGCTCCAGATCACGAATCTGTGGCTTGTAAACTGATATCTTCACCTTTAACAACTTATCAACTTCATAAAATTTTACATAAAGGGGGTACCTTGGTATGTTAGTATTTCCTTTGGATTTCACAACGATAAATTCCTTAGCAATTGTGCTTGTTTTAATGTCTAGGTATACTAGGACATACTATTATCCCCTAGCTACCTTTATTATTGGGCCAACTAAATCCATGCCTATACATTAAGTGGGAACTTGATTAAGGACAAGGGGTACTGTTAGGGTCTCCTGCTCTGTGCTGCCACGTCGTCATGGCAACCGGGAGACAAGTGCTAGCGGAGTAACCTGAGCGTAGCTGATACTCTGGTTCGGGTCTTTTGCTGTGCAGTGGTTACAGGCTCTGTGCACGGCAGGGGATCCGGTGCTGGTTTTTGTGCTCACAGTCTGTGAGGTCTGAGTGGGGCGTGGACAGCACCTGCTATATAAACCCTCTTCTCAGGTTAGGCAGATGCTGCTGAATCTTTGTTGGTTAGTCAGTTCCTGAAAGCTAGCTAGTACTGTGTAAACTTTGTATTTGTTTGTTGCTTACTGCAAATAGGCCTTGGGATTTGGTATTACACTCTGCCAATCCAGACTTAGCAGTAAGACTGGAGTCAGTCATTTAACCTGCTGGGGTTCTTTTGCTACTCTGTGAACCTAGCAAGTTTGCGGCTGTATTCTCAGACTTGCCTGCCAAAATCCTTTCTCACTGTGCAAGGTGTTCAGGTGTCAGTTTAGTGGCAGTAAGCTGAACCAGTGCACTGCAAGTGAAGACTAGGATTGTGGAGACTCTCCTTGTGTCTATTATTCCATCTCTGACCAAGGAGTTTACTGCCACACCCGTTGGTAACCCTTTAGGGTTTTGCTGTTGCCCTTAGCAACAGCATTTCTCGCTTCTTTCCATCTGAGCATTCCTAATACTAGGGAGACACCCAGTTTCTTAGCCTTTGGGCTTCTCTGTTCACTTTGTGTTTATTTTGTTACCCTATCACCTTCTGTGTATGTAATGTCATATTCCCCAGTCTGTCTGTGAGTTCATTTGTTTTGCATCCCTCTCCGTTCAGACACCAGTACATTCCTGCTGACACTGGTGTGCATAACATATTCAGCAGCCTAATACTCCTGTTGAAATTTTGTGGGAATATGGAGCATACCCCTCAAAATACTTTGCAACAGGTGGTCGATCAGGTGCAGGTCCTGACTCGACAATTTAATGATTTGTCCATTAAAATGCACACCTCGCAGGCCGCTGGCGGAGCTCCCGCAGCAGCAGTACCTTCAGGGGTTAAGGAGCCGAAAGTAAATCTCCCGGATCGTTTTTCTGGAGATCGCTCGCAGTTCTTTTGTTTCAAGGAGAGCTGCAAGCTATATTTCCAGCTTAGGCCTCAGTATTCTGGGTCGGAGATTCAGCGGGTGGGCATAGTGATTTCCTTGCTACAAGGAGACCCACAGGTCTGGGCATATGGGTTGCAGCCTGACTGTCCATCGCTTAAAAGTGTTGATGCTTTTTTTACGGCACTGGGCATGTTGTATGATGACCCTGACAAGACGGCCTCAGCCGAGGCTCAGATTTCGATCCTTAAGCAAGGGCGAAGGCCAGTTGAGGTTTATTGTATGGAGTTTCAGAGGTTGGCCCATGATACCCAGTGGAATGACCCAGCCCTGAGACACTAGTACCGAAGAGGTCTTTCTAACCAGTTAAAAGACCAACTGGTACAATATCCCTTGCCTGATAGCTTGGATCAGCTCATGCAGTTATCCATTCGGGTGGATAGACGGCTGAGAGAGCGCAGGCTTGAAAGGGAGACCGAGGTTTCCTTCTTTCCCAAGGGAACCTCAGACTCTGAGGAATTTTCCGAGGAGCCTATGCAGATTGGGGCTACCCGCCTCTCCTCGTGTGAGAAGACGCGGAGGAGACAACAGGGGTTATGTTTGTACTGTGGGAATAAAGGTCATGTGGTAGTATCATGCCCAGAAAAGCCGGAAAACTTCAGGGCCTGAGGGTGATGGGAAATATCCTGTCAGGCCAGAAGTCAGAATTTCCCAAGAAGACTTTTATCATTCCGGTGACCTTGAAGATCCTCGGTCAAACTGTCAAGACTGAGGCCTTTGTGGACAGTGGGGCCGACGGGGTTTTTATGGACCGCCAATTCGCCCTGAAACACTCTGTTCCCTTAGTACCCTTGGCATCGGAAATTGAGATTTGTGGGTTAAACGGGGAACCATTATCCCAGGGTAAAATTACCTCTTGCACTAGCCAGATTTCTTTGTTTATTGGAGCCACACACTCTGAAAAATTGTCCTTTTATGTGACTGTCTGTACTTTTGCCCCATTGGTGTTGGGGTTACCCTGGTTAAGGGCCCACAATCCTCAATTTGACTGGGTCTCTGGGGAGATTCTTAGTTGGGGTACTGATTGTTTCAGGAGTTGCTTGAGCCTTCCAGTCAGGCTTTCGCAGCTAAGTTTGCCAGGATTGCCAGAATGTTATGCAGATTTTGCGGACGTGTTCTCCAAAAGAGTTGCAGAGGTACTACCTCCCCATCGCCCCTATGACTGTGCCATTAATTTGTTGCCGAATGCTAAGCTTCCCAAGAGCAGGTTGTACTCCCTGTCACGTCCTGAGACTCAGGCTATGGCAGAGTACATTCAGGAGAACTTGGCTAAGGGATTTATCAGACCTTCACAGTCTCCAGTTGGGTCGGGGTTTTTCTTTGTGGGTAAAAAGGACGGTTCGTTGCGACCCTGCATCGACTTCAGGGAATTGAACCGTATCACGATTAAAAACTCATACCCACTGCCTCTCATTTCGGTCTTGTTTGACCAGCTTCGTACGGCCACCATTTTTTCTAAGATTGACCTACGTGGTGCGTACAATCTAATCCGAATAAGAGAGGGGGATGAATGGAAGACTGCCTTTAATACCCACTCAGGGCACTATGAATATTTGGTGATGCCTTTTGGGCTCTGTAATGCCCCGGCAGTCTTCCAGGACTTCATGAACGATGTGCTCAGGGAATATTTGGATAGATTCTTAGTTGAATACTTAGATGACATCCTAATCTTCTCCCATTCCCTGGAGGAACATCGGAAGCATGTACGCTTAGTCCTCCAGAAACTCAGAGACCACCGGTTTGGGGCGAAGCTGGAGAAGTGCGAATTTGAAGTTCAGCAAATCGCATTTCTAGGATATATTATCTCTCCAGAAGGTTTCCAAATGGAGGGTTCCAAGGTACAGGCAGTCCTGGATTGGGTGCAGCCCACTAGTTTGAAGGCGCTTCAGCGTTTTCTGGGCTTTGCGAATTTTTATAGACGATTTATCGCTGGATTTTCGTCTATAGTGGCGCCCTTGGTGGCACTCACTAAGAAAGGGGCGGATGTTGCTCACTGGTCTTGTGAGGCCAAAGCGGCTTTTGCCCGTCTCAAAAGGGCATTTGTCTCGGCCAAGGTGCTGCGACACCCAGATCCAGAGCGTCCTTTTGTGGTGGAGGTGGATGCCTCTGAGATGGGTATTGGGGCAGTGCTCTCTCAGATGGGGGTGTCTGATAATCGCCTTCATCCCTGTGCTTACTTTTCCCGTAAATTTTCGCCTGCCGAGATGAATTATGACGTGGGTAACCGGGAATTGTTGGCTATTAAGGATGCACTCGAGGAGTGGAGACACTGGCTTGAGGGGGCTAAGTTTGTGGTCTCAATTCTCACCGACCATAAGAATTTGGCATATTTAGAGTCAGCGAAGCGCCTCAATGCCAGGCAGGCACGATGGGCTTTGTTTTTTGCTCGCTTTAATTTTTTGATAACATATCGCCCTGGGTCAAAAAACATCAAGGCTGATGCGCTCTCGCTGAGTTTTGCTCCAATCCAGGAGACCACCGAGGAGCCATTGCCCATTGTGTCCCCATCATGTATTAAAGTGGGCATTACCCAGGACCTCTTGTCATTAGTCCTTAGAGCACAGGAGCAGGCTCCTCCAGACCTTCCGGTAGGTCTTTTGTTTGTGCCTCCTAGGTTAAGACAGCGAGTGTTCCTGGAATTCCATGCCAAGAAGTCGGCAGGTCACCCGGGTATTGCCAGAACTCGGGAGTTGCTATCTAGGGCGGTGTGGTGGCCCTCGGTGGCTAGGGATGTGGATCAGTGGGTTCGGGAATGTGACATCTGTGCCCGAAATAAGACTCCTAGAGGGGTTCCTGTTGGCCCATTACATCCACTCTCTATTCCATCTAAGCCACAGACCCACATTTCAATGGATTTTGTGGTGGACTTGCCCAAATCCACGGGGATGACAGCCATCTGGGTTGTCGTTGACAGGTTTTCGAAGATGGCGCACTTCGTTCCATTGGTTGGGCTGCCATCGGCCAGATGCCTGTCTGAATTATTTATGCTGCATGTTGTGCGCCTCGACGGGTTGCCACTTGATGTGGTCTCTGACCGCGGATCCCAGTTTGTGGCCAAATTCTGTAGGGCATTTTGTTCCGATCTCCAGATTTCTGTCAGCTTGTCGTCAGGCTACCATCCGCAGTCTAATGGGCAGACTGAAAGGGTGAACCAGTCCTTGGAGCAGTTCCTCAGGTGTTATGTCTCCAAGTGTCAGACTGACTGGGTGGCTCATCTGTCCATGGCGGAGTTTGCCTATAACAACGCGGCTCACTCTGCTACAGGGATCTCTCCCTTCCTTTGTGTGTATGGGCATCATCCTAAGGCCAATTCTTTTGACCCCCTGGACTCCACGCCTGGTGGTTCCTCTGTGGTTTCGGTCCTTAGAGGTATTTGGAGGAAAGTGAAGAAAGCCCTTGTGTCTGTGTCATTAGTGACCAAAAGGGTTTTTGATAAGCGGAAGAGACCCTGCAGCTTCAAATTAGGAGACTTCGTCTGGTTGTCTACCAAGAATTTGAAGTTGAGACAGCCATCTCATAAGTTAGGCCCCCGGTTCATCGGTCCTTATAAGATCACTAGGGTTATCAAACCGGTGGCATTTCAGTTAGATCTACCCCGTTCTTTGGGTATCAATAAAACATTTCATTGTTCCCTTTCAAAACGGGCGATTAGTAATCCTTCTTCCAGTGGAAGACCTTCCCCTCTTCGGATACGTGGCCAGAGGGAGTTTGTTGTTGAAAGGATTCTTGACTCCAAGATGGATCGGGGTCGGCTGTCATTTTTGGTGCACTGGAAAGGGTATGGCCCGGAGGAGCGGTCGTGGGTGCGCAGTTGTGATCTTCATGCCCCCAGACTGTTACGCTCTTTCTTCTCGCAGTTCCCCGATAAACCCGGTGGTAGGGGTTATTTGACCCCTCGTCAGAGGGGGGGTACTGTTACGGTCTCCTGCTCTGTGCTGCCACGTCGTCATGGCAACCGGGAGACAAGTGCTAGCGGAGTAACCTGAGCGTAGCTGATACTCCGGTTCGGGTCTTTTGCTGTGCAGTGGTTACAGGCTCTGTGCACGGCAGGGGATCCGGTGCTGGTTTTTGTGCTCACAGTCTGTGAGGTCTGAGTGGGGCGTGGACAGCACCTGCTATATAAACCCTCTTCTCAGGTTAGGCAGATGCTGCTGAATCTTTGTTGGTTAGTCAGTTCCTGAAAGCTAGCTAGTACTGTGTAAACTTTGTATTTGTTTGTTGCTTACTGCAAATAGGCCTTGGGATTTGGTATTACACTCTGCCAATCCAGACCTAGCAGTAAGACTGGAGTCAGTCGTTTAACCTGCTGGGGTTCTTTTGCTACTCTGTGAACCTAGCAAGTTTGCGGCTGTATTCTCAGACTTGCCTGCCAAAATCCTTTCTCACTGTGCAAGGTGTTCAGGTGTCAGTTTAGTGGCAGTAAGCTGAACCAGTGCACTGCAAGTGAAGACTAGGATTGTGGAGACTCTCCTTGTGTCTATTATTCCATCTCTGACCAAGGAGTTTACTGCCACACCCGTTGGTAACCCTTTAGGGTTTTGCTGTTGCCCTTAGCAACAGCATTTCTCGCTTCTTTCCATCTTAGCATTCCTAATACTAGGGAGACACCCAGTTTCTTAGCCTTTGGGCTTCTCTGTTCACTTTGTGTTTATTTTGTTACCCTATCACCTTCTGTGTATGTAATGTCATATTCCCCAGTCTGTCTGTGAGTTCATTTGTTTTGCATCCCTCTCCGTTCAGACACCAGTACATTCCTGCTGGCACTGGTGTGCATAACAGGTACCATATAGTCTGGTTTTGGACAGGACAGGACAGCACTTTATTGCCATGAAAATCCTTGACCAATTAAACCTCAGTATTATCCTCTCATGAGTCTTATCTTGCCCTATGTGTCCTCCACAAAGATGTGTATGTGCACCCTTTACGATCAATGGTATAAAAACTGTCACCAATGATAGCTGGACAGTTTTATTTTGCACATTACTCTATAAGTTGTTTTTGATAATGTAAAATGGTAAACCACTTGCTGGGTGAGCAGTTTTCTCAATCCCATTAATCTGCAACACATTTTTAAAGACATTTTCAAGTGTGGCTTCATTAAGTTGATAAAGTCCAAAGTCTTTTAATGAAAACCCCAGTGGATGTACTAACCACTCCTCATCAGGGGCTGGAGAACCTCATCCAAGCCACACCTGCCAAAGTTGCTGTAACTTGGTTTATTCCCCGGAGCTGTTGACACTTATTACTCTGAAGCTTCCAAGAAGACTTTGAAGGACCACATACATTAAGGATAACAGGTTCATTTTGGTGTCCACTTATTCATGACCCTCAAGCAGTTCTTTCAAGATAGGTCTTTCAATCTGTGTTTTGATTGTCAACCTGTCCAATTGTCTTGGTGGACCTTTTTAAATAGAAGAAAATCTCTGTTAATATAGGAGTTTGGGAGCAATGGGTGGCCACCTCCATGTGACTGTCTCCTCCTTGATGATGACTGTCAGGAGAGTTAAGAACCTGTACTTTGGGCAACCCAGTGGCTATAGTTTTGGGAACAACTGAGCTGGAGACCAAATTCGGCATGTTCTCATAATCTATCAGAGACAGGACTCAGAGCCGGCCCTAGGTATAGGCAAACTAGGCAATTGCCTAGGGCATCTGGTATGCCTAGGGGCATCAGCAGCTTCTGCTGATTAAAATGATATGCGGCATGCCTATATTCTGTGTGTAGCATTTCGTACGCAGATACAGCCACAGTCGCACACAGCATATAGGCATGCTGCATATCAGTTTAATCAGCAGAAGCTGCTTGTGTGTCCTAGCCACATAGCAATGCAAATAAGATGCATTTTCATTAAAAATAGGCACCCGACGTTAGCAGAGCTGCCAGTTGACTCACGCTGGGAACTACATGTGTAATTATGTGTATAAGGGCATTAATAATGTGTAACATATGTGTAAGGGGCACTATTTGTGTCATTATGTGTATAAGGGCACTAAAAATGTGCGGCATATGTGTAAGGACAAATGTGCACACTGTTCTTATTTAAATTACAGGGGGTAGGAAAAAAAAATAATGGACTGCTATGGGTGGGGGGTGATGGTGCTGGGAAAGGGGTGCAGGGTCAGAGGCGGAACTAGCGGTGGTGCTAGGGGGCACCAGCCAAAATCTTGCCTAGGGCATCATATTGGTTAGGGCCGGCTCTGACAGGACTAGTTGGTTTTCCACAAGGGCAGACATTCTCAAATAAGGTATGTCTCCACATCATCTGTCGGCATCAGTTTTTGCAGTATTCGAGCAGCATTTGTTGCCCGGACGCCTCTCACTTGTGACAACTTCTCTCACAGGAGCCTGGTACAATCTTCCTGCACTGCTATCACATTCACAAGAGCTCTCAATATATCTTCTACTTTTTTGATACAGTCATGACTTCCCAACAGTTGGACTCATTGTACAATAGCTTGAGAAACTCGGTCTCACCCAAGTTAGCAAACCGACCATGGACTCCTGTAGTGTAGGACACTGTGCCTGCAAATTTCCAGGTTCCAAGCCAGCAAAGCTTTTCCTACCTCTTTGTCCCCAGTGTCCCATACTCAGGATGGCAAAACAGACAGCATGCTTGTTCTACTCCAAACAGCAAAACATCAAAATCCTAAGACCATCTAGCTAGACAACAGCCACTAACCGACATCGGTTACAACCACCCCCAATACAACACTCTTAGGGTGGTCTTCTGTATGCCGGCGGTCGGGCTCCCGGCGCTCAGTATACCGGCGTCGGGAGCCCGACAGCCGGCATACCGACACTTATTTTCCCTCGTGGGGGTCCACGACCCCCATAGAGGGAGAATAAAATAGTGTGGCGCGCGTAGCGCGCCACCGTGCCCGTAGCGTGGCGAGCGCAGCGAGCCCGCAAGGGGCTCATTTGCGCTCGCCACGCTGTTGGTAAGCCGGCGGTCGGGCTCCCGGCGCCGGTATGCTGGTCGCCGGGAGCCCGACCGCCGGCCAGCCGTAGTGAACCCACACTCTTATATACCACCATCGAAGCACTTATTAATTACTGATTCCCATTTCCACAGCTCACAACATGTCATCAATTAACTATATGTATATATGTGTGTGTGTGTGTGTGTGTGTGTGTGTGTGTGTGTGTGTATTTTCTCATTAATACATTTTCAAAGCAAATGTTTAGTTCTTGCTATAGTCTACTCTGTCTTTCCCCCGTGCTACTGAAGCAGCTAATTTGTTTACAAATGATTTCTTGCGCGTTTTATGTGACATTCCAGACCACCTGAATCATTGCAAGAACACACCTGTCAATGTGACTCACCAAGCACTCTTCTAGGTCTGCCACAGACACTTCTTCAAACAAGATATCTATCCATCTGTCATTACACTGATACCATCTTGGCAGTACAGACCATTGTGTCTCTCAGAAGCTCATCTTTTTCATTCTACACTGATGCTTTTTCAAGCAGAGAGGTTGTTTTATATATATATATATATATATATATATATATATATATAATATATAGATATATGTTAAAATGTATATGTTGCTAACTGATAGCAGTACCAGTGTAATAAGCAACCAGCTCATGATAGAGAAGGGTTATTGAAATGCATCTGGAGAATACATTGACATTAATGTGGTTATTTCACCGACATAGAAGCCATGATCTGCACACATTCTTACGTGATACTTTGGAAGAAAATCTTTTGATCTTCTCAAATACTTGATATATAAAAATCCCTGTGCTTTGTCTGTACTGATTGCAAAGAGAATGTTATTATGTTTTGCTCCACAGTGCAGAATGTGCAGCTAGTAGGAGGCACTGTCATAAATTTATATTAACTGCATCAATAAAAATATAGATTTTTGAAGTAATGCAAACAGAATGTGCCCCCATTTTCCTCACTCCACCCAATAATTCCACCCAAAAATGATTTTTTTTAAATTCCGTTTTGTTGGAAAATGTGTGTACTGGCTTAATAATGGAGCAGTGCATCTATATACACCAGCGGGTGGCTTAAAACTATGAACAGTCACTCAGATACGCACTGGTTGGATAGAGCGGAGCATGAGTGAAACGGGGTGTCATACAGGTCGCCATGTGCGAAGTGCATGTAGGATGTGGGTAATTTTGCAGGATCAGTTTGTAAATGCTTTGGAGCAGGTATAGTGCAGGTCTCGCTGGAGCTTAGTGGTACACAGTGACAAGATGGTGCCACACATACGCAGTTCTGGGTTTGGTGGCCACCTTGGTTAGGGAATGAAACCTCCCCATAGGAGCCAACAGTGCAGTAGCGCACTCCACTCTCAACACATTTTATTCTCCCTCCAACTAGGGAAACTGTGAAAATCCCATTCAAGGGAAACTCGCAGCCGGTGCTTCAGTGCTGCTTTTCCCAACATTAATCTGGGAAAATGTAAGTACAAACATTACTATATTTTTTTTCTTAACTTCACATTCAGATGGCTTGGACTAGAGAGAGACAAGCAGTGGATGCCAGCATTGGTGAGTTTTCCTAAACTCTGGGGATCCCTGCCCTGGTTCTCCTAAGGTTATGCTTTTTGGAGGGAGGAAGATGTCTGTGAAAAAAATTGTTTTGGGTGGAATTCTTTAAATTACTCAAATTGTATTCTGAATATTTGTATTATTAATTGATTTTTTGTTTATGAATTATTTGTCTTGTTCTTTTTTATGTCAAAAATTCATGGGACCCGTCATATGGGTATGAGACAGCCAGGACCCCACCCGGGTAATAGGGATGGACAGGATGGGAATACTAATACCACCTAGTTTGGTCAGGTGTGGGTGTCCTTCCCCTGTCTCATTTATGGGCAAAAGAAGCTTGGATCCCATAATCAAAAGGAACCCTTAAGTAAAATGGCCGATGGACCTCCCGGGTATTACGGAGCACGATCGCATTTGTTTAGACCGTCTACATGAGGACCAAGCAGTATACGATGGATTAAATATACTAAATACCCAGCCTACATGAGTATCAATATCTGTGGAATGTAAAAACGGAGCAGCGCAGTGTGACGCGCAGCAGGATGTTGTCACTGGAACGCACATCCAGAACTTCCGGTACGAGAACCCGGAAGTGTGGCACCAGTAATTATTCAATCATTTACTTGATAAGAGTTTTTAGGAGGGGTAAAAAAGGACTATCTGGAGACAACTCTCCATCCAATCTTGAAAAAGGTCGACATAAGGACCGAAATGCATTGTTTGGACGGAGGAGTTACACACAGAAAGACTCTGGTGACTGTATGCTGATTAAATCTACTGCGGTGGTGCCAGGTTATTTAGCCTTGTACCGTATCTGCTAACTAACAAGCTAGCCCACTGCACCTTTGGAACATGGTGAGAGATCCCCTTTCCTTTTGACGCTCCAGTCACTTTATTGGGACACTTCAGTAAATTTGTATATTGTGTTTTTATTGTGATGTCTAAATAAATTATTACCCTCCTGTTACCATTTTATCGTGGATATTTATCCCATTGATATACAGATTTACAGGGTTAATATCACCTCTTAAATAAGGAGCTATCCATAAGGACCCAGTGCCCATGGTACCCTCTATACTGTTTATAGATCCATTTAAAGGAAATTGGTGGTTTTTCCCTCTCATTTAGAGGTGTACCAAGGCAGCTTCTTCCTTTTCACTGTGCAATTCTGAGATTGTATGACCATATTTCTATTCTGAATATTTGGCAGAGCTGCTGAACAAACAGATAAGTGTATCGTTTGCAACATGATTCAGTGTTAAGCTGACATTACACGTCAGCTCTGTTAAAATGTAAGATAATAGAGATGTGCAATTTCTGTGTTGCTGTGACATTTGTAGCCTGGCCCATGTGTTTGCAATAAACTCACATTTATCCACAAACTTTTATCTCTAATTCATTCCCTCTCATTTGCCATTTCTGAAGCATAAATACTGTACCTACTGTGTTCTCATGCAATAGCATAACTAGAGGCTTGGAGGTACTGGGTAGACTCTCAAGGTGGGCCTCCTATTTGATTTCTATAAAGCCTTAGGACTACATGTGCAGGTAGAGCTGTGTAGGTACCAACATAGCCAAATAAGGAACCTGCAGACGAGGAGGTAACTGTACAGAATGTTCGTCAGAGGCACTCCCTGGGGAAAGACACACCAAAGGAAAGCCATGGGGGTACCCGTGGGCATTGTAACCTCCGCAGTCTTGACAAAGTCCTGAGATGAAACGGGATGAAACGCGTTGACGTCATCCCTAACTGGAGCTTGGTCTTCACATGAGCACTTTACTACGGACACCAGTACCTTGCCATTTGTGGCTGAATATTCTTCCCGGTAATTAGAGCTTCAACACTCCCGCCCGCCAGGACAGATTATCTGAACCAACACCAGTGCCAGTGGTGACATTATACTCCGCACTCACGCTGACTGTCCGCTTGAAGGGGTAACTATCATCTGACAGCACATGTTGATTTGAACTGTCCCTGCTTGTTTGGCTCTACATACTGTTGGGATCTCACCTTATGACAGAAACATAGGGCGATTGGGCACAGGTCACAAAAATGTAATAAATTGAAAAAAACAAAATCGGACAATTAATTACCCTTAGTAGCGGGAGCGAGAAAATATCTATGATTTTCTCCTATATGCTGTCCTCATTGGTGGTGCGCCCAGAGCCAGAAAGTACACAGACTAACAAGGGAGAAAAAGAAGGCTCTTGTGTGGGCGCACTCTATACAGGAAAAAAGTTCCTATAATGTATATCAGAGAATGTTAAAACATAACTTTTATTGGTAATAATATAAACACATTTTACCCATCTAAACGATCCATGAAGAAATAAAGAATTGGGATAAAATGTTCTGGTCTCTTTATTTAATGAATGATTGGAAAGGTTTGTAGACACAGGATTGTCATACCACCATTTCCCCTGACCAGTACAGATAACTGTATTGATAGGACCGAGGAGTGGTCAAAGCATTAATATATAAATATCAAACTATGATCACTTAAATTAAGTGGATATATAGCTGTTTAGAGGTCACCAGACTCTAGCACCTGAATCATTCGACAAATACCATAATTGTAAATGGAAAAACATTGATCTGCACTGAGCATTCACTGACTAGATGAGAAAATATGAGAAAGAAATAGTGGTGATACTGCTGTTGGCGTGTTCTTCTCACACAGAGAGGAAACAATTCCTACTCTACAACACCAGGTATTCACAGGTAGTCTCCTTTCCTGGTACTAACCCGGCCCAACGCTGTTTAGCTTCCAAGATCGGACGAGATCGGGCGATGGCAGCGTGGTATGATAGTAGAGGATAGTATGATCAGCACGTCAATGAGAGTGCACCTATATAAGAAATAATTCAGTAGGAAAAGATAGAAAGAAATAGAAAGAAGAGAGAAAGTGAAAAGATAAGTAAGAATAGGTGGATCTGCTTTCCACGTTAGGCACGGTTCAACAGCACCCACCTTCATGGATCTGTGCTCCTTGAATCGAGGATGAGAGTCCACGAGACAGATAAGGAAGTGGAATTGATTCTAAATTGGTGTTCTCGATAATTGGGAGTGAAATCCAAAATTAGAAATACAATTAATAATGCAGAAAAATGCTGTGGATAAAGTCAGTCTCAAAAAATGATCACCACAGTAAACACGTAAGATGGACAGTCGGACTGCAATACTGTCATTGAAATCCCCTTAGGGAGTATAGGTTATCACAAAGTACAATAGTATCGCAGGGAAAATTATAGATAATAAATGAACATAGGCATATATATTATATGCACAGAGGATCTTCTTAACAATGCTAAGACAGTGTTTACATGTTAGCAAATCCGCAAGCTATGTCGATCGAATGTTTGAACAGAAACAATATGTCATAAATTTCTGATCCAGAATATGAAGAGAAAAGCAGCTAATCTGTGATTTGGAATGAAAATGACAGACGATATCTGTCAGGTACCACACAACAAAGTAATGAATGAGAGCACAAATGCTAAGAGATAGTAATGTGCTGGCCACTGTTGGGGACTAAGATTATAGCCCGTATCAGAGGGCAGAACTCACATAGAAAGAAAATAATGAGCTCTAATCAGCAATTAATACATTTGCATTAATGAGATGCCTGAGTGTGATATTGCTGCCTGTGTGACCACAGAGCAGTGAGGGCTTACGACACTCCAATCAGTGGGCAGAAGAATGGATCAGTGCATAGTCAGGTGCAGGGAGCTGGCGCCGTGCAGTCACTCCATGTACGGACCCCCGTGTGGAAGACGCGTTTCGCCCGTTAGGGCTTGTTCACTTCCGGGTTCAGAGGTATGGGCAGGGGGATGAATATTTAAGGACAGTTCTATTGGTGCGTCAGACCAATGGCAGGCGTGGCGGGCGGAGACGCTGCATGAGCGGTCCCGCCTGCCGTCGCTATGGGGGAATGCGGCGTATTGCGCATGTCTGTCTGTAGCTGACGGAGCTGGAAGCGCCATATTGGAAAAGGGATGGGGTTGATAGAGATATGGGCATGTTTGGGAACCTCGGGCGAGGCCCAGGACGCCATATTAAATGAGGGATAAAGTAATCCTAGGTATATTAAAGTATGGACAGGCAAAGATGCCCTTTAGAAACAGGTTACAAAAGGATGGTAATACAAAAAAATAGCATTAAAAAGACGGGTACCTTAATTATTAACATAGGGGGATATTGATCAATCAGAATCATAAAATATGATGATGTGTAATGATTGTAAAAGATGACTGTTATAAAATGACGGGACTGGCATGTGTAGGGAAACAGTACAGGAGATAATGAAAAAAGGAGAAGAAGGGGAGTGGGTATGGGGGTAAAGGGCATTGGGATGAACAAAAATTAAATAAAAGGCAAGGGACAAAGGGGCAGATAAATAGGAAGGGATAAGAAGGAGGATAGGAGAAAATAGTGATAACAATCGGTGCATAGTGAGGAGGAAATGAATTGGAAATGGTGATATTGAATGTGGGGACACCTTTGATAATGCGGAGCGAATGCGGCGGGCGGCAGCGCTGCTCAAGCGGTCACGCCCGTCGTCGCTCGGGGAGAGGTTATACATGTTGCGCATGTCTGCCTGTGGTTGGCGAGGCCAGGGACGCCATATTTAGAAAGGGATTGAGTTGGGAGGATGGGGACGTGTATGAGAACCTTGTGCGAGGCCCTGGACGCCATGTTAACTAGGGGATGCAGTGGTCCTGATTGTGTTAAGGTGTGGGCAGACAAAAATGCCCTAGAACAGAGTGTTAAAATAGCATGACAAGGAGATACCTTGCATGTTAGGAGGGAATATAAAATACTATGAGACTTGTGTAAAGAACAGAAATTAATAGATGTCAATAAATGACTGTGTTAAATTGTGAAAATAAGTATGTGAGGCTGTGAGAAGGAACATAACGGGGATAGCTGGAGATGGAATGATTTGAAGGTATTGGAATTATAACATTAAAATAATGACCATTATGGAAGGTGTGAAGGCGTGCAAGAAATAATGAGATTGCAAGGATTTTGAAGGTGTATAAAGAGGAGTGAAAAATGGAGGTGGAGGTAATAATATGGTGATAAAAATAACATAGAGTGAGTATGAGGTGAAGGATAATAATGAATGTGTGCTGGGTGGATAGGAATGGGTGGTAGAAAATGAATTATGCCTGGTGGTATGGATTGGTCGTGGAGGCCGATTAAGAAGTACTGATTGGTAGTGGTGGTGCCAGATATCACTGGGGACATTGTGTGAGTGAATGAGCAAGGGTCTGTGATTGGGTAGGATGATTGCGGGCATGAGACTGGGGGGATAAGAGGGGTGTGGGTGCGGTGAGGGAAGGGGCGTAAAGAGGAGGAAGGGTGAGTGATGAGGAGAGAAGGGATGGAATTAAATGTGGGGCATTACTGGGTTATAGGGGGGGGAGGGAAGAAGGGGGGGGGAAAGGGGGGGTGGATGATGTGGTTATTTTATGGACATTGGAGTTGCAGGGTGAGGCAAGGGTATTGAAGGTGATCGGAGGTGGTGAGAGAGTTGGGAAGGAGAAAGGAGGGGTGGGTGGGAGATGGAAGTATTATATTGACGTACTAGTCTACAGGTATGTGCCACAGTTGGGGAGCTGATAATTCACAAAAAAACTGCATAATTGATATTTTCGTTCAGACCAAAGGGCTTAAGAGTGTTGAGGCGAAAGATCCACTCGCTCTCTTTCTTGTAAAGTTCCTTGGTGATGTCTCCTCCTTGTATGCCCAAATGAACACGGTCCAAACCAATAGCCTTAAATTCTTTAATGGATCCTTAATGGTGAAAATGAAAGTGCCTGGCAACCGAGGTAAGCTGTTCCATGCGTGCTAGATCTTTAGCTGCGTTGCGAATGTTTCCCAAATGTTCCAGGACTCTTTCTTTTAATTTACGTGCGGTCATGCCAATGTATTTAAAATTGCACCCACAAGTTATGCAGTAAATCACTGCTTGGGTATTGCAATTGAAAAAATGTTGTAGTGTTATTATTTGCCCATATCTGTCTATGACAGTATTGGTTTGTAATATCTGTGGGCATGATTTGCATTGGCCGCACGGGAAGGAGCCAGAAATGGAAAGTTTTTTGGGGATGGATGCAACAAAATGACTGCGCTCCAAATGGTCTTTTATATTCTTGGATCGGCGCCAGCTCATCTGTAGTGGAGAATCCAAGAGCGGAGATAGGTCTGGATCCAACTGCAGGATGCGAAGGTGTTTAGTTAGAACATTTTTCAACATCCTCCATTCAGGGCAAAAAGTCCCTTTGAATCTTAGGATGTTATCTGGTTGGAAGAGGAGACTATTAGTTGCAGTTTCCTTGCGATATAATTCAGTTCCCAGAAACCCTGTGTCAGATTTGTAAATATTGAGATCGAGAAAGGGGACCGTCTCTGAGCTGATGGTGTGGGTCAATGTGATATTAAGATCGTTGGTGTTGAGGAGTTTGATAAAGTCCATGAGGAGACCACGTTCTCCGTTCCAAATGATGAATATGTCATCAATATACCTTAGCCACATTGTTACATGTGTGGTGTATTTCTCATTGGTAGTATTGAAAACAGAGAGGTGCTCCCACCACCCCAAAAAAAGATTTGCGTAAGTGTGTGCACAAGCAGCACACATTGCTGTTCCCCTTACTTGAAAAAAGAATTGATCTTGAAAAACAAAATAGTTTTTGGAGAGAACAAAGTGAAGTAGTTTTAGGAGAAAATCTGAAAAGTCCTTTTCTCCTCCTTGGTCCAGACAGTATTTGACTGCTGTGAGACCATGGTGATGATTAATACTTGTGTAAAGCGCCTCCACATCTAGAGTCACTAGGAGAAAATCATTCTCAAAGTGTATATCATGAATTTTGCGTAATAAATCCGAAGTGTCTTCCAAGTAGGAGGGATCTCACCTTACACTGGGATGCTAGTGACTGGTGAGTCGGATTTATTCCCACAAAGCCTAACTCAGTACTGTATTGCGGGAATGCACCATTGCTATCGGTTACTTCACAATCGCATACAGTATTGACAGTCTATTAAATTAACAGTGGCACCGCTGGTGGCTTGATTGATTTTGATCTATCTACTACACTGTAGATTTCATATTACTGACAAACTTTTCAAAGTTATAAAATGCATTAGCAATTATTTTCAAGTGTTGCCGATGTCATTAATAGCCGTTTGAAGCTCAACCCATATTTTGTATACCAGCTCCTATTCAGTTTTGTGTATCTTCTACAGTTAAAATTATATGTGAGATTGTTGTTACAATTTGTACCAGATGAGTGATCATTTGTTGCAACTGTCTTATTTTGTTTATATGTAATACTTTTATTCAATGAAGTAAATAATATCCTTGTATTTTTAAGCTAGTCTCTTGTGTATTTACTGAGTGAAAGCAAAGACAGATATATTTAATTTATAGTAATTACTTCTTTTATCAGTACACCAAGCGCAGTAATTATTTGGTGTTCCTCAATTAAGTGGCAGACATCGGTGGGATCAGGCTAGCCCAGCAGGCAGTAGTGTTGGAGTGGCCACGACATTGTTCCAGAAGTCCGGAAATCCATGCTGCGGCTTCGGACCTATCCAGATGCTGGAACTTAGATGGCAAAGATCAGTGGGTGCTCTTCACCTTGTGGGCCCCTGGACATATGTCAGTCTAGACACCCTGTAGTTACGCCACTGTTCTCATGTTTTTCTATTGCTGCTGTATCCTTTGTGGGTGGCTGAAAATAAGAATTTACTTACCGATAATTCTATTTCTCGTAGTCCGTAGTGGATGCTGGGGACTCCGTCAGGACCATGGGGAATAGCGGCTCCGCAGGAGACAGGGCACAAAAATAAAGCTTTAGGATTAGGTGGTGTGTACTGGCTCCTCCCCCTATGACCCTCCTCCAAGCCTCAGTTAGGATACTGTGCCCGGACGAGCGTACACAATAAGGAAGGATATTGAATCCCGGGTAAGACTCATACCAGCCACACCAATCACACCGTATAACTTGTGATCTGAACCCAGTTAACAGTATGACAAACGTAGGAGCCTCTGAACAGACGGCTCACAACAATAACAACCCGAATTTGTTTGTAACAATAACTATGTACAAGTATTGCAGACAATCCGCACTTGGGATGGGCGCCCAGCATCCACTACGGACTACGAGAAATAGAATTATCGGTAAGTAAATTCTTATTTTCTCTAACGTCCTAAGTGGATGCTGGGGACTCCGTCAGGACCATGGGGATTATACCAAAGCTCCCAAACGGGCGGGAGAGTGCGGATGACTCTGCAGCACCGAATGAGAGAACTCAAGGTCCTCCTCAGCCAGGGTATCAAATTTGTAGAATTTTGCAAACGTGTTTGCCCCTGACCAAGTAGCAGCTCGGCAGAGTTGTAATGCCGAGACCCCCCGGGCAGCCGCCCAGGATGAGCCCACTTTCCTTGTGGAATGGGCCTTGACAGATTTAGGTTGTGGCAAGCCTGCCACAGAATGTGCAAGTTGAATTGTGCTACAAATCCAACGAGCAATCGTCTGCTTAGAAGCAGGAGCACCCATCTTGTTGGGTGCATACAATATAAACAGTGAGTCAGACTTTCTGACTCCCGCCGTTCTTGAAATATATATTTTCAATGCCCGGACCACGTCCAACAACTTGGAATCCTCCAAATCGTTAGTAGCCGCAGGCACCACAATAGGCTGGTTCAGGTGAAACGCTGACACCACCTTAGGCAGAAAATGAGGACGCATCCGCAGTTCTGCCCTGTCCGTATGGAAAATCAGATATGGGCTCTTATATGATAAAGCCGCCAATTCTGATACTCTCCTGGCTGAAGCCAGGGCCAGTAGCATGGTTACTTTCCATGTAAGATACTTCAACTCCACCGATTTGAGCGGCTCAAACCAATGGGATTTGAGAAAATCCAAGACTACATTAAGATCCCACGGTGCCACTGGGGGCACAACCGGGGGCTGTATATGTAGTACTCCTTTTACAAAAGTCTGGACTTCAGGAACTGAAGCCAATTCTTTCTGGAAGAAAATCGACAGGGCCGAAATTTGAACCTTAATGGACCCCAATTTGAGGCCCATAGACAATCCTGTTTGCAGGAAATGTAGGAATCGACCCAGTTGAAATTCCTCCGTGGGGGCCTTCCTGGCCTCACACCACGCAACATATTTCCTCCAAATGCGGTGATAATGTTGTGCAGTCACCTCCTTCCTGGCTTTTACCAGTGTAGGAATGACCTCTTCCGGAATGCCTTTTTCCCTTAGAATTCGGCGTTCAACCGCCATGCCGTCAAACGCAGCCGCGGTAAGTCTTGGAATAGACACGGTCCCTGCTGAAGCAGGTCCCGTCTTAGAGGTAGAGGCCACGGATCCTCCGTGAGCATCTCTTGAAGTTCCGGGTACCAAGTTCTTCTTGGCCAATCCGGAGCCATTAGTATCGTTCTTACTCCCTTTTGCCGTATAATTCTCAGTACTTTTGGTATGAGAGGCAGAGGAGGGAACACATACACTGACTGGAACACCCACGGTGTTACCAGAGCGTCCACAGCTATTGCCTGAGGGTCTCTTGACCTGGCGCAATACCTGTCCAGTTTTTTTTTTTTTTTTTTGAGGCGGGACGCCATCATATCCACCATTGGTTTTTCCCAACGGTTCACAATCATGTGGAAGACTTCTGGATGAAGTCCCCACTCTCCCGGGTGTAGATCGTGTCTGCTGAGGAAGTCTGCTTCCCAGTTGTCCACTCCCGGAATGAATACTGCTGACAGTGCTATCACATGATCTTCCGCCCAGCGAAGAATCCTTGCAGCTTCTGCCATTGCTGTCCTGCTTCTTGTGCCGCCCTGTCTGTTTACGTGGGCGACTGCCGTGATGTTGTCCGACTGGATCAACACCGGCTGACCCTGAAGCAGGGGTTTTGCCAGACTTAGAGCATTGTAAATCGACATCTCCAGGCTTGACCATACTCCCTGGAAGTTTCTTCCCTGTGTACCGCTCCCCAGCCTCTCAGACTGGCATCCGTGGTCACCAGGACCCAGTCCTGTATGCCGAATCTGCGGCCCTCTAACAGATGAGCACTCTGCAACCACCACAGAAGAGACACCCTTGTCCGTGGCGATAAGGTTATCCGCTGATGCATCTGCAGATGTGATCCGGACCATTTGTCCAGCAGATCCCACTAAAAAGTTCGTGCGTGGAATCTGCCGAATGGAATCGCTACGTAAGAAGCCACCATCTTTCCCAGGACTCTTGTGCATTGATGCACAGACACTTTCCCTGGTTTTAGGAGGTTCCTGACAAGTTCGGATAACTCCCTGGCTTTCTCCTCCGGAAGAAACACCTTTTTCTGAACCGTGTCCAGAATCATTCCCAGGAACAGCAGATGTGTCGTCGGGGTCAACTGAGATTTTGGAAAATTCAGAATCCACCCGTGTTGTTGCAGCACTAGTCGGGTTAGTGCTACTCCGTCCTCCAGCTGTTCTCTGGACCTTGCCCTTATCAGGAGATCGTCCAAGTAAGGGATAATTAATACGCCTCTTCTTCGCAGAAGAATCATCATTTCGGCCATTACCTTGGTAAAGACCCGAGGTGCCGTGGACAATCCAAACGGCAGCGTCTGAAACTGATAATGACAGTTTTGCACCACGAACCTGAGGTACCCTTGATGTGAAGGGCAAATTGGGACATGCAGGTAAGCATCCTTTATGTCCAGGGACACCATAAAGTCCCCTTCTTCCAGATTCGCTATCACTGCTCTGAGTGACTCCATCTTGAACTTGAATTTTTGTATGTACAGGTTCAAAGATTTCAGATTTAGAATAGGTCTTACCGAGCCGTCCGGCTTCGGTACCACAAATAGCGTGGAGTAATACCCCTTTCCCTGTTGTAGGAGGGGTACCTTGACTATCACCTGCTGAGAAAACAGCTTGTGAATGGCTTCCAATACCGTCGCCCTGTCTGAGGGAGACGTTGGCAAAGCAGACTTTAGGAACCTGCGAGGGGGAGACTTCTCGAATTCCAACCTGTAACCCTGAGATACTACCTGCAGGATCCAGGGGTCCACCTGTGAGCAAGCCCACTGTGCGCTGAAATTCTTGAGTCGACCCCCCACCGCTCCTGAGTCCGCTTGTAAGGCCCCAGCGTCATGCTGAGGGCTTTGCAGAACCCTGAGAGGGCTTCTGTTCCTGGGCAGGGGCTGCTTGCTGCCCTCTCTTACCCCTTCCTCTGCCCCGAGGCAGATATGACTGTCCTTTTGTCCGCTTGTTCTTATAGGACCGAAAGGACTGCGGCTGAAAAGACGGTGTCTTTTTCTGTTGGGAGTGGGTCTGAGGTAAAAAGGTGGATTTTCCGGCAGTTGCCGTGGCCACCAGATCCGATAGACCGACGCCAAATAATTCCTCCCCTTTATACGGCAATACTTCCATATGTCGTTTGGAATCCGCATCACCTGACCACTGTCGCGTCCATAAACTCCTTCTGGCAGATATGGACATCGCATTTACTCTCGATGCCAGAGTGCAAATATCTCTCTGAGCATCTCGCATATAAAGGAAAGCATCCTTTAATTGCTCTATAGTCAATAAAATACTGTCCCTATCCAGGGTATCAATATTTTCAGTCAGGGAATCCAACCAGACGACCCCAGCACTGCCCATCCAGGCTGAGGCGATGGCTGGTCGCAGTATAACACCAGTATGTGTGTATATACTTTTTAGGGTAGTTTCCAGTCTCCTATCAGCTGGATCCCTGAGGGCGGCCGTATCAGGAGACGGTAACGCCACTTGTTTTGATAAGCGTGTGAGCGCCTTATCCACCCTAGGGGGTGTTTCCCAGCGCGCCCTAACCTCTGGCGGGAAAGGGTATAATGCTAATAACTTTTTTGAAATTAGCACTTTTCTATCTGGGTTAACCCACGCTTCATCACATACATCATTTAATTCCTCTGATTCAGGAAAAACTACAGGTAGTTTTTTCACCCCCCCACATAATACCCCTTTTTGTGGTACTTGCAGTATCAGAGATATGCAAAGCCTCCTTCATTGCCGTGATCATTAACGTGTGGCCCTACTTGAAAATACGTTTGTTTCATCACCGTCGACACTAGATTCAGTGTCTGTGTCTGGGTCTGTGTCGACCGACTGAGGTAAAGGGCGCTTTACAGCCCCTGACGGTGTCTGAGACGCCTGGGCAGGTACTAACTGGTTTGCCGGCCGTCTCATGTCGTCAACTGATTTTTGTAATGTGCTGACATTATCACGTAATTCCATAAACAAAACCATCCATTCCGGTGTCGACTCCCTGGGGGGTGACATCACCATTATCGGCAATTGCTCTGCCTCCACACCAACATCGTCCTCATACATGTCGACACACACGTACCGACACACAGCAGACACACAGGGAATGCTCTTATCGAAGACAGGACCCCACTAGCCCTTTGGGGAGACAGAGGGAGAGTTTGCCAGCACACACCCAAGCGCTATAATATATATGGGAACAACCTTATATAAGTGTTGTTCCTTATAGCAGCTTAAATATATCAAAATATCGCCAAAAAATGCCCCCCCTCTCTGTTTTACCCTGTTTCTGTAGTGCAGTGCAGGGGAGAGTCCTGGGAGCCTTCCTCACAGCGGAGCTGAGCAGGAAAATGGCGCTGTGTGCTGAGGAGAATAAGCCCCGCCCCCTATTTCGGCGGGCTTTTCTCCCGGAGTTTTAGATATCTGGCATGGGTTAAATACATACATATAGCCTCAATGGCTATATGTGATGTATTCTTTTGCCATAAAGGTATTAAATATTGCTGCCCAGGGCGCCCCCAGCAGCGCCCTGCACCCTCCGTGACCGCTTGGTGTGAAGTGTGTGACAACAATGGCGCACAGCTGCAGTGCTGTGCGCTACCTTCATGAAGACTGAAGAGCCTTCTGCCGCCTGTTTCCGGACCTTCAATCTTCAGCATCTGTAAGGGGGGTCGGCGGCGCGGCTCCGGGACGAACCCCAGGGTGAGACCTGTGTTCCGACTCCCTCTGGAGCTAATGGTGTCCAGTAGCCTAAGAATCCAATCCATCCTGCACGCAAGTGAGTTGAAATTCTCTCCCCTAAGTCCCTCGATGCAGTGAGCCTGTTGCCAGCAGGACTCACTGAAAATAAAAAACCTAAAAACTTTTTCTAAGCAGCTCTTTAGGAGAGCCACCTAGATTGCACCCTGCTCGGACGGGCACAAAAACCTAACTGGGGCTTGGAGGAGGGTCATAGGGGGAGGAGCCAGTACACACCACCTAATCCTAAAGCTTTATTTTTGTGCCCTGTCTCCTGCGGAGCCGCTATTCCCCATGGTCCTGACGGAGTCCCCAGCATCCACTTAGGACGTTAGAGAAAAGGTGATGAAGTAAGCATTCAACTTTCCCCTGCCTGTTACTTGTTAATCATCCACCAGAACAGTCATTTTCCTTCTCTTCCTTCCTTTGTAGCCCAAACATGTCTTTTTTTCTCCAGTCCACCACTGCATTGTTGTAATCTATGACTCCCTAGTCCCTTTTTCCTAATTCATTAGCTACATTACAGGCTAGATTTCTCTCTTCCTTCCAACTGACCTAGCTACGCTTATTCTAAGAGATTTTAACATTGCCATTGACACCCTTACTGACACTGCTGTCTCTATCTTCATCAAGCTTACATTCTCCTGTCCCCTCTTCCATTGAACATAATAGTCCGCCAATCAGTGCCGTAACTAGACATTTTAGCGCTGTGTGCAAGAAACGGCATCGGCGCCTCCCCACCTTAACGTATACAGGCGGAAGTGCGCGGCGTAGGCGCGCGCAAAAATATAGGGGTGTGGCTTCACGGGAAAGGGGTGTGGCCACAAAATAATACCAATTCATATAATGGTGCACAGTAGTCTCCATTATTCAAATTACACCGCACAGTAGCGCCACTATACCAGGTAGAGCTGCTTTTTCACATTACGGCAGACAGCGTCCCCTTTTTACACATTATGGCAAACAGCATCCCCTCTTTACACATTACGGCAGATAGCGTCCCCTTTTTTATACATTACGGCAGACAGTGTCCTCTTTTTACACATTAAGGCAGACAGCATCCTCTTTTTACACATTACGGCAGACAGCGTCCCCTTTTACACATTACGGCAGACAGCGTCCCCCTTTTACACATTACGGCAGACAGCGTCCCCCTTTTTGATGAGGGCAGGGATGCTGAAGGTGTAGATACAGGGAGGGTGAGGGCTGGGACGCTGAGGGAGGAGTAACAGGGAGGGTGAGGAAAGGGGCACTCAGGGGGAGTTACAGGGAGGTTATGGGTGCTGAGGGGGAGATACAGGGACATAACACTTAAAATATGTTTGCAAGTATATACACATGATAAGTTACAATGTAACTTATAATGTGTATATACTTCCAAACATATTTTATCCGGCACTGAGTTACATACGTGGCTCAAAATCAAACTCCCCTCCACCCCCCTTTCCCCCCCCCAGTCCCATCACATATAACAATTACCTGGCAGGCATCCTAGGACTGACAGGAGGCGGCTACAGGAGAGAGCGCACATGTGGAGAGCCTTGGAACAGGAGGGGAGAGCGCACCGCAGGTTCGGGAGAGAGCTTCATAAAAAAAAGCTGGAGCAGGGGAGGAGACGTCAAGACGCGGTAAAGGAGGAGGGCGCACACAGCCTGGCGTCTTCACATCACGTGCAGGCGGGTTCCTATTAGGCAGGGGTAGGCGGAGCGCAGGAACGGCAGCTGTATCGGCTGTCAGTGGGGAGCACATTGCCGCACCACAGATCGGTAATAGAGATCCGATCTGTGGCGGGTGGCAGGGGGCCCTTTCAGACAGCCTCCTCATAGACGGGCAGTGGGAGCGCAGCCAGGGGGAATATGCGCTCTAACTAGGTGTGCGCTGTGGGCAATGTCCCTTCAGCACACACCTAGTTACGGCGCTGCCGCCAATCACGACGGACTTCCCCCCAATTGTTTGGCTCTTGTTACTGACAAAAATGGTCTTCTCTCTTTCTCTTCCCCCATAACCTGTCTTCTCTATCAAATTTACTCTCAAATCAAACTCACATCTTAACTCCAATGCTTGCCTGCACTTTGTTCACCTCATCTACCTGTCCATCTCCAATAGTACTTTACCCATACCTCCCAACATAAACCACCTTCAAACAGGTGCTAGTCTCTCCAATACTCAAAAAACTATCTCTTGACCTTACTTTTGTCTCTATTTAGCACCCCATTTTTCTCACCTGGGTGGTCCTTCCGAGTTGTTCGCTCATTGCCATTTTTCGTAACACAGCAATTAGGTGGAAAATGCGCATGCGCATGGTACGCAGCGCGCATGTGCTAAGTTATTTATCACAAGCTCGAGCTGCGATTTTTCATCGCTCGAGTGATCGTAGTGTGATTGACAGGAAGTGGGTATTTCTGGGCGGAAACTGGACGTTTTCAGGGAGTGTGCTAAAAAACGCAGGCGTGCCAGGTAAAAACACAGGAGTGGCTGGAGAAATGGGGGAGTGTCTTGCTGAACGCAGGGCGTGTTTGTGACGTCAAACCAGGAACTAAACGGACTGAGGTGATCGCAGTCTAGGAGTAGGTCTGGAGCTACTCAGAAACTGCAGCAAATTATTTAGTAGCAGTTCTGCTAATCTTTCGTTCGCTATTCTGCCAAGCTAAGATACACTCCCTGAGGCGGCGGCCTAGCGTGTGCAATGCTGCTAAAAGCAGCTAGCGAGCGATCAACTCGGAATGAGGGCCCTGATTTGCTTCCAAACCACACTGGACCTAATTCAGATCCGATTGCAGCAGCAAATTTGTTAACTAATGGGCAAAACCATGTGCACTGCAGGTGGGTGGGTGGGTGGGTGGGGGGGACGGGGGAGGTGTGCAGATAGAGTTAGATTTGGTTGGGGTATGTTCAAACTGAAATCTAAATTGCAGTGAAAAATCAAGCAGCCAATATTTACCCTGCATAGAAACAATATAAGCCACCCAAATCTAACTAACTCTATCTGCAAATGTTATATTTTCCCCACCTGCAGTGTACATGGTTTTGCCCATTAGCTAACAAATTTGCTCCTGCGATCAGATCTGAATTACCCCCACTGTCATCTCTTCTATGCATTGCCTATTCCACCCAGGGAAACCTATGTAGTGTGCCCAAAATGGCTGCCTCGCCTGGTTCCTTTCATGGATGAGTAATTAAACCTGTGGAAGGTATTAACCAAAATGGCTGCACCAACCCTGCATTAAGTTCATTAAGTACACTATGGGGGTCATTCAGATCTGATCGCTGGGATGCGTTTTTTTACTGTCCTGCGATCAAATAGTCACTGTCTACAGAGGGAGTGTATTTTCGCTCTGCAAGTGTGCATTCATATGTGTTAGCAGAGCTGCTAAAAATCAGTTTGTGCAGTCTCTGCGCAGCCCAGGACTCACTCTTCCAGTGCGATTGAATCCTGCTGATCGGGTCAGCGTCAGCGCTCGTCGGCATGTATTAGCTCTAGAATTACCACAGTTATCCAAGTAACGGGGTCGAGCGATCAAAGGAACCATAACTGATTTAATGAGCCATTCGCAGTTTCACTGTACCGGCCGTGTGTACTTACACGTGCATGGCTTAATCTTTGAGACAAGCATATGCTACTGGCAGGATCAACCAGGTAGCTTTCGGTATCGGCCGGCGCGCACCCGAGTGGGGCAGCGGCGCGCGCCGTCTCAAAAGCAGCGGGTCCTCTGGACCGGGCTCCAGCCACCGGCGCACGGCGGGGCGGACCGGGGCGGGTCTCGAGCCGAGCGGGCGCTCGGAAAGGGGGATGGGAGGAGGAGGACAGCCGTTCAAGTCGGGCCGATTGGGAAGCTCGGAGTCAGAGTGGACGGCGGGGCCCGGCTGCCCCGCGCCGTCGGGCGGACACCTCGGGGAGAGGGACGTCGCCGCGCTCGATTTCTCCTGTTTTTGCCTCACCCGACAACCCGTTCGCTAGGAAACCGGTGCAAGACGTCCTGGGGGGTGTGTTTTTTCGCTGGGAAAGCAGCAGCTGCCCCCAGCCCCACCTCATCCCGATCTACGCCTGACAGGTTTCATCTTGTCCCGGGAGGTGAAAGCGTGTAAAGAGGTTCCATCTCGCGGGGCTCCATCGCCCTTCCGGGATGCTTCCGCCGGCTCCCTCCGAAAGTGCCTCCCGCTCTCCCTGCGTCTCCTGGACGGTCTCCTGCCGGCCTCGCTCCGAGTCTGCGCTTCTCTCTCGTCCTGCTGCGAGACTCTACTCCTCTCGCGCGCTCTCTCTCGCTCTGACCTTCGCCCCGTCTGGCCCTCCCGTCCGTGGTGGGGTGGGGGCCCGGTGGGCGAACCCTTCCGTGCTGCTGCCTCGCCCGAGCGGGGGCGGCGCGCAGGGCCCTCTCCTGGGGTTGCGAGGAGCGGCCGTTGGGGCGAGGCTCGTTCGGTTCCTGGGAAATCGTATGCTCCGCCGGGGTCCGGGGGCGAGCGCCCTTCGCTGGGCGAGGGAGATGCTTCCCCGGCACCCCTGGTGGCGTCGGACGCCTGCAGGTGCTGCCGGATGGAGCAGACCGCACTGCCTGGGGTACGGGGCCCGCCGGCTCTGGACCGGAACGCTCAGGCGGACGTCTGGGGACCGGACGCCCTCGCCGGTGGAGGCGTTCTGGGCGCGCCGTGGGCAGAAGGAGGGTCGGGTTCGCCTGGAGCCGGCCGAGACCCCTGGGTTCCGGCCGAGCGATCATCCCTACCTGCCGGGGCACGGGGTGCCACATCGATCGAGTTGCGGAAAGGAGACCGGGGCCCTTCTCTCGCGTAAACCGCAGCCCTCCGTTTTCTCTTTTCCGGCTTGACTCTGTTTGCCACCTGTGATGCTCTCTGGCTGGTTCCCTCGGGCGTAGCGGGACGGGCAGAGCGCCCTCCTACATTTTCCCCGGGCTCCCGGAGGTGCCTCCCGGCCCGAGGGGCGCCGGTCCGCACTCATCGGCGGAACTTCCGCGAATCGCAGTACGCGATTCGGTCCGCCGAGGGGGCGCTGCCACCGGGGGGAGAGGGGGACGGGGCAGGGCTGCCCCGTCTCAGCCTCGGAAGGGGGAGTCGGGGGAACGGGAGGCTGGAAGTCCCGGAGAGGGAGAGACGTGCGCCTGCGGTTCCGCCTTCGACCACTGGGGGGCGCGGCACGTCTGTCCGGCCCATCCAGGTGGCTCCCGGCAGGGCTTTCCCCCACCCTCTCCTCAGGCCCCGGTTCGGGAGTCCGACTGCGTCTGCTCTCCGCTTCCAGAGAGGAGGCCGGCGGACGGGGAGAGCTGGTAGCGGGCTCCTGGAGCCCTGCCTGGGCAGCCAAGGGACGGGAGAGGGCCCCGGCCCTGCTGCTCTCCGAGCTCCGTGCCTCCTCTGCCACGGGTCCTTTCGCAGGAGCTACAGGGAAATGGGCTTATCGGCCCCGGACAGAGTCCCTGCTCTCTCGCTCGCCTCATTCGTACCTACTGATCCGGCGGAGGTGTGCTCCGGCGGGTAGCGACGCGAGTGGCCGAGGGCGCGCTCGACCCAGGCTTCCTCCTCTCCTCCCCAAACCCCTGGAAGCGCCGGCAGGCCGCGGGCACCCCGGTCTACACTCATCCGCGACACTTCCGCGCGGGATGCCGACGCTCGACGGCTGCGTCCCGCAGCCCACGGGAGCCCGGGGGGGGGAGGCCGCGCCGCTCGGGGGGGGACGGCGGTGCGCGACCCGCCCCGGCCCCCTCGGCCGAGCGGACGGGCAGGTGGCGCTTGGGCGGTCCCCGGGCCGCCTGACGCCACTGCGGGGGGGGGGGGGGGGGGGGTCAGATTCCGTGTGTCCTCTCGGATAAAAAGAAAAAATTCCGGTTGAAGGAAAGAACGGAACGAGACAAAAAGATAAATGGAAAATTTCAAAAAAGCCTCGCCCCACACAGATGAAAAGTACCCGGTCCGCCCGGATTAACCCTCCCCCGTGTCCCCGCCGTGGCGCCTCCCCGCTGGCCAGCCGAGGGAAAACACGATTGAGGGGGGGAAGTGAAAAACAGGCAAAAGACAAAAACACCCCACCAATTTAAATGCAAAGTTCCTGAGCGGCCGCTGGCTAATTGAAGGAAAGAACGAAACGAGACAAAAAGAAAAATTTTTTTTTTTTTAAAAAGCACTCGCCCCAAACAGATGAAAAGCACCCTGCCCCGTGTCCCCGCCGCGGCGCCCCCCGCTGGCCAGCCGAGGGAAAACACGATTTAGAGGGGGGGAAAAACAGGCAAAAGACAAAAACACCCCACCGATTTAAATGCAAAGTTCCCGAGCGGCCAAGGGTGGCCGCCGTTCCACGTGCGCGGCGCCCCCTGCTGGCCGCGTAAAAAAATAATAATAAAAGAATCCACCGTTGTGAATTTGCGATGTGTCCGGGCCGGCGGCGGTGGGGAGGCATCCCCCGGTCTCCCCTCATCGGCGCCCCCTGGTGGGGGGAAATAAATGAAAGAAAAAAAAGAAACATTTTTTTTATTGTCCCCCCCCCCTTTTAAAAGACGAACCCGCACACCCCAGATAAATGAAAAGTGCCCGGTCCTCAGAGCGCCATCGGCCGGGCATCACCCGGTCCCGCAGCGGATGCCCCCCGCCGGTTGCTTGTTTAAAGATGGGTAAAAAAAAATACAAATAAAAATAAAGGGGGGAGGAAATAAATAAATAAATGACAAGTACCTAGGCTGCCGCTTCCCCATCTGGAGTTGAGAGGAGAGAGAGGAAGAAGAAAGAAAGAAAAAAAAACATCAGCTCACGTCAGACACCATCACTGAAAACGCTTGGGCACGCCTGCGTTTTTACGGACACTTCCTGTAAATGGTCAGCTGCCGCCCACAAATAGCCTCTTCCTGTCAATCACTTTGCGAATGCCCGTGCGAATGGATCCTTCGCACCATCCCGTTGCTGACCGGCGATGCCCGTTGTAGCTGTCCAACATGTGGTGCATACGCATGCGCAGTTTGGACCTGATCGCCCGCTGTGTGAAAACACAGCACAGCAGCGATCAGATCTGAATGACCCCTATTGGTTTTTTTTGTTTTTCTATTGCTGTAATAAATAGGAATTTGATTAGCCACAAAATAATTTTTACCTGATGTTTCGCTTTGTGCTATTTAATGAAACTACATTTTTTCTCCCGAAAATTTTCCAATTTTCAGGCGGGCGAAAGCATACTGTATATGATCCAGGATAAGTTTCCAGACATATGTGCTTTCGCGGCTGAGGCTGCGAAAATGGGTCTGATTAAGGCTGATTATCAGGGATTTTTTTCTGCCTGCCTCAGGCAGGTGAAATAGAAAATTCTGATGCCTGCCAGTTTCGGGGACATTTAAATAGAAAATTACTGTGGATAATTGAATCCCCCCCTAAACCTCTGTGCAATGTTTTTGATGCTTATAAAGCGATTTTGAGTCCTGCTGGAAAAAAATGCTATATAAATAAAAATTATTATTATTATTATTGTTATTACTATTAGTAGTAGTACTATTACAGTGGTGTGAAATGATAGTTTAAACACTGTATTTTGTGTTCGATTAGAATGTTTTTGTCTAATGTTCAGTTCTGTTCGAAGATCTGAAACAAGTGTGACAAACAGGGCCGGTGCTAGGGTGTTTGGCGCCCCCCTGCAAACTATACACTTGCTCCCTCCTATACATAAAAAAGGGACCACACGCTGAAGGCGTGCATTGCAAAAAGGGTGTAGTCTCACAAGGAAGGGGGGTTGGCACACAACAGAACCTCCAATTCAAATTATGCCACTCAAGAGCACAATCTTGTTCACAGAACACCACACATAGGGGGTCATTCCGACCTGATCGCTCGCTGCAGTTTATCGCAGTGCAGCAATCAGGTCGGAACTGCGCATGCGCCGCAGTACGCTGGCGCATGCCAGATGTCCGACGGCCATTGTTGCCTAGTGATCAGGCAGAGGCGGTCGCTGGGCGGAAGGGGGCTGGACGGGGGCGAGGTCCGGCCAATGCAGGCGTGGCAGGACTGTTGGGGAGGGTGGGCCGCGGTGGCTGCGTGACGTCACACGCAGCCGCTGCGACCTGGGCAGCGAATAGGTTCTCACGGCCAGCCGCAGGAGCTGCGCTGGCCGGGAGTTACTCCGCAAATGCAAAAGCATCGCCGCTGTGCAATGCTTTTGCATTTATGTGCGGGGAGGGGGGGCTGGCACTGACATGCGGGGCGCACTAGTCTTGTGCTGGGCGTCCCCCTGCATGTCGGAGTAACTGATTGTAGCTGTGCTAACTTTACCGCAGCTACGATCAACCTCGGAATGGCCCCGATAGTGCCCCTGATTAATTTTACACCACATAGTAGTGAACCCCTTATTCACATTACATCATACAGTAGTGCTCCTTAGTCACGTTATGTCACACGGTAGTGCCCCTTACACATGTTACACTAAACAGTAGTACCCCTTATACACAATGCCCACAGTAGTGCCGCCTATATGCATTCTGTCCACAGTAGTAGTGCCCTTTACACAATGCCCACAGTAGTAGTGCCACACATAATGCCCACAGCAGTAGTGCCTCTTACACATAATGCCCACAGTAGTCATGACCCTTACATATAACAGCCACACTAGTAATGCCACATGTAATGCTTACAGTAGTAGTGCCCCTTACATATGCCATCCACAGTAGTACTGCCACACATAGTGCCCACAATAGTAGTGCCACTTACATATAACCTCCACAGTAATAGTGCCACACAATACCCACAGCAGTAGTGCTATACAATGCCCACAGCAGTAGTGCCACACATAATGCCCACAGTTGTAGTGCCACACACAAAGCCCACAGTAGTAGTGCCCCTTACACATATGTCCACAGTAGTGCCACACATAATGCCCACAGTTGTAGTGCCACACATAATAGTAGTGCCCCTTACACATATTTCCGTAGTAGTGCCACACATAATGCCCACAGTTGTAGTACCACAAATAATGCCCATAGTAGTCAGTGCCAGATTAAGTGTGGGGCCAGGGGTAAGTACCCCCGGGACCCCATCTCTCACAGGCCCACCAGCCGGAGCTGCTGTACAATGATGATTCTGCCCGTCTCCAGGCTCCATGACCAGCAGCAGCCACTGGGAGAGTTGCTGCTTACAACAGTTCATGAGGAGAAGTAGAATCATCGCCGATGCCAGACCTGTCTCTACTCTGTACGCTGCTTGCTTCCCTCTTCCGGAGGTAGCGGTGTATCCAGGGAGAAGGAGGGTGTGTCACCCCCCGTAATACACAGCTGCGGCCCACCCACCTACTGATCCAGTGGGCAGCCTTGCATCTCTGACCCTCTGAGCAGAGCAGTGGCCAGGGTAAGCTGCGGATATGCTGACACCGTTCTCATCTCAGGTGATGCGGTAATACAGCAGCAGAGACAGCATCAACAGCCATCGGGACTTCGGCCCTTTCACAGAACGAATGGAAAGTGGAAGGAGCTCTTCACCAGCATGGAAAGAGCAGGCTCTGCGCCTCAGAGCTAAGTGAGGGGGATAAAGGGGTATATACAGTATATAATATCAACTAATTAGTAATTAGCACCAGACCCCTGGCTCTCCCTGTGCAGGTTTTATCTATCTATCTATTTAGATATATTATATAAAATACATTATAATATATATATATATATATATATATATATATATATATATATATATATATATATATATATAAGATAGATAGATAGATAGATAGATAGATAGATAGATAGATAGATAGATAGATAGATACGCCCCTGGCGTAAGTGCCCTGAGCCCCCCCAAACACTTAATCTGACCCTGATAGCAGTAATGCCCCAGGAAGCCCTTAGTAGCCTCACCCTCATACAATTGCTGTACATAAGACAATCATAACACAAACCAATCCCCCCCCCCCCCCCCAACAGCACTATGTAGGGCACTTTGAGGCCACAACTACCACTGGCTCCCAACTCCTCTTCCCCCCTCACCATAGTCCTTCACTACCACTGCACCGACATCCCCCGCACCGCTGTCCTCTGCTAATGCCGCACCCTCTCCCCCGTGGGATCACATGCAGGCTCATCTCCTGTATCTCCGCCGGGCGTTTGCGCTGCTTGGGAGTGGAGAGTGCAGGAACGGAGCCTGAGGGATGTGACCCATAGAGCCGCTCTACCCGCTGCCTGTCATCCAGTTTGACAGGTGCAGCCGGCAGCAGCAGTGTAGCAGAGCGGGGTGACAGATCGCCTCTTCACCTTGGCACCTCCCTGCATTGCATACCCCTGCTGAGCGAGTAGCGCCGGCACTGGTGACAAATATGGAAAAATAGAGGAAGTCAGGAAGGGGGGGGAAACTTTCTCACCGCCCTGCACTTCAGATGCTTGCATACATCACTTTACCCAGTTTCTGAGTTGTTATCTTCTCGAACCCCTGCAATCAGGCTTCTACACTCTACAGATCCTGAAATAATCTAGTCTCACACTAAGTCAAAAGATCATTTCTCACTATTAATCCTCTTTGACCTCTCAATATAGTTCGCTGCCCTCTTCTCCTCAACACCCTTTACTCATTTGGCTATTGCAGCTTGGTTCTCTACTGGCCAGTGACGTACGGTGTGGTAAATGGCTGGGGAGGCACTGGCTAGTATCAGAGCCGGATTTCCACACAAATATAAAAACCCAAGGGTACATGTGGGCATTATACAAAGGTCCAGCAGTATATACTGCTGGCAATTTGGTGAGTTTTGATCAGAGATGTGCTGACAATGCTGCAGGGGAGGCACTGCCTCACCTGTCATAGACCTGTATACTCCAGAGTTTTGACTATAAAATTGATTAGAATAATACTGAGAAGATATTTATAATATTTTTTTTTATATCTTATCATTTTTATAGTCAAAACTCTGGAGTATACTGGAGTATGACAGGTGAGGCAGTGCCTCACCTGTCTCACATGGCCGCAAATCACTGGTACTGGCTTAGATCCAGTTTCTGAATGCTACATCCATTCCCTCTAGCTCAGTGGTTTTTTCAACCTTTTTAAACTCGTGGGACACACTAATTGAGATATTAAAATTGCCAAGGCACAACATCCGTTTTCTTAAATCAACTAATATATAATATCTCCCGTAGTATTAAAACAGACACATTGGCCCCTGCAACAATAAAACACATTGGCCCCCACTGCAATAAAACATGGTAATGGTAATTCTACCACACAGTCACCGACAGTAATGTCACACATTGTGTCCCCTCCCCCAATAATTCCAACACTTCTTCCGCTATACTGTAGTAATGCTACACATTGTGCCCCCCCCAGTAATTCTACTACACACTGACCCCCATAGTAATGTCACACATTGTGTGTATCCCCAGTGATTCAACTACACTGTCCCCCATAGCAATGTCACACATTGTGAACCCCCCCAGAAATTTCACCACACACTGTCCCCTATAGTAATGCCAAACATTGTGCCCCTCCCAGTAATAACATCCACACACTGCCCCCCATAGTATGCCAAACATTGTCATCGTCGTCGTCGCCCCCCTCCCCCTTCCCCCCAGCAATTAAATAAATAAAATACAATGGCCCCAACCTCAGGTTTCTCGCTCAGCACTGAGAGCATGGAGCAGGAGAGTGGGCAGGAGAGCTGGCGGCCGGGTAGGTGGGCAGGAGAGCGGCCGGGTAGGCGGGCAGAAGAGCATGCATATGAACAGATGAGCGGGCGTGACCTATGAGTCACACCACGTCACCATAGGTCACAGCCCATGCTGCGGAAGAGAGCAGTGAGTTGCCCAAGTCCGATAGCAATGACATCGGCAGCACATCTGACAAGCGCACGTGGCACAGCGGTTGAAAAACACTGCTCTAGCTGATCGGGCCCCAAGACTGTTGTATGCTCTTTGCTTTTCTCTTTATAAGGGTATGTACTCAGTGACGTGCAGTGAGGTGAGGCAGAGCCTTTCCTGTCATACTAACATATATGCCAGAGCTTTGACTATATAAAGTATATGAAAAATGCAAAGAATATATTAGAAATATCTTCTTGGTATTATTCTGATTTTTATAGTCAAAACATGGGAGTAAAAAGTATATGGCAGGTGAGGCAGTGCTTCCCCTGTCTATCTTTTCCACACATCTCTGATCAAAACTCCCCAAATTTCCAGCAGTAAATACTGCTGCACCTGTGTATAATGCCCACATGTACCATTGGGCTCATACTGTATGCTGTGTGTAAATCTTGCTCTGGTACTAGCCAGTGCCTCCTGAGCCATTTACCTCACTGCTCGTCCCTGGGTACTGTTACTGTTACCTAGACCAACAGTACGAATGGTATTCATGTGACCGACAGTTAGCAGACCGACAGTCACATGACCTTCCCCAAAATCCTGCCCCCTCACTATCCCGATGGTCAGCATCCCGACCAACAGGGACAATTTCCACTCGTGGGTGTCCACGACACCCATAGACTGGGAATAGAACCTGTGGCGACCGCCGGTCACCATCGAGCCTGCAGAGTGGCGAGCGCAGCGAGCTCCTAAGGGGCTTGCTGCACTCATTCCTCCCCGCCGGGATCCTGGCGTTGGTATGCTGGACGGCGGTCAGGAGACCATCAGTCAGCCATACCACACCCAACAGTACTATATAACTTATTTAATACAAGGGATTATGGGGCTAATTCATGTTGGATTGCAAATCGCGATCCAACCAGAATTATTGTGATCGCCCCCACGGGCGCATGCACAGCGCCTGTCCTGCACATGCACCCTCACTTTCTGCGGGGGCCGCAGAAAATGCGATTGCGCAGTCACGAGGCGGAGACGGAACATTGCGGGGGCGGAGCCGGCCAAACGGGAGTGGTACGAACGGGAGGGTGGCGGGAGCGTGATTACGGCAGCTGCGTGACATCACATGCAGCCGCTGTGATCGGGAACATGGCGGTGGGCTTCCTGCGGGCGCAGCTAAGCTGCGTCGGCAGGAGGCATACCTAATTCCTGCGTTGAAGCAGCAATTGCGATGCGATCACAATTTCTGCTTCATCAAGGGGGAGAGGCGGCGGTCAGCAGGCTGGGCGGCCTTGCCCAGTGATGGGCGGCCCCCAGCATGCAAGCAAAAGGATTTCAAATTCTGCTTATTAGCAGAATTTGCAGTCCTTACTGAATTAGGCCCTAAGTTTTATAGATCAACTAAATTCATCCTGACTAACACTAACAATTATTATATTTGTAAATAGAAGGAAACGTGCATGGTAATTTTTATTCACTTATATTTCCTTTTACTCTTTATTTATGAAATTAATATATTCGCTGAATTTTAAATACATTTTAAAAAGTCACGTTTTACTTGTAGATCATTTTTGCGAGATTATATGTGTACTCCACTACGATCTACTTTTTCTTTTGATTTTTCTTATGAAAGTGTCCTTGGAAATCTTTCTAAGATGTTGATATGTATGTCTTAGTGCACCTTCAGAACTGTATCTCATAACAACAGAAAATACTTAGGTTACCCGTAGCCATACACAAGCTGCAAGACATTTGCTATTATTTGTAAACTGAGCAATAATAAAAATGGCAGATGTGGTTTGTTGCTATAGGTGTTAGCAGCTTCCATGTACAGTTACCTGTGCACCAGTTTCCCGAGTGTCCCAAAGTATATTTATACTTCAGTGTTCCTTCCTGAGTAAATGTATTCATTCCTGTGGTATGAACACTGATCGCATTGCAAGATTAAACATGAACCACAGAGCCCTATGTTTTCCCAGTCTTGATTTCATTAGACTACATATTTACTAGAAGACCAGCATATGTTGCTGCCAGGTGTCTTGCAAAGCAAGGTGTATTGATTTCTGAAGTGTTAAACAGGAGATTACAAACAGCTGAGATTACTCTTTGGCATGGAAATATAATTTTGTGTGGAAACTGTCAAAATCTGCTTAGTTGTAGCCTAAGGCGTAACAGCTAACAATTTTGAAAACATATATTTTTTCATTTTTCTGGAGTACATTGTTGCCGAGCCAGTGTATATAGACAGGTTACACACGATACTGTCTTGGCGGAACTTGAAACACTACAATCCCCATCATCTGGTGTTTATTCAATGTGATAACACAGTATGTTTTGGATTTTAGGGTTTCAGGACGATTGGTAGCTTTTTTTTAATGAAATGGCAAAGAACAAAAAAAAAATTATTATGTATGAGAGATTATGTTCAGCTTGTACATTCTGGACTTAGCTGTTTAAAAGCACTAACCTTTACCAGACTCTCCAACATAACCCATTCCATTAGTTACAAAATGCTCTGCTGCTGGACTTCCCTCTTAATTTCTCTGACGTCCTAAGTGGATGCTGGGACTCCGTAAGGACCATGGGGAATAGCGGCTCCGCAGGAGACTGGGCACAACTATAAAGAAAGCTTTAGGTCTAACTGGTGTGCACTGGCTCCTCCCACTATGACCCTCCTCCAGACTTCAGTTAGAATCTTGTGCCCGGCTGAGCTGGATGCACACTAGGGGCTCTCCTGAGCTCCTAGAAAGAAAGTATATTTTAGGTTTTTTATTTTACAGTGAGATCTGCTGGCAACAGACTCACTGCAGCGAGGGACTAAGGGGAGAAGAAGCGAACCTACCTAACTGGTGGTATCTTGGGCTTCTTAGGCTACTGTACACCATTAGCTCCAGAGGGATCGACCGCAGGACCCGACCTCGATGTTCGGTCCCGGAGCCGCGCCGCCGGCCCCCTTACAGAGCCAGAAGCAAGAAGTGTTCCGGAAAATCGTCGGCAGAAGACTTCTGTCTTCAACAAGGTAGCGCACAGCACTGCAGCTGTGCGCCATTGCTCCTCATGCACACCTCACACTCCGGTCACTGATGGGTGCAGGGCGCTGGGGGGGGGGCGCCCTGAGGGCAATATAATACACCTTGGCTGGCAAATCTACACCATATATAGTCAGGAAGGCTATATAGGTGTAAAAATACCCCTGCCAGAATTCCAGAAAAAGCGGGAGAAGTCCGCCGGAAAAGGGTGGGGCTATCTCCCTCAGCACACTGGCGCCATTTTTTCCTCACAGCTCCGCTGGAAGGACGCTCCCTGGCTCTCCCCTGCAGTGTCAAGCTACATAAGGGTAAAAAAGAGAGGGGGGCACTAAATTTAGGCGCAGTATATATAATATAAGCAGCTATAAGGGAAAAAACACTCATTTATAATGGGATCCCTGTGTTATATAGCGCTCTGGTGTGTGCTGGCATACTCTCTCTCTGTCTCCCCAAAGGGCTTTGTGGGGTCCTGTCCTCTGTCAGAGCATTCCCTGTGTGTATGTGGTGTGTCGGTACGGCTGTGTCAACATGTTTGATGAGGAGGCTTATGTGGAGGCGGAGCAAATGCCGATAAATGTGATGTCACCCCCTGCGGGGTCGACACCTGAGTGGATGGTTCTGTGGAAGGAATTACGCGACAGTGTCGACTCCTTGCATAAAAGGTTTGACGACATACCAAATATGGTACAGCCGGCTTCTCAGCCTGTGCCTGCCCAGGCGTCTCAAAAGCCATCAGGGGCTTTAAAACGCCCGCTACCTCAGATGGCAGACACAGATGTCGACACGGATACTGACACCAGTGTCGACGACGATGAGACTAATGTATCTTCCAATAGGGCCACACGTTATATGATTGAGGCAATTAAAAATGTGTTGCATATTTCTGATGTTACCCCGGGTACCACAAAAAAGGGTATTATGTTTGGAGAGAAAAAACTACCAGTTGTTTTTCCTCCATCTGAGGTATTAAATGAAGTGTGTGAAGAAGTGTGGGCTTCCCCCGATAAGAAACTGGTAATTTCTAAGAGGTTACTAATGGCGTACCCTTTCCCGCCAGAGGATAGGTCACGTTGGGAAACATCCCCTAGGGTGGATAAAGCGTTCACATGCTTGTCAAAGAAGGTGGCACTACCGTCTCCGGATACGGCCGCCCTGAAGGAATCTGCTGATAGAAAGCAGGAGGCTATCCTGAAGTCTATATATACACACACAGGTGTTATACTGAGACCAGCTATTGCTTCAGCATGGATATGCAGTGCTGCAGCTGCGTGGTCAGATTCCCTGTCGGAAAATATTGATACCCTAGACAGGGACACTATATTGCTAACCGTAGAGCATATTAAAGACGCACTCTTATACATGAGGGATGCACAGAGGGATATTTGCCGGCTGGCATCTAAAATAAGTGCAATGTCCATTTCTGCCAGGAGAGGGTTATGGACTCGGCAGTGGACAGGAGATGCAGATTCTAAAAGGCACATGGAAGTTTTGCCTTATAAGGGTGAGGAGTTGTTCGGGGATGGTCTCTCGGACCTCGTTTCCACAGCAACAGCTGGGAAGTCTACATTTTTACCCCATGTTCCCTCACAGCCAAAGAAAGCACCGTATTATCAGGTACAGTCCTTTCGGCCCAATAAGGGCAAGCGGGTTAAAGGCGCGTCCTTTCTTCCCAGAGGCAGAGGTAGAGGGAAAAAGCTGCAGCATACAGCCAGTTCCCAGGAGCAAAAGTCCTCCCCCGCTTCCTCTAAGTCCACAGCATGACGCTGGGGCTCCACAGGCGGAGCCAGGTATGGTGGGGGCCCGTCTCAAAAATTTCAGCGATCAGTGGGCTCGCTCACGGGTGGATCCCTGGATCTTTCAAGTAGTATCTCAGGGGTACAAGCTGGAATTCGAGACGTCTCCCCCCCGCCGTTTCCTCAAGTCTGCCTTGCCAACAAATCCCTCAGGCAGGGAGGCAGTGTTAGAGGCAATTCACAAGCTGTATTCCCAGCAGGTGATAGTAAAGGTGCCCCTACTTCAACAAGGACGGGGTTACTATTCCACAATGTTTGTGGTACCGAAACCGGACGGTTCGGTGAGACCCATTTTAAATTTGAAATCCTTGAACACATATATAAAAAAATTCAAGTTCAAGATGGAATCGCTCAGGGCGGTTATTGCAAGCCTGGACGAGGGGGATTACATGATATCACTGGACATTAAGGATGCTTACCTGCATGTCCCCATTTACCATCCTCACCAGGAGTACCTCAGATTTGTGGTACAGGATTGTCATTACCAATTCCAGACGTTGCCGTTTGGTCTATCCACGGCTCCGAGGGTATTTACCAAGGTAATGGCCGAAATAATGATACTCCTTCGAAAAAAGGGGGTTATAATTATCCCGTACTTGGACGATCTCCTGATAAAGGCGAGGTCCAGGGAGCAGTTGTTGGTCGGGGTAGCACTATCTCGGGAGGTGCTACAACAGCACGGCAGGATTCTAAATATTCCAAAGTCACAGCTGGTCCCTACGACACGTCTACTGTTCCTGGGGATGGTTCTGGACACAGAACAGAAAAAAGTGTTTCTCCCGGAGGAGAAGGCCAAGGAGCTGTCATCTCTAGTCAGAGGCCTCCTAAAACCAAAACAGGTGTCGGTGCATCACTGCACGCGGATCCTGGGAAAGATGGTAGCTTCCTACGAAGCAATTCCATTCGGCAGGTTCCATGCAAGAACCTTTCAGTGGGACCTGTTGGACAAGTGGTCCGGATCGCATCTTCAGATGCATCGGCTGATAACCCTGTCTCCGAGGACCAGGGTGTCTCTGCTGTGGTGGCTGCAAAGTGCTCATCTTCAAGAGGGCCGCAGATTCGGCATACAGGACTGGGTCCTGGTGACCACGGATGCCAGCCTTCGGGGCTGGGGGGCAGTCACACAGGGAAGAAACTTCCAAGGACTATGGTAAAGTCAGGAGACTTCCCTACACATAAATATTCTGGAACTGAGGGCCATTTACAATGCCCTAAGTCAGGCAAAACCCCTGCTTCAAAATCAGCCGGTACTGATCCAGTCAGACAACATCACGGCAGTCGCCCATGTAAACCGACAGGGCGGCACAAGAAGCAGGACGGCGATGGCAGAAGCCACAAGGATTCTCCGATGGGCGGAAAATCACGTGTTAGCACTGTCAGCAGTGTTCATTCCGGGAGTGGACAACTGGGAAGCAGACTTCCTCAGCAGACACGACCTCCACCCGGGAGAGTGGGGACTTCATCCGGAAGTCTTCCAACTGATTGTAAACCGTTGGGAAAGGCCACAGGTGAACATGATGGCGTCCCGCCTAAACAAAAAGCTAGAAAGATATTGCGCCAGGTCGAGAGACCCTCAGGCGATAGCTGTGGACGCTCTAGTGACACCGTGGGTGTACCGGTCGGTTTATGTGTTCCCTCCTCTTCCTCTCATACCAAAGGTACTGAGGATAATAAGGAGAAGAGGAGTAAGAACTATACTCATTGTTTCGGATTGGCCAAGAAGAGCTTGGTACGCGGAACTTCAAGAAATGATCTCAGAGGGCCCATGGCCTCTGCCGCTCAGACAGGACCTGCTGCAGCAGGGGCCCTGCCTGTTCCAAGACTTACCGCGGCTGCGTTTGACGGCATGGCGGTTGAACACCGGATCCTGAAGGAAAAGGGCATTCCGGAGGAAGTCATTCCTACGCTGATTAAAGCTAGGAAAGAAGTTACCGCAAACCATTATCACCGCATTTGGCGAAAATATGTTGCGTGGTGTGAGGCCAGGAACTAAAGCGTTATTGTTGAGCCATCTGTTGAGAGGCTCAGTTGTTGTCATACTGTTAACTGGGTATTGTATCACGAGTTATACGGTGTGATTGGTGTGGCTGGTATGAGTCTTACCCGGGATTCAATATCCTTCCTTATTGTGTCAGCTCTTCCGGGCACAGTATCCTAACTGAAGTCTGGAGGAGGGTCATAGTGGGAGGAGCCAGTGCACACCAGTTAGACCTAAAGCTTTCTTTATAGTTGTGCCCAGTCTCCTGCGGAGCCGCTATTCCCCATGGTCCTTACGAGAAATAGATTTACCGGTGAGTAAAATCTTATTTTTGATTGCCATCACCTGTGGTGAAACACCTTTCTTATCAATTAAATAGTCCTACAAAGGTGATAGTAATCGTAAATTAAGAGGGAAGTCCAGGAGGAGAGCATTTTGTACATAATGGAATCAAATGAGTCATTTTGAAGGGTCTGCATTATTATATTTAATTAAACAAATATCATCCATGTATTTCTGCAAGATACGTGAGACAGTTTTTAGCAAAAGATTTAAAAATGTGAATATTTGAGAAAAGGTGTAACCTTCAGTACAGGTGAGCGGACCAGGTGAGCAGTCTATATCCAGGACAGGGGAGGTGAGAGAACACTATAATGCCGTGGAGGGGGGGAAGTCCGGAGCGGCACCCGCCAGTCAGTCTCTGCGCACGCCTGTGAGTACCACTGGAATTATACGGCAATATCACTGAACTTACACGCCAGTATCACAGAAATTATACGACAGTATCACAGGAATTATACAGCAATATCACTGGAATTATACGGCGATATCACTGGAATTATACGCCAGTATCACGGGAATTATACGCCAGTATCACAGGAATTATACGGCAATATCACAGGAATTATACCGCAATATCACGGGAATTATACCGCAATATCACTGGAATTATACACCAGTATCATGGGAATTATATGCCAGTATCACAGGAATTATATGGCAATATCACTGGAATTATACACCAGTATCACGGGAATTATACAGCAATATCACTGGAATTATACAGAAATATCACTGGAATTATACGGCAATATCACTGGTATTATACACCGGTATCATGGGAATTATACGCCAGTATCACTGGAATTATACGCCAGTATCATGGTAATTATATGGCAGTTTCACAGGAATTATTCGGCAGTAACACTGGATATATGGCAGCAGAGGACACCACCACTGTGACTGGTCACTGGACTGATGCTGCACAAGACACTACCCCTGGTCTGATGCAAGACAACACAGCACCACTGAAAGGGACTTATACAGCAGCACTGGGGATATATAGCAGCAGAGGACACCACCACTGTGACTGGCTGGACTGATGCAGCATAAGACACTACACTGGACTGAGCTGCACAAGAAAGCACTGGAATCGCCACCCCACTTTCCCGCCCACACAGACACTGAGGACACGTCCTCTCACTACACTCTCCGAGACTGGAGTGAAAATGGCGGTGACGCGCGGGTACTTACAAGGAATCCAAACCCCACGAGAATCCGACAGCAGGATGATGACGTTATGCCTCGTTCTGGTTTCCGAGTCAGGCGGGAAAATCCAAGCCTGACTCGGATCCGGACTCGGGTAGGGAGGTTCGGTAGGGTTCGGATGTCAGGGATCCGAACCCGCTCATCTCTAATAATAAGTCCCTTACAGTGTTGCTGTGTTGTCTTGCATCAGACCAGTGGTAGTGTCCTGTGCATCAGTCAGTCCAGTGATCAGTCACAGCATACCTCCCAACTGTCCCGATTTTTGCGGGACAGACCTGTTTTTTTGGGGATTGTCCCACTGTCCCACCTGCTGGCCGCAGTATCCTGCGGTGGGGGGGGCAGTTGGGAGGCTCCTGCACTCGCTGCCCTGCTTAGCAGAGCAGCGGTGAATAGACGCTGTGCGCATGCGCACAGCATCTATTCAGTGGAGCCGGAAGGAGAGGGGGCATGCTAGCGGCTCACGGAGCACTGCGCATGCCCCCTCAGTGACGAAAACGGGGCGTGGCTCACAATTGCAGGCCCTCCAGTGAAGCCACACACCCTTTCATAGACCACGCCCCCTTTTGGGAGCGCGCACTGCAAAACCGCGCGTGTGTCCCTCTTCTAGTGATAAGAAAGTTGTAAGGTATGGTCACAGTGATGGTGTCCTCTACTGCCATATGTCCAGTGCTGCTGTATAATAAGTCCCTTACAGTGTCGCTGTGTTGTCCTGCATCAGACCAGTGGTAGTGTCCTGTTGTGCATTAGTCAGTCCAGTGACCAGTCACAGTGGTAGTGTCCTCTGCTGCCATATGTCCAGTGCTGCTGTATAATAAGTCCTTTACAGTGTCGCTGTGTTGTCTTGCATCAGACCAGTGATAGTGTCCTGTGCATCAGTCAGTCCAGTGCTCAGTCACAGTGGTGGTGTCCTCTGCTGCCATATGTCCAGTGCTGCTGTATAATAAGTCCCTTAAAGTGTCGCTGTGTTGTCCTGCATTAGACCAGTGGTAGTGTCCTGTGCATCAGTCAGTCCAGTGACCAGTCACAGTGGTGGTGTCCTCTGCTGCCATATGTCCAGTGCTGCAGTATAATAAGTCCCTTACAGTGTCACTGTGTTGTCCTGCATCAGACCAGGGGTAGTGTCCTGAGCATCAGTCAGTCCAGTGACCAGTCACAGTGGTGGTGTCCTCTGCTGCCATATGTCCAGTGCTGCAGTATAATAAGTCCCTTACAGTGTTGCTGTGTTGTCCTGCATCAGACCAGTGGTAGTGTCCTGTGCATCAGTCAGTCCAGTGACCAGTCACAGTGGTGGTGTCCTCTGCTGCCATATGTCCAGTGCTGCTGTATAATAAGTCCTTTACAGTGTCGCTGTGTTGTCCTGCATCAGACCAGTGATAGTGTCCTGTGCATCAGTCAGTCCAGTGCTCAGTCACAGTGGTGGTGTCCTCTGCTGCCATATGTCCAGTGCCGCTGTATAATAAGTCCCTTAAAGTGTCGCTGTGTTGTCCTGCATTAGACCAGTGGTAGTGTCCTGTGCATCAGTCAGTCCAGTGACCAGTCACAGTGGTGGTGTCCTCTGCTGCCATATGTCCAGTGCTGCAGTGTATTAAGTCCCTTACAGTGTCACTGTGTTGTCCTGCATGAGACCAGTGGTAGTGTCCTGAGCATCAGTCAGTCCAGTGACCAGTCACAGTGGTGGTGTCCTCTGCTGCCATATGTCCAGTGCTGCTATATAATAAGTCCTTTACAGTGTCGCTGTGTTGTCCTGCATCAAACCAGTGGAAGTGTCCTGTGCATCAGTCAGTCCAGTGACCAGTCACAGTGGTGGTGTCCTCTGCTGCTATATGTCCAGTGCTGCAGTATAATAAGTCCCTTACAGTGTCGTTGTGCTGTCCTGCATCAGACCACTGGTAGTGTCCTGTGCATCAGTCAGTCCAGTGATCAGTCACAGTGGTGGTGTCCTCTGCTGCCATATGTCCAGTGCTGTTGTATAATAGGTTCCTTACAGTGTCGCTGTGTTGTCCCACATTAGACCGGTGGTAGTGTCCTGTGCATCAGTCAGTCCAGTGATCAGTCACAGTGGTGGTGTCCTCTGCTGCCATATGTCCAGTGCTTCTGTATAATAAGTCTCTTACAGTGTCACTGTGTTGTCCTGCATCAGACACTACCAGTGGTCTGATGCAGGACAGTGTCGCTGTGCTGTCCTGCATCAGACCACTGGTAGTGTCCTGTGCATCAGTCAGTCCAGTGATCAGTCACAGTGGTGGTGTCCTCTGCTGCCATATGTCCAGTGCTGTTGTATAATAAGTTCCTTACAGTGTCACTGTTTTGTCCTGCAACAGACCAGTGGTAGTGTCCTGTGCATCAGTCTAGGGACCAGTCACAGTGGTGGTGTCCTCTGCTGCCATATGTCCAGTGCTGCTGTATAAATCCAGTCCATTGCAGTGGTGCTGTGTTGTCTTGCATCAGTACAGTGGTAGTGTCTTGTGCTGCATCAGTCCAGTCACAGTGGTGGTGTCCTCTGCTGCCACATATCCAGTGCTGCTGTATAAGTCCAGTCCATTGCAGTGATGCTGTGTTGTCCTGCATCAGTACAGTGGTAGTGTCTTGTGCTGCATCAGTCCAGTCACAGTGGTGGTGTCCTCTGCTGCCATATGTCCAGTGCTTCTGTATAAGTCCAGTCCATTGCAGTAGTGCTGTGTTGTCCTGCATCAGTACAGTGGTATTGTCTTGTGCTGCATCAGTCAAGTCACAGTGGTGGTGTCCTCTGCTGCCATATATCCAGTGGACACACTTGTGTTGCTTAGCTTAGTCATACAGCTACCTCATTGCACCTCTTTTTTTTTCTTTGCATGATGTGCTGTTTGAGGCCTAGTTTTTTAAGTGCCATCCTGTCTGCCATTGCAGTGCAACTCCTAGATGGGGCAGGCGTTTGTGCCACACACTTGTGTCGCTTAGCTTAGTCATACAGCTACCTCATTGCACCTCTTTTACTTTTTTGCATGATGTGCTGTTTGGGGCCTATTTGTTAAATCTGCCATCCTGTCTGCCACTGCAGTGCCACTCCTAGATGGGCCAGGTGTTTGTGCCGCACACTTGTGTTGCTTAGCTTAGTCATACAGCCATCTCGGTGCAACCTTTTGTCCTAAAAACTATATTGTGAGGTGTGAGGTGTTCAGAATAGACTGGTAATGAGTGGAAATGAATGTTATTGAGGTTAATAATACCGTAGGCTCACAATTACCCCCAAATTCTGTGATTTTAGCTGTTTTTATGCTTTTTTACAAAAATCATCCAGATCTAAAACCAAAACATGAAAGGGTGGTTTTGGCAAAACCAACCCAGATCCAAAACACGAGCATGGAACCAGAACCAAAACCAAAACACAAAAAGTGCCCGACACACATCTCTAATTTAAACATGAATGTACCTCTGTTTAGCCTAGTGAGATATTTAGCAGCCTTCAGTTTATAGGGGTCATTCCGAATTGTTCGCTAGCTGCTTTTCGGTCGCAGCACGGCGATTAGGTGAAAAAGCGTCATTTCTGCGCATGCATATGGTGCGCAGTGCGCACGCACGACGTACTTTCACATAAAACTATGCAATTTCACACAAGGTATAGCGACGCTTTTTTAGTCGCTCTGCTGATCGGTGAATGATTGACAGGAAGTGGGTGTTTCTGGGTGGTAACTGACCGTTTTCCGGGAGTGTGCTAAAAAAACGCAGGCGTGTCAGGTAAAAACGCAGGCGTGCCTAGGGAAACGGGGGAGTGGCTGGCCGAACGCAGGGCGTGTTTGTGACGTTAAAACAGGAACTAAATAGTCTGAAGTGATCGCAAGGTAGGAGTAGGTCTGCAGCTACACAGAAACTGCATGGAAAAATTTCAGCACTGTTCTGCTAACCTTTCGTTCGTACTTCTGCTAAGCTAAGATACATTCCCAGAGGGCGGCGGCTTAGCGTTTGCACTGCTGCTAAAAGCAGCTAGCGAGCGATCAACTCGGAATGAGGGCCTATCTTTGTAACACTGCTTAGGAAAACTGTCAGAGGGCAATATACTGCTAAACAAAGAGCAATGATGTTATATTGAACCTGGGGGCGGGGCCTAATTCAGATCTGATCGCAGCAGCAAATTTGTTAGCTAATGGGCAAAACCATGGGCCTAATTCAGACCTGATCGTAGCCTTGCAAAATCGCAGTGCTGAGATGGCCATCAGCTGTCTAGCATGCGCCAACGCACTGTGGCGCCACGCGCATGCGCAGTTCAGACCTGATTGGCTGCTGTGCGAAAACGCACAGCAACGATCAGGTCTGAATTAGGCCCCATGTGCACTGCAGGGGGCCAGATGTAACATGTGCAGAGAGTTAGATTTCGGTGGGGTGTGTTCAAACTGAAATCTAAATTGCAGTGAAAAATTAAAGCAGCCAGTATTTACCCTGCACAGAAACAATATAAACCACCCAAATTTAACTCTCTCTCCATATGTTATATCTGCCCCCTCCCGCCCCTCTGCAGTGCACATGGTTTTGCCCATTAGCTAACAAATTTGCTGCTGCAATCAGATCTGAATTGCATGCCTCCCAAATTTCCCGATTTTGGCGGGACAGTCCTGTTTTTCACGATCTTTCCCGCTGTCCCACCCGGGCATGCGCACATCGTCTATTCCCCTACAGAGAGGGACAGGAAGCATGGCCAGCAGCTCACTGAGCGCTGTCTATGCCCCCACAGTGACAAAAACGGGGGGCGTGGTTTGCGATCGTGGTGTTTGCTGCAAGGTCACGCCCCTTACAGCAAGATCACGCCCCCTTCCAATTATGACACGCCCCCAAATTTGGGGGCGCGCGATACTGTGCCTCCTAATGTGGATCAAAAGTTGGGAGGTATGGAATTACGCCCCTGGTTGACCTCACATATACTGTATCAGCAGCTTGCAGCTTTTCTGGGTATTTGTGCACCTGATGCATACATACAGGCAACCCTTTCATTTTGCTCCATAAGTGCAATACATGACATTGAGGCATTAAATAACACTATATTATTAACAAATTTTAAGTACAAACATACTTGTTATTACTAATACAATAGGAATACTATTTGATCAGCTCTGTAGAATTATTAGCACATCACTTATACCCCTTCCACACCACACAAATAACCCGGTATTGACCCAGCATATTGGCAGGTCGACACGGGTCAGCGTGCGGTGTGAAAGGGGCATAGCCGAAATCCCGGGCAATTCAACCCAGAAATAAAGCAGTGTTATACCCGTGTTGAATATCGGGTCAGTGGCTGCGTAAACGGGCTCCCAGGTCGATGCGTCCCAGGCAGGGCCGGCGCTACCATTAGGCAGCTTTAGGCAGCTGCCTATGGGCGGCGACCACTGGAGGGCGGCACTGCACAGTGAATGAAAGAACGCTTACTTTATCACAGCCAATCTCCTACTATTCTTTTAGAAACGAGGAGCAGCCTGTGAGTCCTGTTCCTGCAATCTGCCGCCCCCCACCTCCGCGATACAACACCCGGCATAGCTATGTATAGGGTGCTGCCGTGGTTCGCATGAGCTCCCAAGTCCCACAAATTCCGAGCTGACACTGCAGCTCCCCCCCCCCGCGATTGGCTCCCGCATGATGCCTGCTCCGGCACTCCATCCCCCCTGCGATTGGGCTCCTGCTCGGGTGGTGCATCTTGTTACCCGTGCGCGCTCCCCTCCCCCCCTCGCGATTGGGCTCCTGCTCGGGTGGTGCATCTTGTTACCATGGGCTACAGTATGTGTTAGGGGACATGTTGTGATGCGATTTATCATTAATATCTCCTCGGAGTGTCGGCCACTGTCTTTGCTGGGAAAAAAAAAAAAAAATATATATATATATATATATATATATATGTGGAAAGAACGTGCAGGTGCGCTTCACGGTGATCTGTAGTTATCAAAGTTCTGAGAAAATCCTCCACTGGATATGTCCGCTCCAAGGTGGTCATTCCGAGTTGTTCGCTCGGTAATTTTCTTCGCATCGCAGCGATTTTCCGCTAATTGCGCATGCGCAATGTTTGCACTGCGACTGCGCCAAGTAAATTTGCTATGCAGTTAGGAATTTTACTCACGGCATTACAAGGTTTTTTCTTCGTTCTGGTGATCGTAATGTGATTGACAGGAAGTGGGTGTTTCTGGGCGGAAACTGGCCGTTTTATGGGTGTGTGTGAAAAACCGCTGCCGTTTCTGGGAAAAACGCGGGAGTGTCTGAAGAAACGGGGGAGTGTCTGGGCGAACGCTGGGTGTGTTTGTGACGTCAAACCAGGAACGAAACTGACTGAACTGATCGCAGTTGCCGAGTAAGTGTGGAGCTACTCAGAAACTGCTAAGAAGTGTCTATTCGCAATTCTGCTAATCTTTCGTTCGCAATTTTATTATGCTAAGATTCACTCACAGTAGGCGGCGGCTTAGCATGTGCAAAGCTGCTAAAAGCAGCTTGCGAGCGAACAACTCGGAATGAGGGCCCAAGTCTCCTAAATTCAGACTGCAGCTGCCTCTTAAAAACCCGGGATTCTCAATTAATTGATCAAACAATTGATCATCTTTATTTCGTTTATAAAAACCCGGTTTCTCTATGGAATGATAGTAGCTGTGATTTAGATAAAAAGTTTAACACACTCTTGTAATAAGTATGTGAAAAGACACATTGTAAATAATTTGGAAGCTATACGAAAAATGTAGCAAATGAGTGTCTCTGGCAGATAAATTCTTGCTAACAATTCAGAGAGCAGGGAAATGTAAAAATCAATAAGAAAATATTTATTCGATCTGTAGAAAAATACATATATCTTGTGTTTTGTTCCTTATTTTTGGAGGTCTTTAGAAACTGGGAGATCTTTAATGCTTGGATAACATGGAAATAGCAAACACCTGAGCCTTATTCCAACCTATACTTCTCTATGTTTTTATAAAGTGTGTAAAAACTGTTTATTATGAATTTTTTGCATTATGGTAATGATGTTTTTCTATTTTAAGTCTGTATGTTTTTATAAAATACGTTACAAGTGTTTGAAAACAAATGAATTGTATTTTAATGCTGTTTGGAAAGAAAGACCACACATGTGTATTTGATTTACTGATTGCGTGCATGGATTGGCCATTGCTGGCATAAAAGAGAGGTTTTCGTCACCAAGGCCAACCCTCTGACGAAGTCTTATGATGAAACGCGTTGGGGCGTGGCCTGGTGACGTCATCGTTGTAGCCTGAATCATCTACCCCCCATCTAGATAGCAGCGGTGTCCCGGTGTGCTGGAGTTCGTGAGTGCGAGGCGGGCGGCACGAGGCAAAGGGATCTGACGCTTTACTGGTGGCCGGTGGAGGTGATATCAAAGGATAATCTGTTTAAACCAAGTGGTATTTTAAGCCCACTCAGATGAAATCTGAGGTATTAAGAAAAGCATTACTCTGTCACTTGCTGTTTTAAAAATTGTTTGTGAATAAACAATATTGCACTATGAAGCGCTCCTCTAATTCTTCTTTCTAGGTATAGATATAGATATATATATATATATATATATATATATATATACTGGAAGATAGGTCGGCACTCCCCAAGAACTATTATCTTGCTCCGGTGCCCTCTGTAATGCTGGTAACACTATTGTAGAAAGGAAGAGCGGCACTCAGTCTTTATGAAGAGTCAGATGTATTAAGAAAACATCAAATAGGTGGCTATTTGAATTTTTTTTTTAATACATCTGACTCTTCATAAAGACTCCGAGTGCCGCTCTTCCTTTCTTCAATAGTGTGTGTGTGTGTGTGTGTGTGTGTGTGTGTGTGTGTGTGTGTGTGTATATATATATATATATATATAGTTCCAAAGGTCCAGCACTCCAATAATAGAAAGAATAGCCGTTGGTGCTACACAATTCCATATACGTCAAAGATTCGGCACTCGGAGTAATAAACACAGTACACAGATTACAACAACGCTTCAGTGCTTTACTACTATCCTCAGGTTACCTTGTAATCTGTCTACTGCGTTTATTACGCCGGGTATATATACACAGATCCGGCGCTTCCATTAGGCAGCGTGCCCTGAGGGGGCAGACCCACTCTTCTCTCCCCATCCAAGGAGGATGACAATGGCTGTGAAACTTATAGGAAGCCAACTTTACATCTGGGGGACTGGACAGTTGGTATTAGGGTGTGTGTGAGGAAGGGGGGGCGGAGAAGGGGTGGGGTGGCAGTAAGAAGATGGTTTGCCTAGGGTGCTGAGAAACCTTGCACCGGCCCTGGTCCCAGGACCCGTTTACTACAGCAGGGAGAGGCGGCGTGGAGATGATCTAATCTCCCAGTGCCGCCTCCACCTCCGCCCCTGCCGCCAGCTCTGCCCCCCGCTGCTATGGCAACCTGTCCGGCATGTTGCCAGGTCAGGAAAGCCAGCAGCAGCTGCCAATGCCGGATCCCACCCGGGAAGGACCTGTTTCCAATTCCCGGGTGGGATCCGGCATTGGCAGTGTGAAAGGGGTATAACTGATGCAAGGCACTAAATGGGAGCATGGTGGTGCAGTGATCGCCACTGCTGTCTGAATGCACTGAGGTCAGGGGATTGATTCTAACCGGGGCCCTATCTGTGTGGAGTTTGCATGACCTCACCATGCATGTGAAGGGTTTTTTCCAGGTACTTTGTTTTCCTCTCACAATCCAAAACATACAAAAACCATTCTAGAAGAATAATTGGCTTCTAACAAAAAACTCAGCCTAGTGCAGTGGTTTCCAAACTTTTTTGAATCACGGCGCCCTAGAATATCAGAATTTTTTTCACGGCACCCCTAGGCCAAAAATTTCTTATTGAGAAATTTAGAAAGAAATATTACATTAAGTAGATTGCGTTTATATGTCATCCTTAGGGTCAGTTGTGTGGTGAGGGACAAGATTTGCTTCTGTTTGGCCACATATTTTATGACTGGCAGCCACCAGCACTGGTTTTGACCATGAATAATTTGAATTGGTCCTGGACCACCAACCCAGGGCACCCCTGCAAGTGTCCCGAGGCACCCCAGGGAGCCACGGCACACAGTTTGGGAACCTCTGCCCTAGTGTATATGTGTGTATAGGTGGTAGGATGCAATTATAGATGCAAGCTCCACTAGGGCTGGGATTGATGTGAATGACTAATGTTCTCTGTAAAGTGCTGGATAATGTGTGTCTGCTATTTAAATGTTAAAATAAGCAATGTTATGGCACATTACATACTCCAATTACAAATAAATGAAACCTATTGAGATTACTAAAGACAAAATAAATGATATATGGAACGTATATACTAATTTACATTAATCAAAGACCCAGTGAATTTTTATGAGTGTGATTCTAAATGCCGGTGGTCGTAATGCCGGCGTTCACATGACAGACCGCTGCATTTCGACTTTTAGAATGCCAACAGGGGATGGGGTAATTAATTTACCCCTCCCCTAACCCTAACCTACCTGGGGTGGTGGCTAGGGCTAAGGACACAGGAGATGGCAGCTACAGCTAACCCCCCCTGTGGCACCAGGATTCTGGGGTCAGTCACCTGACCGCCGGCATCCACCATGACGGAATACTAACCGCATCCCAATTTTTATATATCATCCCTAAGGATTTTTATGATTTATGTATATATCAGTAGGGGCCGCCATTGGGATGCTATTACACAGCCACACCACCACCAGTGTAAATGATAGCTACTGTATGTATTTACAGACAGACTGTAAGCAATAAGCTATTATCCATGAAAAAAAAATATTTCACCATATTATCCTGTTTTTGTGTTTTACATAATTCAACTTACACTTGTACACAATTTCAGTGATTGCCCATGCATCACAGATGCGGGAACCACAAGTAGAGAGACGCTGACACAGGAACATCAGTACAGCCATCCGTCACAGAGGTGCCACACTCAGCCAGAACAGGCCTAGAGGGGCCTCAGAGGACAACACTGGATCGGGTAATAGGGACTAAGGGGGACATTTACTAAGTAGTGATAAGAGCGGAGAAGTGCGCCTGTGGAGAAGTTGCCCATGGCAATCAATCAGCACTGAAGTAACATCTATAATTTGCATACTATAAAATTATACAGAGCTGTTGATTGGTTGATGGGGCAACTACTCCACTGGCTCACTTGACCGCTCTTATCACTGCTTAGTAATACCCCTTTCATACGCAGCTTTAACCCGGTAAATTGCCGATTTTTAAGCCTTCCAAAACGGTTCTAGCTGCGGTGTGAAAGGGTCACTTTGAATTTACCGTTTTCAAAATACCGGTATTTTGAAACAGTTAAAAAGCAGGGTCCTACACGGTTCAGACCAGTTTCATTGTGCAATGTGAAAGGCTCAGAAACGGTATTTCCAAGCCACAGAAGGTGATAGGCTGTCTCCATGCGTGATGTCACCAGGCAGAAGCAGGAAACTGGTAGAAAAACACATGAGACACATGAGAGTGAGTTTAGAAGCGTTTTATTACTAAAAATATATTATACAATGGCAAATTAGAGTGATGAGGAGGTGAGGGAGCTGCTTAGGATCAGAGGGGATGAAGAAATATGTAGACAAATCACTGGGACAGTGAAGGATGCAGTAATCTACAAAAACATGGAAAAGATGCTTGAAGCTGCTGGGTTCCATCGTACGACTAGCCAAATTAAAAATAATTATTAATTATTAATTAATGTGTGGGTCAGAAAAGTCCATTTATAATGACAACCACTGTTTTCTATGGGTGAAACGGGTTCAGTGTGAAAGGTACCAAAACGGTAATGAAACGGTAATATACCGGTTACAACATGCGATGTGAAGGGGGTTTAACTGCTCAGACCCGTTTTAAGAACCGTTTAAAGAACCGTTTCAAAAGCAGGGTTTGCGATGTGAAAGCAGCATTGATGTCCCCCTAAGTCCCCAATGTGTGATAGTGAAGTCCAGGCCCATATGTAAGCAATGTCTATATTGTGGAAAAGGATCCCCAGGAGCAATAAAGAAGAGATCTTTAGCTGTTGCGGAGGCAGGAAGGTCTCAAAGGGATAAATAAATAATTATAGTGTACGAGGGCAACCTAACTACCAGCCTCTTTCGCCAAATGCATCACTGCCAACCAGGAGGGTGCAATAACAGAACATTCCCACCAAATGTGGTAGAATCCGCATTCAGCTCCAATACAAAGAGGGTAAATGGTCTTGGAATATATGTGGACCATGTTTGGGCATCTATACCACCTAGTTAAAATAATACCATGATTCATCGGGATTGTGACAGTCGGGATCCCACTGTCAGTAATCTGCCTTTCGTGATCCTGACTACCGAGATTTCATACCCAACGCCAATAAACACTGCAGTATATAGTAGACTCCAGGTTCCTTACAACTTTCTCAGCTCACATGGTAAACTCCTAAAGTGAAGCATATGTCATGATACAGGTACCCCCTTTCCTACCATCACACTGCATACTATTTTTTTAGGCAGACATATTAATGACCCAGTATCAATGAACTTTGCCACTTACATCTATCCAGGGGACCTTCTGTAACATGTTAGCAACATCAATCCTAATCTCTGCTGTTCTTCTACTTTACTATGCATGGTGTCAGAAGTCTGGCTGTTATGGCAAAAGGTCTGTGATGCATAGATCTGCTGGTCTTTGACAAAGTCATTGCAGATTCATGGCTGAAGTTCATGAAGGAATTATACATATCCTTTCAGACAAGTCAAGAAAGGTACATACATTTATCTTTCTCAATTTAGCGGAGCTGAGGTTTTTGAGAAGACAGACACATTTGGAAAATCAGGAGGATCCAGAAACACTAAGTAAAAGATTTGATGAGCTATGCTTACCATTGAAAAATATTCTAATGGACAGATATACATTTAACATTACTGTACAGAGCCCCTCTGAGAGTATCCAGTCATATGCTTCCAGTTTGAAACTAATAGTAAAACAAAACGTGTTTCTGGTTCATTAACAAGTGAGCTCATAAGGGACAGGATTGTGTGTGGGACTTACAATGATGTAGCTCATGTACATTTATTATGTGAGTAGTTATTTACACACACTGCTATAAACATGCACATGCTACATCTTGCTGATGCAATGGCTCTCTTTCTCTTTCTACTATTTGGACTTCTTCATTTGTGCCTCAAGACAGGGCAGTACCCCCCCCCCCCCCCTCCTTCCCAACTCCCCCACACATCCCCCGTACATCAAGACATGTTACTTCTTCAACTCCTGTGCTCAGGTCTGGCCACAATTCTTTTTCTGGTGTGGGAAACCTGAAGGATTTGGGTTCTAATGTGATCCACAGTTTAGCCATCTTCCACATGTTTTAAGGATATCATTACTTTGGTAAATAGGTCCAGCATAACTGACACAAATGCAAAAAACTGAAAGGGTTCTATTTAAAGAATTTTTTTTATATCTGTTCTTTGCGTACAATAAATCTTCATGCAATAGAAACTACTTATCACAGGGAAACCGACTTAAAAAGCATATCAATATACATATGGCATATGGCATGAAAGATGGAAATAACCTTCTGATTTCTAAAGTATGCCTCTCTTTACCAAACTTTGAGCAGTAATTTCTGGCTTATTTGTATCTTGATGTTACAGTACATTATCTGTCTCCTCTACTTACTGGACTACATGCAACTGCTTTTTGCATAATTGCTATGGGGTTTACATAACTGAACATGGCTTTTATGTGGCCAATTGGTGTCCTTTGTAAAGGTGGACACAGTACACACACAAACACACACACACACACACACACACACACACACACACACAAAACAACATAGTCATAGTTGTGACCAAATACAAATAATTTGTTTTGTTAGTGTAGATAAAATGAGCTGCGACCATACTTTGCTTGTCGGCGTAATACTTTAGCATTAAGGAAAACACTGTCATTTGATGGCAATCATTTATACATACCAGGTACACTTAATAAACAGTTCAATGAAATTAAACTGTTGTATTTAAAATGAAAAACACCACAAATATAGAACTTAAAATAATGACAATGCCACTTTCCCATGTCTGACAATCACATTTAGCTGACTTCACAGGGCTGCCATCAGAAATTGTGAGGCCGGGGACTGACAAAATAGGTAGTCCCCTCTTCCTCCCCGCAGTCCCATCAGCCCCCTCCCCTCCACCCTCCGATGGCGTCCCAGGCAGTGGGCAAGTCCAAAGTGAAGTGGGCAGTACAGGTGGACAATTTACTATTGAATTGCATCTTTGTAGCACACCCCCCCAAACAAAAACATAAAATGACAGATGGTGGTGAATAATAGTAGTGATGAGTAGCACTTGTCTGAATATATTATTATTGTCTGAGGAGAGCTTCATTGTTTAAAATGTTATATCAATCCCAGCAGATGAGGGGAGTAGTGTTCATCCAGTCAATAATAAAGTAGGTTTAATTATCATGCACCGTTTGAGAGGTGTCAGGGGGAAAAAAAGGACTTTCAATTTGTGACCAAGAAAACCCGAACTTCAGCTTTTTTTACACGGATCCGAGCGACTCGGATCTTCCCGCCTTGCTCGGTTAACCCGAGCGCGCCCGAACGTCATCATGACGCTGTCGGATTCTCGCGAGGCTCGGATTCTATCGCGAGACTCGGATTCTATATAAGGAGCAGCGCGTCGCCGCCATTTTACACGTGCATTGAGATTGATAGTGAGAGGACGTGGCTGGCGTCCTCTCCGTTTAGAGAAGAAATAGATAGGAGAGTGAGAGTGAGACAGTGACACTTCATTTACTGGAGCTTAGGAGGAGTACTCAGACAGAGAGTGCAGAATTTTGCTGATAGTATTAGTTAGTTATACTAGTGACAGAGTGAGACAGTGACACTTCATTTACTGGAGCTTAGGAGGAGTACTCAGACAGAGAGTGCAGAATTTTGCTGATAGTATTAGTTAGTTATACTAGTGACTGACCAGTGACCACCAGTGCAGTTTTATATTATTTAATATAATCCGTTCTCTGCCTGAAAAAACGATACACAGTGACTCAGTCACATACCATATCTGTGCTCAGCCCAGTGTGCTGCTGCATCATCTATGTATAATATCTGACTGTGCTCACACAGCTTAATTGTGGGGGAGACTGGGGAGCAGTTAGGTTATAGCAGGAGCCAGGAGTACATATTAAAATTAAACAGTGCACACTTTTTTTCTGCAGGAGTGCCACTGCCAGTGTGACTGACCAGTGACCTGACCACCAGTATATAGTATACTATATTGTATTGTGAATGTCTGCCTGTAAAAGTTAAACACACGTCGTGTGACTTGTGTGGTGTTTTTTTATTCTATAAAATAAAAAACTCATTCTGCTGACAGACAGTGTCCTGCAGGTCCATCATTATATAATATATACCTGTCCGGCTGCAGTAGTGATATATATATATTTTTTATATCATTATTTATCATCCAGTCGCAGCAGACACAGTACGGTAGTTCACGGCTGTAGCTACCTCTGTGTCGGCACTCGGCAGTCCATCCATAATTGTATACCACCTACCCGTGGTTTTTTTTTTCTTTCTTCTTTATACATACTACATCTCATTATCATCCAGTCTATATTAGCAGCAGACACAGTACAGTACGGTAGTCCACGGCTGTAGCTACCTCTGTGTCGGCACTCGGCAGTCCGTCCATAATTGTATACCACCTACCCGTGTTTTTTTTTTCTTTCTTCTTTATACATACTACATCTCATTATCAACCAGTCTATATTAGCAGCAGACACAGTACGGTAGTCCACGGCTGTAGCTACCTCTGTGTCGGCACTCGGCAGTCCATCCATAATTGTATACCACCTACCCGTGGTTTTTTTTTCTTTCTTCTTTATACATACTACATCTCATTATCATCCAGTCTATATTAGCAGCAGACACAGTACAGTACGGTAGTCCACGGCTGTAGCTACCTCTGTGTCGGCACTCGGCAGTCCGTCCATAATTGTATACCACCTACCCGTGGTTTTTTTTTCTTTCTTCTTTATACATACATACTACATCTCTTTATCAACCAGTCTATATTAGCAGCAGACACAGTACGGTAGTCAACGGCTGTAGCTACCTCTGTGTCGGCACTCGGCAGTCCATCCATAATTGTATACCACCTACCCGTGGTTTTTTTTTCTTTCTTCTTTATACATACATACTACATCTCTTTATCAACCAGTCTATATTAGCAGCAGACACAGTACGGTAGTCCACGGCTGTAGCTACCTCTGTGTCGGCACTCGGCAGTCCGTCCATAATTGTATACCACCTACCCGTGGTTTTTTTTTCTTTCTTCTTTATACATACATACTACATCTCTTTATCAACCAGTCTATATTAGCAGCAGACACAGTACGGTAGTCCACGGCTGTAGCTACCTCTGTGTCAGCACTCGGCAGTCCATCCATAATTGTATACCACCTACCCGTGGTTTTTTTTTTCTTTCTTCTTTATACATACTACATCTCATTATCATCCAGTCTATATTAGCAGCAGACACAGTACAGTACGGTAGTCCACGGCTGTAGCTACCTCTGTGTCGGCACTCGGCAGTCCATCCATAATTGTATACCACCTACCCGTGGTTTTTTTTTCTTTCTTCTTTATACATACATACTACATCTCTTTATCAACCAGTCTATATTAGCAGCAGACACAGTACGGTCGTCCACGGCTGTAGCTACCTCTGTGTCGGCACTCGGCAGTCTGTCCACAATTGTATACCACCTACCCGTGTTTTTTTTTTTTCTTCTTTATACATACATACTACATCTCTTTATCAACCAGTCTATATTAGCAGCAGACACAGTACGGTAGTCCACGGCTGTAGCTACCTCTGTGTCGGCACTCGGCAGTCCATCCATAATTGTATACCACCTACCCGTGGTTTTTTTTTTCTTTCTTCTTTATACATACTACATCTCATTATCATCCAGTCTATATTAGCAGCAGACACAGTACAGTACGGTAGTCCACGGCTGTAGCTACCTCTGTGTCGGCACTCGGCAGTCCATCCATAATTGTATACTAGTATCCATCCATCTCCATTGTTTACCTGAGGTGCCTTTTAGTTGTGCCTATTAAAATATGGAGAACAAAAATGTTGAGGTTCCAAAATTAGGGAAAGATCAAGATCCACTTCCACCTCGTGCTGAAGCTGCTGCCACTAGTCATGGCCAAGACGATGAAATGCCAGCAACGTCGTCTGCCAAGGCCGATGCCCAATGGCATAGTACAGAGCATGTCAAATCCAAAACACCAAATATCAGTAAAAAAAGGACTCCAAAACCTAAAATAAAATTGTCGGAGGAGAAGCGTAAACTTGCCAATATGCCATTTACCACACGGAGTGGCAAGGAACGGCTGAGGCCCTGGCCTATGTTCATGGCTAGTGGTTCAGCTTCACATGAGGATGGAGGCACTCAGCCTCTCGCTAGAAAAATGAAAAGACTCAAGCTGGCAAAAGCAGTAGCACCGCAAAGAACTGTGCGTTCTTCGAAATCCCAAATCCACAAGGAGAGTCCAATTGTGTCGGTTGCGATGCCTGACCTTCCCAACACTGGACGTGAAGAGCATGCGCCTTCCACCATTTGCACGCCCCCTGCAAGTGCTGGAAGGAGCACCCGCAGTCCAGTTCCTGATAGTCAGATTGAAGATGTCAGTGTTGAAGTACACCAGGATGAGGAGGATATGGGTGTTGCTGGCGCTGGGGAGGAAATTGACCAGGAGGATTCTGATGGTGAGGTGGTTTGTTTAAGTCAGGTACCCGGGGAGACACCTGTTGTCCGTGGGAGGAATATGGCCGTTGACATGCCTGGTGAAAATACCAAAAAAATCAGCTCTTCGGTGTGGAAGTATTTCACCAGAAATGCGGACAACATTTGTCAAGCCGTGTGTTCCCTTTGTCAAGCTGTAATAAGTAGGGGTAAGGACGTTAACCACCTCGGAACATCCTGCCTTATACGTCACCTGCAGCGCATTCATAATAAGTCAGTGACAAGTTCAAAAACTTTGGCCGACAGCGGAAGCAGTCCACTGACCAGTAAATCCCTTCCTCTTGTAACCAAGCTCACGCAAACCACCCCACCAACTCCCTCAGTGTCAATTTCCTCCTTCCCCAGGAATGCCAATAGTCCTGCAGGCCATGTCACTGGCAATTCTGACGAGTCCTCTCCTGCCTGGGATTCCTCCGATGCATCCTTGCGTGTAACGCCTACTGCTGCTGGCGCTGCTGTTGTTGCTGCTGGGAGTCGATGGTCATCCCAGAGGGGAAGTCGTAAGCCCACTTGTACTACTTCCAGTAAGCAATTGACTGTCCAACAGTCCTTTGCGAGGAAGATGAAATATCACAGCAGTCATCCTGCTGCAAAGCGGATAACTGAGGCCTTGACAACTATGTTGGTGTTAGACGTGCGTCCGGTATCCGCCGTTAGTTCACAGGGAACTAGACAATTTATTGAGGCAGTGTGCCCCCGTTACCAAATACCATCTAGGTTCCACTTCTCTAGGCAGGCGATACCGAGAATGTACACGGACGTCAGAAAAAGACTCACCAGTGTCCTAAAAAATGCAGTTGTACCCAATGTCCACTTAACCACGGACATGTGGACAAGTGGAGCAGGGCAGGGTCAGGACTATATGACTGTGACAGCCCACTGGGTAGATGTATGGACTCCCGCCGCAAGAACAGCAGCGGCGGCACCAGTAGCAGCATCTCGCAAACGCCAACTCTTTCCTAGGCAGGCTACGCTTTGTATCACCGCTTTCCAGAATACGCACACAGCTGAAAACCTCTTACGGCAACTGAGGAAGATCATCGCGGAATGGCTTACCCCAATTGGACTCTCCTGTGGATTTGTGGCATCGGACAACGCCAGCAATATTGTGTGTGCATTAAATATGGGCAAATTCCAGCACGTCCCATGTTTTGCACATACCTTGAATTTGGTGGTGCAGAATTTTTAAAAAAACGACAGGGGCGTGCAAGAGATGCTGTCGGTGGCCAGAAGAATTGCGGGACACTTTCGGCGTACAGGCACCACGTACAGAAGACTGGAGCACCACCAAAAACTACTGAACCTGCCCTGCCATCATCTGAAGCAAGAAGTGGTAACGAGGTGGAATTCAACCCTCTATATGCTTCAGAGGTTGGAGGAGCAGCAAAAGGCCATTCAAGCCTATACAATTGAGCACGATATAGGAGGTGGAATGCACCTGTCTCAAGTGCAGTGGAGAATGATTTCAACGTTGTGCAAGGTTCTGATGCCCTTTGAACTTGCCACACGTGAAGTCAGTTCAGACACTGCCAGCCTGAGTCAGGTCATTCCCCTCATCAGGCTTTTGCAGAAGAAGCTGGAGACATTGAAGGAGGAGCTAACACGGAGCGATTCCGCTAGGCATGTGGGACTTGTGGATGGAGCCCTTAATTCGCTTAACAAGGATTCACGGGTGGTCAATCTGTTGAAATCAGAGCACTACATTTTGGCCACCGTGCTCGATCCTAGATTTAAAACCTACCTTGGATCTCTCTTTCTGGCAGACACAAGTCTGCTGGGGTTGAAAGACCTGCTGGTGAGAAAATTGTCAAGTCAAGCGGAACGCGACCTGTCAACATCTCCTCCTTCACATTCTCCCGCAACTGGGGGTGCGAGGAAAAGGCTCAGAATTCCGAGCCCACCCGCTGGCGGTGATGCAGGGCAGTCTGGAGCGACTGCTGATGCTGACATCTGGTCCGGACTGAAGGACCTGACAACGATTACGGACATGTCGTCTACTGTCACTGCATATGATTCTCTCAACATTGAAAGAATGGTGGAGGATTATATGAGTGACCGCATCCAAGTAGGCACGTCACACAGTCCGTACTTATACTGGCAGGAAAAAGAGGCAATTTGGAGGCCCTTGCACAAACTGGCTTTATTCTACCTAAGTTGCCCTCCCACAAGTGTGTACTCCGAAAGAGTGTTTAGTGCCGCCGCTCACCTTGTCAGCAATCGGCGTACGAGGTTACATCCAGAAAATGTGGAGAAGATGATGGTCATTAAAATGAATTATAATCAATTCCTCCGCGGAGACATTGACCAGCAGCAATTGCCTCCACAAAGTACACAGGGAGCTGAGATGGTGGATTCCAGTGGGGACGAATTGATAATCTGTGAGGAGGGGGATGTACACGGTGATATATCGGAGGATGATGATGAGGTGGACATCTTGCCTCTGTAGAGCCAGTTTGTGCAAGGAGAGATTAATTGCTTCTTTTTTGGGGGGGGTCCAAACCAACCCGTCATATCAGTCACAGTCGTGTGGCAGACCCTGTCACTGAAATGATGGGTTGGTTAAAGTGTGCATGTCCTGTTTATACAACATAAGGGTGGGTGGGAGGGCCCAAGGACAATTCCATCTTGCACCTCTTTTTTCTTTTATTTTTCTTTGCGTTATGTGCTGTTTGGGGAGGGTTTTTTGGAAGGGCCATCCTGCGTGACACTGCAGTGCCACTCCTAGATGGGCCCGGTGTTTGTGTCGGCCACTAGGGTCGCTTATCTTACTCACACAGTCAGCTACCTCATTGCGCCTCTTTTTTTCTTTGCGTCATGTGCTGTTTGGGGAGGGTTTTTTGGAAGGGACATCCTGCGTGACACTGCAGTGCCACTCCTAGATGGGCCCGGTGTTTGTGTCGGCCACTAGGGTCGCTTATCTTACTCACACAGTCAGCTACCTCATTGCGCCTCTTTTTTTCTTTGCGTCATGTGCTGTTTGGGGAGGGTTTTTTGGAAGGGACATCCTGCGTGACACTGCAGTGCCACTCCTAGATGGGCCCGGTGTTTGTGTCGGCCACTAGGGTCGCTTATCTTACTCACACAGCGACCTCGGTGCAAATTTTAGGACTAAAAATAATATTGTGAGGTGTGAGGTATTCAGAATAGATTGAAAATGAGTGTAAATTATGGTTTTTGAGGTTAATAATACTTTGGGATCAAAATGACCCCCAAATTCTATGATTTAAGCTGTTTTTTAGGGTTTTTTGAAAAAAACACCCGAATCCAAAACACACCCGAATCCGACAAAAAAAATTCGGTGAGGTTTTGCCAAAACGCGGTCGAACCCAAAACACGGCCGCGGAACCGAACCCAAAACCAAAACACAAAACCCGAAAAATTTCCGGCGCTCATCTCTAGTTTCTGTATGTGTTACTGATACTGTGGTAATAAAATCTTACCTTGTCGCATGACCCTACAGCACCATGAACAGCTCACAGTACTTGCCACTCTGTGATGCAATTTTGTCTGCCTCTTAGGGCGGTCCCTTGGGGAAGTTCTTCAGACTTTGACTGTCCTTTGTCCAGCATCAAGAATTCCTGCTGGCGTCTACGCAGAACACAATAGGGACAGACAGCCCCAAGCTCTCTAGCCTCCACTTGTTGCAGGAGTGCGCAGTCCTTTTCTCAATGGATCTTCTCAGACTGCTGCTGACAGCTGCTCTCATAATGCAGCTAGGAAAGGCCTCACTGTCTGTGTGGCCCCCGCGACTTCAGTCCTGCAGTTCCTTTCCTGATTTTGTCCCTGGGTATGTGTAATTGCAGGAAAGAGTCAGATGATGGAGCACTGCAGAGAAGTGTAACTGCATCAGTCGAGTTTGGAAGGCTGACATTGGAGGAAGTGAGAAGCTTCATTAACATGGGGTTACATCATGGAATGGAAGGAATGGAAATAAGGGTGAAGTGCAGATAACATGTAGGAATGAAGCTACTGGGAGCATTTGAAGGTTTTGGAAGCACCAGGGTTTGGGAATAAGAGCTAAGATAAAGTTGTATATTCTTGTGATGTCACGAGAAGATGGTACCTGCCATCTGCACAATTTAATTATAGGTCATATTTTGTTAAAGTTCAAACCACAAGTCTACATATGGAATTTGCTGTTCTATTGAGGTTTTGCCTTACTCTTGTGTTACATAATTTGTGTACCTAATTTGCGTTGTTGTTGTTGTTATTATTATTATTATTATTATTATTATCCTTTATTTATATGGCACCACAAGGGATCCGCATCGCCTATTACAGAGTACATAAGCAAATCATCAAAACAAGAAAACAGCACTTACAGTTCAAGACAAATAGGAGTACGGAAAACAAGGGGTTAGGTGCCATCAAAGGGAGTATGGAGTATAAGATAGTGTAATACCCCTTTTCCACTGTAGCACGGGTCGCAGCCGTGTCGCCTGACACGGCTGCGACCCGTGCTACAGCCCCCTTTCCCACAACGCTTACCAACCCAGCATATTGCCGGGTTTGTGACGCTGCTAGTGACGCGGCAGGGGCGGCGCTGGGAGATCACATGTTCTCCCAGCACCGCCCTCCCATTCACTGTGAACGGGAGCAGTGTTGCCTCGACATGGCTCCCGTTCACACGAGACAGCTTACCGGGTTGAACACGTGTTCAACCCGGTAAGCTACCCGGGTAAGATTCCCGGATCACCTGATCCGGGAATCTGCAGGGGGACCCTTTTCCACTAGGAAAAAACACGGGTAAATGTGCGCCCCTGCGAGCTAGTGGAAAAGGGGAATCAGTAAGTAAGAGAAGGAAAGGCACATGAGGGGAAAGTCCCTGCTCTTGCGACCTTACAATCTAACTAGTTACTAGTGTGTGTTTACTTTATGACTTAAATAAGTATGCAGACAGATTTTTCAAAAACAATTTTGACGAGGTGCCATTATAGTATTTGCCCTGGGCTCCATCAATTGTAATTACACCACTGCTTATAGTACTCAATGCAATAACTATCATGAGCTGTCAATGCATGCTGGTAATTGCTGAGCCTCAAGAGATTGCACTATATTTTGTCAGTTTTATAATAAGATTTTAAACCTACCGGTAAATCTTTTTCTCCTAGTCCGTAGAGGATGCTGGGGACTCCGTAAGGACCATGGGGTATAGACGGGCTCCGCAGGAGACATGGGCACTATAAAGAACTTTTAGTATGGGTGTGCACTGGCTCCTCCCTCTATGCCCCTCCTCCAGACCTCAGTTAGAGAAACTGTGCCCAGAGGAGATGGACAACATGAGGAAAGGATTTTGTTAATCTAAGGGCAAGATTCATACCAGCCCTCACCAATCATACCATATAACCTGGAAAATACGTAACCAGTTAACAGTATGAACAAAAAACAGTATCAGTCAAAGATCGATTCCAACTGTAACATAACCCTTATGTAAGCAACAACTATATACAAGTCTTGCAGATGTAGTCCGCACTGGGACGGGCGCCCAGCATCCTCTACGGACTAGGAGAAAAAGATTTACCAGTAGGTTTAAAATTTTATTTTCTCTTACGTCCTAGAGGATGCTGGGGACTCCGTAAGGACCATGGGGTTTATACCAAAGCTCCAAACCGGGCGGGAGAGTGCAGATGACTCTGCAGCACCGACTTAGCAAACGCAAGGTCCTCATCAGCCAGGGTATCAAACTTGTAGAATTTTGCAAAAGTGTTTGAACCCGACCAAGTAGCTGCTCGGCTAAGCTGTAATGCCAAGACGCCTCTGGCAGCCGCCCAAGAAGAGCCCACCTTCCTAGTAGAATGGGCCTTTACCGAATTTGGTAACGGCAATCCAGCCGTAGAATGAGCCTGCTAAATCGTGTTACAGATCCAGCGAGCAATAGTCTGCTTCGAAGCAGGAGCGCCAACTCTGTTGGCTGCATACAGGACAAACAGAGCCTCTGTTTTCCTAACCCTAGCCATCCTGGCTACATAAATTTTTAAGGCCCTGATTACATCCAGGGACTTGGAGTCCTCCAAGTTCTCTGTAGCCACAGGCACCACAATAGGTTGGTTCATATGAAATGAAGAAACCACCTTAGGCAAAAATTGAGGACGAGTCCTCAACTCCGCTCTATCCACATGGAAAATCAAATAGGGGCTCTTGTGGGACAAGGCCGCCAATTCGGACACCCGCCTTGCAGATGCCAAGGCCAATAACATGACCACCTTTCACGTGAGAAATTTTAATTCAACCATTTGAAGAGGTTCAAACCAGTGAGATTTTAGGAAACTTAACACCACGTTAAGGTCCCACGGTGCCACTGGGGGCACAAAGGGGGGCTGGATGTGCAGCACTCCCTTCACAAACATCTGGACTTCTGGGAGGAAAGCCAATTCCTTCTGGAAGAATATAGATAGGGCCGAAATCTGTACCTTAATGGAGCCTAACTTCAGGCCCATATCCACTCCTGCCTGTAGAAAGTGGAGAAAACTGCCCAGATGGAAATCTTCCGTAGGAGCATTCTTGGCTTCACACCAAGATACATACTTCCTCCAGATACGGTGATAATGTTTTGCCGTCACCTCCTTCCTAGCCTTTATCAGAGTAGGGATGACTTCCTCCGGAATACCTTTCCCAGCTAGGATTCGGTGTTCAACCGCCATGCCGTCAAACGTAACCGCGGTAAGTCTTGGAACACGCAGGGCCCCTGCTGTAACAGGTCCTCCCTGAAAGGAAGAGGCCACTGATCTTCTGTGAGCATTTCCTGAAGATCTGAGTACCAGGCCCTTCGAGGCCAATCTGGAACAACGAGTATTGTCTGCACTCTTTTTCATCTTATGATTCTCAATATTTTTGAGATGAGAGGAAGAGGAGGGAACACATAGACTGACTGAAACACCCATGGTGTCACCAGGGCATCCACCGCTACTGCCTGAGGGTCCCGTGACCTGGCACAATACCTCCGAAGCTTCTTGTTGAGGTGTGACGCCATCATGTCTATTTGAGGAATTCCCCAAAGACTTGTTATCTCTTCAAAAACTTCTTGCTGAAGTCCCCACTCTCCTGGATGGAGATCGTGTCTGCTGAGTAAGTCTGCTTCCCAGTTTTCCACTCCCGGAATGAAGACAGCTGACAGAGCGCTTACGTGATTTTCCACCCAGCGAAGAATCCAGGTGGCTTCCGCCATCGCCACTCCGCTCCTTGTCCCGCCTTGGCGGTTTACATGAGCCACGGCTGTGACGTTGTCTGATTGAATCAGAACCGGTAGGTCGCAAAGAAGATTCTCCGCTTGTTGTAGGCCGTTGTATATGGCCCTCAATTCCAGTATGTTGATGTGTAGACAAGCCTCCTGGCTTGACCATAGTCCCTGAAAATTTCTTCCTTGTGTGACTGCTCCCCATCCTCGGAGGCTCGCGTCCGTGGTCACCAGAACCCAGTCTTAAATGCCGAACCTGCAACCCTCTAGAAGGTGAGCACTCTGCAGCCACCACAGGAGAGACACCCTGGCCCTGGGGGACAGGGTTATTTTTTGATGTATTTGTAGATGGGACCCGGACCACTTGTCCAGAAGGTCCCACTGAAATGTCCTCGCATGGAACCTGCCGAAGGGGATGGCCTCGTAGGCTGCCACCATTTTTCCCAGAACTCGAGTGCATTGATGAACAGACACTCTTTTTGGTTTTAGCAGGTCTCTGACCATGTTCTGGAGGTCCTGGGCCTTTTCCAATGGGAGAAAAACCCTCTTTTGTTCCGTGTCCAGAATCATGCTTAGGAATGATAGCCGAGTCGTTGGAACCAAATGTGACTTTAGCAGATTGAGAATCCAACCGTGCTGTTGCAGCACTCTCAGAGAGAGCGACACGCTCTTCAGCAATTGATCTCTCGATCTCGCCTTTATCAGGAGATCATCCAAGTATGGGATAACTGTGACTCCCTGCCTGCGCAGGAGCACCATCATCTCCGCCATCACCTTGGTGAAAATCCTCGGGGCCATGGAAAGCCCAAACGGCAACGTCTGAAACTGGTAATGACAGTCCTGTATAGCGAATCTCAGGTACTCCTGATGAGGGGGATATATGGGGACATGAAAGTATGCATCCTTTATGTCCAGTGACACCATAAAATCCCTCCCTTCCAGGCTGGATATTACAGCTCGGAGCGATTCCATCTTGAATTTGAACTTTTTAAAGTACAGGTTTAGGGATTTTAGATTTAAAATGGGTATGACCGAATCATTCGGCTTCGGGACCACGAACAGGGTTGAATAGTACCCTTTTCCCTGTTGGACCAGGGGAACCTTGACAATCACTTGCTGTTGACATAGCTTTTGAATTGCAGCTAACACTACTTCCCTCTCCGGGGGTGAAGCTGGCAAGGCCGACTTGAAAAATCGTCGAGGGGGCACCTCTTCGAATTCCAGCTTGTAGCCTTGGGAAACAATTTCCATCGCCCAAGGATCCACGTCTGAAAGAACCCAGATCTGGCTGAAAAGTCGAAGACGTGCCCCCACTGGTGCGGACTCCCTCAGTGGAGCCCCAGCGTCATGCGGTGGATTTTGTAGACTTCTGCTCCTGGGAACTAGCCGAAGCAGGGGTTCTCTTTCCTCTACCCTTACCTCTGGCAAGGAAGGAGGAGCCCCGACCTCTTCTGGACTTATGCAACCGAAAGGACTGCATCTGATACTGTGGTGTTTTCTTTTGCTGTTGGGGAACAAAAGGTAAAAAGGTAGATTTACCCGCGGTAGCTGTGGAAACCAGGTCCGCGAGCCCATCCCCAAACAACACTTCACCCTTGTAAGGTAAAACCTCCATATGCTTCTTTGAGTCTGCATCACCCGTCCATTGGCGGGTCCATAGAGCTTGTCTCGCAGAAATAGCCATGGCATTGGCTCTGGAACCCAGCAGCCCAACGTCTCTTTGAGCGTCCCTCATATATAAGACTGCGTCTTTAATGTGGGCTAAGGTCAATAAAATGGTATCCCTGTCCAGGGTATCAAGGTCAGCTGACAAGGTATCTGTCCACGCTGCAACTGCACTACACACCCATGCCGATGCTATTGCCGGTCTGAGCAAAGCACCTGTATGCGCATAAATAGACTTTAAAGTAGTTTCCTGTCTGCGATCAGTAGGATCCTTGAGGGCTGCCGTGTCCGGAGACGGTAGTGCCACCTTCTTGGACAGGCGTGTTAAAGCCTTGTCCACCCTGGGAGAGGATTCCCAACGTACCCTGTCCTGTGCAGGGAAAGGATACGCCATAAGAACCCTTTTGGGAATCTGCAGTTTTTTATCTGGAGTTTCCCAAGCCTTTTCAAATAACTCGTTAAGCTCATGGGATGGGGGAAAGGTTACCTCAGGTTTCTTTTCCTTATACATGCGGACAGAGGGGTCATCAGTGATATGCAAAATATCTTTTATTGCAATAATCATATACTGAATACTTTTTGCCACCCTTGGGTGTAATTTTGCATCATCGTAGTCGACACTGGAGTCAGAATCCGTGTCGGTACCAGTATCTGCTATTTGGGATAGGGGATGTTTCTGAGACCCAGACGGGCCCTGTGACCCAGTCCAATCCGTGGATTGACTCCCTGCTTTTTCCCTGGACTCTGCTTTGTCCATTCTCTTATGTAATGAGGTCACACTTGCATTTAACATATGCCACATGTCCATCCAATCATGAGTCGGCGTTGCCGATTGAGACACACCACTCATCTGCTCCACCTCCTCCTTGGACGAGCCTTCCGCTTCAGACATGACGACACGCACGTACCGACACCCCCACACACACAGGGATATATCTATAAGGGGACAATTCCCCAGCAAGGCCCTTTGGAGAGACAGAGAGAGAGTATGCCAGCACACACCCAGCGCCAACTGACACTGGAATAAAAACACAGATATAGCGCTTTTTATATGTATAATAAATGTGTATACACTCACTGCGCCTTCCAATTCACCCCCCCTCTTTTCAGCCCTCTGTCACCGTGTTCAGCAGGGGAGAGTCCGGGGAGCCAGCTTCTCTGCAGCGTTCTGTGGAGAAAATGGCGCTGTTAGTGCTGAGGGATCAAGCTCCGCCCCCTCCAGCGGCGGGCTTCGGTCCCGCTCCAATATACTAAAAATGGCGGGGGATTTTTTCATTTATTGCCTCCGCAGCCTAATGTACCCTGTTGCCAGTCCAGAGGTTTATATTGCTGCCCAGGGCGCCCCCCCCCCCTGCGCCCTGCACCCATCAGTGCCTTCAGTGTGTGTGTAGTGTGTGGGAGCAATGGTGCGCAGCATTACCGCTGCGCGCTTACCTCAGTTAAGATCTGAAGTCTTCTGCCGCCTTGAAGTCTTCTTTTCTTCTTATACTCACCCGGCTTCTATCTTCCGGCTCTGCGAGGAGGACGGCGGCGCGGCTCTGGGACGAACGGCGGGGTGAGACCTGCGTTCCGACTCCCTCTGGAGCTAATGGTGTCCAGTAGCCTAAGAAGCAGAGCCTATCATTTAAGTAGGTCTGCTTCTCTCTCCTCAGTCCCACGATGCAGGGAGCCTGTTGCCAGCAGTGCTCCCTGAAAATAAAAAACCTAACAAAATTATTTTTCAGAGAAACTCAGGAGAGCTCCCCTGTAATGCACCCTATCTCCTCTGGGCACAAAATCTAACTGAGGTCTGGAGGAGTGGCATAGAGGGAGGAGCCAGTGCACACCCATACTAAAAGTTCTTTATAGTGCCTATGTCTCCTGCGGAGTCCGTCTATACCCCATGGTCCTTACGGAGTCCCCAGCATCCTCTAGGACGTAAGAGAAATTATATTATATTATATTATATTATTGTATTCAAGCAGAGTAATATAATAATAATAATAATAATCTTTCTGTGAATACACATCTTACACACTTATTATGTCTGACATATGCATCTTGAAATGCATCCAAATCAATATAGATATCTATAGATTGTAAGCTTCCGAGCAGGGCCTTCCTACCTCTATGTCTGTCTATTATTACCCAGTTTGTCTTATCACTGTTGATTACAATTGTAAAGTGCAACAGAATATGCTGCACCATATAACAAACTGTAAATAATTAAAGATACTGTACGCATGACAATATGTTTTTTGCATACACCTTTTCCTGACGTACCTCTGAGTGTTTATGCATCTACCCTTAGGACAGTGGTTCCCAAACTTTTGTGAGTCACGGCACCCTGGAGTGTCAGATATTTTTTTCACGGCACCCCTAGGCCACAAGTTTCTTATTGAAAATATTAGAAAAAAATATTAGATTAAGTAAATTATGTTTATATGTCACCCTTAGGGTCAGTTATGTGGTGAGGGACAAGATTTGCTTCTGTTTGTCCACATATTGTATAATTGGCAGCCACCAGCACTGGTTTTGCCTATTAAATTGTGCCTATTAAATTGACAATAAATAGTTTGAATTGGTCCTTGACCACCAACCTGAGGCACCCCTGCAAGTGTCTGGGGTGCCACGGCACACAGTTTGGGAACCACTGCCTTAGGACAACTGATGTGGACAAAAGTCCACAAAGGTGATCTTTCCCCTTTACCTTTGTAAATTATTTGAATTCCAGTGCCATAAACTTATATTCAGAAATGCAAGAAGCATGCAAAGAGATGTTAAAACTGTAGCTTTATCCTGACAAATTAAACATCTCAAGGTTAAAGAACTCGTATAATCCCAGAGCTAGAAGAGAAAGCTTCAGATACAGCGCTAACGTCTTTTCTTGCTGGCTTGTATCTAAGCACAGTCAGTATAAAAGTCTAGAGACCAATTACAAATCACTGTTCTGATTCTTTTAATCCCTTTACTTCCATCCCTGATCAAAACAAAGACTTTGGGTTTCACATGAATAACTATCCTGGAAAAAAACATTCAGAGGTTAGATGTCTTTCACCTAATGGAAAGGATTTCTATGTATAACAATGGTACATGTATGTAAATACTGCCTAATCCTCGCCAGGCACATTGTATGAAGGAAACAGAGAAAGTATAGAGATTACGTACTCTCAAAAAACATGTCATATCAGTTACAACTAGTTTATCTGGTACAAAATAATAAATAAAAACATAAAAATAATGAAAACTAAAAGTACATGAAGAGTGAGATAATTGAATCTAGATGTAGTTAACTGAGATTGTATCTTTTTATACAGTTCTGATATAGTTTAAATCTTCAGTTCCCTTGAAAACAATAGGCATTTACCAGTAATTTGTGAGACTAAAGGCTACGCATCCTGCCAGGTGGGGATCCGTTCAATATACCAGCGATCAGCATCCTGGCAGTCGGAATGCCAACGCCAGAATCCCAACACTGCTCGCAATGCCAAGGTACCCCAGTATCCAGCTGTTTTGAAAGTGAAATTACAGTCAAGTATTTTCAATCTATGGGATGACAATCAGGTGTGAGTGGACAACCCCTCTTTCTAAAAGAACAGGGATCTATCAAAGTCTGATGTTTACAACACGTTTGTGGATGTGTATCATGTCATGAACAAAGTAGATTGCTGAGGACCTCCGAAGAAGAGTTGGTAATGCTCTACAGGCTGGAAAATGTTAAAAAAAACATCTCTAAAGATTTGAACTCCACCAATCAACAGACAGATAGATTGTGTACAAATGTAGGAAATTCAAGACCATTATTTTATTACTCTTCCCAGGAGTGCTTGACCAATGAAGATCACTCCAAGAGCAAGGCGTCTAATAGTTTGCAAGGTCACAAAGAAACCCATAGTAACTGAAGGCCTTTCTGACATTAGCTAATGTTAATGTTCATAAGTCCACCATCAGAAGGACACTGAACAACAATGATGGGCATGGCAGGATTTCAAGCGGAAAGCCGCTGCTCTCCAAAAAGAACATTGCTGCCTGTCAGCAGTTTGCTAAGGATCACCTGGGCAAGCTAGAAGGCTATTTCTAACAATGTTTTGTGGACAGATGAGCTTTTTGGCTTAAATGAGAACTGTTATATTTGGAGAAAGGAGAACACTGCATTTCAGCGGTAAAGGAAAAGAACTCCAGACCACAGTGCGCAATAAACCTAAAGAGCTGCTAACTGATGATCATACATGTGCATCCAATTACACAATAAAAGACAATGTGACCCAGAAAAAATGTACATCAATATTAGCGCTAATTAGGAACCATGAATAGTATATGATTACACCAGTGTGTACAGTATAGGCAGAAAGACTGATTCACCATATGCAGAGGGAGACGTCCTCAAGATTATCGCTCCTAGATCATCAGTTTTCCTCCTTCTGTGAATTCAGGAATCAGATCTATATGGCTTTAAGCCTGCAAAAAGAAGTGTCACCTCTCCCTATTTGTGTAGGAGGATAGCTCAAGGGACACTTTAAACAAAACTGATCATGGTGCAGTATCTTTTAAAATTGACACAATTTATTTTTAACAAGATGCACTTACACCTAAAAAGATAAAAGACAGCATGTAACAAAGAATTTCCTTTGGCATATCACCAGCAGTAGCAGTCCTTGAATGGGGGAGTCCTGAAGCGTCAGATGGTAATAGATGAGTGGAAGTATGAGCTCCGGATGCTCCACCACCACGTTACCGCAGAGACACCCCTCAAGGTAGCAGATGAAATCCAAGTGTAGTAGCCACGCTTAAAGCATAAATCTGAGGTAATTTTAGGCCAAATTTCAGCTGAAATATAGGAAATTCTGAAGAGCTCACAAACTTTCAAGCACCACTGATATACTGTATATACATTATATATTGTGAGAGGAATCACATAAACCAGATAAACTTCACCATTTCCTTTTTTTCTTTGTTATGCATACATACATACATACATACATACATACATCAGAGGCGTCACCAGGTGTGGTGACACCCGGTGCGCACCCCTGATGTACTGCCGCGATCGCGGCAAAAAGGGGGCGTGGCCTTGCAGCTAGGGGCGTGGCTTCGCGGGGATACTGGTATCGTCACTCTGGGGGCGTGCCCAGCATCTCCGGAGATGCTGGGCTTCCCCCAGAGACGGTCTCAGTGTGCTGTCGGCTCCTCTGCTATGACAGGAGCCGGGTGCTGTAGCGGAATTTCACACTGCAGCACCTGGCTCCTGTCACTACGGAGGAGCTGACATTTGGTGTCACCCCCTCCAGGTGTCACACCCGGGTGCGGGCCGCACCCCCCGCACCCGCCTTGTGACGCCACTGACATACATACATACATGTTATGACAGCATTCTGTAGGTATTTTTCAGCAAAACAGTGCAGGTTTTTATCAGTACAAGTGCATAGAAGCAGGGCCGGTGACAGGCGGGGACAAAGGGGACACCTGTACCGGACCCCAAGAATCAGAGGGGCCCCAGGGATATGCCATTTAATGCCTGGCAGGGATGTGAGCCATCTTATCCAAATAGTGCAGCGAGCTGTAGTCAAACAGTGACTGTGCAGAGTGAGTGTGCGCTCGCTCTTCTGGGTCCGGCTCTGTTGCAGGCAGTTACAGGACTTGGTAGCCGCTCCACTGGCAAGGATTCCAATGCCCTGTGCTGGCCTCTTCTGGTGGGGTGTGAGGGCCGAATGGTACCTGCTGTGCAATGTTCTGGTCTGGATACTAGGGAGTGCAGCGCAGGTGAGTCTCTCCGCAGTGTAAGAGTGGCTTGGTGAGGCGATACAGGGCTTTGGGATGGGATGGGGGAGCTGGGAATGCAGAATAGAGTCATTGGGGAAAGACAGACTGTGGAGTGAATGGAGGAAGAAGGAGAGATATACATATTTATATATTTGTATAAATAAATATATATATTTTTATTTATTACAGTTTCTTATATAGCGCAGCAAATTACGTTGCACATATATATATATATATATATATATATATATATATATATCTATCGATCAACCGTAACCTAAACTCGCGCTATATTCAGTTGGGCAGCACCTCGTGAGCAAACCTCCCTGCTAGTGGGAGATGGACAAAGGTTATAGATACAGTATTCAGAGGGCGCACTACAATATTAACTCCAGATATTGGAAACCAGCATGAACCGAATAGCAATGTTTTTTAATCAAGCATTAAAAAATTCAATTAAAATCATACAGATGTACAGTATTTCATAAACACATTGTTCATTTGTACAAATACAGTACTTCATAAATATTTCCATAAAATCCAACGCGTTTCGTCCGTTAAGGACTTCATCAGGGGTGCAGGTCGCAGCTGGTCATGGAAGGAAAAAAGAGAGGAAGAGCAAGGGAGCAAGAAAAAGAGAATATCAATTGATATCGCATAATACATTTCAATTTCACATTCTTTTTTCTTCAATAATAGAAAGTTATAAATATTCATTCAGTTATTAATCGAAGGTGAATGACCTATACATTCATAAAATCATCAGACATTGAGAAAAAAGAGAAATGATCTCAATGATCGCAATAATGATTGGTGACTACTTACTAACCATATTCATAGTAAGTAGTCACCAATCACCAATGTGTTTATGAAATACTGTACATCTGTATGATTTTAATGCTTGATTAAAAAACATTGCTATTCGGTTCATGCTGGTTTCCAATATCTGGAGTTAATATTGTAGTGCGCCCTCTGAATACTGTATCTATCTATCTATCTATCTATCTATCTATCTATCTATCTATATATATATATATATATATATATATATAAAGCGCTAGAAGACTCATGTGGTCCTTTAGCTTTTAAAAAGCCAGTGAGTGCCGCCAATCTTTGTTTGTTTATGCTGCTGATCCTCGCTGTGGTTGGCACCGGCAAGTCATTCCTTCGAGACAGAGAGTACCGAATATCCTATGCATATATATATTATATATATATATATATATATATATATATATATAAACAGGTTGAGTATCCCTTATCCAAAATGCTTGGGACCGGAGGTATTTTGGATATCGGATTTTTCCGTATTTTGGAATAATTGCATACCATAATGAGATATCATGGTGATGGGACCTAAATCTAAGCACAGAATGCATTTATGTTTCATATACACCTTATACACACAGCCTGAAGGTCATTTTAGCCAATATTTATTGTAACTTTGTGCATTGAACAAAGTTGTATCTACATTAACACAATTCATATATGTTTCATATACACCTTATACACACAGCCTGAAGGTCATTTAATACAATACTTTTCTCATACGTCCTAGAGGATGCTGGGGACTACATCAAGACCATGGGGTATAGACGGGATTCGCAGGAGACATGGGCACTCTAAAGACATTTCATTGGGTGTGAACTGGCTCCTCCCTCTATGCCCCTCCTCCAGACCTCAGTTTTAGAAATGTGCCCAGGTCGACTGGATGCACTCTGAGGAGCTCTACTGAGTTTCTCTGAAAAGACTTATGTTAGGTTTTTTATTTTCAGGGAGATCTGCTGGCATCAGACTCCCTGCTTCGTGGGACTGAGGGGGCAGAAGCAGAACCAACTTCCTAAAGAGTTTCATGGCTCTGTTTCTGGCTGACAGGACACCATTAGCTCTTGAAGGGAACTGAACGCTAGCCGTGTCTAGATGCACACTCCCACAGCAAGCCGTCACCCCCCTCACAGAGCCAGAAGTCAGAAGACAGGTGAGTATGAGAAGAATGATCTTCAATCAAGTAAGTGACGGCTGAGGTGCGGCGCGGCTGGTGGGAGCGCAGCGCGCCATTGCTGCCCACACACACAGGCACTGCAGGGTGCAGGGCGCGGGGGGGGGGGGGGGGGCGCCCTGGGCAGCAAGAAAAATACCTCAAACTGGCTAAAAGATGCCCAGGCACAGCCCTACTCCCGCCACTATAAATATTATGAAAAGTTTCTGAGGTAAAAAGGGCGGAGCTTCTTCCTCAGGCAGCCAGTACACTACTCAGCACCATGTTCTCTCTTTCCTCAGGCTGCAGGGAACACGCTGGTCCTCTCCTCCACTTCTGACAAGTACAGGGTGCTATAAAGGGGAGGCACAAAGCGATTGTGGTGCATTTGATAGTGTATATTACTATTTAAAAGTGCTTTTGGGCTGTGGACATACTGTGTTCACAGGCAATACTGGCGCTGGGTTTGTGAGCTGGCTGCTCCTATCCTGTGTCCCTCTGACAGATTTTACTGTGGGTCTGTCCCCAAAATAAGTCCCAGTGTGTCTGTGAGTGTGGTATATACGTGTGAGGCATGTCTGAGGCAGGGAGTTCCTCCCCAGAGGAAGCCATTTTAGGGACACAGAGTTGTAATGTGGTGGCGCTACCGGCACACCAAGAGCCTGCATGGGTGAAAGAGCTACGTGACAGTATGCATCTGATTAACTGTAGATTGGATAAGTCTGAATCTAAGGCTGCATGCTGGAGAAAATCTGTGGAAGATGTGATTTTTCAGGATGCTGTTATTCCTTATGCGGGCGGCCCCTCTGGGTCACATAAGAGACCATTTTCAAATGTTGTAAACACTGATACCGACACGGATTCTGATTCTTGTGTTGACAATAGTGAATCCAGAGAGATAGATCATAAATTGGCAAAAAGTATACAATATATGATTGTGGCTATAAGGGACATGTTGGAGGTTACAGATAGCACTCCTGTACCTCAGGAGAAAGCTTATTTATGTAAGGAAAAGAAATCCAAAGTCACGTTCCCTCCTTCACACCAACTAAATGCTCTGTTTGATGGGATGTGGGTGAATCCTGATAAAAAAAATTGTATTCCCAAAAGGATTCACATAGCTTATCCTTTCCCGGTTGAAGACAGGAAAAAATGGGAGTCACCCCTTGTGTTAGACAGTGCACTTTCAAGGTTGACAAAGAAGGTAATTCTCCCTGCTCCTGGCACAGCTTCTCTTAAAGAGCCGGCAGACTGCAAAATGGAAACGACATTGAAATCCATTTATGTTACCATTGGTACACTGCTCAGGCCCACTATTGCCTGCGCATGGGTGAGTCGCGCTGTTGAAAAATGGTCAGAAAGCGTGTCATCAGAAATTGACACGATTGATAAAGATGAGATACTCCTTAAGTTAGGGAATATCAAGGACGCTGCCGCCTACATGCTGGAAGCAATGAAGGATATTGGACTCTTGAGTTCACAAGCCGCTACCATGGCAGTATCGGCTAGGCGGGCATTATGGATTCGCCAGTGGAACGCGGATGCAGATTCCAAAAGAAACATGGAGGCTCTCCCATATAAAGGTGAGGCCTTATTTGGTGATGGCCTGGATGCGTTAGTCTCGGCGGCTACCGCAGGTAAGTCAACATTTTTGCCCTCTGCGCCTGCACCGGCAAAAAAGACCTATCAGCCGCAAATGCAGTCCTTTCGGCCCAATAAATACAAAAAGACGGGAGGTTCCCCCTTCTTTACAGGAAGGGGAAGGGGAAAGAAGCCCACATCGGCTCGAGGTTCCCAAGGGCAAAACTCTACCCCTAATTCTGCCAAATCCCCAGCATGACGCTGGAACTCCCTAGCGGGAGGCTGCTCGGTGGGGGCACGTCTCAAACTCTTCAGCCAGGATTGGATTCTGTCTGGCCTGGACCCCTGGGTGTTGCAAATAGTATCCCAGTGATACAAACTAGAGTTTCAAGACGTTCCCCCATGCCGATTTTTCAAATCGACCATGCCAGCTTCTCTGCCAGAGAGAGAAGCAGTAACAGCGGGAATCCAAAAAATTATGTCAAGACCAGGTCATAGTCCTGGTACCGTTGTCACAACAAGGGCGGGTTTTTATTCAAGCCTTTTTGTTGTTCCGAAGCCGGACGGCTCGTCAGACCGATCCTAAATCTGAAAAATCTGAATTTCTTCCTGAAAAGGTTCAAGTTCAATATGGAATCACTTCGGGCGGTGATTGCCAGTCTGGAGGAGGGGGACTACTTGGTGTCGGTGGACATAAAGGATGCTTACCTGCATGTTCCCATTTATCCTCCTCACCAGGCTTATATGAGATTCGCGATTCAGGATTGCCATTACCAATTCCAGACGTTACCTTTCGGTCTCTCCACGGCGCCGAGGGTATTCACCAAGGTGATGGCGGAGATGATGGTCCTCCTTCGTCAGAAAGGAGTCAATATAATCCCTTATTTGGATGACCTCCTGATAAAGGCGAGATCCAGGGAGCAGTTATTACAAAACATATCCCTCTCCCTGTCAATACTCCAACAACACGGGTGGATCATAAATTACCCAAAGTCACAGTTGGAACCGACGACAAGGTTGTCTTTCCTCGGGATGATTCTGGACACAGAAGTTCAGAGAGTATTTCTTCCGCTGGAAAAGGCTCTGGAAATCCAGAAAATGGTAAAACAGATATTGAAACCATCAAGTGTGTCGATCCATCAGTGCATTCGGTTGTTGGGGAAGATGGTGGCGGCCTACGAGGCCATACAGTTTGGCAGGTTCCATGCCAGAGTATTCCAGTGGGACCTGTTGGACAAGTGGTCGGGGTCACACCTACACATGCACAGAAAGATAATCCTGTCGTCAAAAACCACAATTTCGCTCCTGTGGTGGTTGCACAGCTCTCACCTGCTAGAGGGACGCAGGTTCGGCATTCAGGACTGGGTCCTAGTAACCAAGGATGCAAGTCTCCGAGGCTGGGGAGCAGTCTCTCAGGGAGAAAACTTCCAGGGACGTTGGTCACATCAGGAAGCCTGCCTTCACATAAACGTGCTGGAGCTAAGAGCCATTTACAACGGCCTTCAACAAGCAGTACCTCTTCTTCAAGACCGTCCCGTGCAGATCCAGGCAGACAATGTAACAGCAGTCGCATACATAAACAGGCAGGGCAGAACGAAAAGCAGAGCGGCAATGGCAGAGGTGACAAAAATCCTCTGCTGGGCAGAAAAACATCTACAAGCTCTGTCGGCAATATTCATTCCAGGAGTAGACAACTGGGAAGCAGACTACCTCAGCAGACACGATCTCCATACAGGAGAGTGGGGTCTCCACCAAGAAGTCTTTGCAGAGGTGACAAGTCTTTGGGGAGTTCCTCAAAAAGACACGATGGCGTTTCATCTCAACAACAAGCTTCAGAGATACTGTTCCAGGTCGAGAGACCATCAAGCAGTAGATGCACTGGTGACCCAGTGGGTGTTTCCGTCAGTGTATGTTTTCCCTCCACTTCCGCTGATCCCAAAAGTACTCAGGATCATAAGAAAGACAGGGGTTCGAGCAATCTTCATTGCCCCAGACTGGCCAAGAAGGGCTTGGTACCCAGATCTTCAGCAGTTACTCATAGGAGATCCTCGGCTACGTTTGATGGCATGGCTGTTGAGCGCCGTATCCTAGCCAGGAAGGGTATTCCTAAGGAGGTCATCCCCACCCTTATTCAGGCCAGAAAGGAAGTAACGTCAAAACATTACCACCGTATTTGGAGAAAATATGTGTCTTGGTGTGAATCCAAGAAAGCTCCTACGGAAGAGTTTCACTTAGGACGTTTTCTCCATTTTTTTGCAGGATGGTGTGGAGACGGGCCTACAATTGGGATCAATCAAGGTCCAAATTTCGGCCTTGTCAGTGTACTTCCAAAAACAATTGGCCTCTCTTCCAGAGGTTCAGACCTTCGTGAAAGGGGTTCTGCACATCCAGCCTCCATTCGTGCCTCCAGTGGCACCATGGGACCTTAACGTAGTATTACAGTTCCTTCAATCGGATTGGTTTGAGCCTCTACAAAAGATAGAGTTGAAGTTTCTCACTTGGAAAGTGGTGATGCTTTTGGCATTGGCATCCGCAAGGCAGGTGTCTGAATTGGGGGCCTTGTCTCACAAGAGCCCTTACCTGATTTTCCATGAAGATAGGGCAGAGTTGCGGACTCACCAACATTTTCTTCCAAAGGTGGTTTCTGCTTTTCACATAAACCAACCTATTGTGGTGCCAGTAGTTACTGACACATTCACTGATTCAAAGTCTCTAGATGTGGTTAGAGCTTTGAAAATCTATGTTGCTAGAACAGCTCGCATACGGAAAACAGAGGCTTTGTTTGTCCTGTATGATCACAACAAGATTGGCTGTCCTGCTTCCAAGCAGACTATTGCACATTGGATTAGAAACCCGATTCAGCAAGCTCATACTACGGCTGGATTGCCGTTACCGACGTCGGTAAAGGCCCACTCCACTAGGAAGGTGGGCTCATCCTGGGCGGCTGCCCAGGGGGTCTCGGCATTACAACTTTGCCGAGCAGCTACTTGTTCAGGGTCAAACACATTTGCTAAGTTCTACAAGTTTGACACCTTGGCCGATGAGGACCTAAAGTTTGGTCAATCAGTGCTGCAGGGTCAACCGCACTCTCCCGCCCGTACTGGAGCTTTGGTATAGACCCCATGGTCTTGATGTAGTCCCCAGCATCCTCTAGGACGTATGAGAAAATAGGATTTTGATAACCTACTGGTCCTTTTCTCCTAGTCCGTAGAGGATGCTGGGCGCCCGTCCCAGTGCATACTTTACCTGCAGTTTAGTTATTAGAGTTACACAAGTTTTGTTATCTTGGTTTCAGCATGTTACTGCAATTAGTTCATGCCTGTTGGCGTGTGTTATGTTGAATGCCATGTGTGCGGCATGGTTGAGGGTGTGAGTTGGTAGATATCTCACCACTAGTTAAGTAATTCCTTTCCTCGAAATGTCAGTCTCCCTGGGCACAGTTCCTACAACTGAGGTCTGGAGGAGGGGCATAGAGGGAGGAGCCAGTTCACACCCAATTAAAAGTGTTTAGAGTGCCCATGTCTCCTTCGGATCCCGTCTATACCCCATGGTCTTGATGTAGTCCCCAGAATCCTCTACGGACTAGAAGAAAAGGATTTACCGGTAGGTTATCAAAATCCTATTTTAATAACTTTGTATATTAAACAAAGTTTGTGTACATTGAGCCATCAAAAAAACAAAGGTTTCACTATCTCACTCTCACTCAAAAAAGTCCGTATTTCGGAATATTCCGAATTTCGGAATATTTGAATATGGGATACTCAACCTGTGTGTGTATATATATATATATATATATATATATATATTAGTGATGAGCGGGTTCGGTTCCTCGGAAACCGAACCCCCCCGAACTTCACCCATTTTACACGGGTCCGAGGCATACTCGGATTCTCCCGTATGGCTCGGTTAACCCGAGCGCGCCCAAACGTCATCATCCCGCTGTCGGATTCTCGCGAGATTCAGATTCTATATAAGCAGCCGCGCGTCGCCGCCATTTTCACTCGTGCATTGGAAATGTTAGGGAGAGGACGTGGCTGGCGTCCTCTCCGTTTATTCATTGTTGATGCAAATATTTGTGCTTGCTTATATCTTAATTGTGGGGACTGGGGAGCAGCTGTATTATTAATATAGGAGGAGTACAGTGCAGAGTTTTGCTGATCAGTGACCACCAGTTTTATCCGTTCTCTGCCTGAAAAAAAATGCTCCTTATCTGTGCTCAGTGTGCTGCACATATCTGTGCTCACACTGCTTAATTGTGGGGACTGGGGAGCAGCTGTATTATATAGGAGGAGTACAGTGCAGAGTTTTGCTGACAGTGACCACCAGTATACGTTGCCTGCATGAAAAACACTCCATATCTGTGCTCAGTGTGCTGCATATATCTGTGCTCACACTGCTTTATTGCGGGAACTGGGGACCACCAATATATTATATAGGAGGAGTACAGTGCAGAGCTTTGCTGACAGTGACCACCAGTATACGTTGTCTGCCTGAAAAATACTCCATATCTGTGCTCAGTGTGCTGCATACAGATGTATCCTCATACACCGTTGCTCATAGCGCGCTATTTAGGGTCCTGAATCGCGAGTTGTAATAACGTTATGGCGTGCGTTGTGTCCCACGCCATGTAATACACATTTTCACCGCTAGGTGGCGAATGCTCCATGTTAAGCACGGTGCCGCGCGTTCACTAAGAGTAGAACACATCATATATTTACCTGGAGAGCCAATGGGAAAAGTCAGAAGAAAAAAAATGCGTGGGGTCCCCCCTCCAAAGCATAACCAGCCTCGGGCTCTTCGAGCCGGTCCTGGTTCTAAAAATCCGGGGGGGAAAACGGACAGGGGATCCCCCGTATTTTTAAAACCAGCACCGGGCTCTGCGCTTGGTGCTGGTGCATAAAATACGGGGGACAAAAAGAGTAGGGGTCCCCCGTATTTTTTACACCAGCATCGGGCTCCACTAGCTGGACAGATAATGCCACAGCCGGGGGTCACTTTTATACAGTGCCCTGCGGCCGTGGCATTAAATATCCAACTAGTCACCCCTGGCCGGGGTACCCTGGGGGAGTGATGACCCCTTCAATCAAGGGGTCCCCCCCCCAGCCACCCAAGGGCCAGGGGTGAAGCCCGAGGCTGTCCCCCACATCCAAGGGCTGCGGATGGGAGGCTGATAGCCTTGAGAAAAATGACAGAATATTGTTTTTCCCAGTAGTACTACAAGTCCCAGCAAGCCTCCCCCGCAAGCTGGTACTTGGAGAACCACAAGTACCAGCATGCGGGAGAAAAACGGGCCCGCTGGTACCTGTAGTTCTACTGAAAAAAAAATACCCAAATAAAAACAGGAGACACACACCGTGACAGTAAAACTTTATTTCACACCTGCCGACACATACATACTTACCTATGTTGACCCGCCGCCTGCCACGTCTCCCTCGTCACTGTAGAATCCGGGGTACCTGTGAATAAAATTATACTCACCTGATCCAGTGTCCAGAGTATAATCCACGGACTTGTAAAAAAAAAAAACCGCAATTACCCGTGCCAGCGGACTGAAAGGGGTCCCGAATGCAAAGACACCCCCATGACTGCTGTCACAGAAGTGTCTCTTCAGCCAATCAGCGAGCGCAACGTCCTTGCACTCTGCTGATTGGCTGTATGCGCCTCTGAAGTGACAGAAGCGCATCGCACAACTCCCTCCATTAGTTTCAATGGTGGGATCTTTCCGGTCAGCAGTGGGGTTACCCGCGGTCAGCCGCTGACCGCGGGTGACCTCACCGCTGCCCGGAAAGTTCCCACCATTGAAAGTAATGGAGAGGCTTTGCGATGCGCTGTCTGACCTCAGACGCGAGACAGCCAATCAGGTGAGCGCCACGAAGTAGCGCTTCCTGATTGGCTGAAGGGACCTCAGTGACAGGAGTCACGTGGGGTCCCGGCATTCGGAGAAAGGGGTCCCATGTGTCAACATGGGACCCCTTTCAGTCCGCTGGCATGGGTAATTGCGGTTTGTTTTTTTGCCAAGTACGTGGATTATCTCCCGAACCCTGGATCAGGTGAGCCTAATTTTTTTCACAGGTACCCCGGATCGTCGGAGACGAGACGTGCCGGTCGGCGGGTCAACATAGGTAAGTATGTATGTGTGTCGACATGTGTGAAATAAAGTTTTACTGTCACGGTGTGTGTCTCCTGTTTTTATTTGGATATTTTTTTTTCAGTAGAACTACAGGTACCAGCGGGCCCGTTTTTCTCCCGCATGCTGGCACTTGTGGTTCTCCAAGTACCAGCTTGCGGGGGAGGCTTGCTGGGACTTGTAGTACTACTGGGAAAAACAATATTCTGTCATTTTTCTCAAGGCTATCAGCCTCCCATCCGCAGCCCTTGGATGGGGGGGACAGCCTCGGGCTTCACCCCTGGCCCTTGGGTGGCTGGGGGGGGGACCCCTTGATTGAAGGGGTCCCCACTCCCCCAGGGTACCCCGGCCAGGGGTGACTAGTTGGATATTTAATGCCACGGCCGTAGGGCACTGTATAAAAGTGACCCCCGGCTGTGGCATTATCTGTCCAGCTAGTGGAGCCCGATGCTGGTGTAAAAAATACGGGGGACCCCTACTCTTTTTGTCCCCCGTATTTTATGCACCAGCACCAGGCTCAGAGCCCGGTGCTGGTTTTAAAAATACGGGGGATCCCCTGTCCGTTTTTCCCCCCGGATTTTTAGAACCAGGACCGGCTCGAAGAGCCCGAGGCTGGTTATGCTTTGGAGGGGGGACCCCACGCATTTTTTTTTCTGACTTTTCCCAAAAAAATAAATAATTCTGGTCCCGCTAGGATTCGAACCCGTCAGCCAATCAGCAGGTAGCGCTACGAAGGGTCCGTTGGCTATTTGAGGCATTCGCCATAGAGTTTAGGAGAAAACGACATCTGGTGGACAGAAAGTAGAATGCATGTTACAATTATAACGTGACGTCACATTTACAACGCATCTTATAACGGGAGTTATAGCGCAAGGAGCTGGCGCGAGTTGCATGGCGCCCGCTATGCGGTACGCAGCAACGTTATAGCAGGACATATCTGTATATCTGTGCTCACACTACTTTATTGTGGGGACTGGGGACCAGCAGTATTATATAGGAGGAGTACAGTGCAGAGTTTTGCTGACCAGTGACCACCAGTATACGTTGTCTGCCTGAAAAACACTCCATATCTGTGCTGCATTGTAGTATATAGTAGGAGTACAGTGCATAATTTTGCTCACCACCAGTATATAATATATAGGAGTACGGTACAGAAGGCCACTGCTGTACCTACCTCTGTGTCGTCAAGTATACTATCCATCCATACCTGTGGTGCATTTCAGTTTTGCACAGTTTGCTGACCAGCAGTATATAATATATAGCATTACGGTACAGTAGGCCACTGCTGTACCTACCTCTGTGTCGTCAAGTATACTATCCATCCATACCTGTGGTGCATTTCAGTTTTGCACAGTTTGCTGACCACCAGTATATAATATATAGCATTACGGTACAGTAGGCCACTGCTGTACCTAACTCTGTGTCATCAAGTATACTATCCATCCATACCTGTGGTGCATTTCAGTTTTGCACAGTTTGCTGACCACCAGTATATAATATATAGCATTACGGTACAGTAGGCCACTGCTGTACCTACCTCTGTGTCGTCAAGTATACTATCCATCCATACCTGTGGTGCATTTCAGTTTTGCACAGTTTGCTGACCCCAGCAAATAATATATAGCATTACAGTACAGTAGGCACTGCTGTACCTACCTCTGTGTCGTCAAGTATACTATCCATCCATACCTGTGGTGCATTTCAGTTTTGCACAGTTTGCTGACCACCAGTATATAATATATAGCATTACGGTACAGTAGGCCACTGCTGTACCTACCTCTGTGTCGTCAAGTATACTATCCATCCATACCTGTGGTGCATTTCAGTTTTGCACAGTTTGCTGACCACCAGTATATAATATATAGCATTATGGTACAGTAGGTCACTGCTGTACCTACCTCTGTGTCGTCAAGTATACTATCCATCCATACCTGTGGTGCATTTCAGTTTTGCACAGTTTGCTGACCACCAGTATATAATATATAGCATTACGGTACAGTAGGCCACTGCTGTACCTACCTCTGTGTCGTCAAGTATACTATCCATCCATACCTGTGGTGCATTTCAGTTTTGCACAGTTTGCTGACCACCAGTATATAATATATAGCATTACAGTACAGTAGGCCACTGCTGTACCTACCTCTGTGTCGTCAAGTATACTATCCATCCATACCTGTGGTGCATTTCAGTTGTGCGCAGTATATATAGTAGTAGGCCATTGCTATTGATACTGGCATATAATTCCACACATTAGAAAATGGAGAACAAAAATGTGGAGGTTAAAATAGGGAAAGATCAAGATCCACTTCCACCTCGTGCTGAAGCTGCTGCCACTAGTCATGGCCGAGACGATGAAATGCAATCAACGTCATCTGCCAAGGCCGATGCCCAATGTCATAGTAGAGAGCATGTAAAATCCAAAAAACAAAAGTTCAGTAAAATGACCCAAAAATCAAAATTGAAAGCGTCTGATGAGAAGCGTAAACTTGCCAATATGCCATTTACGACACGGAGTGGCAAGGAACGGCTGAGGCCCTGGCTTATGTTCATGGCTAGTTGTTCAGATTCACATGAGGATGGAAGCACTCATCCTCTCGCTAGAAAAATGAAAAGACTTAAGCTGGCAAAAGCACAGCAAAGAACTGTGCGTTCTTCTAAATCACAAATCCCCAAGGAGAGTCCAATTGTGTCGGTTGCGATGCCTGACCTTCCCAACACTGGACGGGAAGAGCTTGCGCCTTCCACCATTTGCACGTCCCCTGCAAGTGCTGGAAGGAGCACCTGCAGTCCAGTTCCTGATAGTCAAATTGAAGATGTCACTGTTGAAGTACACCAGGATGAGGATATGGGTGTTGCTGGCGCTGGGGAGGAAATTGACAAGGAGGATTCTGATGGTGAGGTGGTTTGTTTAAGTCAGGCACCCGGGAAGACACCTGTTGTCCGTGGGACGAATATGGCCCTTGACATGCCTGGTCAAAATACAAAAAAAATCAGCTCTTCGGTGTGGAATTATTTCAACACAAATGCGGACAACAGGTGTCAAGCCGTGTGTTGCCTTTGTCAAGCTGTAATAAGTAGGGGTAAGGACGTTAACCACCTCGGAACATCCTCCCTTATACGTCACCTGCAGCGCATTCATCAGAAGTCAGTGACAAGTTCAAAAACTTTGGATGACAGCAGAAGCAGTCCACTGACCACTAAATCCCTTCCTCTTGTTGTAACCAAGCTCCTGCAAACCACACCACCAACTCACTCAGTGTCAATTTCCACCTTACACAGGAAAGCCAATAGTCCTGCAGGCCATGTCACTGGCAAGTCTGACAAGTCCTCTCCTGCCTGGGATTCCTCCGATGCATCCTTAAGTGTAACGCCTACTGCTGCTGGCGCTGCTGTTGTTGCTGCTGGGAGTCGATCGTCATCCCAGATAGAGATGTGCACTTGAAATTTTTCGGGTTTTGTGTTTTGGTTTTGGGTTCGGTTCCGCGGCCGTGTTTTGGGTTCGACCGCGTTTTGGCAAAACCTCACCGAATTTTTTTAGTCGGATTCGGGTGTGTTTTGGATTCGGGTGTTTTTTTCAAAAAACACTAAAAAAACAGCTTAAATCATAGAATTTGGGGGTCATTTTGATCCCAAAGTATTATTAACCTCAAAAACCATAATTTCCACTCATTTTCAGTCTATTCTATTATTTTTAGTCCTAAAATTTGCACCGAGGTCGCTGGATGACTAAGCTAAGCGACCCTAGTGGCCGACACAAACACCTGGCCCATCTAGGAGTGGCACTGCAGTGTCACGCAGGATGGCCCTTCCAAAAAACGCTCCCCAAACAGCACATGACGCAAAGAAAAAAAGAGGCGCAATGAGGTAGCTGTGTGAGTAAGATAAGCGACCCTAGTGGCCGACACAAACACCTGGCCCATCTAGGAGTGGCACTGCAGTGTCACGCAGGATGGCCCTTCCAAAAAACACTCCCCAAACAGCACATGACGCAAAGAAAAAAAGAGGCGCAATGAGGTAGCTGTGTGAGTAAGATAAGTGACCCTAGTGGCCGACACAAACACCTGGCTCATCTAGGAGTGGCACTGCAGTGTCATGCAGGATGGCCCTTCCAAAAAACACTCCCCAAACAGCACATGACGCAAAGAAAAAAAGAGGCGCAATGAGGTAGCTGTGTGAGTAAGATAAGCGACCCTAGTGGCCGACACAAACACTTGGCCCATCTAGGAGTGGCACTGCAGTGTCACGCAGGATGTCCTTTCCAAAAAACACTCCCCAAACAGCACATGACGCAAAGAAAAAAAGAGGCGCAATGAGGTAGCTGTGTGAGTAAGATAAGCGACCCTAGTGGCCGACACAAACACCTGGCCCATCTAGGAGTGGCACTGCAGTGTCACGCAGGATGGCCCTTCCAAAAAACACTCCCCAAACAGCACATGACGCAAAGAAAAAAAGAGGCACAATGAGGTAGCTGTGTGAGTAAGATAAGCGACCCTAGTGGCCGACACAAACACCTGGCCCATCTAGGAGTGGCACTGCAGTGTCACGCAGGATGGCCCTTCCAAAAAACGCTCCCCAAACAGCACATGACGCAAAGAAAAAAAGAGGCGCAATGAGGTAGCTGTGTGAGTAAGATAAGCGACCCTAGTGGCCGACACAAACACCTGGCCCATCTAGGAGTGGCACTGCAGTGTCACGCAGGATGGCCCTTCCAAAAAACACTCCCCAAACAGCACATGACGCAAAGAAAAAAAGAGGCGCAATGAGGTAGCTGTGTGAGTAAGATAAGTGACCCTAGTGGCCGACACAAACACCTGGCTCATCTAGGAGTGGCACTGCAGTGTCATGCAGGATGGCCCTTCCAAAAAACACTCCCCAAACAGCACATGACGCAAAGAAAAAAAGAGGCGCAATGAGGTAGCTGTGTGAGTAAGATAAGCGACCCTAGTGGCCGACACAAACACTTGGCCCATCTAGGAGTGGCACTGCAGTGTCACGCAGGATGTCCTTTCCAAAAAACACTCCCCAAACAGCACATGACGCAAAGAAAAAAAGAGGCGCAATGAGGTAGCTGTGTGAGTAAGATAAGCGACCCTAGTGGCCGACACAAACACCTGGCCCATCTAGGAGTGGCACTGCAGTGTCACGCAGGATGGCCCTTCCAAAAAACACTCCCCAAACAGCACATGACGCAAAGAAAAAAAGAGGCGCAATGAGGTAGCTGTGTGAGTAAGATAAGCGACCCTAGTGGCCGACACAAACACCTGGCCCATCTAGGAGTGGCACTGCAGTGTCACGCAGGATGGCCCTTCCAAAAAACACTCCCCAAACAGCACATGACGCAAAGAAAAAAAGAGGCGCAATGAGGTAGCTGTGTGAGTAAGATAAGCGACCCTAGTGGCCGACACAAACACCTGGCCCATCTAGGAGTGGCACTGCAGTGTCACGCAGGATGGCCCTTCCAAAAAACACTCCCCAAACAGCACATGACGCAAAGAAAAAAAGAGGCGCAATGAGGTAGCTGTGTGAGTAAGATAAGCGACCCTAGTGGCCGACACAAACACCTGGCCCATCTAGGAGTGGCACTGCAGTGTCACGCAGGATGGCCCTTCCAAAAAACACTCCCCAAACAGCACATGACGCAAAGAAAAAAAGAGGCGCAATGAGGTAGCTGTGTGAGTAAGATAAGCGACCCTAGTGGCCGACACAAACACCTGGCCCATCTAGGAGTGGCACTGCAGTGTCACGCAGGATGACCCTTCCAAAAAACACTCCCGAAACAGCACATGACGCAAAGAAAAAAAGAGGCGCAATGAGGTAGCTGTGTGAGTAAGATAAGCGACCCTAGTGGCCGACACAAACACCTGGCCCATCTAGGAGTGGCACTGCAGTGTCACGCAGGATGGCCCTTCCAAAAAACACTCCCCAAACAGCACATGACGCAAAGAAAAAAAGAGGCGCAATGAGGTAGCTGTGTGAGTAAGATAAGCGACCCTAGTAGCCGACACAAACACCTGGCCCATCTAGCAGTGGCACTGCAGTGTCACGCAGGATGGCACTTCAAAAAAATACTCCCCAAACAGCACATGACGCAAAGAAAAATTAAAGAATAAAGAGGTGCAAGATGGAATTGTCCTTGGGCCCTCCCACCCACCCTTATGTTGTATAAACAGGACATGCACACTTTAACCAACCCATCATTTCAGTGACAGGGTCTGCCACACGACTGTGACTGAAATGACGGGTTGGTTTGGACCCCCACCAAAAAAGAAGCAATTAATCTCTCCTTGCACAAACTGGCTCTACAGAGGCAAGATGTCCACCTCATCATCATCCTCCGATATATCACCGTGTACATCCCCCTCCTCACAGATTATCAATTCGTCCCCACTGGAATCCACCATCTCAGCTCCCTGTGTACTTTGTGGAGGCAATTGCTGCTGGTCAATGTCTCCACGGAGGAATTGATTATAATTCATTTTAATGAACATCATCTTCTCCACATTTTCTGGAAGTAACCTCGTACGCCGATTGCTGACAAGGTGAGCGGCGGCACTAAACACTCTTTCGGAGTACACACTTGTGGGAGGGCAACTTAGGTAGAATAAAGCCAGTTTGTGCAAGGGCCTCCAAATTGCCTCTTTTTCCTGCCAGTATACGTACGGACTGTCTGACGTGCCTACTTGGATGCGGTCACTCATATAATCCTCCACCATTCTTTCAATGGGGAGAGAATCATATGCAGTGACAGTAGACGACATGTCCGTAATCGTTGTCAGGTCCTTCAGTCCGGACCAGATGTCAGCATCAGCAGTCGCTCCAGACTGCCCTGCATCACCGCCAGCGGGTGGGCTCGGAATTCTGAGCCTTTTCCTCGCACCCCCAGTTGCGGGAGAATGTGAAGGAGGAGATGTTGACAGGTCGCGTTCCGCTTGACTTGACAATTTTCTCACCAGCAGGTCTTTGAACCCCAGCAGACTTGTGTGTGCCGGAAAGAGAGATCCAAGGTAGGTTTTAAATCTAGGATCGAGCACGGTGGCCAAAATGTAGTGCTCTGATTTCAACAGATTGACCACCCGTGAATCCTTGTTAAGCGAATTAAGGGCTCCATCCACAAGTCCCACATGCCTAGCGGAATCGCTCTGTGTTAGCTCCTCCTTCAATGTCTCCAGCTTCTTCTGCAAAAGCCTGATGAGGGGAATGACCTGACTCAGGCTGGCAGTGTCTGAACTGACTTCACGTGTGGCAAGTTCAAAGGGCAGCAGAACCTTGCACAACGTTGAAATCATTCTCCACTGCGCTTGAGACAGGTGCATTCCACCTCCTATATCGTGCTCAATTGTATAGGCTTGAATGGCCTTTTACTGCTCCTCCAACCTCTGAAGCATATATAGGGTTGAATTCCACCTCGTTACCACTTCTTGCTTCAGATAATGGCAGGGCAGGTTCAGGCATTTTTGGTGTTGCTCCAGTCTTCTGTACGTGGTGCCTGTACGCCGAAAGTGTCCCGCAATTCTTCTGCCCACCGACAGCATCTCTTGCACGCCCCTGTCGTTTTTTTAAAAATTCTGCACCACCAAATTCAAGGTATGTGCAAAACATGGGACGTGCTGGAATTTGCCCATATTTAATGCACACACAATATTGCTGGCGTTGTCCGATGCCACAAATCCACAGGAGAGTCCAATTGGGGTAAGCCATTCCGCGATGATCTTCCTCAGTTGCCGTAAGAGGTTTTCAGCTGTGTGCGTATTCTGGAAACCGGTGATACAAAGCGTAGCCTGCCTAGGAAAGAGTTGGCGTTTGCGAGATGCTGCTACTGGTGCCGCCGCTGCTGTTCTTGCGGCGGGAGTCCATACATCTACCCAGTGGGCTGTCACAGTCATATAGTCCTGACCCTGCCCTGCTCCACTTGTCCACATGTCCGTGGTTAAGTGGACATTGGGTACAACTGCATTTTTTAGGACACTGGTGAGTCTTTTTCTGACGTCCGTGTACATTCTCGGTATCGCCTGCCTAGAGAAGTGGAACCTAGATGGTATTTGGTAACGGGGGCACACTACCTCAAGAAATTGTCTAGTTCCCTGTGAACTAACGGCGGATACCGGACGCACGTCTAACACCAACATAGTTGTCAAGGCCTCAGTTATCCGCTCTGCAACAGGATGACTGCTGTGATATTTCATCTTCCTCGCAAAGGACTGTTGGACAGTCAATTGCTTGGTGGAAGTAGTAAAAGTGGGCTTACGACTTCCCCTCTGGGATGACCATCGACTCCCAGCAGCAACAACAGCAGTGCCAGCAGCAGTAGGCGTTACACGCAAGGATGCATCGGAGGAATCCCAGGCAGGAGAGGACTCGTCAGAATTGCCAGTGACATGGCCTGCAGGACTATTGGCATTCCTGGGGAAGGAGGAAATTGACACTGAGGGAGTTGGTGGGGTGGTTTGCGTGAGCTTGGTTACAAGAGGAAGGGATTTACTGGTCAGTGGACTGCTTCCGCTGTCGCCCAAAGTTTTTGAACTTGTCACTGACTTATTATGAATGCGCTGCAGGTGACGTATAAGGGAGGATGTTCCGAGGTGGTTAACGTCCTTACCCCTACTTATTACAGCTTGACAAAGGCAACACACGGCTTGACAAATGTTGTCCGCATTTCTGTTGAAATACTTCCACACCGAAGAGCTGATTTTTTTGGTATTTTCACCAGGCATGTCAATGGCTATATTCCTCCCACGGACAACAGGTGTCTCCCCGGGTGCCTGACTTAAACAAACCACCTCGCCATCAGAATCCTCCTTGTCAATTTCCTCCCCAGCGCCAGCAACACCCATATCCTCCTCATCCTGGTGTACTTCAACACTGACATCTTCAATCTGACTATCAGGAACTGGACTGCGGGTGCTCCTTCCAGCACTTGCAGGGGGCGTGCAAATGGTGGAAGGCGCATGCTCTTCACGTCCAGTGTTGGGAAGGTCAGGCATCGCAACCGACACAATTGGACTCTCCTTGTGGATTTGGGATTTCGAAGAACGCACAGTTCTTTGCTGTGCTTTTGCCAGCTTGAGTCTTTTCATTTTTCTAGCGAGAGGCTGAGTGCTTCCATCCTCATGTGAAGCTGAACCACTAGCCATGAACATAGGCCAGGGCCTCAGCCGTTCCTTGCCACTCCGTGTCGTAAATGGCATATTGGCAAGTTTACGCTTCTCCTCCGACAATTTTATTTTAGATTTTTGAGTCCTTTTTTTACTGATATTTGGTGTTTTGGATTTTACATGCTCTGTACTATGACATTGGGCATCGGCATTGGCAGACGACGTTGCTGGCATTTCATCGTCTCGGCCATGACTAGTGGCAGCAGCTTCAGCACGAGGTGGAAGTCGATCTTGATCTTTCCCTATTTTTGGAACCTCAACATTTTTGTTCTCCATATTTTAATAGGCATAACTAAAAGGCACCTCAGGTAAACAATGGAGATGGATGGATACTAGTATACTTATGGATGGACGAGCGACTGCCGACACAGAGGTAGCTACAGCCGTGGACTACCGTACTGTGTCTGCTGCTAATATAGACTGGATGATAATGAGATAAAATTAAAATATATATATATATATCACACTAGTACTGTGCCGGACAGGTATATATTATGTAATGACGGACCTGCTGGACACTGTCTGTCAGCACTGCAGACTCCTAAAGTAAGCTACTAGTATCAAGAAGATAGAAAAAAAAAAACTACGGGTAGGTGGTATACAATTATGGATGGACGAGCGACTGCCGACACAGAGGTAGCTACAGCCGTGGACTACCGTACTGTGTCTGCTGCTAATATAGACTGGATGATAATGAGATAAAATTAAAATATATATATATATCACACTAGTTCTGCAGCCGGACAGGTATATATTATGTAATGACGGACCTGCTGGACACTGTCTGTCAGCACTGCAGACTCCTAAAGTAAGCTACTAGTATCAAGAAGATAGAAAAAAAAAACACGGGTAGGTGGTATACAATTATGGATGGACGAGCGACTGCCGACACAGAGGTAGCTACAGCCGTGGACTACCGTACTGTGTCTGCTGCTAATATAGACTGGATGATAATGAGATAAAATTAAAATATATATATATATATCACACTAGTACTGCAGCCGGACAGGTATATATTATGTAATGACGGACCTGCTGGACACTGTCTGTCAGCACTGCAGACTCCTAAAGTAAGCTACTAGTATCAAGAAGATAGAAAAAAAAAAAACACGGGTAGGTGGTATACAATTATGGATGGATGAGCGACTGCCGACACAGAGGTAGCTACAGCCGTGGACTACCGTACTGTGTCTGCTGCTAATATAGACTGGATGATAATGAGATAAAATTAAAATATATATATATATCACACTAGTACTGCAGCCGGACAGGTATATATTATGTAATGACGGACCTGCTGGACACTGTCTGTCAGCACTGCAGACTCCTAAAGTAAGCTACTAGTATCAAGAAGATAGAAAGAAAAAAAACCACGGGTAGGTGGTATACAATTATGGATGGACGAGCGACTGCCGACACAGAGGTAGCTACAGCCGTGGACTACCGTACTGTGTCTGCTGCTAATATAGACTGGATGATAATGAGATAAAATTAAAATATATATATATATATCACACTAGTACTGCAGCCGGACAGGTATATATTATGTAATGACGGATCTGCTGGACACTGTCTGTCAGCACTGCAGACTCCTAAAGTAAGCTACTAGTATCAAGAAGATAGAAAAAAAAAAAACACGGGTAGGTGGTATACAATGATGGATGGACGAGCGACTGCCGACACAGAGGTAGCTACAGCCGTGGACTACCGTACTGTGTCTGCTGCTAATATAGACTGGATGATAATGAGATAAAATTAAAATATATATATATATCACACTAGTACTGCAGGCGGACAGGTATATATTATGTAATGACGGACCTGCTGGACACTGTCTGTCAGCACTGCAGACTCCTAAAGTAAGCTACTAGTATCAAGAAGATAGAAAAAAAAAAAAAACACGGGTAGGTGGTATACAATTATGGATGGACGAGCGACTGCCGACACAGAGGTAGCTACAGCCGTGGACTACCGTACTGTGTCTGCTGCTAATATAGACTGGATGATAATGAGATAAAATTAAAATATATATATATATCACACTAGTACTGCAGCCGGACAGGTATATATTATGTAATGACGGACCTGCTGGACACTGTCTGCAGAATGCGTTTATAAAAACACCACACGACGAGTGTTTAACTTTTTCAGGCAGACAATCACAATATACTGGTGGTCAGCAGACAATCACAATACTGGTGGTCACTGGTCAGTCACACTGGCAGTGGCACTCTGGCAGCAAAAGTGTGCACTGTACTTAAAAATATGTACTCCTGCTATAACTGCTCCCCAGTCTCCCCCACAATTAAGCTGTGTGAGCACTGCAGTGAGCACTCAGCAGTCAGATAATGATATACAGTATTACATATGATGCAGCACACTGGGCTGAGCACAGATATGGTATGTGTGACTGTGTCACACTGTGTATCGTTTTTTTTCAGGCAGAGAACGGATTAATTAAACTGGTGGCACTGGTGTCACTGGTCACACTATCAGCAGCAAGTAGTACTCCTCCTATATGCTCCCCAAAATTTGTGTCTCTCTCTAGTACTCTAGTCACTCTAAACGGAGAGGACGCCAGCCACGTCCTCTTCCTATCAATCTCAATGCACGTGTGAAAATGGCGGCGACGCGCGGCTCCTTATATAGAATCCGAGTCTCGCGATAGAATCCGAGCCTCGCGAGAATCCGACAGCGGGATGATGACGTTCGGGCGCGCTCGGGTTAACCGAGCAAGGCGGGAGGATCCGAGCCTGCTCGGCCCCGTGTAAAAAAAGCTGAAGTTCGGCGGGTTCGGATTCCGAGAAACCGAACCCGCTCATCTCTAATCCCAGAGGGGAAGTCGGAAGACCACTTGTACTACTTCCAGTAAGCAATTGACTGTCCAACAGTTCTTTGCGAGGAAGATGAAATATCACAGCAGTCATCCTGCTGCAAAGCGGATAACTCAGGCCTTGGCAGCCTGGGCGGTGAGAAACATGGTTCCGGTATCCACCGTTAATTCAGAGGCAACTAGAGACTTGATTGAGGTACTGTGTCCCCGGTACCAAATACCATCTAGGTTCCATTTCTCTAGGCAGGCGATACCGAAAATGTACACAGACCTCAGAAAAAGAGTCACCAGTGTCCTAAAAAATGCAGTTGTACCCAATGTCCACTTAACCACGGACAAGTGGAGCAGGGCAGACTCAGGACTATATGACTGTGACAGCCCACTGGGTAGATGTATTGCCTCCCGCAGCAAGAACAGCAGCGGCGGCACCAGTAGCAGCATCTCGCAAACGCCAACTCGTTCCTAGGCAGGCTACGCTTTGTATCACCGCTTTCCAGAAGAGGCACACAGCTGACAACCTCTTACGGAAACTGAGGAACATCATCGCAGAATGGCTTACCCCAATTGGACTCTCCTGGGGATTTGTGACATCGGACAACGCCACCAATATTGTGCGTGCATTACATCTGGGCAAATTCCAGCACGTCCCATGTTTTGCACATACATTAAATTTGGTGATGCAGAATTATTTAAAAAACGACAGGGGCGTGCAAGAGATGCTGTCGGTGGCCCGAAGAATTGCGGGCCACTTTCGGCATTCAGCCACCGCGTGCCGAAGACTGGAGCACCACCAAACATTCCTGAACCTGCCCTGCCATCATCTGAAGCAAGAGGTGGTAACGAGGTGGAATTCAATCCTCTATATGCTTCAGAGGATGGAGGAGCAGCAAAAGGCCATTCAAGCCTATACATTTGCCCACGATATAGGCAAAGGAGGGGGAATGCACCTGACTCAAGCGCAGTGGAGAATGATTTCAACGTTGTGCAAGGTTCTGCAACCCTTTGAACTTGCCACACGTGAAGTCAGTTCAGACACTGCCAGCCTGAGTCAGGTAATTTCCCTCATCAGGCTTTTGCAGAAGAAGCTGGAGACATTGAAGGAGGAGCTAAAACAGAGCGATTCCGCTAGGCATGTGGGACTTGTGGATGGAGCCCTTAATTCGCTTAACCAGGATTCACGGGTGGTCAATCTGTTGAAATCAGAGCACTACATTTTGGTCACCTTGCTCGATCCTAGATTTAAAACCTATGTTGTATCTCTCTTTCCGGCAGACACAAGTCTGCAGAGGTTCAAAGACCTGCTGGTGAGAAAATTGTCAAGTCAAGCGGAACGTGACCCGTCAACATCTCCTCCTTCACATTCTCCCGCAACTGGGGGAGCGAGGAAAAGGCTAAGAATTCCGAGCCCACCCGCTGGCGGTGATGCAGGGCAGTCTGGAGCGAGTGCTGACATCTGGTCCGGACTGAAGGACCTGCCAACGATTACTGACATGTCGTGTACTGTCACTGCATATGATTCTCTCACCATTGAAAGAATGGTGGAGGATTATATGAGTGACCGCATCCAATTAGGCACGTCAGACAGTCCGTACGTATACTGGCAGGAAAAAGAGGCAATTTGGAGGCCCTTGCACAAACTGGCTTTATTCTACCTAAGTTGCCCTCCCTCCAGTGTGTACTCCGAAAGAGTGTTTAGTGCAGCCGCTCACCTTGTCAGCAATCGGCGTATGAGGTTACTTCCAGAAAATGTGGAGAAGATGATGTTCATCAAAATGAATTATAATCAATTCCTCCGTGGAGACATTCACCAGCAGCAATTGCCTCCAGAAAGTACACAGGGACCTGAGATGGTGGATTCCAGTGGGGACGAATTAATAATCTGTGAGGAGGGGGATGTACACAGTGAAAGGGGTGAGGAATCGGAGGATGATGATGAGGTGGACATCTTGCCTCTGTAGAGCCAGTTTGTGCAAGGAGAGATTGATTGCTTCTTTTTTGGTGGGGGCCCAAACCAACCAGTCATTTCAGTCACAGTCATGTGGCAGACCCTGTCGCTGAAATGATGGGTTCATTAAAATGTGCATGTCCAGTTTATACAACATAAGGGTGGGTGGGAGGGCCCAAGGACAATTCCATCTTGCACCTCTTTTTTCTTTCATTTTTCTTTGCATCATGTGCTGTTTGGGGACAATTTTTTTGAAGTGCCATCCTGCCTGACACTGCAGTGCCACTCCTAGATGGGCCAGGTGTTTGTGTCGGCCACTTGTGTCGCTTAGCTTAGTCACACAGCGACCTTGGTGCACTTTTTTTTTTCTTTGCATCATGTGCTGTTTGGGGACAATTTTTTTGAAGTGCCAGCCTGCCTGACACTGCAGTGCCACTCCTAGATGGGCCAGGTGTTTGTGTTGGCCACTTGTGTCGCTTAGCTTAGTCACACAGCGACCTTGGTGCGCCTCTTTTTTTCTTTGCATCATGTGCTGTTTGGGGACTATTTTTTTGAAGTGCCATCCTGCCTGACACTGCAGTGCCACTCCTAGATGGGCCAGGTGTTTGTGTCGGCCACTTGTGTCGCTTAGCTTAGTCACACAGCGACCTTGGTGCGCCTCTTTTTTTCTTTGCATCATGTGCTGTTTGGGGACTATTTTTTTGAAGTGCCATCCTGTCTGACACTGCAGTGCCACTCCTAGATGGGCCAGGTGTTTGTGTCGGCCACTTGGGTCGCTTAGCTTAGCCATCCAGCGACCTCGGTGCAAATTTTAGGACTAAAAATAATATTGTGAGGTGTGAGATGTTCAGAATAGACTGAAAATGAGTGTAAATTATTTTTATTGATGTTAATAATACTATGGGATCAAAATGACCCCCAAATTCTATGATTTAAGCTGTTTTTGAGGGTTTTTTGTAAAAAAAAACACCCGAATCCAAAACACACCCGAATCCGACAAAAAAATTTCAGGGAGGTTTTGCCAAAACGCGTCCGAATCCAAAACACGGCCGCGGAACCGAATCCAAAACCAAAACACAAAACCCGAAAAATGTCCGGTGCACATCACTATATATATATATATATCTGAAGGGGCCCCAAGATTTCTGTTGCCGGCCCTGCATAGTAGTACAGGATTGTATCAGTACAAGTTGACAGCAGTACAGGATCACATCAGTATAAGTACATAGCGATACAGGTTTACCTTAGTACAGGTTCAGTGGCCCTTACATCCCCACACCCCCTTCTGGATGCTAGTCACCGCCAGAAGCATTGTTTCTTTCTGCCTGCATCCCTCTTAACACACTCTTACAGGTGCCTGTAACAATGAACAACAATAACACCAGACCCGGATACTCATCAACCACAACGCTGCAATTGTAAATCCATGTCAGACCTGTGCTGTCTCTGCCACTTTATATATATATACAGTGGTCGAAGTGGAAATTTTGAAGTGGGGGTATGTAACAGTGAAAGTTGCATTTATGCGTGCGCCGAAGGCGTGTGCGCTCTGGAAAAGGGGGCATGGCCACTCAAAAGGGGGGGGGGGGGGGGGGTCCCTCAGTGTAGTAGGACCCCTTATACAGGTTGAGTATACCTTATCCAAAATGCTTGGGACCAGAAGTATTTTGGATATCGGATTTTTCCGTATTTTGGAATAATTGCATACCATAATGAGATATCATTGTGATGGGACCTAAGTCTAAGCACAGAATGCATTTATGTTTCATATACACCTTATACACACAGCCTGATGGTCATTTTAGCCCATATTTTTAATAACTTCGTGCATTAAACAATGTGTGTGTACATTCACACAATTTATTTATGTTTCACATACACCTTATACACACAGCCTGAAGGACATTTAATACAATATTTTTAATAACTTTATGTATTCAACAAGGTTTGTGTACATTGAGCCATCAGAAAACAAAGGTTTCACTATCTCACTCAAAAAATTCTGTATTTCGGAATATTCCGTATTTTGGAATATTTTGATATGGGATACTCAACCTGTACTATCTAGTACCGGTGCCCCTTTAACATTATAGCACACGGTATGAGCCAAAATTCACATTATAGCACGCAGAATGAGCCGAAATTCACATTATAGCACATAGAATGAGACAAAATTCAGGGAGAGTGACAGCAGGGACATAGGGACAGGGAGAGGGACAGGGAAAGTGACAGCAGGGACATAGGGACACGGTGAGTGACAGAGGGACAGGGAAAGTGACAGCAGGGACATAGGGGGACATTTACTAAGCAGTGATAAGAGCGGAGCAGTGAGCCTGTGGAGAAGTTGCCCCATCACCCAATCAGCAGCTCTGTATCATTTTATAGTATGCAAATTAGAGATGTTTCTTCAGTGCTGATTGGTTGCCATGGGCAACTTCTCCACTGGCTCACTTCCCCGCTCTTATCACTGCTTAGTTAATGACCCCCATAGGGACAGGAAGAGTGACAGAGGGACAGGGAAAGTGACAGCAGGGACATAGATAGGGACAGGGACAGTGACAGAGAGAGGGACAGCAAGGGCATACAGTAATGACTAGGGAGAGAGAAAGGCAGCAGGGTAAGATTACCTATGCAGCAGCGGTGCTGAAGATGCTGTGGTCTGCGATGGATAAGGAGGCTGTGATCGGCATAGTGCGGAGGTGCAGAGAAGGACTGAGGGCGGCGGTGGTGTAGCGGAGGAGGAGGCAGAGGGGACATGGTGACACTCACACTGGGACCAAGTAATACACATAATTGTGCCTGGGAGGAAGCATGGTGACTGACACACACACACACACACACACACACAATGGGTTCAGGGGGGACGGACATGGTGACACACACACACTGGGTCCTGGGCGTTGGGGACACGGTGATACAAACACACTGGGTCCTGGGCATTGGGGACATGGTGACACACACACTGGGCCCTGGAGGGGGCAGGCAATGACATGGTAACGCACATAAACACACACACACACTGAGACCAGGGGGGACGGACATGGTGACACACACACACCGGGTCCTGGGCGTTGGGGACATTGTGACACACACACTGGGCCCTGGAGGGGGGAGGCAATGACATGGTAACACACACACACACACACTGAGACCAGGGGGGACGGACATGGTGACACACACACTGGGTCCTGGGCGTTGGGGGCATGGTGATACAAACACACCGGGTCCTGGGCATTGGGGACATGGTGACACACACACTGGGTCCTGGAGGGGGGAGGCAAAGACCTGGTAATACACAAAAACAATGGCTGCTGCGGCGCACAGTTTGAGAAATGCTGCTCTACAGTGTCAGACTTGAATCTGCACACCGCTAACACTGCTAAATAAAAAATAAATAAATAATGGTTCCGGGTCTGTGGCGAAGTGCCGGTATGCCACACCGCCGCATAATGCCCCACTTCGACCACTATATATATATATATATATATATATATATATATAAAATATAATATACACATGTGTGTGTATATATATATATATATATATATATATATATACATACATACACGTGTGCATATATACTGTCTATATACAGTATGTATATATATATATATATATATAAAGAAAACACATGGGGGGCGCACACAGGGGCAGATTTATTAAGCCTGGTGAAGTGATAAATTGCATGGGGATAAAGTACCAGCCAATCAGCTCCTAACTACTATATCACAGGCTGGCTTTGAAAAATGACAGTTAGGAGCTGACTGGCTGGTGCGTTATCACCTTCCACTTTATCACTTCACCGAGCTTAATAAATCTGCCCCGAATCACTACGGCCAGTCTCAGCAACTAGCAGCGGCTAGAGTCCTATGAACTCCCACTACGGGAACGCGGACAATGTCTGTGGTGATTCGGGACCTGGGGCTTTCCGGAGGCACATAGGCCGGATCACAAGGCTGAACATTGCTTCCTTTAGATGTACGTGAGCTTGTACTTTTTAGTAAAAAAACTTGTATCTTTACTCTTTGTGTGCGCCCCCCATGTGTTTTATTTACATGTTGCAAATATGAGTCCATGGTTGGGGCGAATCGGAGGTGGCTGCAAGTGCATTATATAAGAGAAACTGATAGTGGAAACGGACTTTTAGATTGTATCAGGACATTTTGTGCAATTATATATAGTGTATGTATGTATATATATATATATATATATATATATATATATATATATAAAGCCCTAATCCATGGCACTCACCTATTCCTAGATTTTCGGTGCAACATGGTTTGTGACCACATTTAATATGGTCACAAACCGTGTTGCACCCCAAATCTAAGAATAGATGAGTGCCTTGGGTTAGTGCTTTTTGTTTATTAGATTAATTTTTTTAATTCATCAGTTTGTGATCACCTTTTCTCATGCTCCCTGTTTTAACTTAATTATAGCTTGGAAGAGCTGTTCTCCTAGGAGAGATGTGTTGGTATTGGTAACCGTCTTACCTATACAAGCTAAGTTGCTGTGAGCTTTAGACCATGGGGTAAATTTACTAAAATGGGAGTTTTATTTAAGATGGGATGTTGCCCATAGCAACCAATCAGCTTCTACTTCTCATTTATTTAGCACCTTCTAGAAGATATTACGTGGAATCTGATTGGTTGCTATGGGCAACATCCCGTCTTAAATAGAACTCCCATCTTAGTAAATTTACCCCCATGTTGCATAACTAAAGTTTAACACTAATGTGATAGCTATTTTTATGATAATTATTTTGAGCAATAGAGTAGGACCTGCAGTATAATGGGTTCCCTCATCCCAGCATTCACAGCGGTGGGCAGCCAATGCGGAAGGAGAGGGCAGCCAATGCTGCAGCCACGCTACTACCAATGACATAGCGCTGCTGCGGCTCCAGTCCCCCTCCTTCCTCTTTCTTCTCCCCTGCGGCTGCCCGGGATCTCTGCGAGCACGAGGAGCCTGACTGCCAGCGGGGAGAGATGGTAAGTATATCTCTCTCTCTATCTGCCACAATGTGTAAAAAGGGGGACGCTGTCTGCCGTAATGTGTAAAAAATTGACGCTGTCTGCCAGAATGTGTAAAAAGGGGGACTGTCTGCCATAAAGTGTAAAAAGGGGGACGCTGTCTGCCGTAATGTGTAATAAGAGGACGCTGTCTGCCGTAATGTGTAAAAAGGGGGATGCTGTCTGCCGTAATGTGTAAAAAAGGGGACGCTGTCTGCCGTAATGTGTAAAAAGGGGGACTGTCTGCCGTAATGTGTAAAAAGGGGGACTGTCTGCCGTAATGTGTAAAAAGGGGGACACTGTCTGCCATAAAGTGTAAAAAGGGGGACGCTGTCTGCCGTAAAGTGTAAAAAGGGGGACGCTGTCTGTCATAATGTGTAAAAAGGGGCTCTACCTGGTGTAGTGGCGCTACTGTGCAGCATAATTTGAATAATGGAGACTAATGTGCACCGTAGCATGAATTGGTATTATTTTGTGGCCACGCCCCTTCCCCTTGAAGCCACGCCCCTATATATTTTTTGCCCGGCTGCGGCGCGCACTGCCTATATCTTGCATAGGGGGGCGCCAATGCCGTTTCTTGTACACAGCGCTAAAATGCCTAGTTACGGCACTGCTACAGATACTATATTAACTACACAGAAAAACAAGTGCTCATTACTCTGCAATCCTGCTATCAGATCACAGCTCAAGCAGTTATACTATATTTGCCTCAGACTATGGACTTGGCATGGTTATTACAATATAAAAATATATGAAAAATGTATTTCACTTTAAAATAAAGTCTAAAAGAAAAAGAAACATCACCTGTAGAAAGTTATCTGACTTGTTATCAGCAACAAAACAGACAGGTTGCGGGCACCCTTTTATATGTTTTGATGGGAAACAGGAATGTCTCAGTGAGAGACTACCAGCAAGTTTTAATCTAAATAATGGTATCATTCACTGAGAGTTCTGTCTATTTACAGTCTGACATAAATTGTATGCAGGAAATTAGTGCCATGAAGAATAGGATAACAAAGAGTATTGACTAACAGTTGCTTCAAGGGGTAAATGTTCATTAATATGATGGCAACCAATCAGACATTAGGGGCCGGATGTAATGACACCCAAGATCACCGCAGGTGCGGGATGCCGGCCGATCTCGGACGTTTTTGTAAAGGGGTAATCACTTACAAGGCAAAACCATGCCTTGTAAGTGATTGCCCCATTAAAAAATTCTGAGATCGGACGGCATGCCACACCTCCGGCGATCTCGGGTGTCATTACATCCGGCAGTTCTTCTTATTGTGCAGCACTAAACAGATAAATGCTAATTGCTGATTGTTGGCTAAGGTTTATGTGCACAACTGTACCTTTAGACAATGTGAGTATATAACAGGGAAAGTTTTTGTCATCACCTTTAATCCTGAATATCAGTTACAAAAGGTACATGAATAACTGTACATCCAAATGCCAGATGGAGGGGTCTCTCCTCTCCCCTCTGCCCCCCCCCCACCTACAGTACTACTACTACACTACCTGTGGTGCATACCGCCACTCTGAATGCACATGTCAGACTCAGGACATGCCATTCTCAATTATTATATAGAGATGTATATATAAATTAAATCTAGAAAATATTGGTGTAACGTTTCTCTTAAGTGAAATGAACAAACAAAAAATACCAACTGCGCTCACATGAAAAATTCACAGTTTTATAATTGTTTTAAAATTAATACACAAATACACATTAAAACGATCTGGCACAAATCATGCCAATATATTAATACTGAGCCTTAATAAGCCAATCTCTGACTCGCAGTTAATCACTTCAGGGCAGTCTTTGTGCAAAATGCCGGCATATGCAATTATTGCTGAAAGATGAAAAGTCTTGCAAGGCATACGTATGCATACATTAGATGGTGTCCAGGTTTGAGGAGTATAGTTACCAAGTCCCAAGTGGTATATCAGCCGGGTATTCCACCTAGCGGGGTTCTGGAGTGCTCTCTCTATCCCACGCAGTGATAATGGTGGTTCTCCCTTTGTTAATCTCCACAGATGAGGGACTGGAATCTCCTGATGTGCAAATAGCCTGTGCACCGTCCTGTAGGAATCCTTAGCGACGCCCTGGTCAGAGATTTGGCTCGCTAACGCGTTTCACTGTCATTTGGTAGCTTTTATAAAGCTGCCAAGTGACAGTGAAACGCGTTAGCGAGCCAAATCTCTGACCAGGGCATCGCTAAGGATTCCTACAGGACGGTGCACAGGCTATTTGCACATCAGGAGATTCCAGTCCCTCATCTGTGGAGATTAACAAAGGGAGAACCACCATTATCACTGCGTGGGATAGAGAGAGCACTCCAGAACCCCGCTAGGTGGAATACCCGGCTGATATACCACTTGGGACTTGGTAACTATACTCCTCAAACCTGGACACCATCTAATGTATGCATACGTATGCCTTGCAAGACTTTTCATCTTTCAGCAATAATTGCATATATGCCGGCATTTTGCACAAAGACTGCCCTGAAGTGATTAACTGCGAGCCAGAGATTGGCTTATTAAGGCTCAGTATTAATATATTGGCATGATTTGTGCCAGATCGTTTTAATGTGTATTTGTGTATTAATTTTAAAACAATTATAAAACTGTGAATTTTTCATGTGAGCGCAGTTGGTATTTTTTGTTTGTTCATAATCTATGCCATTGGGGTGAATGACTATCACCTCTCCCAACAGCAGCTTGGAGAACCAGCGCTTGTTTTTTTTACCATTTATGGTAAATTTACTTCCTTCTTTTCGTGAAATGTTTTGTGGACATGTGAGCATGAGCATGTTGTCAAAGTCAGAAAAATATCTCTATGCACACTGCCATATTTGCACCTCACACAGGTCTGCGCTGCGCATGCGTGCGCTCTCCCGTGCGTGCGCATACTCGCTGTTGCGGGCACCCGCGGGTGCGCGGTATGTGCATTTACGGTAGAGTTCATGTGTTCGTAGCGTGCGACCCAATCGTTACATATTTCCACTATATAATGTATTTTGTAGATCATGGTCCCTTTGATAGATTCTGAAAGTTTGGTTAATATAGAATGTTCATGAACAGAGAAATCCCCCTTTGTTTGATACGAAGGGTCAGACAGGAGTAATACAGTGGTGTTTAGTACCCATCGGAAGAGTATTTAATTAGCAATATTCCGGTGTTGGTTTGAAGCAGATTAATCGCTCGTGCGAATAGTTATGGACATAAGAAGTTTATGAACATTTACTGTATTTGCACTTACTTATCCATGCGGCGGGAAACCCAGTTTCCCTCCCACCTGAGCTGTTGGAAATAGTCACAGCCCACCTGTATGAATCAACCTATGACCTTTTGTTATAATGCGAGGAGGAATTCCTGTGTCCAATGAACAATGAGATTGTAGGGACCATTGAATTGTATTGTGTGTGGGGCATAAATAGACAAGCCGATCACATCCAGCGCTCACTCTTCAACGGTTATCATTGCTGAAAATCGGGAGCTGGATGTCCAGAGGCGCATGCGATCGTTTCCTTTGTGCGTAAGTTTTCTCTGCAATCATATTGTCTTTCTTGATGTTATGGGCCATTTCTCTCTCTCTCTCTCTTCTCTTCTTTCTCTCGTACTCTCCTAAACATAATAGTATTGTATTGTATTTCCTGTGTAGTTATCTGGTTAGGTAGTCTATGTTATATTGTAGTGTATGACTTGTATTGTATTAATTCTTTTGCAAGTATAACATTCATAATATATATATTAGGCGTTGGACCCTAAGCACGGTATCTGTGTATTTCTTATAGTGTTAAGTATTCATTGAGCGTCGGTGACGCTCAAACAGCTTTTAAGTTAATAAGGTTACACTGTGTTGTACCTACACCCTATCTCTACACTAAGGTTTTTCAGCATATTACATTGATTATGGTTTAGATTTAAAGGTTTAACATTGTGAGCGTCTGCGCCGCTGGTGATCTCCTCGTGGTCCCGAGCGGCCGCTACGCTATAGCGAATCATTACGTTAGTCGGCAGCCAATAGCGTGCCTGCCTGTGATCTCTCGGCCGTGAGCGAACGTGACGCTTGAGCGTCTCGACCATGGCTAAGCGATCGTTACGCAACGAGCGTACCCTTACGGTACTCCATACGTAAATAGCGTACAGTGTTCTTAGACCTCATAAAGGGTTTTATATAAGATAAATATTTAGCTTTATCAATTGGCGGCTCGTCCTGTCCTTCACATATCTCTGCTAGGTAATTTCAGCAGACATTATCCAGCAGCAAAGGGCGGGAGGTCATTATCCTCGTAGTGCTGTTTGGATAAGCGTCTGCTTCGCTTAGTAAAGGGTGCTGAAGGAATCCGGAACCGGAGGTAAGAACAACACGCTAGTGTCTTTTAAAACTGTTTATTTCTGTCTTGCGTACACACGCACATATCTGCATTTCTTTTCATTCGTGTATTTTCATATATCACTCTCCTGTTTGCCATTTTATAATTGATAAAACGTGCTAAAAGAGATTTGTCGCTATTTCATAGTTAAAGTGTAAAACCCACATGCAACTCTACCTAAGGTAAAAGGAGAGATTGGTGTGTTGCGCGGTAGACGATCGAGGATCATCTACATTGATAAAAAGTGTTAGTTGTGTTGCGGTGGACATTGGTTTTGTGTACACGTGTCTAACAAAGGGCTGAGACTCGCGTACGCCAAGGCCGACGCACGCAGCGTAAATTACGCAACGGAGCGCCTGGGTACGCCCACGTAACTCAAGTCACACGATAGTGTTGATTTTTTAAATAGCGCAACAGGCGATAAATAGCGCAACAGGCGATAAGTAGCGCATCAGGCGATAAATAGCGCAAATCTATTTTAAATCCGAAATTTAGATTAACAGATCCTTCTCCAAATTCACAACACATCTGGTCTAAAGAAAATTTCTGCGCAGAAATAGAAATAGAAGCAAAAGTGTACGTGTGGTGAGTGAGTGTTTTGTATATATAAGTTTATACAATTTTACAGGTTGAACCACAAGAAGTCGAGTTCTCGCAGAGGTACATACATGTAAGTGACGTGCATGGTGGCTAGGGAGGCATCTCTGGTTAAACATAAAATTTGAGCAGTAGAGAATAGTAGACCAGGAGGTCATACTACAGACCGGGAGGTCCAGGTACAGCAGACTAAGAAGTCTGCCATAAAAGAGAAAAGGGCACAACCCAGGGGGTTGGTGCAAAACCCATATAGGCCAATAAAGCTCTGGCTGAAGGAATTCGCAGCCGAAATTTTCGATTCCACTGGTCGCTCAGCACATAAGATTAGTTGCTTATGTGCTGAACGATTGTACCGCACGTAATTGCGTACATTAGTTAAATCTGACCAGTACTATTTGTGTACGATCCCGGTCATAAAACTATTTGTACACTCTGATGTGATTTGTGTAATTTTTTATTTTCTGAAGGGAAGTTCGCTGGTCACTCAGGAATTGTCCAACAACCAATAGTTACTGGAAAGAGTAAGTGTTCTGCAGATATCCCTCGCATGTTCCAGTAAATAGAGGTTCATAGGGGCCCTGGGTCGAGTACGCCAGCACTAAGGCAGTGTGTGGGTCGTATTGGTCGGCGTGGGCGAGTGAGTGGGGTACTCGGTAAACCGCCACCGTCAGCCTATCGTGAACATTTTGGTTGTTGTAAGGGTTTGCTGAAGACCCTGAAATAAGGTCAGAGGTGGTGAAAGCAACGCCTGCAAGTTATGGGGGCCAATTGTTCAGGAAGGGGCGATCAACCTCGGTTCGGGTTGATTCAGTAAACCGACCAGTCGGGTCGGCAAGGTACGTAATGTGTGAAAAATATGGCTCACATACAGAGGTTTTATTATGTGATGAATGGGAGAGAATGACAGTGCATGACGGGGAGAAATTCCCAAGAGTAGGTAGCTTTAGATCAGAAGTGTTGCAAAATTTAAGGAGGAGGATATGTCTAATTAAATCAACAAAGAGACGAATCCAACATTATGATTATTTGCAGTTATGGCAACAGGAGGGTGAAATACAGAGAGGATTGGCTCTGGCGGCGGGATCTAATCCTATCAAGAAATTGATAGCGACAGCCCCGCCGCCACCATACATATCAGGAGAGAAATTGGTTGCGGAGAATGACGCATTAGGGTGTAACAAACAAACACTTAGCAACTGTGTAAATGTTAATAAGTTAACTAATGCAAGTATTAACCCGTGCAAGTTGTACCCTGTTTTGAACTTTCCCCAGGAGTGTGATCAAGAGGACGAATCGGCAACAATATCGGCGCTCTCTCTAGCAGCCACCATAGCAGAGACAACAGTAGGCACAGCTCCACCCACGAGATTAGTAACAAAAGCCCCTAGCGGAGGGATAGGTGAGGTCGTATCTACAGGTAAGTACGGCACCATACACTATGCTGAAACCATTTCACCACAGGCTGTAGAACCTACACAGAGTGATGTCAGTAAACTTAATCCTGTTAGGGTAATAGCAGTGCCAAATGGGAAAACTGACACGACAGGAATCACACCTGTTAGGAACATTGCCATGTACAGCCCATTTTCCCGAATGGAATTAAGAACCATAGTGTCTGAATTCCCTGATCCTAGAAAAGATTTAGTTGCTAGCCAGAAATACATCAGAGACCTAGGGAACACTTTAGAGCCCAATAACAAAGACTGGCAGGTATTGCTGAGGGCATGTTTACCCTCAAATGTCGACGCAACTCAATTTTTGGCTGACTGTGGATTAGATCAGGATGTACCTCTTACAGATGTGTACAACAAAGGTAACGTAAAAAGAATAAGTTTACAGTTAAAAGAGTATTTCCCAGCGGTAGTTAAGTGGAACAAGATTTTCTCCATTAGACAGAAAGAGTCAGAAACTGCTGCAGAATATTTTCACAGGGCATTACTAGAAATGGCAAAGTACACAGGTATAGAGGACATTAAAACAAACATAAACCATCGAGAAGTAGCAGTATCTGTACTAATGGATGGTTTAAAAGAGACATTAAAGACAAGAGTACAGACCACGCAACCATGTTGGCGAGGTCTGTCGGTGGCTACTTTGAGAGAGGCTGCTATTGATCACGACCGGAATATCACCCGACACAGGGAGTCCCAAGGTGATAAGTTAATGGCCGTAAGTATACAGGCCCTGACCACAAGGCAGCCTTTGTATAAATCACCAAACCCTGTGGGTAAATCAAATGTGGTAACTTGTTTTTCATGTCATAGACAGGGACACATGGCACGAGACTGTAGAGTGAAAAATTCACAAAACTCATATCAACCCCCTAGACAACGTCACGACACACGACATTGGGAGCAGGGTCCGCAGAGACGGAGTTATGAGCCACATACAGGGGAAACAAAAAGATACCCCCCGAACAGAGACTGGCAAGCCACTGGTAGTTCCCATTTAACCCCTTCACAAGCAGTTGCTGCCAGCGGGATTCAGGGAGGTCACCATACCCAATAGGGGTGTGGCCATACCTGTAATCTGCAGCCAGTAAAATTGATTGCAAATCTTGGAAGTGAACCAGAAATTGCAATCAATGTAGCTGGTAAATCGTTAAACTTTCTTGTAGACACAGGGGCGGCCAAATCAGTGATAAATTCGACAGTGGGCATGAGAACCACTGGTAAGACAATTCCAGCCATAGGGGTAACGGGAGTAGTCCAGCACTACCCTGTTAGCAAACCAGCCGAGATTACAGTAGGGCCGTTACATACCAAGCATTCCTTTTTGCTAGCTGCATCGGCACCGACTAATCTCCTGGGAAGAGACTTATTGTGCAAAATGGGGTGCGTCATTTATTGTACTCCTGAAGGTGTATTCTTGGACATACCTGAGAATCACGCTCAGGAAGTGCGAGACATGTTAGACTCCCCGTCAAAATTAATGTCACATACCATTATGACAAATAGGACTCCATCCCAAGTAGAAGAAATGACATCCCAGATACCAGAGTCACTTTGGACTAAAGATGGACAGGACACTGGATTAATGGCAAACGTAGCTCCGGTAGTTGTACAAGTAAAAGATGGTAGGATAGCTCCAAAAATCCCACAGTACCCTCTGAAGCCAGAGGTGGAGTTAGGAGTTTATCCCGTAATAGAGCGCTTGCTACAACAGGGCATTCTGGTAAGAACGTCCAGCACTGCCAATAGTCCCATCTTCCCTGTAAAAAAGAGTGGGGGGAGGGGTTACCGGCTAGTGCAGGATCTAAGGGGGATTAACAAAATAGTTGAGAGTCAGTTCCCCGTAGTGCCAAATCCAGCTGTCATCCTTATGCAAATCCCTCCCACTGCGAAATTTTTCACTGTTATTGACCTCTGCTCCGCTTTCTTTTCGGTACCTCTGCACCCTGACAGCCAATATTTGTTTGCATTCACATACAGAGGAGTCCAATACACATGGACTCGATTATCACAAGGTTTCATAGACAGTCCAAGTATCTTTTCCCAGGCTTTGCATGATTGTTTACAGTCTTTCCAACCAGAGAGTGGATCAGTATTAATACAGTACGTGGATGATCTACTACTGTGTTCTGATTCATTGGAAGCATCCCTGAAGGATACGAAACAGCTCCTGTTTCATCTTTCAGACACAGGACACAAGGTTTCCAAAGACAAGTTGCAATTATGCCAAACTAAGGTAAAATATTTGGGACACTGTCTAACACAAGGACTGAGACACCTGACCGCTGATAGAATTCAAGCAATTAGAGACATGACTCTGCCACAAACCCAGCAACAGATCAGAACATTTTTAGGAATGTGTGGGTATTGCCGTAACTGGATCCCAGGATTTTCCATTCTGGCGTTACCTTTGCAGGAGATGGTCTCCTCAAACAAACCTGATCGGATTTCGCATACAGACGAGTCCGAGATGGCATTTGAGAGACTTAAACAGTGCCTAACGCAGGCACCAGCATTAGGTATGCCAGACTATGGGAAACCCTTTGAGCTGTACGGAACAGAAAGTGCTGGTTGCGCGGCAGGCGTCTTAACCCAAAAGCACGGTGATGCCAGCAGGCCGGTAGCATACTACAGCGCTCAGCTAGACACGGTAGCGCGATCCCTCCCCACATGCTTGCGAAGCGTTGCTGCGATAGCATTGCTAGTAACGAAAAGCGAAGATGTAGTGCTAGGTCACAACCTCACAATTCATACACCACATGCAGTGTCAGCCTTACTAAATTCTGCCCAAACCAGGCACGTCTCATCAGCGCGGTTTACAAGATGGGAATTGGCACTAATGGCCCCCGTAAACATCACCATAAGGAGATGCAGTGCATTAAATCCTGCAACATATCTCCCAGGTGTGCCTGGACAGGCACAAAGGGTGGAGGATGAGAGTGGTGGGGAAGGAGAATTTAACACAAAGGAAGACACACATGATTGTATGGAATATTTGACCCAAAATTTTACCGCAAGGCCTGACATCAGTGACAATCCACTGGAAGATGTAGATCTAACTTTCTACACGGATGGTAGTTGTCATAGACAGTCAGACTCGGGAGACTTGTGTACTGGATACGCAGTCGTAGATGACCAAGGCACCATAGAAGCGGTACCGCTAGGCCCACCTCACTCAGCCCAGGTTGCTGAACTGGTCGCCCTAACCAGAGCATGTGAATTGGCTAAGGGCAAATCAGCCAATATCTACACCGACTCTAGATACGCATTCGGGGTAGTCCATGATTTCGGAGCCCTATGGCGCCTCAGAAATTTCATGACGGCAGCTGGTACACCGATAGCGCATGCAGCTCACATCAAAAGGCTTCTAACAGCGATACAGGAACCCGACAGAGTGGCTGTTATCAAGTGTAAAGCACACACATATAGCCAGGACCCAGTATCGCTTGGTAACAGCCGAGCAGATGAAGCAGCTAAGTTAGCAGCTGGTACCCCCAGACAGACAGACACCACACAACTGATGGTATTTAATACCATCAACACACAGAAGTTGTGTGAGATGCAAAACTTGTGTTCCACACAGGAAAAGGCAGTCTGGAAGGCAAAGGGATATGGCCAGGAGTCCTCAGGACTCTGGATGGATGGACAAGGTAAACCGGTGGCCCCCAGAGCATATCTCCCATGTTTAGCTGAGGCAGCTCACGGGCTGACTCATCTGGGCAAGGAGGGAATGTGCAAGTTGGTAAGAGCATATTGGTGCGCCCCAGGATTTTCATCTCATGCAAGTAAGAGAGCAATGTCATGCCTTACCTGTTTGAGAAAGAACATCGGAAAAGCAATACCAACAGAACCATCTCATATCCCACCTGCAGGCGGCCCTTTCCAGGTAATACAGATTGACTTCATTCAATTACCCCCTTGTCGAAATTTGAAATATGTACTTGTTTGTATAGATGTTTTCTCAAATTGGGTCGAAGCATTTCCTGCGGCCACAAATACCGCTATGTTTACTGCTAAGAAAATTGTGCAGGAATTTGTATGTAGATATGGTATCCCTAGAATAATTGAAAGTGATATGGGTACCCATTTCACAGGTGATGTCTTTCAAGGAATGTGTAAGTTGATGGGAATTGATAGCAAGCTGCACACTCCATACCGTCCACAGGCGAGTGCGAAGGTAGAAAGAGTGAACAGCACTATTAAAAATAAACTGAGCAAAGTTATGGCAGAGACAGGATTGACATGGCCAGAAGCTCTACCCATTGTACTGTACAGCATCAGAACCACTCCCAGGTCCCCTCTTAATCTGTCTCCCTTTGAAATCTTGTTTGGTCGACAACCGCATGTTATGATTAACCCTCAGGATGATTTGAAGTGTAACAATGAAGTGACTGTAAAGTACTTGATTAACATGAGTAAACAGCTAAGGAATCAAAATGATAATTTGAAGTTGGTGATTCCCGATTTACCAGATAGTAATTGTCATGACATTGAACCTGGGGATTATGTAATGATACGGAATTTTCTACGCTCAGGTTGCCTTATTGACAGATGGGAAGGACCATACCAAGTCTTATTGACTAGCACTACAGCATTGAAAGTTGCCGAGAGAGAGACTTGGGTTCATTCGTCCCATTGTAAGAAGGTTGCTGATCCAGAGAGGTCCCGTGATAAGGAACAGACGGTAGAGGAAGTTGTATCACTGGAGTGTCTGTTCCAGGAGGACTGAGGCGGCACCTGAGCATTGAGAATCACAAGATCAAAAGCAGTTGTCGATTCCCTGTTCCCTTTTATTGTTTTCTCCACTTCCCATCCCCCCTCCCTCAAATTATTTTTCCCCCTTCTCATTCTTCTTCGTTTCCTCCTATAAGATGGACTTGCCCCAAGAGACTGTGATCCGGATTTTCCTGTTGACCATCATGTTGACCAGAGCAGTCTGTTCCGGCGAGAGTACCATGGAGGTCGAGAGAGGTTCTGGAATGGGTTCTGATGACAGAGATGGAGGCGTAGTTTCCCAAGAACAACATAATCAACAAGCAAAGGCGAGTATCAGAAAACGATCCGATAGCATTGACCATAGAAGGAATTGTGAAGGATTGTTAGCTGAAGAAAACTGTATCTGTAGGCTCTGTGACAACGTAGTTGAGGATGGGTGCATCAAGAAATGCCAATCCAGTTTTAATATCCACATGGACCGGCATCCCTTGAGTGACTATCACTCCTTAGTGGGTAGTGTGTTAAATCAAACAGATTGTTGGGTATGCTCTCAAGTACCTCAAGGTCATAGCAAATCAGGACTAGTACCATTTCCTTTAACGATAGGGGAGGTACTTGAGCTAAGTGGTGGGAGGCCGGTGGACAGGAGGTTTAATATCTCCAGTCCTCCTAGTTTGAAGCTCCACCAATATCATGTGGATAGATCCCTCATATGTTTTAACATTTCCAATCCCCGAAAGCCGGGAAATTGGGAAGTGTCGTGGAGTAACCAAACCATGACCTTTTCATATAGAGCAGATAGAATGCCGACAGATACAGAGCTTGTACGCCACATAGCCAGTAGAGGAAAATCTTTCCGATATAGGTATACCCTAGGAAATAGGATTACGAGAGTTGGAGAGGTATCACCAGGATACTGTGCACATATCGTACAAGCTGATACGTGTACTAGACAGATGGGAGAATTAGGGTTAGGAGATTTCACATGGAAGATGTGTAATATGGTTATGTCCTACTCCGTCCCATATGTTCTCCCCGATGATGCATATTTCATATGCGGGAGGAAGGCGTACAAGTGGCTTGCCCCAAACTCTGAAGGATTGTGTTATATTGGAAAAGTACTGCCTGAAGTAATGACTGTATCACATGCCAAAATGAAAGATATACACCGTGTTGCCCAAGCTCCTTATACTCACACCCATTACGAGCACGTAGTTAAACGGCACCTGATAGAAAGAACAGAGCATCCGGCCTCTGACATGATCCATGAATCCACCGGGATTCAGGTTCTAATCGCGTTAGATTTCACTCGCACCGCCAGAGGAGTGTTGAATTATAAATACATATCTGCGCTCGCAAATTTGTTAGACAATATCACAGAAATGTATGATGACACGTTTAGGTATACTGGAAGAGAACTTCAAGCTTATAAAACAGAACTAGTTCAGCATAGAATGATTCTCAATTATCTCACGGCAGTAACAGGTGGATATTGTGTCAAACTGGCAACGCAGTACGGCGTGAAATGTTGCACATACATTACAAATAGTACCGAGGACCCGGTCGAGGTCATAGACCAAAAGATGGACGATATTCTCCAACTGAAGTGGGAATTTCGCAGGAGACACAATCTCACCCTTGCTGCTGTGAGTAATGAGCTGACTGGTTGGGTGTCATGGTTGAACCCGCGAAATTGGTTCTCTGGTTTAGGAGAATGGGCTCAAGGAGTCATAATGGATGTTGGGAAGTTTCTCCTATGTATCTTAGGTGTTATCATAACGATTGGCTTGATATTTAGATGCGGTCAGGCTTTAACGAAGTGCAAACGAAGTACCAGGGTGATGAGTTTAAGGAGTGAGGAAACTGTAATTCCAATGGATTTGATTTATGACCCAAATGTAGAAACAATGATGTGATGAAAATGCGATTTCTACGGTCCGTTTCTTTCACCTGTTTTTCCGTTTTCTCCAAGGTAAAAAGACCCACTTGGACGAGGAATTTGATGAGCCGATATACAGACAACAGATGGATTAAAGAAGAAGTTTTGACAACCTGATACGCAGATTTTTGATGAACTTTGCCATAGATCCCCAGTTTCCCTAGAAATTTTTAAATTACGCTAGCCCAAAACTTTTGTAAATCTATGGACATTGACAAAGCTTTTGCTCGCACCCTATGGGCAAAAGCACAAAGTAGACTGCATTCAACAGACACCGAACAAGACTTCAACCGACAAATGTTCATTTACCTGACATAGAATACCACTGCATTTACCGTAATTATGTCTTTTCTTCATCTCTACAACCTTCAGGTAATTACACACATAGTATAGGGAATACAGGCACAGATATCAGCAATCACATATTCCCCCATTCATGTATCATCAACTAAAATGTGCTCCCCATTTTGTTCAAAATCCGAAAAGAGCTCGGTAAAGTTTGACAGCCCATCCATAGACCCGTACCACGGGATAAGAAGGAATTCAAATGTATACTTCGCAATACCTCGAAGCTTGATTTAAAACACGTACGGCACGATGATACATGACCCCCAAGCACGGATTCATACACACATGTTTCTGCTATCACACTAGGTCATACCCTTTTCCCACCTTCTCCTCTCCTCCCCTACCCAACCATGTAAATGTATTAACCCCTGACATATATTTTTCTCGTTTTGAAATGTTTTAGGAAGTGGCAGTTATTGTTGACTGCCAAAGGGTGGACTGTCAAAGTCAGAAAAATATCTCTATGCACACTGCCATATTTGCACCTCACACAGGTCTGCGCTGCGCATGCGTGCGCTCTCCCGTGCGTGCGCATACTCGCTGTTGCGGGCACCCGCGGGTGCGCGGTATGTGCATTTACGGTAGAGTTCATGTGTTCGTAGCGTGCGACCCAATCGTTACATATTTCCACCATATAATGTATTTTGTAGATCATGGTCCCTTTGATAGATTCTGAAAGTTTGGTTAATATAGAATGTTCATGAACAGAGAAATCCCCCTTTGTTTGATACGAAGGGTCAGACAGGAGTAATACAGTGGTGTTTAGTACCCATCGGAAGAGTATTTAATTAGCAATATTCCGGTGTTGGTTTGAAGCAGATTAATCGCTCGTGCGAATAGTTATGGACATAAGAAGTTTATGAACATTTACTGTATTTGCACTTACTTATCCATGCGGCGGGAAACCCAGTTTCCCTCCCACCTGAGCTGTTGGAAATAGTCACAGCCCACCTGTATGAATCAACCTATGACCTTTTGTTATAATGCGAGGAGGAATTCCTGTGTCCAATGAACAATGAGATTGTAGGGACCATTGAATTGTATTGTGTGTGGGGCATAAATAGACAAGCCGATCACATCCAGCGCTCACTCTTCAACGGTTATCATTGCTGAAAATCGGGAGCTGGATGTCCAGAGGCGCATGCGATCGTTTCCTTTGTGCGTAAGTTTTCTCCGCAATCATATTGTCTTTCTTGATGTTATGGGCCATTTCTCTCTCTCTCTCTCTTCTCTTCTTTCTCTCGTACTCTCCTAAACATAATAGTATTGTATTGTATTTCCTGTGTAGTTATCTGGTTAGGTAGTCTATGTTATATTGTAGTGTATGACTTGTATTGTATTAATTCTTTTGCAAGTATAACATTCATAATATATATATTAGGGTTTGGACCCTAAGCACGGTATCTGTGTATTTCTTATAGTGTTAAGTATTCATTGAGCGTCGGTGACGCTCAAACAGCTTTTAAGTTAATAAGGTTACACTGTGTTGTACCTACACCCTATCTCTACACTAAGGTTTTTCAGCATATTACATTGATTATGGTTTAGATTTAAAGGTTTAACATTGTGAGCGTCTGCGCCGCTGGTGATCTCCTCGTGGTCCCGAGCGGCCGCTACGCTATAGCGAATCATTACGTTAGTCGGCAGCCAATAGCGTGCCTGCCTGTGATCTCTCGGCCGTGAGCGAACGTGACGCTTGAGCGTCTCGACCACGGCTAAGCGATCGTTACGCAACGAGCGTACCCTTACGGTACTCCATACGTAAATAGCGTACAGTGTTCTTAGACCTCATAAAGGGTTTTATATAAGATAAATATTTAGCTTTATCAATGTAAATTCAGAAACTTTGATAAGGACATCAGCATCTGAGATTGTGGCAGTGACATCACCAGTTCCATCGCCTTTTGCTCTTTACAGATCCCAGCAAGGCTGCCGGGGCATGATAACATTGAGAAAACAACAAGTGCCAGCATGGCTCTGCCTCAAGGGCCTTCCTGCACCATACTTGCCTACCCTCCCTCATTCTGCAGGAGACTCCCTGAAATAGCAGCAATCTCCCTCACTCCCTGAATAGTCCAGCAATCTCCCTGACTCCCTTAAATAGCTGCAATCTCCCTGACTCCCTGAATATTCCAGCAATCTCCCTGACTCCCTGAAATAGCAGCAATCTCCCTGACTCCCTGAAATAGCAGCAATCTCCCTGACTCCCTGAAATAGCAGCAATCTCCCTGACTCCCTGAATAGTCCAGCAATCTCCCTGACTCCCTGAAATAGCAGCAATCTCCCTGACTCCCTGAATAGTCCAGCAATCTCCCTGACTCCCTGAAATAGCAGCAATCTCCCTGACTCCCTAAATAGTCCAGCAATCTCACTGACTCCCTGAAATAGCAGCAATCTCCCTGACTCCCTGAATAGTCCAGCAATCTCCCTGACTCCCTGAATAGTCCAGCAATCTCCCTGACTCCCTGAATAGTCCAGCAATCTCCCTGACTCCCTGAAATAGCAGCAATCTCCCTGACTCCCTGAAATAGCAGCAATCTCCCTGACTCCCTGAATAGTCCAGCAATCTCCCTGACTCCCTGAATAGTCCAGCAATCTCCCTGACTCCCTGAAATAGCAGCAATCTCCCTGACTCCCTGAAATAGCAGCAATCTCCCTGACTCCCTGAATAGTCCAGCAATCTCCCTGACTCCCTGAAATAGCAGCAATCTCCCTGACTCCCTGAATAGTCCAGCAATCTCACTGACTCCCTGAAATAGCAGCAATCTCCCTGACTCCCTGAATAGTCCAGCAATCTCCCTGACTCCCTGAATAGTCCAGCAATCTCCCTGACTCCCTGAATAGTCCAGCAATCTCCCTGACTCCCTGAATAGTCCAGCAATCTCCCTGACTCCCTGAAATAGCAGCAATCTCCCTGACTCCCTGAAATAGCAGCAATCTCCCTGACTCCCTGAATAGTCCAGCAATCTCCCTGACTCCCTGAAATAGCAGCAATCTCCCTGACTCCCTGAATAGTCCAGCAATCTCACTGACTCCCTGAAATAGCAGCAATCTCCCCGACTCCCTGAATAGTCCAGCAATCTCCCTGACTCCCTGAATAGTCCAGCAATCTCCCTGACTCCCTAAATAGTCCAGCAATCTCACTGACTCCCTGAAATAGCAGCAATCTCCCTGACTCCCTGAATAGTCCAGCAATCTCCCTGACTCCCTGAATAGTCCAGCAATCTCCCTGACTCCCTGAAATAGCAGCAATCTCCCTGACTCCCTGAAATAGCAGCAATCTCCCTGACTCCCTGAATAGTCCAGCAATCTCCCTGACTCCCTGAATAGTCCAGCAATCTCCCTGACTCCCTGAAATAGCAGCAATCTCCCTGACTCCCTGAAATAGCAGCAATCTCCCTGACTCCCTGAATAGTCCAGCAATCTCCCTGACTCCCTGAAATAGCAGCAATCTCCCTGACTCCCTGAATAGTCCAGCAATCTCACTGACTCCCTGAAATAGCAGCAATCTCCCTGACTCCCTGAATAGTCCAGCAATCTCCCTGACTCCCTGAATAGTCCAGCAATCTCCCTGACTCCCTGAATAGTCCAGCAATCTCCCTGACTCCCTGAATAGTCCAGCAATCTCCCTGACTCCCTGAAATAGCAGCAATCTCCCTGACTCCCTGAAATAGCAGCAATCTCCCTGACTCCCTGAATAGTCCAGCAATCTCCCTGACTCCCTGAAATAGCAGCAATCTCCCTGACTCCCTGAATAGTCCAGCAATCTCACTGACTCCCTGAAATAGCAGCAATCTCCCTGACTCCCTGAATAGTCCAGCAATCTCCCTGACTCCCTGAATAGTCCAGCAATCTCCCTGACTCCCTGAATAGTCCAGCAATCTCCCTGATTGTATCTTACCCCCATTATGCAGCTGTTACATTCTTAGGGGGAAAAAATAAATAACAGATATACATACATTCAAATGGGATCATCAGTGCCATTTCCCTGCATTGGTCATAAGGCACAGTGATCCCTATAGCTACATGCATTTTAAATAAAGTTTCTCGTTGCCACTTACAGTATATGGAACCTCTTGTAAAACACAACACATAAACAAATCCTGCAAAATATCAGTGTCTTTTCTTCAACAAGTAGATCTTACTAACTTTGGGGCTCATTTACATTTGGATACAAATCATTTTTATGACACTCCTCTCAGATGTAGCAGTACATGTCCGCGCTGATAGGTGTTACTTTCACATCTCCCTGACATGCTTTTTCAAAAGTAGGAAAGTATGGCCTGCCCCTGTAGTCCATTACAAAATGAAATGGCCACGCACACATTGAATATTGTAATCTATTATTAAATAAAAACATCTCCCATACTGTTTGTTTCTCCACTTTATTACTTATCTTTTCATCAGGTCCTCTTCTGTCCATGTAGCATTTTTCATTCTTTTTTTTTACACTATACATGCCTACATGGATCTTAGGGATCTGTGCAGACCTGCAAACCATGGCGGTACTCAGCAGGCTCGCTTCGGTTTTGCAGCTGGATAGCGGGTTAGGGGGTTTAGAAAATGCATTTGATCGACTGTGGTTCTATTTGGAAAATCTAAATGTCCTTTAGTAAATACAGCGCTAGATGCATCATCGTGTGGAGAGTGATAAAATGGAGAGAGAGAAAGTACCAGCCAATCAGCTCCTAACTGCCATATCACAGGCCCTGTTTGAAAAATAACAGTTATGAGCTGGTTGGCAGGTAGTTTATCACTCTCCATTTCTCTGACGTCCTAGTGGATGCTGGGGACTCCGTCAGGACCATGGGGATATAGCGGCTCCGCAGGAGACAGGGCACAATAATAAAAGCTTTAGGATCAGGTGGTGTGCACTGGCTCCTCCCCCTATGACCCTCCTCCAAGCCTCAGTTAGATTTTTGTGCCCGACGAGAAGGGTGCAATCTAGGTGGCTCTCCTGAGCTGCTTAGAATAAAAGTTTAAGTTAGGTTTTTTATTTTCAGTGAGTCCTGCTGGCAACAGGCTCACTGCTACGAGGGACTTAGGGGAGAGAAGAAAACTCACCTGCGTGCAGGATGGATTTGCTTCTTAGGCTACTGGACACCATTAGCTCCAGAGGGAGTCGGAACACAGGTCTCACCCTGGGGTTCGTCCCGGAGCCGTGCCGCCGACCCCCCTTGCAGATGCCGAAGTTGAAGAGGTCCAGAGGTTCAGAAACAGGCGGCTTTCAGTCTTCATAAGGTAGCGCACAGCACTGCAGCTGTGCGCCATTGTTGTCAGCACACTTCACCAACAGTCACCAACTGTCACTGAGGGTGCAGGGCGCTGGGGGGGCGCCCTGGGCAGCAATGTATAATACCTTTTTATGGCTAAAATATATCACATATAGCCCTTGAGGCTATATGGATGTATTTAACCCCTGCCAGATCTCACAAACTCCGGGAGAAGAGCCCGCCGAAAAGGGGGCGGGGCCTATTCTCCTCAGCACACGGCGCCATTTTCCTGCTCAGCTCTGCTGTGAGGAAGGCTCCCAGGCTCTCCCCTGCACTGCACTACAGAAACAGGGTTAAAACAGAGAGGGGGGGCACTTATTTGGCGATATGATTACATATATAAAAATGCTATAAGGGAAAACACTTGTATAAGGGGTTGTCCCTGTATAATTATAGCGTTTTTGGTGTGTGCTGGCAAACTCTCCCTCTGTCTCCCCAAAGGGCTAGTGGGGTCCTGTCCTCTGTCAGAGCATTCCCTGTGTGTGTGCTGTGTGTCGGTACGTGTGTGTCGACATGTAGGAGGACGATGTTGGTGAGGAGGCGGAGCAAATTGCCTGTATTGGTGATGTCACTCTCTAGGGAGTCGACACTGGAATGGATGGCTTATTTAGGAATTACGTGATAATGTCAACACGCTGCAAGGTCGGTTGACGACATGAGACGGCCGGCAAACAAATTAGTACCTGTCCAGGCGTCTCAGACACCGTCAGGGGCTTGTAAAAACGCCCATTTACCTCAGTCGGTCGACACAGACACAGACACGGACACTGACTCCAGTGTCGACGGTGAAGAAACAAACGTATTTTCCTTTAGGGCCACACGTTTCATGTTAAGGGCAATGAAGGAGGTGTTACATATTTCTGATACTACAAGTACCACAAATAAGGGTATTATGTAGGGTGTGAATAAACTACTTGTAGTTTTTCCTGAATCAGATAAATTAAATGAAGTGTGTGATGATACGTGGGTTTCCTCCGATAGAAAATTATTGGCGGTATACCCTTTCCCGCCAGAAGTTAGGGCGAGTTGGGAAACACACCTTAGGGTGAATAAGGCGCTCACACGCTTATAAAAACAAGTGGCGTTACCGTCTCCAGATACGGCAGCCCTCAAGGAGCCAGCTGATAGGAAGCTGAAAAATATCCTAAAAGTATATACACATATACTGGTGTTATACTACGACCAGCAATCGCCTCAGCCTGGATGTGCAGCGCTGAGGGGGCTTGGTCGGATTTCCTGACTGAAAATATTGATACCCTTGACAGGGACAAGATTTTATTGACTATAGAGCATTTTAAGGATGCATTTCTATATATGCGAGATGCGCAGAGGGATATTTGCATTCTGGCATCAAGAGTAAATGTGATGTCCATATCTGCCAGACGACAGTGGTCAGGTGATGCAGATTCCAGACGGCACATGGAAGTATTGCCGTATAAAGGGGCGGTCCATCGGACCTGGTGGCCATGGCAACAGCTGAAAAATCCACCTTTTGTTACCCCAAGTCACATCTCAGCAGAAAAGGACACAGTCTTTTCAGTCTCAGTCCTTTCGTCCCCATAAGGGCAGGCGGGCAAAAGGGCCAGTCATATCTGCCCAGGGGTAGAGGAAAGGGAAGAAGACTGCAGCAGGCAGCCCATTCCCAGGAACAGAAGCCCTCCACAGCTTCTGCCAAGTCCGCAGCATGACGCTGGGGCCGTACAAGCGGACTCAGGTGCGGTAGGGGGTCATCTCAAGAGTTTCAGCACGCAGTGGGCTCACTCACAAGTGGACTCCTGGATCCTACACGTAGTATCCCAGGTGTACATTGGAAATTCGAGACGTCTCCCCCTCACAAGTTCCTGAAGTCTGCTTTACCAACGTCTCCCTCCGACAGGGAGGCAGTATTGGGAACAATTCACAGGCTGTATTCCCAGCAGGTGATAATCAGAGTACCCCTTCTACAACAAGGGAAGGGGTATTATTCCACACTATATTGTGGTACTGAAGCCAGACGGCTAGGTGAGATCTGAAATATTTGAACACTTACATACAAGCGTTCAAATCAAGATGGAGTCACTCAGAGCAGTGATAGCGAACCAGGAAGAAGGGGACGATATGGTGTCACTGGATATCAGGGACGCTTACCTACATGTCCAAATTTGCCCTTCTCACCAAGGGTACCTCAGGTTCGTGGTACAGAACTGTCACTATCAGTTCAGACGCTGCCGTTTGGATTGTCCACGGCACCCCGGGTCTTTACCAAGGTAATGGCCGAAATGATGATTCTTCTTAAAAGAAATATGGACGCTTTCCTGATAAGGGCAAGGTCCAGAGAACAGTTGGAGGTCGGAGTAGCACTATCTTAAGTAGTTCTACGACAGCACGAGTGGATTCTAAATATTCCAAAATCGCAGTTTTTTCCGACGACACGTCTACTGTTCCTAGGGATGATTCTGGACACAGTCCAGAAAAGGATGTTTTCTCCCGGAGAAGAAAGCCAGGGAGTTATCCGAGCTAGTCAGGAACCTCCTAAAACCAGGAAAAGTATCAGTGCATCATTGCACAAGGATCCTGTGAAAAATGGTGGTTTCTTACAAAGCGATCCCATTCGGTAGATTTCACGCAAGAACCTTTACGTGGGATCTGCTGGAAAAATGGTCCGGATCGCATCTTCAGATGCATCAGCGGATAACCCTGTCTCCAAGGACAAGGGTGTTTCTTCTGCGGTGGCTGCAGAGTGCTCATCTATGAAAGGGCCGCAGATTCGGCATTCAGGACTGGGTCCTGGTGACCACGGATGCCAGCCTGAGTGGCTGGGGAGCAGTCACACAAGGAAAAAATTTCCAGAGAGTGTGATCGAGTCTGGAGACTTCTCTCCACATAAATATACTGGAGCTAAGGGCAATTTACAATGCTCTAAGCTTAGCAAGACCTCTGCTTCAAGGTCAGCCGGTATTGATCCAGTGGGACAACATCACGGCAGTCGCCCCCGTAAACAGACAGGGCGGCACAAGAAGCAGGAGGGAAATGGCAGAAACTGCAAGGATTCTTCGCTGGGCGAAAAATCATGTGATAACACTCTCAGCAGTGTTCATTCCGGGAGTGGAAAACTGGGAAGCAGACTTCCTCAGCAGGCATGACCTCCACCCGGGAGAGTGGGGACTTCATCGGGAAGTCTTCCACATGATTGTAAACCGTTGTGAAAAACCAAAGGTGGACATGATGGCGTCCCGCCTGAACAAAAAACTAGATATTGCGCCAGGTCAAGGGACCCTCAGGCAATAGCGGTGGACGCTCTGGTAACACTGTGGATGTACCAGTCAGAGTATGTGTTCCCTCCTATGCCTCTCATACAAAAAGTACTGAGAATCATAAGAGGGAGATGAGTAAGAATGATACTCGTGGTTCCGGATTGGCCAAGAAGGACTTGGTACCCGAAACTTCAAGAGACGTTCACGGAAGACCCGTGGCCTCTACCTTTAAGAAAGGACCTGCTCCAGCAGGGGCCTTGTCTGTTCCAAGACTTACCGCGGCCGCGTTTGACGGCATGGCGGTTGAACGCCGGATCCTGAAAGGGCATTCCAGATGAAGTCATCCCTACCCTGGTCGAAGACAGGAAGGATGTAACCGCAAAACATTTTCACTGCATTTGGCGAAGATATGTTGCGTGGTGTGAGGCCAAGAAGGCCCCTACAGAGGAATTTCAACTGGGTCGTTTCCTACATTTCCTGAAAACAGGACTGTCTATGGGCCTAAAATTAGGGTCCATTAAGGTTCAAATTTCGGCCCTGTCGAATTTCTTCCAGAAAGAACTGGCTTTAGTGCCTGACGTTCAGATGTTTGTAAAAGGGGTACTGCATATACAGCCTCCTTTTGTGCCCCAGTGGCACCTTGGGATCTCAATGTTGTTTTGAGTTTCCTAAAGTCACATTGGTTTGAACCACTCACCACTGTGGACTTAAAATATCTCACATGGAAGGTGACGATGCTATTAGCCCTGGCTTCAGCCAGGCGTGTGTCAGAATTGGCGGCTTTATCATATATAAAGCCCTTACTTAATTTTTCATTCTGACAGGGCAGAATTGAGGACTCGTCCTCAATTTCTCCTTAAGGTGTTTTCTGTTTTTCACATGAACCAACCTATTGTGGTACCTGCGGGTACTAGGGACTTGGAGGACTCCAAGTTACTTGACGTTGTCAGGGCCCTAAAAAATATGTTTCCAGGAAGGCTGGAGTCAGAAAATCTGACTCGCTGTTTAGCCTGTATGCACCCAACAAGATGGGTGCTCCTGCTTCTAAGCAGACGATTGCTCGCTGGATTTGTAATACAATTCAGTTTACACATTCTGTGGCAGGCCTGCCACAGCCAAAATCGGTAAAAGCCCATTCCAAAAGGAAGGGGGCTCATCTTGGGCGACTGCCCGAGGGGTCTCGGCTTTACAACTTTGCCGAGCAGTTACTTGGTCAGGGGAAAACACGTTTGCTAAATTCTACAAATTTGATACCCTGGCTGAGGAGGACATGGAGTTCTCTCATTCGGTGCTGCAGGGTCATCCGCACTCTCCCGCCCGTTTGGGAGCTTTGGTATAATCCCCATGGTCCTGACGGAGTCCCCAGCATCCACTAGGACGTCAGAGAAAATAAGATTTTACTTACCGATAAATCTATTTCTCGTAGTCCGTAGTGGATGCTGGGCGCCCATCCCAAGTGCGGATTGTCTGCAATACTTGTACATAGTTATTGTTACAAAAATCGGGTTATTCTTGTTGTGAGCCATCTTTTCAGAGGCTCCTTCGTTGTTATCATACTGTTAACTGGGTTCAGATCACAGGTTGTACGGTGTGATTGGTGTGGCTGGTATGAGTCTTACCCGGGATTCAATATCCTTCCTTATTATGCACGCTCGTCCGGGCACAGTATCCTAACTGAGGCTTGGAGGAGGGTCATAGGGGGAGGAGCCAGTGCACACCACCTGATCCTAAAGCTTTTATTATTGTGCCCTGTCTCCTGCGGAGCCGCTATATCCCCATGGTCCTGACGGAGTCCCCAGCATCCACTACGGACTACGAGAAATAGATTTATCGGTAAGTAAAATCTTATTTTTATCACTCTCCACGATGCATCTAGCGTAGCCCATAGTCTTCTTGGAATAAAATCTACCATCAATCTACTGCAGTTTTCGTCAGGCTATAAAGGACACCAAACCTGCCATATAGTAACTTTATCCCTGGAATTTGCTTTTAGAACCATTCAATATAAAAAAAAAAAATAGAAAACTTTTTTATTTTCTCCTAAAATACTGTTCAGTTTACTGTTTACTCGTACATGTTAGGGGACATCAGGACTGTAATTATTCCATGTGTTTTCTTTTTTTGATAATCGCTATGTGAATGCTTCTCGGTGGCTGCTGTTACTAAACAGCTGAGCCACCGGAGTCTCCTACAAATAAACACGCAATGTGGGGGCCCAGGGACAGCCGACCCTGTCACCCCTCCCTTAATCCGGGCCTGGCTGTGCACCCCTCCACCTAGGGTCCAGAATTTAATGATGTGTCGTACAGAGGCCGGCTCTTGGTGCGCGCTAGGCTTAGAATGTGATCCAAGCTAGAGATTTTGCACAAGGCTTTGGCAAAAGCTGATGCTGTTCATGCAGCCTTAAAAGACTAATTAGGCAGACCAATAAGAAGTAAATCCGTGTAGCAACTTTCCTCTGCCTATGACCTAACCTGATTGGTCTGTACTTAACAAGAAACCGCAAGAGTTCTGTACTGTCCATTTCATCTTATTGACCAGTTACTCTCCTGTATACGCAGCTGCCTTGCTCCGCAAAACCTTAGCCCTATTCCCGAAATCTGAAACTGAAGTGCATAGCGCAACCAAAGAACATTTTATGTTGCCATTTTGCACTTATGATGTCCCATAAATATTGTGCTATATGGGTTTTTTTAGTCATGAAAACACTTTAAAAAAAAATAAAATGTTTTTATTTAGAAAAAAACTAATTCGATACAACTTTGAATGTGATTATCTTAAGGTTATTTTATTTTTTCAAATAAACACTTTTTCATTACAGGTATTAAAAAAATATACTTTTCATTATTTTTATAGTGTTTCGTGTGCAAAATAGAGATTTTATCTATTGCTAAAATTAATTGAAACTTAATCTAAAGATAAATTATTATTACACATCTTTCTTTACAATATGGATTAATCAAAACGTGAAATATCTCTGTTCCCTATTCATAAAATCTTGTGATAAGTAACTTGTTTTATAGAATAAGCACCATACAGATTACCAGATAGTGAAGTAAAGTAAAAATTAGAGATGAGCGCCTGAAATTTTTCGGGTTTTGTGTTTTGGTTTTGGGTTCGGTTCCGCGGCCGTGTTTTGGGTTCGAACGCGTTTTGGCAAAACCTCACCGAATTATTTTTGTCGGATTCGGGTGTTTTTTTCCAAAAACACTAAAAAACAGCTTAAATCATAGAATTTGGGGGTCATTTTGATCCCAAAGTATTATTAACCTCAAAAACCATAATTTACACTCATTTTCAGTCTATTCTGAATACCTCACACCTCACAATATTATTTTTAGTCCTAAAATTTGCACCGAGGTCGCTGTGTGAGTAAGATAAGCGACCCTAGTGGCCGACACAAACACCGGGCCCATCTAGGAGTGGCACTGCAGTGTCACGCAGGATGTCCCTTCCAAAAAACCCTCCCCAAACAGCACATGACGCAAAGAAAAAAAGAGGCGCAATGAGGTAGCTGTGTGAGTAAGATTAGCGACCCTAGTGGCCGACACAAACACCGGGCCCATCTAGGAGTGGCACTGCAGTGTCACGCAGGATGGCCCTTCCAAAAAACCCTCCCCAAACAGCACATGACGCAAAGAAAAAAAGAGGCGCAATGAGGTAGCTGACTGTGTGAGTAAGATTAGCGACCCTAGTGGCCGACACAAACACCGGGCCCATCTAGGAGTGGCACTGCAGTGTCACGCAGGATGGCCCTTCCAAAAAACCCTCCCCAAACAGCACATGACGCAAAGAAAAAAAGAGGCGCAATGAGGTAGCTGACTGTGTGAGTAAGATTAGCGACCCTAGTGGCCGACACAAACACCGGGCCCATCTAGGAGTGGCACTGCAGTGTCGCGCAGGATGTCCCTTCCAAAAAACCCTCCCCAAACAGCACATGACGCAAAGAAAAAAAGAGGCGCAATGAGGAAGCTGTGTGAGTAAGATTAGCGACCCTAGTGGCCGACACAAACACCGGGCCCATCTAGGAGTGGCACTGCAGTGTCACGCAGGATGTCCCTTCCAAAAAACCCTCCCCAAACAGCACATGACGCAAAGAAAAAAAGAGGCGCAATGAGGTAGCTGTGTGAGTAAGATTAGCGACCCTAGTGGCCGACACAAACACCGGGCCCATCTAGGAGTGGCACTGCAGTGTCACGCAGGATGTCCCTTCCAAAAAACCATCCCCAAACAGCACATGACGCAAAGAAAAAAAGAGGCGCAATGAGGTAGCTGACTGTGTGAGTAAGATTAGCGACCCTAGTGGCCGACACAAACACCGGGCCCATTTAGGAGTGGCACTGCAGTGTCACGCAGGATGTCCCTTCCAAAAAACCCTCCCCAATCAGCACATGATGCAAAGAAAAAGAAAAGAAAAAAGAGGTGCAAGATGGAATTATCCTTGGGCCCTCCCACCCACCCTTATGTTGTATAAACAAAACAGGACATGCACACTTTAACCAACCCATCATTTCAGTGACAGGGTCTGCCACACGACTGTGACTGATATGACGGGTTGGTTTGGACCCCCCCCAAAAAAGAAGCAAGTAATCTCTCCTTGCACAAACTGGCTCTACAGAGGCAAGATGTCCACCTCATCTTCACCCTCCGATATATCACCGTGTACATCCCCCTCCTCACAGATTATCAATTCGTCCCCACTGGAATCCACCATCTGAGCTCCCTGTGTACTTTGTGGAGGCAATTGCTGCTGGTCAATGTCTCCGCGGAGGAATTGATTATAATTCATTTTAATGAGCATCATCTTCTCCACATTTTCTGGATGTAACCTCGTACGCCGATTGCTGACAAGGTGAGCGGCGGCACTAAACACTCTTTCGGAGTACACACTTGTGGGAGGGCAACTTAGGTAGAATAAAGCCAGTTTGTGCAAGGGCCTCCAAATTGCCTCTTTTTCCTGCCAGTATAAGTACGGACTGTGTGACGTGCCTACTTGGATGCGGTCACTCATATAATCCTCCACCATTCTATCAATGTTGAGAGAATCATATGCAGTGACAGTAGACGACATGTCCGTAATCGTTGTCAGGTCCTTCAGTCCGGACCAGATGTCAGCATCAGCAGTCGCTCCAGACTGCCCTGCATCACCGCCAGCGGGTGGGCTCGGAATTCTGAGCCTTTTCCTCGCACCCCCAGTTGCGGGAGAATGTGAAGGAGGAGATGTTGACAGGTCGCGTTCCGCTTGACTTGACAATTTTGTCACCAGCAGGTCTTTCAACCCCAGCAGACCTGTGTCTGCCGGAAAGAGAGATCCAAGGTAGGCTTTAAATCTAGGATCGAGCACGGTGGCCAAAATGTAGTGCTCTGATTTCAACAGATTGACCACCCGTGAATCCTTGTTAAGCGAATTAAGGGCTGCATCCACAAGTCCCACATGCCTAGCGGAATCGCTCCCTTTTAGCTCCTTCTTCAATGCCTCCAGCTTCTTCTGCAAAAGCCTGATGAGGGGAATGACCTGACTCAGGCTGGCAGTGTCTGAACTGACTTCACGTGTGGCAAGTTCAAAGGGCATCAGAACCTTGCACAACGTTGAAATCATTCTCCACTGCACTTGAGACAGGTGCATTCCATCTCCTATATCGTGCTCAATTGTATAGGCTTGAATGGCCTTTTGCTGCTCCTCCAACCTCTGAAGCATATAGAGGGTTGAATTCCACCTCGTTACCACTTCTTGCTTCAGATGATGGCAGGGCAGGTTCAGTAGTTTTTGGTGGTGCTCCAGTCTTCTGTACGTGGTGCCTGTACGCCGAAAGTGTCCCGCAATTTTTCTGGCCACCGACAGCATCTCTTGCACGCCCCTGTCGTTTTTTAAAAAATTCTGCACCACCAAATTCAAGGTATGTGCAAAACATGGGACGTGCTGGAATTTGCCCATATTTAATGCACACACAATATTGCTGGCGTTGTCCGATGCCACAAATCCACAGGAGAGTCCAATTGGGGTAAGCCATTCCGCGATGATCTTCCTCAGTTGCCGTAAGAGGTTTTCAGCTGTGTGCGTATTCTGGAAAGCGGTGATACAAAGCGTAGCCTGCCTAGGAAAGAGTTGGCGTTTGCGAGATGCTGCTACTGGTGCCGCCGCTGCTGTTCTTGCGGCGGGAGTCCATACATCTACCCAGTGGGCTGTCACAGTCATATAGTCCTGACCCTGCCCTGCTCCACTTGTCCACATGTCCGTGGTTAAGTGGACATTGGGTACAACTGCATTTTTTAGGAGACTGGTGAGTCTTTTTCTGACGTCCGTGTACATTCTCGGTATCGCCTGCCTAGAGAAGTGGAACCTAGATGGTATTTGGTAACGGGGGCACACTGCCTCAATAAATTGTCTAGTTCCCTGTGAACTAACGGCGGATACCGGACGCACGTCTAACACCAACATAGTTGTCAAGGACTCAGTTATCCGCTTTGCAGTAGGATGACTGCTGTGATATTTCATCTTCCTCGCAAAGGACTGTTGAACAGTCAATTGCTTACTGGAAGTAGTACAAGTGGGCTTACGACTTCCCCTCTGGGATGACCATCGACTCCCAGCGGCAACAACAGCAGCGCCAGCAGCAGTAGGCGTTACACGCAAGGATGCATCGGAGGAATCCCAGGCAGGAGAGGACTCGTCAGACTTGCCAGTGACATGGCCTGCAGGACTATTGGCATTCCTGGGGAAGGAGGAAATTGACACTGAGGGAGTTGGTGGGGTGGTTTGCGTGAGCTTGGTTACAAGAGGAAGGGATTTACTGGTCAGTGGACTGCTTCCGCTGTCACCCAAAGTTTTTGAACTTGTCACTGACTTATTATGAATGCGCTGCAGGTGACGTATAAGGGAGGATGTTCCGAGGTGGTTAACGTCCTTACCCCTACTTATTACAGCTTGACAAAGGGAACACACGGCTTGACACCTGTTGTCCGCATTTCTGGTGAAATACCTCCACACCGAAGAGCTGATTTTTTTGGTATTTTCACCTGGCATGTCAACGGCCATATTCCTCCCACGGACAACAGGTGTCTCCCCGGGTGCCTGACTTAAACAAACCACCTCACCATCAGAATCCTCCTGGTCAATTTCCTCCCCAGCGCCAGCAACACCCATATCCTCCTCATCCTGGTGTACTTCAACACTGACATCTTCAATCTGACTATCAGGAACTGGACTGCGGGTGCTCCTTCCAGCACTTGCAGGGGGCGTGCAAATGGTGGAAGGCGCATGCTCTTCACGTCCAGTGTTGGGAAGGTCAGGCATCGCAACCGACACAATTGGACTCTCCTTGTGGATTTGGGATTTCAAAGAACGCACAGTTCTTTGCGGTGCTTTTGCCAGCTTGAGTCTTTTCAGTTTTCTAGCGAGAGGCTGAGTGCTTCCATCCTCATGTGAAGCTGAACCACTAGCCATGAACATAGGCCAGGGCCTCAGCCGTTCCTTGCCACTCCGTGTGGTAAATGGCATATTGGCAAGTTTACGCTTCTCCTCCGACAATTTTATTTTAGGTTTTGGAGTCCTTTTTTTACTGATATTTGGTGTTTTGGTTTTGACATGCTCTGTACTATGCCATTGGGCATCGGCCTTGGCAGACGACGTTGCTGGCATTTCATCGTCTCGGCCATGACTAGTGGCAGCAGCTTCAGCACGAGGTGGAAGTGGATCTTGATCTTTCCCTAATTTTGGAACCTCAACATTTTTGTTCTCCATATTTTAATAGGCACAACTAAAAGGCACCTCAGGTAAACAATGCAGATGGATGGATTGGATACTAGTATACAATTATGGACGGGCTGCCGAGTGCCGACACAGAGGTAGCCACAGCCGTGAACTACCGCACTGTACTGTGTCTGCTGCTAATATATAGACTGGTTGATAAAGAGATAGTATACTCGTAACTAGTATGTATGTATAAAGAAAGAAAAAAAAACCACGGTTAGGTCACTGGTATATACAATTATGGACGGGCTGCCGAGTGCCGACACAGAGGTAGCCACAGCCGTGAACTACCGCACTGTACTGTGTCTGCTGCTAATATATAGACTGGTTGATAAAGAGATAGTATACTCGTAACTAGTATGTATGTATAAAGAAAGAAAAAAAAACCACGGTTAGGTCACTGGTATATACAATTATGGACGGGCTGCCGAGTGCCGACACAGAGGTAGCCACAGCCGTGAACTACCGCACTGTACTGTGTCTGCTGCTAATATATAGACTGGTTGATAAAGAGATAGTATACTCGTAACTAGTATGTATGTATAAAGAAAGAAAAAAAAACCACGGTTAGGTGGTATATACAATTATGGACGGGCTGCCGAGTGCCGACACAGAGGTAGCCACAGCCGTGAACTACCGCACTGTACTGTGTCTGCTGCTAATATATAGACTGGTTGATAAAGAGATAGTATACTCGTAACTAGTATGTATGTATAAAGAAAGAAAAAAAAACCACGGTTAGGTCACTGGTATATACAATTATGGACGGGCTGCCGAGTGCCGACACAGAGGTAGCCACAGCCGTGAACTACCGCACTGTACACTGGTTGATAAAGAGATAGTAGTATACTCGTAACAACTAGTATGACGACGGTATAAAGAATGAAAAAAAAACCACGGTTAGGTGGTATATAATACAATTATGGTTGGACGGACTGCCTGCCGAGTGCCGACACAGAGGTAGCCACAGCCGTGAACTACCGCACTGTACACTGGTTGATAAAGAGATAGTAGTATACTCGTAACAACTAGTATGACGACGGTATAAAGAATGAAAAAAAAACCACGGTTAGGTGGTATATAATACAATTATGGTTGGACGGACTGCCTGCCGAGTGCCGACACAGAGGTAGCCACAGCCGTGAACTACCGCACTGTACACTGGTTGATAAAGAGATAGTAGTATACTCGTAACAACTAGTATGACGACGGTATAAAGAACGAAAAAAAAACCACGGTTAGGTGGTATATATTATAATACAATTATGGATGGACGGACTGCCTGCCGAGTTCCGACACAGAGGTAGCCACAGCCGTGAACTACCGCACTGTACACTGGTTGATAAAGAGATAGTAGTATACTCGTAACAACTAGTATGACGACGGTATAAAGAACGAAAAAAAAAACACGGTTAGGTGGTATATATTATAATACAATTATGGATGGACGGACTGCCTGCCGAGTTCCGACACAGAGGTAGCCACAGCCGTGAACTACCGCACTGTACACTGGTTGATAAAGAGATAGTAGTATACTCGTAACAACTAGTATGACTATGACGACGGTATAAAGAAAGAAAAAAAAAACCACGGTTAGGTGGTATATAATACAATTATGGATGGACGGACTGCCTGCCGAGTGCCGACACAGAGGTAGCCACAGCCGTGAACTACCGCACTGTACTGTGTCTGCTGCTAATATAGACTGGTTGATAAAGAGATAGTATACAATACTACTAATATACTGGTGGTCAGGCACTGGTCACCACTAGTCACACTGGCAGTGGCACTCCTGCAGCAAAAGTGTGCACTGTTTAATTTTAATATAATATTATTTATCATGTACTCCTGGCTCCTGCTATAACAACCTGCAGTGCTCCCCAGTCTCCCCCACAATTATAAGCTTTATATACAATACATTGATGTGCAGCACACTGGGCTGAGCAGTGCACACAGACTGAGTCACTGTGTGACTGTGTATCGTTTTTTTCAGGCAGAGAACGGATATATTAAATAAAACAAACAACTGCACTGTCTCTGGTGGTCACTGGTCACTGTGGTCGTCAGTCACTAAACTCTGTCTGCACTCTGCACTCTCTTCTAATCTACAGTATCACAGCAATCTCTCTCTCTCTCTCTCTTCTAAATCTAATCTAAATGGAGAGGACGCCAGCCACGTCCTCTCCCTATCAATCTCAATGCACGTGTGAAAATGGCGGCGACGCGCGGCTCCTTATATAGAATCCGAGTCTCGCGAGAATCCGACAGCGTCATGATGACGTTCGGGCGCGCTCGGGTTAACCGAGCAAGGCGGGAAGATCCGAGTCGCTCGGACCCGTGAAAAAAAAAGTGAAGTTCGTGCGGGTTCGGATTCAAAGAAACCGAACCCGCTCATCTCTAGTAAAAATGAAACATATTCTTTTTGTTTATACGTGAATAGGTCATAATTCTATCTTCTTTCCCTAGATTTTTGTCTTTTTCAATATTGGGGTTTTTTTTGGGCCTGATCCCGAGTTGGGAGTCAAGCAGAATAGAGCAAGTAACTTTGCGCCTGGGTAAAACCTTGTTATGCTGCAGGTTGGGCAGATTTAAAGGGCTTGATTCAGAGCCACATGAGGGCTAGTCAATGCAAGCGGCTGAGTTCACAGATGCATAGCTGCAAGGATAGGTACCCGTGATCAGACGGAGAAACTGCACCAACCATAGAGCTGGTGTAATTTTCAAAGGTGGCGTAGATAGGAATGTAGGAGCGGTGACAGGCCCGGATATTGTAACGGGCATGGTACAGGTGTGTAATACAAATTACAAGTGGGAGCCATGCGCCTGTTAGCCCAATGGCAGATTCAGGTGAGGGAACAGTGATTACTGTGCCCTGTGGCACCAGCCCCCTTGGACCCACCACAGCAGCGTGTGCTGTTCTGGAGAGACAGGCAGTGTTACGTTCACTGTACTTGGTACTCCTGGAACTGGGCGGATGAGCCCCAAGTACAGGAACGTAAAGCTGCAATAGATACGGAGCTCGGCAGCACCCCCAAGGATCCCTAACTCCGTTGTCTCACCCTCGTTGTCAGCCTACGCCTGCGTGACTATGGTTTCTTGGGCCCACGGCAGCCGCATTTGAAGGGCGGATTATGTCTGCCCAACTCTGATGCCCCCTGGTCTTAGTTGGAGACAAGGCGTAGACTGAGACGGGGTGATGACAAGGGGAACCTCTAACTAGAGAAGGAAGTACCTAGTTAGGGGTGCTACAGAACTTAAATAAAGTATGCGTGGCACAGCCTCCAGGATAAACAACAACAAAGGAAATGCTGTCCACACGTCAACACAATACTGTTGTGTACTGGCGGTGACAGCATACGCAGAACCCTCTGCAGAAAATCCAAAGCAAAAGCAACAAGTAGCTAGTTGGCCGACGGACGCAGCATAGCCGCTACTCACGAAACCGGTACAAATACTGGCAAATGGACAGGAAACCCCAAAGTAGCTGACACAGGCTCTCAGGACCGGATGACAGGCAGAGTTCCAATGACAGACCAGTGGACTCCATGGAACAGGATACGGGATCAGGATCAGGAACAGACAAAGCCACTGGACTTCTAGACAGGAATGCTTCAAGGCAGGAAACTGGATCAGACACTGGATCAGACACTGAACAGGAATTCTTCAAGGCCGGAAGCAGCTAGACAGAAACTATCACCGGCGTCTGTGTAATGCACTGAGACAGAATATAACAAGGATTTCTTTCAATCACAGCAGGGACCCTAATTATGTCGTGCAGCTGCCCTGCTGCACGACTCCAAACTGACAGGTGCAATTAACAGACAGGTGAGGCTAAACACATGGAAACAGGTTGCAATTACACAGACTCACCACCAGCGGCCAACAAGAGTCTTTCTAAACCAGAGCAAAGGAAATCCTGGCCTGCAAGAGAACTATAACATAAAATACATGAACAGGAATGAACCACTGCTTGTGGTTCATAACAGTACCCTCTGCTTAAGGGTGGACACCGGACACCCCATAAAAGCCAAGGGAACAGAAACAGAAGTAAAACATAAAATACATAACTAAAACGCAAAACAGGAATGAGCCACTGCCGTGGCTCATAACAGGCAGCTGACAGGTAAGAGGTGGGGGGCAGACCTGAGCCCCTACAACAAGCCTAGGCCTGGGTAATTAGAATCCGCCCTCCCCCCTCTGGTGCCAGTTGGGTGTATAAAGACGCAACAATTGGTATTACAGCTTGAATAGGTGCTAAAAGCAGGCTTCTCAGTACTTGCACATTCAGGCGCACAGATATACAAAAGGAAAGGCGTTTGTAGGCCATAAGCTTGCAGACAGGTGACAGACAATAGATGCTGCTGCGTTCACTTTTGCATGTGACTCAGAATTAGGCCCAAAATTTGCAGAGATTTACATGTGAGAGGGCCATGTCCACACTCTAGTCTTAATGACTGTGTATAAATAAATCCACCCAGTATTTGTGATCAGCACGGAAAAGCACCCAGTATTTACCCGGCATGCAACAACAATAAATGCTTTTGCACCCATTGCATTGCAACATGGTTTGCACAGGTGCACAGTTACTTGCCCTTTGCCTTACTCACACCACAGAATCAGGCCCTTTATATCATATTAATAATATATATATAATTTTCTCTTAGTATCCATGGTATATTACTGCTAGATTTTTTCTAACACTTCTATGGTCATGCTTTCTACTCAGCTTTCCATCTGTGATTAATGTGCCCAAATAGCCTGTTCTGAAACCACTTCACTCAATTTTCTCTCTCTCTGATCTTACGTTGTCCTTGTGTATGCAGAGTGCTCCTTTTTATTATTCATTAATTTTATACCTACTAAAAAGTGAAAAAAGAAAATCTGAAAGCCTTTCCATTTCGGAAAACCATTTGAAATTTTAAGCAGCCTTTGTTACAAATTATTATTAAGTGCATTGAATGTAATTATATATAGTACACAATGCAGTTTTTCTACAGATAGATATAGATAGATAGATAGATAGATAGATAGATAGATAGATAGATAGATAGATAGATAGATAGATAGATAGATAGATAGATAGATAGATAGATAGATAGTCACGATCCTGGCTTATTTCATTTGTGTACTAAGGGGTTTATTCAGAGATGAACGCAGAAAGGTGCCTACACAACCAGATCTGTGTTCATCTCTGCACATGCTGGGAGTCGCCAAGCACAGGGCAAGGCCATCCAGCATGTGTGAGGCCGCCTCCCGATGCGTCCACAATCTAATTAAACTAAGGTTGACTCCTGGCAGCGCAGCCTGGCTGTGCTGTCAGGTGGTCAGTGGCCATTTTTTTATTGGAGCGGCTGAATGTGACGTCATGCAGCTGCCCCAAAAACGGTCCCAGCCCGCTACCATTTGCCCCGCCCCCACAATGCCGTGTCACCGCCCCGCAAATGCCCCCCACTGTCAATCACATTGCGGTCGCATCCATCAGGGATGTGACCGCAATGTGCATGTTCATGCATTCGCTCTGCAGACTCTGCGCATGCTGCGCTGTAGGCCGCATCAGCTACTAAGTCTGAATGACCCGCTAAGTGATTTCCTTGTGGTTTAACTCTTGTCCTGCAGTGTTTTCAGGGTTTATCTCAGCCTTGCTTTAAGCTACATATAGACTTCAGCTTCCAAGCTGCTGTACCTTCAGGGTAAAGGCCCCCATACATCAGCAATTACAAAAAGCAATCTGCAGATTTTTAGATTTTTTTCCCAGATTTAAAGATTCCCCAATAGACCAATCAGTGCCCATACATTACAGAAATTTTTCACTGATTTGCAGATCATTTTCGGCCAATACAGATCTGCCAATCTTGAAAGCCTGTGGGTGACACGCGTCTTCCAGACACCAGCATGCGAGTGTTCCAGTGCACCAGGGTGCCAAATTTTATACCTCGCTATTGACCCTACCACCGGAATGTTGGTATCATTCACTAAAAAAGCAATCTTAACCGCTCATTGGCATTTCTATAATGGGTGCAGTGTGTGTACACGGGCCCCTGAATCCAGTGGGGGCCCACACTGCACACACTGCACCCATTTCTCCTATACTTACCTTTCCAGAGTCCATCGCTGACCATGTGTGGGCCCCCTCCTCTCCCGTAGCGTCGCGCCGCTGCTAGCGCACTGACCACTAGAGACTCTGGCACAGTGCCAGAGTCTACAGCACATGCGCAGGACTCCGGAAAAATGGTTCGGCGCCCATTTTTCATAGTCCTGCACATGCGCTGTAGACTCTGGCACTGTGCCAGAGTCTAGAGTGCTGAGAGTGCTAGCAGCGGTGTTACAGCTACGGGGCAGGAGGGGGCCCACACACGGAGTCTGCACACGGGTCCCCTCCTCTCTAGAGACGCCCCTGTAACTGCTTAATTAATGTTACACATATCTCTGCTGTGCAACGTCAAAACCTGTTAGTTCAGGCTTCTAATATTCTCTCGCAGACACACAGTACAATGTTACATGGTGGTTGACACTGGTAGTTTAGAGTCATCTGTTGCACTAACTATAAATAATTGTTAAGGAATACTGTGTGGCCACTCCACCATATAGGAGATTTTTTTTGTCTGTCTTTGTGATTCATTTTGTGCCCTGTGAAACTATGATTTCACATACCATTTGTTCTGAGTACCTTAATGCACTATATAGGATGCACTGCAACTTATGCAACTGGTACTCTGTCATACACATGGTACAATGTGATACTCTGTTGATATCTAAAATCAGAATAATTTGCTATACTGCATGCAAACGAATGCCAAGCAGCATGCTTGTATGACCTATGTCAGGTCTTCATGATACACTCTGTGCTTGACCAATGTGGTTCCCTACTATATGTAATACAACCCCAATTATTATGAAACCCTGACTGTGCATACTAGCTGATTTGATTATCATAGCATACTGCAAACAATGCACTGCAATTTTGTGATATAACAGCTGTGATAGCTCTATTCCCTACCCTGGGATTTTTATGTTTTTCTCTATCCGTCAGTGGACTCTCATTGGTGATTCAAATAAGTGGAAAAACCTGTGGCAGTTCCTCAACTGGCAGGATACCACTCTGTCTAACACCAAAAGCAGATCCACCCTATTCTTTCTTCAATTCCTTTATTCACTGGTGGCAGTAAACTTACTAACTGCAACCACTACCTTTTTGATTCCTTCAGAGTTGCTTGTTCTGTGAACTCTCATCAATGATTCTGGGGACCTAGATTACTGTATCAACTACCTGCTACCACACCACACTAAATATGCCCAACCTCGTCTGATCTTGGAAGCTATAAAGTGTAGGGCCAGGTCAGTACCTGGTAGGAGGTTTGGGCAAATGGAACCCTTCCAGTCTACCATTAACAGCGGATTCACCAATTGTTCTTCCTTGAAGTGTCAGGTGGGATGCTATAAGCCGATGTGTCAACCTGACAACCAGACAAAGACACCTCAATATATATCCAGTGTGAGTTACAATTGGTTTAGATACTAACAATAATTTTTTATCTTGTGGTAGCTGAAACCCTGAACCTTTATACTCACTATTTAGGGTAGTTAAGGAATGCTGTGTGGCAAAAAGTTAATCTTAGGACTTATATCCACCATATTTCTCACAAAAGTGTGTAATTTCTTAGAAAGACACATGAATGTGAATACACGCAAAAATATTTTTTTATAAAAAAAAAAGATTTAAAAGTGTCATAGGAGACTGTTATTTCAGTTGAAACTATTAAAAGTTATTTTCTATATTAATCAATTTATTTTCTATTTTTCTAAGAGTGCACCAAAAAGAAATCTTCTTTCTTTTTATCTTTATCTCTGTATCTATTAAGCAATTACTGACTTTGTGGTGTACTGCCAACAGACATTATTGAGATATTGGGTCTCATTAAAATCCGAATGTTGGATTTTCTCAAATACTGAAGCTATGCATGCCCTATAACTTGTGCGGAATCATACCAGTCCAGTGATCACTGGTGAACAGCCAATCGTCTGAGACTCAGGGGTATAAAGATCATTCAGTGGCACTTCCTGTTGTCAGTGCTTTGTTGTCTACAGGCCTGCTGTGAGTCTGCTGAGTATCTTTCTGTCCAGCAGGTTGCTCATTGGCTCCTATGCAGTTAACATCTTAGCACCCACTGACCCCATCCAGCAATCCTGAGTAGCTGGTCATGTTCCAGGAATCCTGTATAACCGATATTGCTCTGCAACCTGGCATCCAGCAATCCTGAGTAGCTGGTCATGCTTTAACAATCTTGTATGGCCGTTACTGCTCTGCAACCTGGCATTTAGGTCTAAGTAGCTGGTCACAACCCAGTAGTCCTGAGAAGCTGGTACTGATTTGCATTTCAGCAGCTGAGCCTAAGAAACTGGTTGCAACCCAGTAATCCTGAGAAATTCTGCTCTGCATCCCAGCATCAAAGTCTAAGTAGCCAGTACAGCGCCACAATCCAGCAATCCTGTGTAGCTGGTCATGCTCTGCATTCCAGCATCAAAGTCTTTGTAGCTGGTACTGCTTTGCATCCCGGCAATCCTGCTTTGCATCCTGACAATCCTGTATAGCTGGTCCTGTTCCGCATCCCAGCATCAAAGTCTAAGTAGCCGGTACTGCTTCGCATCCTGGCAATCCTGTGTAGCTGGTCCTGCTCCTCATCCAAGCATCAAAGTCTAAGTAGCCGGTACTGCTCCACATTCCAGCAATGCTGTGCAGCTAGTTCTGCTCCATTTCCCAGTGCCTAAGCCTAAATAGCTGGTATGACTCCATAACCCAGCAATCCCGAGTAATTGGCACTGTTCGGTCATACAGCCAAAGAGTTACCACAGATCTGCTTTAATCACTTCCATTCCATGTTCAGTATGAAGAAGTCCTACATCAAGCTTCCGACCCAGCCTTCCCTGCTCCACTATCCCTAGTCCGAACCCACAAACAAACCCAAGCCTGGATAGATAGATAGATAGATAGATAGATAGATAGATAGATAGATAGATAGATAGATAGATAGATAGATCATGGATTTAGGTTTGTTAGCTCATAAGTTTAAAGTGACATATCCTCCCCCAAGCAGATCAATTACTTGGCACCTGGGAAAGTAGCTGAAAAGAATTGACTTACTGTACATATGGGAAAATAGGGTGCATGTTCTGCACTCACCTTCTTACACTTCAATTGGTATTTCATTTAAATTCAGGTAATGTTTATTTCAAAACATTGCAATGGTGCTGGCTAACATGTAGATGTGATCCATAATGAGGAAAAAAAAAGGTGGCATATGAAATACTGTAAAGAATACAAATTGTAAAATGCCAAATGCAATAAACCATCAGAATCATCATTTCCATGTGATTTTCATCCTACCCATGAACAACATGGCAGGAAAAGACATTTGTAGAAATATGATACGCAGAAGATACAGATACATGGAAACAGTTATAGATGCAGTGTAGGGGAAGACTGGGCAGTCCAAGCTGAGGCAAGATCTAAGTCTAAGCTTGGTCACTGGCTTGCATTCAATTTTGGCCAAAACTTGATGTAAAGATCCAGAATCTGTGGAGGCCATGGTTGTGTAGTGGTATAGCAGGGACACCAATGTAATAGATGTGTCAAAGGGTGGATATTAGAGCCACTGAGCTGAACTTACATCACTGATGATGATGAGGATGATGATGATGTGGTTTGTGATATGTTCAATATAAGCTTTAGATTGCAAGCTCAATTGGGCAGGGCCATACTTACCATCTATTTCATGATACTGTATGGTATTTATTTATATCAAAGTATAGCATTCTGTAATTTTCTGGAGCTTTATATTACAGTCATGTAATATAGTAGTATTCATAATAATAATTAGAGAAAAATAATAATAATAATAATAATAATTAATACTAATACTAATACTACTAATAAATTACCCTAATTTTCCAACATCCTTTACATTATTTTGACGTGATATTTTCATTACAATAACTAAAATTGTGATTAATATAAAAAAATATTCAATATCATAATTTGACAGAGGTGATTAGGTATTAGATGTGGTTTCATATGAACAACCTCTGAGCTAGCCAGTCCACAATTTGATGTGCTTAAGTTAATACATATCTACAAAAGCTCTTCTTTAACTCCAGGTTACTGTAGTATACTCATTTTATTTTATTTTTTTGTTATTGCAGGTATTTATCTGACTTCAAATAAATCAACTTGTCTGAACATTTTTGCCCGTTTTACTGGGCTTGGGAGTAAATGTTGATTATCACTTGCTCCTATACATTACCAAATTTTAATTCCGACTAGTTGGATGGATGGGTGGCTGAAAGGTGGCCTAGTTTATGGCCAGCTTTACTAGCCCTCTCACATAACACCTATTCTCTACTCCCATCACTGGTTTCCTGTAAAATGGTGAATCTAGAGGCCCATGCACACTAGAAGATATTTTCCATAGATATGAGTGACAACGATGGTTGTGAATGATCAAATTACTCAGATAGTTCTAGTGTGTACACAGCAAACAATGAACAATGGGGGTAATTCTGAGTTGATCGCACCAGCAAGTTTGTTAGCAATTGGGCAAAACCATGTGTACTGTAGGGGGGGGGAGATATAACATTTGCAGAGAGAGTTAGATTTCGGTGGGTTATATTGTTTCTGTGCAGGGTAAATACTGGCTGCTTTATTTTTACACTGCAATTTAGATTTCAGTTTGAACACACCCCACCCAAATCTAACTCTCTCTGCACATGTTATATCTGCCCCACCTGCAGTGCACATGGTTTTGCCCAACTGCTAACAAAATAGCTGCTGCGATCAACTCAGAATTAGGCCCTATGCACGCACCTGTGGTCAATGGAAGCAGGTTATCAGTCTTCCATGCATGCAGCTCAATCCAAGCAGAGCCGATCATTCCTCGTTCAGATCATTTGTAACAAAGCTCAGTGTGTACACTTAATCTCGTTTGTTAGGGAGTTCAAGGGAAATTGCTCATCTTCCACCTTGTTCATCTTTCACATCTTCCAAGTCTTCTAGTGTGTATGGGCCTTAACTCAAGATCAATTTACTGACTTTCAAAGCTCTACACTACTAGGGTTTAATGTTTTTCAAGAAGCTTCTGATTCCTTATACTACCACTTGCTTCCTTCAAACAACCTACAACTTCCAATACCTCATTTGGGTCTTCAGTTTTTAGCTTTGCGGCTTCGACTCTCTGGAACTTGCTGTCATGCACAGTTTGAGAAGCATCTAGTCTAAAAATTTTCAAAAACAGACATTTACTTGTTTAATCATGCATTTTATTAATACTGCTATTTTCTAAAAAAAAATTAAAAATAAATAAATGCTTAGCACTTTTTATGTAGCCTGTTTATACTCATGTTTATTTTATTTTGTTTCATGTGTTATTTATTTATTTATTTATTTATTTATTAACAGTTTCTTATATAGCGTAGCAAATTCCATTGCGCATTACAATTGGAAATAACAATGATATAACAAACTGGGTGATAGCAAACAGTCATAGAGGTAGGAAGGCCCTGCTCACAAGCTTACAATCTATAGGGAAATAGGCATGTATACACAAGAAAAGGTGCTATCTATTGCATAGTTGTCCGCCAGATTGCAAAGGTTCTTGGTGGGCTGTATGATATGGTCATACAGCAATGATGAACCGGGTACGAGAGGAAGGGAAAGTGAAGAATGAGAAGACATGTGAGGATATGTGTGGACTGTACAGAGTGGATGCAAATTGATAGGAAAGGTTTATGAAAGTTATGTAGGCGTTTCTGGAATTTGATACGCTTGCCTAAAGAGGTGAGTTTTCAGGGAACGCTTGAAGGTTTGGAGACCAGAGGAGAGTCTTATTATGCGTGGTAGGGCATTCCACAGAGTGGGTGCAGCCCGATGAAAGTCCTGCAATCGTGCGTGGGTGCGAGTAATGAGTGTGGATGAGAGACGCAGGTCTTGTGAAGAGCGAAGAGGTTGGGTTGGGAGATATTTTGAGATAAGCGAAGTAATGTACATTGGTGTAGTTTGGTTAATGGCCGTGTGTGTGAGTAAAAGTATTTTATATTGAATGCGGTAAAATACAGGTAACCAATGGAGGGACTGACAGAGTGGATCTGCAGACGATGAACGTCTAGCAAGGAAGATTAGCCTCGCCGCTGCATTCAGAATGGATTTGTAGTGATGAGAGTCTCGTTTTCGGAAGACCAGTTAGGAGACTATTGCAATAATCAATGCGGGAGATAATGAGAGCGTGGATTAGAGTTTTAGCAGTGTCTTGTGTAAGGTATGGTCGTAATTTGGATATGTTTTTTAGATGCATGTAAAATGATCTTGAGACAGATTGAATGTGGGGAACAAAGGACAGATCAGAATCAAGGATGACACCTAGGCAGCGAGCTTGTGGGGTAGGGATGATTGCCGAGTTTTCAACAGTGATAGAGATATCAGATTGGTACAGACTATTGGCCGGTGGAAATATAATTAACTCTGTCTTTGAAATATTCAGTTTGAGGTGGCGAGATGTCATCCAGGTTGAAATTGCAGAAAGGCATTCAGTGACACGGTCCAGAACAGATAGGGACAAGTCAGGGGAGGATAGGTAGATTAGAGTATCATCTGCGTACAGATGATACTGAAATCCAAAAGAGCTGATTAGTTTACCAAGAGATGAGGTATAGATAGAGAAAAGCAGAGGACCCAAGACTGAGCCTTGCAGTACTCCAACTGAAATCTACAAATGTAAAGTACATTTGTTTTTTATTGGGAGAAAAGTGCTTTATAAGTGTAGTACCCCTTTTCTCAGCGGTAATGTGCTGTGTGTCTTCACTTACTCTCTTATACTCAATGACATATTGGGGGCTATTCAATTAGGTGTGGAGTTTACCCCATGGCAAATTGCTAGCTAAAATCCCTGCTGTGCGGGGAAAGGGTATTCAATTAGATAACCAGGTGCAGAAGCCCACTGATTCTCCGAAAACTGCATAATCAATGGATTTTTTTTCCATGTGCAAACCTGGTTACAGTATGTCATTTTTATACATTGACTGAACCTTGCAGTTAATGGAACTGCAAGGTTCAGTCAGACTTTGGGGCAATACCTGCAGATTGGATTGCTCCGGCACAGCAAATAGCTGTGGGGCTAATTTTATACCCCTATTGTCTCCGCCTGAGTCTTCTTTGCTTGCCATGCTTGGACATGTATAGAGCAATCAACCACCAGGGGCAACCCCTTGGACTCACACATAGAACTTTGTAAATGCCATCTCGGCACATTAATGGGTAAAGATAAGGATTGGTGGAAACTACCACCACAGGTAACATGAAATTTACAATAGATCAAATAATGGCACAACTAATAATGCATCTTGGTCTCACAACCCTGACACCTGCTACACTGGACTATGGCTGACTAAACACACTACAAATCCTGACAGGCACTAACAGCATACTCTTACTGTACAATGCTTCAGTACTGAGCTTGTTTGGTACCATTGAAACACTTAAGTTGGTGAACCAGGCCCATGTGTTGTGTAGTGTTGCAGTTGAACTATGTAAAATGGCAAACTGACAGTCGTAACTAAATGCACTTCTGTGGGTAACCTTTCCAACAGCCAAGCTAAAGAATATAGTATAGTACAGTCTTTACAAAGAATGAAAAGAATAACTAATCTGGTTGATAATAGATGACCTCTGTGCTGGCAAAATAATTTTAATTAAAAAATGCAAAAAAATAATTTCTTATTTACTGCAATATGTTGTAATAACTGATAGGTAATGGGGGACATTGACAAATCTTCATGAAACAGTCCCTAAATCCTGACATTTCTCAGGTGTTACACAGACCCCAGCACTCTTATCTTGTGGCTGCTTTCTGTTATTGTGGATCAGTGCAAAAGGAGGGCTGGTAATGGGATCAACACTGGCAATGGGATCAGTGCATGAAGGGCAGCTGGTAAAACATCACTACAAGGAGAGCTGCAAGGACAGTTTTGCATACTGGATTCAATTCTCATTGCCACTTTTATTCTTTATACTTCATAACAATGTGTTTTTTCACTATCCAAATAAATTGACATAACAACCGACTTTAAAATAATGACCATGATGCAGATTGTAGTCTTCTAATGTCTGTCTAGACCATAAAAAATATGATGTGCATAGATTACCTGCTCATCACCAAAGTGTTCCTGTAAGTTATATTCAAATGTGGTCAATTGCAGGGCCAGATTGAGGGAGGGGCGACAGGGGCGGTTTTCCCAGGTTCCCCACACAGTAGGGGCCTCAGCACACAGGGCCATCTTAACAGCAGTGTAGGCCCCTGGGCACAGCAATGCACTGGGCTCCCTACCCATCCTCCAGTGGTGGTGGTGGGGGGGGGGTGCTATCAGCGGCAGCTTTGATGTCCTGCGGGCGGTAGGGGGTGTTCTATCTTCCGCTCAGCATGTAGGACCTGGAGCAGTAATTTCTGCTAATTACGCCTTTACTGCACAGATGTGGCTAAACTGGGGAAGGGGGCACTGGGCTGAATGAAGAAGCCCTGGTACATGACTTCCAGGGTGGTAGGGTGTGTTTAATACGTAGGGAAGGGGTGGGTAGTGGAGTGGGCTTAATATTTATAATTTTCCGGTGGGAGGGCAGCTTGCTTGACTGCAGATATCTAAAGTTCCTGAAAATAAATTTCTTGGCTTTGAATGGGATATAAAACTAGAGAGTTCCACCTTTCAGGAGGTTCTGGGGACTTGGGGATCAGAGTTCAGGAGCCAGAGCAATTCACCAATGAAAATCTAAAACTGCATATTAGGCGTGTGGAGCTGGAGCAGGGACCAGCTGCTTGAAGGCTGATATCTCTGGTTCTGGGCATAGTAGAAACAAGGCGCCAGTGTCCACCAAAAGGGGAGAGCCACAGCTTTTGGATTATATACTCAGAAAAACTCTATGTCAGACAGAACCTGAGATATCTGGCTAGGAAGAACAATTAACAGGCTTGGATGGGGACCACTGCTTTCAAGTCGGATATTTCCAGTTCCCCAAGGCTGATTTTCAAAAATCTGGTACCCCTGGAAAGAGGGCACCCTCAGCTATCAGCCTAGGGCCCTTATACTCCTGGAGCCCTTGGGTAAGAATCCACTGAGCCCATACGAAAAGACGGCCCTGCCAGCACACAGCTGTTTCAACCAGAGTAGTACCCCTCTGGCAGCTGAGCTGTCCATTAACAGCAGCTGCTGAGGAGGTTGTCCATCTCCAGTGTGTCTTGCAAGATTTAACTTCACCATCTCGTGAGATAGTGAGCGTGTGCTGGTCCGGCACACTAGTCCTACCTAGGCTGCTGCTCTGTAGCGGTCCAGGTGTGTGTGTGTCCTGGGAGAAAGAAAGGTGGTTGGCAGCGATTTTAGTAGCCCCCACCAGCCTTAAGGTCACCATCTTTGACCTTTGTTTCCCTGGGCCCCCACTAGCCTTAATCCGGCCCTGGTCATTTGGGTTTAGCAGACAGACTCATATTTCACTACATCCTCTCTTCAGTTTGTTACACTATCTATCAAAAAAACTGTGTATAGTAAACTTAAATCAATCTCCAGTATATCAACTGATAAAGTGCCATGTTTCATCTCTGCACATACTATGTTCCCACTTCTCACCAGCTGCCCTATACAATGTAACATTCATTCTAATTCAGTTATGGATCATGGCTTCCAGCCTTCCACTGTACTCTGCATAGAAAATCCTTATGAATCCTCCCAAATGGTTATGTCACAGGCAATGACAAATAATTTTTACTAGTTTAGTAAATATTTTAAAAATAATTTACATTTATTTTTTAAAGTTCACAAAACTTGATTTTGACTTAAAATATATATGTTCCAATTTACAGGCTGTTAATACTCTATTTTCAATATTAACTTCAGAAACCTAAAATGAACCAATACTGGGGGTTTCAGTATATTCCTGTTTAAACAGGAAACATTTGTCCTGCCAAGGTAAGTTGTACACATTAGATACTGTATGTAACTATGTCAATGAAACTGATTTAATTTTGTAATTGATGTCCTCCAACCAACTGTTCATACATGTGTGTGATTTCTTACCCTTAACATAAATGCTACTAAACATATTTCCTCATGTCTGTACATGTAGGATTGTGACTATTAGGAGGCAATGATCCTTACCTTTGTATTGTATTATTATAGGGCAATTTAAATGTTTGTGTTTTTCTTTCTTTTAAAGGAAAAAAAGGACAAGTTAATCTATGTATATCAAAAGTGGCTTTGTTAGAAAGCATTTGGCAAAAAGCTTACTAGCTTACTGCCTCTTCATCCCAGCTTTTCCCTCTTAAATGCAAACAATAGTAAAAGGCTCTTATGATGTTTACCTACATCAGACTGTATGTGTGACGTGGATTTTATCATTTGTAAATTCTGCTGTTAATTTACAAGGTGCATAGGATATGCATTGCAAATGGCTTTGTTCTTGAAGTCTTTTGACTATACATGGATTCCTTAGAGAACATCAAGGTTTACCCCTACATACAAGTCTTTAGAGCACTGGTTTACAAACTGTGTGCCTAGGCTACCTGGAGTGCCTCAGCGCATTTCAGGAGTGCATTGGATTAAGCAAAACCAGTACTTGTGGCTAATTTAATATTTATTTCAAAATTTTTCAATAAGAATCTTTTGGCACAGGGGTGCCATGAAAAAAAAGTATGATACGCTAGGGCGCAGTGATTCAAAAAAGGTTCGGAACACCTGCTTTAGAGGATTCTCCCCTGATAAGATGTATGCTAAGGCACTGGGATCCCCCTCCACAAGTGACAGTCTCTCCCTCTCCCTCCATACATGATAGCCTCTCCCTCTCTGCGTGACAGTTATCCCTCTGTACCTTGCTCACATGACAGTTTCTTCCCTCTGTCACCTCTCAGTTCACTGTAATCTCCTCATTGTCTCTCCTTCAGCATGAGACAGTCTTCGCAAAAAGAAGTTAATGTAAGTCATTGGCATGCACAGCATATTTCATTAGGGTGTACACACTAGAAAGTCTAGAGAAAAGTAATCTGTGCCAAATACCTACAGTACTAGCGCTATACCTTTTATCATCATATACCTCCAATCTGCTCACATAATGTCTCACCCAGTCATCCCCCCCCCCCATAATATCACATCCCGATTCAATCCCCATATTCCATCACCTCATGTACATATTACCTTATTAACACACCCTAGTGCCCCCAATCAGAGCCACTGAGAACAGGGATGAGCTAGGGTACTGGGGGCATGGCCAAATCGATGGAGGTGTGACTGCACTCCCTCCCAAAAACAATGTCAAAAATATCCATTACTTGGCACAGTGATGCGCAATACAGAGGGGAGCGTCACATGCAACTCAGCCAGGGCGAATCCAGGGGGGGGGGGGGGGGCTTTCAGTGCGCCCCTCCGGTAACACTTCTTACGTGTCCTCAGTGCAGTAGCAGCAGGCACATCATGCAGGGGGAGATTAAAAGACAGCCCTGATTGTGTGTGCAAAGGGTACTAGTATGTGGGGCAATGTGAATTGGGGGTACAATTTGAATTGGGGGTATTATTGAGTGGCCACGAAACTTCCATGTAATGCCACACTCCTTTTTGTGGCAACTGACCCTTTACAATATATGAGACATAGGGCAAAAATGTATAGTTTCCAGCACCAGCCATGGCTCCACCTAATGGAGGGGAGAGGGGGGGGGTGGGGCATGGGGTGTATGTTGATGAGTTCCACCACCTCTCCAGGACCACTTTAAGCCCTGCATCCTACCATCTTAAATTGTGTTTAAAATCTTAATTTGCATTTGATGGGGTGAGTCAGACACTTAAATACATGCCTTAGTGATTAGCCTGTGTGCTAGTACAAGTAGAGCTTTATACAACAGAAGTCTTATATTCACATGAAGCCATGTTTATTTCACAAGGATCATATATGATACTGTATGTAGAATTTACTGTGTAGAATAAATGGGATAGGCTAAGTGATAGAAATATACTTTATCATAAAGTGAATAACGCAAGAGCTTTGTATTATTATTTTTGCATGTGTATTATGTTTGTGAAGTTACTAACTCAGCTATTTAAGTAGTGTGCAGCTACATTAGTTATTATTTGGGAGGTTCAGGCATGACAGTGGTTACCGGTACTAAGCTGATATACATATAGGTCAGTGGCGCACCCAGGGTTTTTTTTTTTTTTTTGCTGCATGAGTATTATTAATGGCTGTCTAGCGTCCTCTGCAGCCTGCTGTCTTCCTGGTGGCACTTGTAAGTGCTTAATAAAAGTTTACTTTATTTTAATTATAGTACATACAGTATATATCCATGTGCATGCATATATATATATACACATGTACTGTATATACATATAAACACACACACACATGATATATATACATGGGTATATATACATGCACTGTGTGTATGTTAATATATATATGTATGCATGTTTAATATGCTATGTATATGTATATATATATAGGTGTATATACGGTATATATATATATATATATATATATATATGTGTAAATATGTGTGTATGTATGTGTGTAAATATATATATATATATATATATATATATGTAAAAACAAGGATTGTTACTGCGCCACATGCGATAAAAACAAATATGTTGTATGATAGCTGGCTTATATGACACTCCCCTATACTGCTAGTGGGGCGTCAGCTGTTTCCCTCAAATATATACAGGGGTGGTAATTCCCTGAGATTAATGTAAGAAAAAGGGAGGGGATGAGGGATAAATAGCGACCAAGGTGTCAATAAAATAGGTTGCCAGTTAAAATCTTAAAAAAGTTGTTTAATAAATGAACATAAAAGAAACACATAAAAAAATGGGGACAACAATATATACACACAACTGAGCTAAAAGCACTTAAATGAATATATGCACTTAAAAAATATTAAATAATGAATTTTTCCTTATCTTAGAATGAGGTAGGTACAGGTCACCCAACGCGTTTCGTCTGATGAGACTTCTTCAAGGGGTAGGGACAGCATGAGACAGTACATGCTTTTATAGCATAAAGTGATCAGTGGGAGTGCTATGACATCACATATATAGGGATTTAATTGCAAGACTGAGCCGGAAAATGATTTAGTACCGTGTTTCATAAAAAGGGAGCGATCTCGTCGTTGTTGTTGAATCCTTTCGGCTGTAATGTCTGTAATTGGAATATCCAATACATCTCACGACGTGACAACTTGTTGGCGAGATCCCCTCCTCTGTCTCCTAGTTTCACCAGTTCAATGGCCTTGAAAGTCAAGGCTTCCGGATTTGAGTTATGCGTAGACGCGAAGTGTTTGGAGACAGCATGGCTCTCCACTCTGTTCCTGATGTTTCTCACATGTTCCTGTATCCTCGTCTTCAAAGGTCTTTTCGTTTTCCCAATGTATTGTTTGCCGCAATCGCACTCCAAGAGGTATATGACCGATTGGGTGTTGCAGTTCATGTAGTCCTTGATTTTATATTCCTTTTTCTTTTCCATATCTGTAAAGGTCTTCCTGTTGGGATGTAAGTATCTGCAGACATTGCATCGCCCACATTTGTAGGAGCCTAAACATTTAGGCCATGTCTGGTCCTTTTCTTGATTGTTCTTCAGCATGCTCGGGGCTAAGAGGTCCTTAAGGTTCCGTGATTTCTTAAAAATTATTTCTGGGCGAGGAGGGAGAATTTCTTTAAGGATGGGATCCATGAGTAAAATCCTCCAATGATTTCTGAATGATTCCCAGATGGATTTCTCATGTCGGTTAAAAGTTGTTATGAAGGCTGTAGACTCTTTTGGTTTTTCCCTTATTCTGTATTCTAGTAGCTTTAATCTTTCAACTTCATTTGTTCTGGTGATGGCTTCTCTCAGGAGGGAATCCGGATACTCCTTTTGTTTGAATCTGTCTTTGTACATCTCAAGCTGTAGCTGGCAGTCCTCCGGTTTGCTGCAATTTCTTTTAATTCTACTGAGCTGGGAAAATGGGATATTGTTCTTCCAACTTTTGAGATGATTGCTCTTATAATGGAGATAGCTGTTGGTATCTACCTGCTTAACAAAGTTCTTTGTTGTGATTCTCCCGTTCTGTCCTGTGAGAACCAAATCCAAGAATTCGATGTGCTCTCTACTTGTGTTAGATGTAAAAGCGAGATTCATTGTATTGGTACTGATGTGTTTAAAAAATTGATCAAAACATTCCATATCACCATCCCAAATTATTAAAATATCATCTATGTAACTCCGATAAAAGATGATATTTCTGTTAAAAGCCTGATGGTCATGAATAAAACATTTTTCCCAATAACCCATAAAAAGATTTGCGAAACTTGGTGCGAAAATCGTGCCCATAGCAGTGCCGCATTGTTGTAGGTAAAACTGATCCAGAAATTTAAAATAATTGTGATGGAGAATAAAATACATGATGTCACAAATAAAATCCCTGTGGTTATCTGTTAATGTGCTGTCATCATCCAGATATTCCTTACAGGCTGTTACTCCCTTCTCATGCTCAATGCATGTGTAAAGCGATTGAACATCTATTGTAACCCACATGTATGAGTCCTTCCATTCGATATCTTTTAGGAGGTTTAATACCGATGTTGTATCTTTGAGGTATGATGGGAGATTCTTTACATATGGTTTTAAAAAGACATCAGCGTATTCGGATAAATTAGAGGTAAGTGAGTCTATGCCCGCCACTATTGGTCTTCCGGGCGGGTTGTCCAAGCTCTTATGAATTTTTGGTAGGAAATAATAAATGGGGGTCGTGGGGTCTGATTTCATTAAAAATTGATATTCTTCTTTGGTAATGATGCTAGTTCTCAGACCATGTAATAGGAGTGTCGGTAGTTCTTCAATATAGGCATCCTTAGGATCCTCTGTCAATCTTTTGTAGGATACTCCCTCCGATAGCAGTCTTTCTGCCTCTGCGATGTATTTATCCCGATCCATGATGACCAGCCCCCCCTTTGTCAGCTTGTTTTATAATGATCCCTTTATTTTTCTGTAGATTTGTTAAGGCCTCACTTTCTCTGTTGGTTATATTCTTTTCCTTCACTTTCTCTTGGTTCATATCACAGAGGTCTTTCTTTACTAATTCATAAAACATGCTTATGTTACTCCCTTTTGACTCCAAGGGGTAGTACTTGGAGGTGGGTTTCAATCCTGATTTTGAGCGGCTCTCATAGTTGGCTATGACTGCATCTTCTTTTTTTTTTAAATGCCTTTTTAACGTTAGTTTCCTGACAAATTTGTTAAGATCGATAGACGTCTCAAACTTGTTCAGGCCTCCTGTTGGTGCAAAAGAAAGTCCTTTGTTTAATAGAAATATTTCTGGCTCTGTTAGGGTATGTTGGGATAAGTTAAAAATCCCTTTTGCTCTCGGATCTGTTTTTGTTAATGTATTGTTCTTTTTTTGAATTCTCTCCCTCCTGCCTCCTCGGGATCCTCTTCTTCTGTATACCTTCTTTTTAGGGGCGATGCATGTCGTATGTCTTCTTTCACTGAATATCTCAAGGTGTTCTTCGGTCTTGCGCCCGTTCTTTGGGATAAAAAATCCTGGTCGCTGTTAGAGCCTTTTCTCTGTAAGGGTGTGAATCTGTTTGATGTTTTTATGTTGTTGGTTGGGGTGTCTCTGGTTCTATTCTGTGTATTGCTATTCCTTGTAATTTCAGACTTCCACGTGCCCCCACCTGATTTCTGGTTGCAATGTCCGTTCAGTCTGAACCTTCTCCAACTTTTCACTCTCCCTCGTTCATAATCATTCTTGTCCCTTAAGAATTTCTTTTCCTTCCCTTTTACCACCTCTTCCTCGATGTCACGATCCGGGTATCTGGACGCCATTTCTTACCCATCAGATGCCTCCTAAGGCTGGCTCAGCGCTCCAGGACCGGATCCCATCTGTTATCCTAACGTTCACATTCCTGCATCCTCTCCTGTCTCTCTGAGACGCTGTCACAGTAACGCCTTATTACATCTGGCATGGCGTCTCCCGCGGCCTCCGCCGCCGTCCCTGAGCTTCTGCATGCAGAGTGTCAGAGTGGCGATTACGTCAGCCGCGGCCTCCGCTGTGTCCGCGTGGTTGGATGTGCACTTGTCAGCCTGGCGTCTCCTGTCTCCAGTGGCCGGCGCCGCCATTACTGTTTTCATTACCACATGGATTACAAACCAAACTTCCCTCCAAGTGTCTGCATGGGCGCAGCCATCTTGGATTCTGTCAGCTGATCATTTCCTCCAATCTGTTGTCAGTATTGTTAATCTGCATAATTGCCTAGCCAATCCCTTCCTTGCTGCAGGTATAAATACACTGTGCCTGAGCAAGGAAGGCGTCAGTGCTTTGGTTGTCAAACCTAGTTCCTGTTTGTCTCTCTCCTGTGATTGTCTTCCAGGTTCCAGCTCCTGTCTCAAGACTTCCACCATAGAGACCCGCACCAGCATTCCACCTGCGGTGTAGCCTGACTCTCCAATCCATTGTGGATTCATCTGTTTCCAGCTACAACATTACCTGCTTCCAGCTCAGCTTCCAGCAGAGTACAGCTTCTCTTAAAGGGCCGGTGTCCTTTCTACACTTTACCACTCTCCCCCGGTATTATTATTTCTCCGCTCTCAAGTTCTACATCTCAGTTCATATTTCATCGCTCCCAAGTTCATTTATTATTTAACTGGTTCCAGCCAGTATCCACTCCGTGCTAACAACAGTCTGGTTCCAGCCAGTATCCACAGCAGCCGTTTTATCTTCAGCAACCGAGCTTTTTCTGGAACACCAGCTGGTACAATCCTGGGTTATCTCCATTGCTACAGTCGGGCCTGGTAAGGACTTTCCATCTAGAAGATTATAAGAACTATCTCACACTACCAGTGCCCTGTGGCTCCTGCCATCCTGTAGTACCCAGGAACTGTATTTATTCTTTGCTGACTTTTACGTTTTCTTTTACTGCTGCTGTGTTGCGGAGTTGTCATAATAAACATCATTGACTTTTATCCAAGTTGTCGTGGTCACGCCTTCGGGCAGTTATTATTCATGTTACTTACATGTCCAGGGGTCTGATACAACCTCCCAGGTTCCGGTACATCTCAGCCCCTACAACTGAGGCTGCCTCCCGTCAGCTCAGGCCCTCAGTTGTGACAGTAAGCACTGACCTAATGAATCCAGCCGGAGACCAGGATCAAGCGGCCAGGCCGATGCAAGAACTGGCAGCCCGACTAGAACATCAGGAGGCTGCACAGGGCCACATCATCCGCTGTCTCCAGGATTTCTCTACTCGGCTGGATGGGATTCAGACAACTCTCCGTGGATCAGGCGCGTCTGGTGCGTCAACCACAGTGACTCCAGCTATAACCCCACCCACCTTACCCATTTCTGCTCCACGTCTTCATCTTCCAACGCCAGCAAAATTTGACGGATCTCCAAGATTCTGCAGGGGATTTCTCAACCAGTGTGAGATTCAGTTTGAGCTACAACCTGGCAATTTTCCCAGTGACCGTACAAAAATTGCCTACATTATTTCTCTTCTCAGTGGCTCAGCCCTTGATTGGGCATCACCGTTATGGGAGAGGTCCGACACCCTGCTATCTTCCTACACTGCCTTCGTGTCAACATTCAGGCGCATCTTCGACGAGCCAGGCCGGGTAACCTCAGCTTCATCCGAGATTCTCCGTTTACGCCAGGGATCACGTACTGTAGGACAATATCTGATACAGTTCCAGATCCTGGCATCCGAACTGGCATGGAACGACGAGGCCCTGTATGCTGCATTCTGGCATGGCTTATCTGAGCATATTAAAGATGAGTTAGCTACCAGAGACTTACCTTCTAAGTTAGATGAGCTAATCTCACTCTGCACGAAAGTTGATTTACGTTTCAGAGAGAGAGCAACTGAGCGTGGAAGATCATCTGCTCCAAAATCTTCTGCTCCTCCTCCTCGTCAACTGTCACCATCTAAAGATGAGCCCATGCAACTTGGCCGTTCCCGTTTAACTCCTGCTGAGCGCCGAAGACGTCTCTCCGAGTCTCTCTGTCTCTATTGTGCAGCTCCGTCTCACACCATTAATGCCTGTCCCGAACGTCCGGGAAACTCCAAATCCTAGCTCGCCAAGGAGAGGGCCGGCTAGGAGTAATGATCTCCTCTCCATCTCCTCAAGATTGTAATCTCCCAGTCTCGCTTCAAGTTGCTCAACGTTATCGGAACGTCATTGCCCTCCTTGATTCCGGAGCAGCTGGGAACTTTATTACCGAAGCCTATGTTAAACGGTGGTCCCTACCCACCGAGAGACTTCCTTCGTCCATTTCTTTAACTGCCGTGGATGGCAGCAAAATTTTTGATGCAGTTATTTCTTTAAGGACTCTACCAGTTCGTCTGAGAGTGGGAGTTCTTCATTCCGAACTTATTTCTTTTTTAGTGATTCCAAGAGCCACACATCCTGTGGTCCTGGGCCTTCCATGGCTCCGTCTTCACAATCCTACAATTGATTGGACGACTACGCAAATCCTGGCATGGGGTTCCTCCTGTGCTGAGACATGTTTGTTTAAAGTATTGCCTGTCTGTTCTTCCTCCCCCAGGTCGTCTGATGTTCCACCTCCTCCATATCAAGATTTCACGGATGTGTTCAGTAAAGCTTCTGCTGATATCCTTCCTCCTCATAGAGAATGGGACTGCCCGATTGATCTCGTTCCAGGGAAGGTTCCACCTCGAGGCCGAACTTATCCGTTGTCTCTGCCTGAGACGCATTCTATGGAGGAATACATTAAAGAGAACCTAGCAAAGGGGTTCATTCGACCTTCTTCTTCCCCAGCCGGCGCAGGCTTCTTTTTTGTAAAAAAGAAAGATGGTGGTCTGCGGCCGTGCATCGACTACAGAGGTTTGAACGACATTACCATCAAGAACCGTTATCCTTTACCCCTGATTACTGAGCTCTTTGACAGAGTTAGCGGAGCTACCATCTTTACAAAGCTGGACTTGAGAGGTGCATACAATCTCATCCGGATCCGTGAGGGTGACGAGTGGAAGACCGCCTTTAACACCCGTGACGGACATTATGAGTACCTCGTCATGCCCTTCGGACTGAGTAATGCTCCAGCTGTCTTCCAGCATTTTGTCAATGAGATCTTCAGAGACATTCTATACCGTCATGTCGTGGTCTATCTAGACGATATCCTCATTTTTGCCAACGATTTAGAGGAACATCGTTTTTGGGTTAAAGAGGTTCTGTCCCGTCTCCGTGTCAATCATCTCTATTGCAAATTAGAGAAATGCGTCTTTGAAGTCAAGTCCATTCCGTTTCTAGGGTACATTGTGTCCGGTTCCGGACTAGAGATGGATCCTGAGAAACTACAAGCAATCCAAAATTGGCCGATACCCTTAACCCTCAAAGGGGTCCAGAGGTTCTTGGGGTTCGCCAACTATTACCGAAAGTTTATACGAGACTTTTCCACCATTGTGGCGCCTATTACTGCTTTCACTAAGAAGGGTGCTAACCCGTCCAAGTGGTCTGAAGAAGCCATGCAAGCATTTCATCTTTTAAAACAAAGGTTCATCTCTGCGCCTGTTCTGAAACAGCCTGACATCGACTCTCCTTTCATCTTAGAGGTGGATGCCTCCTCCGTTGGAGTAGGAGCGGTGTTATCTCAGAGGGCTAAAGATGGCCATTTACACCCTTGCAGTTTCTTCTCCCGGAAGTTCTCCCCAGCTGAGCGCAACTATGCCATTGGCGACCAGGAGTTGCTAGCCATCAAGCTCGCTCTAGAAGAGTGGAGGTATCTGTTGGAGGGAGCTTCTCATTCAATCACCATACTTACAGACCACAAGAACCTTTTATATCTGAAAGGCGCACAATGTCTCAACCCTCGTCAGGCCAGATGGGCACTTTTCTTTTCCAGGTTCGACTTTAAACTCCAGTTCTGTCCGGGCTCTCAGAATCGCAAGGCCGATGCCCTTTCCCGCTCATGGGAGCAAGAAAATGAGTCAGAGTCTTCAGACAAGCATCCTATTATAAATCCGTTGGCATTCTCCACGGTAGGGATGGACTCTACGCCCCCATCAGGGAAAAGTTTTGTGAAACCGATGCTAAGGAAGAAGCTCATGCATTGGGCCCATGCTTCCCGTTTTGCCGGACATACAGGTATCCAAAAAACCCTGGAGTTTATCTCTAGGTCCTATTGGTGGCCAACTCTGAAAAAGGACGTCTTGGAGTTTATTGCATCTTGCCCAAAGTGTGCTCAACATAAGGTATCCCGCCAGTCGCCTGCGGGGCAACTGGTTCCACTATCTGTTCCCCGTCGACCTTGGACCCATTTGTCGATGGATTTTATTACAGATTTACCCATGTGCAACAAGTTCAATACCATCTGGGTGGTAGTTGACCGGTTCACCAAGATGGCACACTTCATTCCTCTCACCGGTCTTCCGTCAGCTTCCAAGTTGGCTCAAGTATTCATACAAGAGATCTTCCGACTCCACGGTCTTCCTGAAGAAATTATCTCAGATCGAGGAGTTCAATTCACAGCCAAATTCTGGCGAAGTTTATGTCAAGTCCTTCAAGTCAAGCTAAAGTTTTCCACGGCTTACCATCCTCAGACCAATGGTCAAACCGAGAGGGTGAATCAGGACTTGGAGGCCTTCCTCCGCATCTATGTGTCCTCCTCTCAAGATGACTGGGTTCAATTACTTCCCTGGGCCGAGTTCTGTCATAACAACCAGTATCATTCTTCATCTGCTTCAACACCATTCTTCACTAACTTTGGATTCCACCCTAAAGTCCCTGAGTTCCAACCGCTTCCAGCAACTTCTGTTCCCGCAGTGGATATCACCTTGCATCAGTTTGCCAATATCTGGAAGAGCGTACGATCAGCTCTGCTCAAGGCATCGTTCAGGTACAAGAAGTTTGCGGATAAGAAGCGTCGAGCAGTTCCTGCTCTCAAGGTGGGTGATCGGGTATGGTTATCCACGAAGAATTTGAGGTTAAGAGTTCCCAGTATGAAGTTTGCACCTCGCTTTATCAGTCCTTTCAAGATTGAACAAGTCATCAATCCTGTTGCTTACAGACTTCAGTTGCCTCCCTTCTTAAAAATACCCAGGACATTCCATGTTTCCCTGTTGAAACCGCTGATCTTGAATCGGTTTCATTCCTTACTTCCTCCAACTCCGAAAGTCCAAACTCAACGAGGCGTTGAGTATGAAGTGGCCAAGATCCTGGACTCACGTCACCGTTACGGTCAACTACAGTATCTTATTGACTGGAAGGGTTACGGCCCTGAGGAACGTTCATGGACCAATGCTTCTGATGTCCATGCTCCTGCCTTGGTCCGGAGATTCCATTCCAAGTTTCCTCAAAAGCCAAAGAAGTGTCCTGGGGCCACTCCTAAAGGGCGGGGTGCTGTCACGATCCGGGTATCTGGACGCCATTTCTTACCCATCAGATGCCTCCTAAGGCTGGCTCAGCGCTCCAGGACCGGATCCCATCTGTTATCCTAACGTTCACATTCCTGCATCCTCTCCTGTCTCTCTGAGGTCTCCCGCGGCCTCCGCCGCCGTCCCTGAGCTTCTGCATGCAGAGTGTCAGAGTGGCGATTACGTCAGCCGCGGCCTCCGCTGTGTCCGCGTGGTTGGATGTGCACTTGTCAGCCTGGCGTCTCCTGTCTCCAGTGGCCGGCGCCGCCATTACTGTTTTCATTACCACATGGATTACAAACCAAACTTCCCTCCAAGTGTCTGCATGGGCGCAGCCATCTTGGATTCTGTCAGCTGATCATTTCCTCCAATCTGTTGTCAGTATTGTTAATCTGCATAATTGCCTAGCCAATCCCTTCCTTGCTGCAGGTATAAATACACTGTGCCTGAGCAAGGAAGGCGTCAGTGCTTTGGTTGTCAAACCTAGTTCCTGTTTGTCTCTCTCCTGTGATTGTCTTCCAGGTTCCAGCTCCTGTCTCAAGACTTCCACCATAGAGACCCGCACCAGCATTCCACCTGCGGTGTAGCCTGACTCTCCAATCCATTGTGGATTCATCTGTTTCCAGCTACAACATTACCTGCTTCCAGCTCAGCTTCCAGCAGAGTACAGCTTCTCTTAAAGGGCCGGTGTCCTTTCTACACTTTACCACTCTCCACCGGTATTATTATTTCTCCACTCTCAAGTTCTACATTTCAGTTCATATTTCATCGCTCCCAAGTTCATTTATTATTTAACTGGTTCCAGCCAGTATCCACTCCGTGCTAACAACAGTCTGGTTCCAGCCAGTATCCACAGCAGCCGTTTTATCTTCAGCAACCGAGCTTTTTCTGGAACACCAGCTGGTACAATCCTGGGTTATCTCCATTGCTACAGTCGGGCCTGGTAAGGACTTTCCATCTAGAAGATTATAAGAACTATCTCACACTACCAGTGCCCTGTGGCTCCTGCCATCCTGTAGTACCCAGGAACTGTATTTATTCTTTGCTGACTTTTACGTTTTCTTTTACTGCTGCTGTGTTGCGGAGTTGTCATAATAAACATCATTGACTTTTATCCAAGTTGTCGTGGTCACGCCTTCGGGCAGTTATTATTCATGTTACTTACATGTCCAGGGGTCTGATACAACCTCCCAGGTTCCGGTACATCTCAGCCCCTACAACTGAGGCTGCCTCCCGTCAGCTCAGGCCCTCAGTTGTGACACTCGATATGTGCCATTTTCTTATTCAAGACTTTTTCCTTAACTCTATAGTCCTCCTTGTCCTTGAAAGGTTCCAACTCTCTTTCCTTTGCTTAATTTCCGTCTCTATGGATGAGAGGGATTTTTTCTTTTCATCGACAAGGAGTTTCATTAAGTCTATAGAACAGGTGTGCAATATTTTGTCCTATTTTTCTATGAATGTCTCTTCCTGGTTACCAAATGTGGGCTGTTTCAGTAATCTTAACCCTCTTGGAACTCTATCTATTGATATATAGTGTTCAAGGCCCTTAATATCCCACCATGTCTTGACCTCTTTGGTAAGAAGACTTTCTATTCCCCAGAAAAGATCATCTAGATCACATGGTTAGGTCGATTCATTCACAATCAGGTTTCCGTTAAAGATTTTCTGACACCACACATTTCTTTTACTAGTATGATCTATATACCTCAACATTCTGCTGGGTTTACCCCTTTGCCAGGCCGCAGTAAAAAATTATTACCAGAAACAAATGTAAAAACAAGGATTGTTACTGCGCCACATGCGATAAAAACAAATATGTTGTGTGATAGTTGGCTAATATGACACTCCCCTATACTGCTAGTGGGGGGTCAGCTGTTTCCCTCAAATATATACAGGGGTGGTAATTCCCTGAGATTAATGTAAGAAAAAGGGAGGGGATGAGGGTTAAATAGCAACCAAGGTGTCAATAAAAATAGGTTGCCAGTTAAAATATTAAAAAAAGTTGTTTATTAAATGAACATAAAAGAAACACATAAAAAATGGGGACAACAATATATACACACAACTGAGCTAAAAGCACTTAAATGAATATATGCACTTAAAAAATATTAAATAATGAATTTTTCCTTATCTTAGAATGAGGTAGGTACAGGTCACCCAACGCGTTTCGTCTGATGAGAATTCTTCAAGGGGTAGGGACAGCATGAGACAGTACATGCTTTTATAGCATAAAGTGATCAGTGGGAGGGCTATGACATCACATATAGTCATGTGATGCAATTACATATTAAATCCTATAAGGCTGTTCATATATATAAAGCACTGCTTAACATGTTAATATGGACTTAATACAAGTAAAAACGAGTTGATTCACACTTAGAAAAACGAATAAATACACTGTAAAACGGCTCTGGAGTGAAAAAGGCGGAACTTCCGCCATGCTTCCGGCGGCGGCGGACTCGACGCATCACTTCCGCCCCACTTCCGGCGCTTATTGCACATGCGCCCGCGGCGATTTCGTGTTCTTATCCAGTTCTTGCTGTCAGTGGCTGTAGTTCACAGGGGGAAAGAGCCAGTCTTAATTAAGTCCAAAAGATGGTAGCCATTTTTGGTGTGATTATGTCCATAGATCTCCAGGTAGCAGCGGCCATTTTCTAGTAGTTCGTCTGACAATAGCACTTGTCAGATGCCCTGGTATCCATAGTGATAATTAGACATAGAATAAAAGAGAATAGGAGTATCAGGATCATGTCATTGTTTTGTAGGCACCTAGTTTCACCATTATTTAAAGGAACATAGCTGGACAGGATTGTAATGAAAGAAATGCTTTGCTGTGATTGCGGACATCATTATGGGAATACGATGTAGAGGTCAGACTTAATGTATAATTCACATAGTGGAGAATTTAACAGCTTATGCACATATGCAATTCAATAAGACCATTATATTAGGAAAATTAAAGAAATAAATTGACAAATATAAGTTTGGCGTGAGTGGAATTAAATTGCCAAAGAGAGTGTTTTCATTAAGATACCGTGCCTATGCATAAGTTAGATCCCTTTCGGGTATGGGGGATGGTACACATTGTAACAGGTATGCATAAAGTGAAACAGTGCACATTATGAAAGTGAAGTAATAATATGCGTACAAAGTGACTTAGTGGGTCCGTATGCACATGGAGTGTGTTTCATTCTCAGGCCCCTATTTTGATTCGTTCTATACAGTACCTGATCTTCCCTGGTGGTCCCCCCTACTGGTACTGATCAGGGCCAACGCTGCTTGGCTTCCAAGATCGGACGTGTTTGGGCATTTCCAGCGTGGTTTGACTGTAGCGACGTTGTGCCTTCTAGGTCATCACTCCAAAAATATAAAGGACATACTCAATGTATGGGTGTTCACGGAGGCCAAGTGATAACGTGGATATGTGGTAGTGACAGGGAAGGCGGAGGGGGGGTTGTGGGGGGGGGTTAGAAGTGTGGGGTGGGTATAGGGATTTAATTGCAAGACTGAGCCGGAAAATGATTTAGTACCGTGTTTCATAAAAAGGGAGCGATCTCGTAGTTGTTGTTGAATCCTTTCGGCTGTAATGTCTGTAATTGGAATATCCAATACATCTCACGACGTGACAACTTGTTGGTGAGATCCCCTCCTCTGTCTCCTAGTTTCACCAGTTCAATGGCCTTGAAAGTCAAGGCTTCCGGATTTGAGTTATGCGTAGACCGTCGCGAAGTGTTTGGAGACAGCATGGCTCTCCACTCTGTTCCTGATGTTTCTCACATGTTCCTGTATCCTCATCTTCAAAGGTCTTTTCGTTTTCCCAATGTATTGTTTGCCGCAATCGCACTCCAAGAGGTATATGACCGATTGGGTGTTGCAGTTCATGTAGTCCTTGATTTTATATTCCTTTTTCCTTTCCATATCTGTAAAGGTCTTCCTGTTGGGATGTAAGTATCTGCAGACATTGCATCGCCCACATTTGTAGGAGCCTACACATTTAGGCCATGTCTGGTCCTTTTCTTGATTGTTCTTCAGCATGCTCGGGGCTAAGAGGTCCTTAAGGTTCCGTGATTTCTTAAAAATTATTTCTGGGCGAGGAGGGAGAATTTCTTTAAGGATGGGATCCATGAGTAAAATCCTCCAATGATTTCTGAATGATTCCCAGATGGATTTCTCATGTCGGTTAAAAGTTGTTATGAAGGCTGTAGACTCTTTTGGTTTTTCCCTTATTCTGTATTCTAGTAGCTTTAATCTTTCAACTTCATTTGTTCTGGTGATGGCTTCTCTCAGGAGGGAATCCGGATACTCCTTTTGTTTGAATCTGTCTTTATACATCTCAAGCTGTAGCTGGCAGTCAGCCGGTTTGCTGCAATTTCTTTTAATTCTACTGAACTGGGAAAATGGGATATTGTTCTTCCAACTTTTGAGATGATTGCTCTTATAATGGAGATAGCTGTTGGTATCTACCTGCTTAACAAAGTTCTTTGTTGTGATTCTCCCGTTCTATCCTGTGAGAACCAAATCCAAGAATTCGATGTGCTCTCTACTTGTGTTAGATGTGAAAGCGAGATTCATTGTATTGGTACTGATGTGTTTAAAAAATTGATCAAAACATTCCATATCACCATCCCAAATTATTAAAATATCATCTATGTACCTCCGATAAAAGATGATATTTCTGTTAAAAGCCTGATGGTCATGAATAAAACATTTTTCCCAATAACCCATAAAAAGATTCGCGAAACTTCATGCGAAAATCGTGCCCATAGCAGTGCCGCATTGTTGTAGGTAAAACTGATCCAGAAATTTAAAATAATTGTGATGGAGAATAAAATACATGATGTCACAAATAAAATCCCTGTGGTTATCTGTTAATGTGCTGTCATCATCCAGATATTCCTTACAGGCTGTTACTTCCTTCTCATGCTCAATGCATGTGTAAAGCGATTGAACATCTATTGTAACCCACATGTATGAGTCCTTCCATTCGATATCTTTTAGGAGGTTTAATACCGATGTTGTATCTTTGAGGTATGATGGGAGATTCTTTACATATGGTTTTAAAAAGACATCAGCGTATTCGGATAAATTAGAGGTAAGTGAGTCTATGCCCGCCACTATTGGTCTTCCGGGCGGGTTGTCCAAGCTCTTATGAATTTTTGGTAGGAAATAATAAATGGGGGTCGTGGGGTCTGATTTCATTAAAAATTGATATTCTTCTTTGGTAATGATGCTAGTTCTCAGACCATGTAATAGGAGTGTCCGTAGTTCTTCAATATAGGCATCCTAAGGATCCTCTGTCAATCTTTTGTAGGATACTCCATCCGATAGCAGTCTTTCTGCCTCTGCGATGTATTTATCCCGATCCATGATGACCAGCCCCCCCCCCTCCCCTTTGTCAGCTTGTTTTATAATGATCCCTTTATTTTTCTGTAGATTTGTTAAGGCCTCACTTTCTCTGTTGGTTATATTCTTTTCCTTCACTTTCTCTTGGTTCATATCACAGAGGTCTTTCTTTACTAATTCATAAAACATGCTTATGTTACTCCCTTTTGACTCCAAGGGGTAGTACTTGGAGGTGGGATTCAATCCTGATTTTGAGCGGCTCTCATAGTTGGCTATGACTGCATCTTCTTTTTTTTTTAAATGCCTTTTTAACGTTAGTTTCCTGACAAATTTGTTAAGATCGATAAACATCTCAAACTTGTTCAGGCCTCCTGTTGGTGCAAAAGAAAGTCCTTTGTTTAATATAAATATTTCTGGCTCTGTTAGGGTATGTTGGGATAAGTTAAAAATCCCTTTTGCTCTCGGATCTGTTTTTGTTAATGTATTGTTCTTTTTTTGAATTCTCTCCCTCCTGCCTCCTCGGGATCCTCTTCTTCTGTATACCTTCTTTTTAGGGGCGATGCATGTCGTATGTCTTCTTTCACTGAATATCTCAAGGTGTTCTTCGGTCTTGCGCCCGTTCTTTGGGATAAAAAATCCTGGTCGCTGTTAGAGCCTCTTCTCTGTAAGGGTGTGAATCTGTTTGATGTTTTTATGTTGTTGGTTGGGGTGTCTCTGGTTCTATTCTGTGTATTGCTATTCCTTGTAATTTCAGACTTCCACGTGCCCCCACCTGATTTCTGGTTGAAATGTCCGTTCGGTCTGAACCTTCTCCAACTTTTCACTCTCCCTCGTTCATAATCATTATTGTCCCTTAAGAATTTCTTTTCCTTCCCTTTTACCACCTCTTCCTCGATATGTGCCATTTTCTTATTCAAGACTTTTTCCTTAACTCTATAGTCCTCCTTGTCCTTGAAAGGTTCCAACTCTTTTTCCTTTGCTTAATTTCCATCTCTATGGATGACAGGGATTTTTTCTTTTCATCGACAAGGAGTTTCATTAAGTCTATAGAACAGGTGTGCAATATTTTGTCCCATTTTTCTATGAATGTCTCTTCCTGGTTACCAAATGTGGGCTGTTTCAGTAATCTTAACCCTCTTGGAACTCTATCTATTGATATATAGTGTTCAAGGCCCTTAATATCCCACCATGTCTTGACCTCTTTGGTAAGAAGACTTTCTATTCCCCAGAAAAGATCATCTAGATCACATGGTTAGGTCGATTCATTCACAATCAGGTTTCCGTTAAAGATTTTCTGACACCACACATTTCTTTTACTAGTATGATCTATATACCTCAACATTCTGCTGGGTTTACCCCTTTGCCAGGCCGCAGTAAAAAATTATTACCAGAAACAAATGTAAAAACAAGGATTGTTACTGCGCCACATGCGATAAAAACAAATATGTTGTGTGATAGTTGGCTAATCTGACACTCCCCTATACTGCTAGTGGGGGGCAGCTGTTTCCCTCAAATATATACAGGGGTGGTAATTCCCTGAGATTAATGTAAGAAAAAGGGAGGGGATGAGGGATAAATAGCAACCAAGGTGTCAATAAAATAGGTTGCCAGTTAAAATATTAAAAAAAGTTGTTTATTAAATGAACATAAAAGAAACACATAAAAAATGGGGACAACAATATATACACACAACTGAGCTAAAAGCACTTAAATGAATATATGCACTTAAAAAATATTAAATAATGAATTTTTGCTTATCTTAGAATGAGGTAGGTACAGGTCACCAACGCGTTTCGTCTGATGAGACTTCTTCAAGGGTTATGGACATAATGAGACAGTACATGCTTTTATAGCATAAAGTGATCAGTGGGAGGGCTATGACATCACATATAGTCATGTGATGCAATTACATATTAAATCCTATAAGGGTGTTCATATATATAAAGCACTGCTTAACATGTTAATATGGACTTAATACAAGTAAAAACGAGTTGATTCACACTTAGAAAAACAAATAAATACACTGTAAAACGGTTCTGGAGTGATAAAGGCGGAACTTCCGCCATGCTTCCGGCGGTGGCGGACTCGACACGTCACTTCCGCCCCACTTCCGGCGCTTATTGCGCATGCGCCCACGGCGATTTCGTGTTCTTATCCAGTTCTTGCTGTCAGTGGCTGTAGTTCACAGGGGGAAAGAGCCAGTCTTAGTTAAGTCCTAAAGATGGTAGCCATTTTTGGTGTGATTATGTCCATAGATCTCCAGGTAGAGGCGGCCATTTTCTAGTAGTTCGTCTGACAATAGCACTTGTCAGATGCCCCGGTATCCATGGTGATAATTAGACATAGAATAAAAGAGAATAGGAGTATCAGGAGCATGTCATTGTTTTGTAGGCACCTAGTTTCACCATTATTTAAAGGAACATAGCTGGACAGGATTGTAATGAAAGAAATGCTTTGCTGTGATTGCGGACATCATTATAGGAATACGATGTAGAGGTCAGACTTAATGTATAATTCACATAGTGGAGAATTTAACAGCTTATGCACATATGCAATTCAATAAGACCATTATATTAGGAAAATTAAAGAAATAAAGAAATAAATTGACAAATATAAGTGTGGCGTGAGTGGAATTAAATTGCCAAAGAGAGTGTATTCATTAAGATACCGTGCCTATGCATAAGTTAGATCCCTTTCGGGTATGGGGGATGGTACACATTGTAACAGGTATGCATAAAGTGAAACAGTGCACATTATGAAAGTGAAGTAATAATATGCGTACAAAGTGACTTAGAGGGTCCGTATGCACATGGAGTGTGTTCCATTCTCAGGCCCCTATTTTGATTCGTTCTATACAGTACCTGATCTTCCCAGGTGGTCCCCCCTACTGGTACTGATCAGGCCCAACGCTGCTTGGCTTCCAAGATCGGACGTGTTTGGGCATTTCCAGCGTGGTTTGACTGTAGTGACGTTGTGCCTTCTAGGTCATCACTCCAAAAATATAAAGGACATACTCTATGTATGGGTGTTCACGGAGGCCAAGTGATGACGTGGATATGTGGTAGTGACAGGGAAGGCGGAGGGGGGGGGGGGGTTGTGGGGGGGTGGTTAGAAGTGTGGGGTGGGTACAATAGGGAACCGGGGAGGGGGATTGGGGCGGAAGGAGGAGGGAGGGGGGCAGTGGAAGGGGAATAGGGGTTTAATTGCAAGACTGAGCCGGAAAATGATTTAGTACCGTGTTTCATAAAAAGGGAGCGATCTCGTCATTGTTGTTGAATCCTTTCGGCTGTAATGTCTGTAATTGGAATATCCAATACATCTCACGACGTGACAACTTGTTGGCGAGATCCCCTCCTCTGTCTCTTAGTTTCACCAGTTCAATGGCCTTGAAAGTCAAGGCTTCCGGATTTGAGTTATGCGTAGACATGAAGTGTTTGGAGACAGCATGGCTCTCCACTCTGTTCCTGATGTTTCTCACATGTTCCTGTATCCTCATCTTCAAAGGTCTTTTCGTTTTCCCAATGTATTGTTTGCCGCAATCGCACTCCAAGAGGTATATGACCGATTAGGTGTTGCAGTTCATGTAGTCCTTGATTTTATATTCCTTTTTCTTTTCCATATCTGTAAAGGTCTTCCTGTTGGGATGTAAGTATCTGCAGACATTGCATCGCCCACATTTGTAGGAGCCTACACATTTAGGCCATGTCTGGTCCTTTTCTTGATTGTTCTTCAGCATGCTCGGGGCTAAGAGGTCCTTAAGGTTCCGTGATTTCTTAAAAATTATTTCTGGGCGAGGAGGGAGAATTTTTTTAAGGATGGGATCCATGAGTAAAATCCTCCAATGATTTCTGATTGATTCCCGGATGGATTTCTCATGTTGGTTAAAAGTTGTTATGAAGGCTGTAGACTCTTTTGGTTTTTCCCTTATTCTGTATTCTAGTAGCTTTAATCTTTCAACTTCATTTGTTCTGGTGATGGCTTCTCTCAGGATGGAATCCGGATACTCCTTTTGTTTGAATCTGTCTTTATACATCTCAAGCTGTAGCTGGCAGTCCTCCGGTTTGCTGCAATTTCTTTTAATTCTACTGAACTGGGTAAATGGGATATTGTTCTTCCAACTTTTGAGATGATTGCTCTTATAATGGAGATAGCTGTTGGTATCTACCTGCTTAACAAAGTTCTTTGTTGTGATTCTCCCGTTCTCTCCTGTGAGAACCAAATCCAAGAATTCGATGTGCTCTCTACTTGTGTTAGATGTAAAAGCGAGATTCATTGTTTTGGTACTGATGTGTTTAAAAAATTGATTAAAACATTCCATATCACCATCTCAAATTATTAAAATATCATCTATGTACCTCCGATAAAAGATGATATTTCTGTTAAAAGCCCGATGGTCATGAATAAAACATTTTTCCCAACGACCCATAAAAAGATTCGCGAAACTTGGGGCGAAAATCGTACCCATAGCAGTGCCGCATTGTTGTAGGTAAAACTGATCCAGAAATTTAAAATAATTGTGATGGAGAATAAAATACATGATGTCACAAATAAAATCCCTGTGGTTATCTGTTAATGTGCTGTCATCATCCAGATATTCCTTACAGGCTGTTACTCCTTTCTCATGCTCAATGCATGTGTAAAGTGATTGAACATCTATTGTAACCCACATGTATGAGTCCTTCCATTCGATATCTTTTAGGAGGTTTAATACCGATGTTGTATCCTTGAGGTATGATGGGAGATTCTTTACATATGGTTTTAAAAAGACATCAGCGTATTCGGATAAATTAGAGGTAAGTGAGTCTATGCCCGCCACTATTGGTCTTCCGGGCGGGTTGTCCAAGCTCTTATTAATTTTTGGTAGGAAATAATAAATGGGGGTCGTGGGGTCTGATTTCATTAAAAATTGATATTCTTCTTTGGTAATGATGCCTGTTCTCAGACCATGTAATAGGAGTGTCCGTAGTTCTTCGATATAGGCATCCTTAGGATCCTCTGTCAATCTTTTGTAGGATACTTCATCTGATAGCAGTCTTTCTGCCTCTGCGATGTATTTATCCCGATCCATGATGACCAGCCCCCCCCCCCTTTGTCAGCTTATTTTATAATGATCCATTTATTTTTCTGTAGATTTTTTAAGGCCTCACTTTTCTGTTGGTTATATTCTTTTCCTTCAATTTCTCTTGGTCCATATCACAGAGGTCTTTCTTTACTAATTCATAAAACATGCTTATGTTACTCCCTTTTGACTCCAAAAAAAGAAGATGCAGTCATAGCCAACTATGAGAGCCACTCAAAATCAGGATTGAAACCCACCTCCAAGTACTACCCCCTGGAGTCAAAAGGGAGTAACATAAGCATGTTTTATGAATTAGTAAAGAAAGACCTCTGTGATATGGACCAAGAGAAAGTGAAGGAAAAGAATATAACCAACAGAAAAAGTGAGGCCTTAAAAAATCTACAGAAAAATAAAGGGATCATTATAAAACAAGCTGACAAAGGGGGGGGGGACTGGTCATCATGGATCGGGATAAATACATCGCAGAGGCAGAAAGACTGCTATCAGATGGAGTATCCTACAAAAGACTGACAGAGGATCCTAAGGATGCCTATATCAAAGAACTACGGACACTCCTATTACATGGTTTGAGAACAGGCATCATTACCAAAGATGAATATCAATTTTTAATGAAATCAGACCCCACGACCCCCATATTTATTTCCTACCAAAAATTCATAAGAGCTTGGACAACCCGCCCGGAAGACCAATAGTGGCGGGCATAGACTCACTTACCTCTAATTTATCCGAAAACGCTGATGTCTTTTTAAAACCATATGTAAAGAATCTCCCATCATACCTCAAGGATACATTGGTATTAAACCTCCTAAAAGATATCGAATGGAAGGACTCATACATGTGGGTTACAATAGATGTTCAATCGCTTTACACATGCATTGAGCATGAGAAGGGAGTAACAGCCTGTAAGGAATATCTGGATGATGACAGCACATTAACAGATAACCACAGGGATTTTATTTGTGACATCATGTATTTTATTCTCCATCACAATTATTTTAAATTTCTGGATCAGTTTTACCTACAACAATGCGGCACTGCTATGGGCACGATTTTCGCACCAAGTTTCGCGAATCTTTTTATGGGTTATTGGGAAAAATGTTTTATTCATAACCATCAGGCTTTTAACAGAAATATCATCTTTTATCGGAGGTACATAGATGATATTTTAATAATTTGGGATGGTGATATGGAATGTTTTCATCAATTTTTTAAACACATCAGTACCAATACAATGAATCTCACTTTTACATCTAACAGAAGTAGAGAGCACATCGAATTCTTGGATTTGGTTCTCACAGGACAAAACGGGAGAATCACAACAAAGAACTTTGTTAAGCAGGTAGATACCAACAGCTATCCCCATTATAAGAGCAGTCATCTCAAAAGTTGGAAGAACAATATCCCATTTTCCCAGTTCAGTAGAATTAAAAGAAATTGCAGCAAACCGGAGGACTGCCAGCTACAGCTTGAGATGTATAAAGACAGATTCAAACAAAAGGAGTATCCGGATTCCATCCTGAGAGAAGCCATCACCAGAACAAATGAAGTTGAAAGATTAAAGCTACTAGAATACAGAATAAGGGAAAAACCAAAAGAGTCTACAGCCTTCATAACAACTTTTAACTGACATGAGAAATCCATCTGGGAATCATTCAGAAATCATTGGAGGATTTTACTCATGGATCCCATCCTTAAAGAAATTCTCCCTCCTCGCCCAGAAATAATTTTTAAGAAATCACGGAACCTTAAGGACCTCTTAGCCCCGAGCATGCTGAAGTACAATCAAGAAAAGGACCAGACATGGCCTAAATGTGTAGGCTCCTACAAATGTGGGCGATGCAATGTCTGCAGATACTTACATCCCAACAGGAAGACCTTTACAGATATGGAAAAGAAAAAGGAATATAAAATCAAGGACTACATGAACTGCAACACCCAATCGGTCATATACCTCTTGGAGTGCGATTGCAGCAAACAATACATTGGGAAAACGAAAATACCTTTGAAGATGAGGATACAGGAACATGTGAGAAACATCAGGAACAGAGTGGAGAGCCATGCTGTCTCCAAACACTTCATGTCTACGCATAACTCAAATCCGGAAGCCTTGACTTTCAAGGCCATTGAACTGGTGAAACTAGGAGACAGAGGAGGGGATCTCGCCAACAAGTTGTCACGTCGTGAGATGTATTGGATATTCCAATTACAGACATTACAGCCGAAAGGATTCAACGACAACTACGAGATCGCTCCCTTTTTATGAAACACGGTACTAAATCATTTTCCGGCTCATTCTTGCAATTAAACCCATATTCCCCTTCCACTGCCCCCCCCCTCCCTCCTCCTTCCGCCCTTAATCCCCCTCCCCGGATCCCTATTGTACCCACCCCACACTTCTAATCCCCCCCACAACTCCCCCCCCCCCCTCCGCCTTCCCTGTCACTACCACATATCCACGTTATCACTTGGCCTCCGTGAACACCCATACATAGAGTATGTCCTTTATATTTTTGGAGTGATGACCTAGAAGGCACAACGTCGCTACAGTCAAACCACGCTGGAAATGCCCAAACACGTCCGATCTTGGAAGCCAAGCAGCGTTGGGCCTGATCAGTACCAGTAGGGGGGACCACTTGGGAAGATCAGGAACTGTATAGAAAGAATCAAAATAGGGGCCTGAGAATGGAACACACTCCATGCGCATACGGACCCACTAAGTCACTTTGTACGCATATTATTACTTCACTTTCATAATGTGCACTGTTTCACTTTATGCATACCTGTTACAATGTGTACCATCCCCCATACCCGAAAGGGATCTAACTTATGCATAGGCACGGTATCTTAATTAATACACTCTCTTTGGCAATTTAATTCCACTCACGCCAAACTTATATTTGTCAATTTATTTCTTTATTTCTTTAATTTTCCTAATATAATGGTCTTATTGAATTGCATATGTGCATAAGCTGTTAAATTCTCCACTATGTGAATTATACATTAAGTCTGACCTCTACATCGTATTCCCATAATGATGTCCGCAATCACAGCAAAGCATTTCTTTCATTACAATCCTGTCCAGCTATGTTACTTTAAATAATGGTGAAACTAGGTGCCTACAAAATAATGACATGCTCCTGATACTCCTATTCTCTTTTATTCTATGTCTAATTATCACCATGGATACCGGGGCATCTGACAAGTGCTATTGTCAGACGAACTACTAGAAAATGGCCACCGCTACCTGGAGATCTATGGACATAATCACACCAAAAATGGCTACCATCTTTTGGACTTAACTAAGACTGGCTCTTTCCCCCTGTGAACTACAGCCACTGACAGCAAGAACTGGATAAGAACACGAAATCGCCGCAGAGACGTTTTACAGTGTATTTATTCGTTTTTCTAAGTGTGAATCAACTCGTTTTTACTTGTATTAAGTCCATATTAACATGTTAAGCAGTGCTTTATATATATCAACAGCCTTATAGGATTTAATATGTAATTGCATCACATGACTATATGTGATGTCATAGCCCTCCCACTGATCACTTTATGCTATAAAAGCATGTACTGTCTCATTCTGTCCCTACCCCTTGAAGAAGTCTCATCAGACGAAACGCGTTGGGTGACCTGTACCTACCTCATTCTAAGATAAGGAAAAATTCATTTTTTTATATTTTTTAAGTGCATATATTTATTTAAGTGCTTTTAGCTCAGTTGTGTGGATATATTGTTATCCCCATTTTTTTATGTGTTTCTTTTATGTTCATTTAATAAACAACTTTTTTAATATTTTAACTGGCAACCTATTTTATTGAAACCTTGGTTGCTATTTATCCCTCATCCCCTCCCTTTTTCATATATATATATATATATATATATGTATATACACACACAGACACTCTAGTTTTACGGACCCAGCATATACTGGGTCACCTCACTCCCCACCCCCGTGATTAGCTCCACCCAGTTCTGGAAACCCCCCCATGCAAATCCTGCGTTTGCCACTGTGGGTGTACCGCCAAACAGTCCCGATTTACAGAACCATGTTAAAAAACTACTGTCTCAGTTTAGGGACAGTTGGAAGGTATGTCATACTGTGTGATGCCAGGCGTACTAGTAATAAGTGTGCGTGGCACTGGAGGGGTGTTTCTAGGGAGAGCGGCTGGGTGGAGGTACTGTAGCAGAGTGCTCACAATGTGGCTGATCTGAGTCGGATGCATCAGCAGCCACTCTTCCATCTGGCCATGGTGGTCTGCTTGCTGCATTGGACTTGCCGCAGCTGTTACCATTAGTATTTGGACTTACACCAGCCCCACACTGGGTGCAAAACATCCAGCTGAAACAGACGTCCTATCTCCATCCGCACACTGAGAATGAGCATGGAAGCTGATAGACACGCCCGACAGAAGCGGTTTATGTATTTGCATGGTCACCATTTAGTTACTGACTAGAAACATTAGAAACTGTTTCACAGATAGTGTGATCCATCAATAGACAGATCACTCTGTACACAGTAGCACGAAACCAGATTTCTTTCTTTGGCACATGTGCAGTATCCAAGAGATCCGTGCGTATTGTGTTGTGGCTATGTCCCTGTGTAGTGTTACCATGCCCCTTTCACATAAACATGGGTGGTATAGATATGTGTGTGGGGTCAGTGTGGCGGATGCTTGGATAACTGATTCTGATAGGTGTTTACTTGGTGAATGGGACACAGAATTCTACACTCCAGAAAATGAGTGTAAGCATCAAAGGCCAACCTTCCTACAAACTCCAAAGTCCAATCTCTTACCACCTCTTGCCTAACCATCCAAATGGGTTGATACCGATATTACAGCAGTCACTTTCTCGACAGTGGCATCCCGTCAGTCAAAATCTTGACGAATCACGGTAAGTATTTTAACCCTGACCCACCCCTCCCGCAGCCTAACCATAACCGACCCCTCCTGCAGCTTAACCCTAACGTCCCATTCCTTCTGTAGCCTTACCCTAACCTCACCCCCAAGCCTAGTACCTAACCGTATCCCCATTACTTACAGTTGGGATTCTGACCATCAGGATGCTGGTATCTGTATTCTGACTTTTAGGTTCCCGACTGCTGGGATACTGACCGCATCCATTCCTACTACGTCTAAGCTCTTAACAACTCCTGTCCAACCTTGTACCACACCCTAAGCCTAGCCTCTAGCAATATCCAAACTCATTAAATATAACCAATTTATAGCATAAAATACTTGAGAGTTATATCAGAACTGTTTCATTAAGTTGTGGTACTTGATTGTTTAATTTTGTAATTTTTTTTTACTTTGGTCGTTATGTAGCTTGAAGTGCAAACATTCAATGTCTGCCAACTGTTATAGAACACCCCTGAAAATGTTCCCCCTTTACCTTATTTATTAATATCTATACTGCTGGGCATTAGTGTGCCTATTCTATACTTTGCAGAGAACTCTTCTTAATCTTCTTTCACAAGTCTGTATACTGTAAAGGTGGGTACACACTGATCGATATATCAGCAGATATATCTATAGGAGGATCGGGCAGAGTGTTATGCATACAAACTGCCCGATACGTCGTGACTAACGTCACAAATTGGGCGGGCATTTACATGTAAATGCCCGCCCAGTTCAGCCGTCAATCACTGGCGGCCTCTGCTGCATGTGTACGGGTGGACACACACTACGATGCATTAATATATCTGTATCTGTAGATATAATGGTCATCGTGTGTGCAGCAGAGCCAACGCGATATGTCTGTGAACGACAGCATTCACAGGCATATCGTTAGTACACACTTGCTGACGATATATTGGTCATTCAATAGAATGGCTGATATATTGATATATTGGCCATTGTGTACCCTGCTTAAGTTTCTGCTTCTTTGGAGCACCAGCATAAGCTGAGACATAGGGCAATAAGGATTTTGCCCCACACTTTGACAGTTCTATGGATAACAAATGAGGCCCCAAATATTTTTTCTATTATTCAAAAGAGGGTCCATATACTGTGTAGTCCAGGTAGAGCACAATATTATCAGTTATCCCACTCCAGAACCCAAAGTTGCAGATTTGTGAATATATACTGCCTCCTAGTCACAGTCACAGGTATAAGTCTCTGGACTTTTAAGATACAAGATTCTGTTTACTGAAATTATAAAATGTGATGATACTGATGGATAAATTAGTATGAAAAAGTACTGCTATGAGTGTGGTGTCTTACATTACTCAATTCTGAGATAAATACATTGGATACAATGCAGAATTGGTCACAAAATTGGTATAAATTGGGGTTATTCAGTATGGATTGCAGATTCTGCTAAAAGGCAGAATCCGCAATCCTTTCTATTGCATGCTGAGGGGAGGAAGGGGGGGGCTGCCCATTGCAGGGCAAGGCTGCCCATCATGCAGAATGTCCTGCCAAGCGGCTGCGACTGCAATTTAATTGTGGTCACAGCAACTGTGGAAGAGCAGTCGCTGCCATTTTTTACATCGGAGTAGCTGCGTGTGACGTCCCACAGCCACCCCAAAAATGCAGCCAACCTGCCCCCGTTTTTCCCATGCTGCTTTCGCAATGCTCCGTTGCTGCCGCCTGCCCGCTCTCAGCCAATGCACTCCAATCGCACTATCACCGCGGTTGCATCACTTAGCGATGCGACCTGAATAACCACCAAAATCAGTGTATTCCCTGCAATAAGCACAGGTGAACGTGTGTTCGGGATGACAACAGTAGTATATGCATCTGGTTTATGTTAGGCAAACAAAACAAACACTTATGTGCCACATTGTGCCCATGTTTTAAACCATATGTACTTGATATTAGACATCAATTAAAATACAAAACCTTTTTAATACAAATGAAACAATTCCTTGTATCTCATACATAAAAGAAAATAGATTATGCATGCTCATACTCTGTGCCCGAGTACCAGAGAAACCATTTAGCATCAGGGGAGCTTTTGAATAGAGATGAGCGGGTTCGGTTTCTCTGAATCCGTACCCGCACGAACTTCATGTTTTTTTTCACGGGTCCGAGCGACTCGGATCTTCCCGCCTTGCTCGGTTAACCCGAGCGCGCCCGAACGTCATCATGACGCTGTCGGATTCTCGCGAGACTCGGATTCTATATAAGGAGCCGCGCGTCGCCGCCATTTTCACACGTGCATTGAGATTGATAGGGAGAGGACGTGGCTGGCGTCCTCTCCATTTAGATTAGGAGAGAGAGAGATTGACCTGAGGCTGATACTGTAGAAGAGAGTGCAGAGTTTAGTGACTGACCACAGTGACCACCAGCAGTGCAGTTGTTTTATTTAATATATCCGTTCTCTGCCTGAAAAAAACGGTACACACAGTGACTCAGTCACATACCATATCTGTGTGCACTGCTCAGCCCAGTGTGCTGCATGCCTGCATCATCTATGTATATATTATATATCTGACTGTGCTCAGCTCACACAGCTTATAATTGTGGGGGAGACTGGGGAGCACTGCAGTGCCAGTTATAGGTTATAGCAGGAGCCAGGAGTACAAGACAGTCACATACCATATCTGTGTGCACTGCTCAGCCCAGTGTGCTGCATCATCTATGTATATATATTATATATCTGACTGTGCTCAGCTCACACAGCTTATAATTGTGGGGGAGACTGGGGAGCACTGCAGTGCCAGTTATAGGTTATAGCAGGAGCCAGGAGTACATATTATATTAAAATTAAACAGTGCACACTTTTGCTGCAGGAGTGCCACTGCCAGTGTGACTGACCAGTGACCTGACCACACTGACCACCAGTATAGTTAGTAGTATACTATATTGTGATTGCCTGAAAAAGTTAAACACTCGTCGTGTGACTTCACTTGTGTGGTGTTTTTTTTTTTATTCTATAAAAAACTCATTCTGCTGACAGACAGTGTCCAGCAGGTCCGTCATTATATAATATATATACCTGTCCGGCTGCAGTAGTGATATATATATATTTTTTATATCATTATTTATCATCCAGTCGCAGCAGACACAGTACGGTAGTTCACGGCTGTAGCTACCTCTGTGTCGGCACTCGGCAGTCCATCCATAATTGTATACCACCTACCCGTGGTTTTTTTTTCTTTCTTCTTTATACATACATACTACTACATCTCTTTATCAACCAGTCTATATTAGCAGCAGACACAGTACAGTACGGTAGTTCACGGCTGTGGCTACCTCTGTGTCGGCACTCGGCAGTCCGTCCATAATTGTATACCACCTAACCGTGGTTTTTTTTTCTTTCTTCTTTATACATACATACTACGACATCTCTTTATCAACCAGTCTATATTAGCAGCAGACACAGTACAGTACGGTAGTTCACGGCTGTGGCTACCTCTGTGTCGGCACTCGGCAGTCCGTCCATAATTGTATACCACCTAACCGTGGTTTTTTTTTCTTTCTTCTTCATACATACATACTACGACATCTCTTTATCAACCAGTCTATATTAGCAGCAGACACAGTACAGTACGGTAGTTCACGGCTGTGGCTACCTCTGTGTCGGCACTCGGCAGTCCGTCCATAATTGTATACCACCTAACCGTGGTTTTTTTTTCTTTCTTCTTTATACATACATACTACGACATCTCTTTATCAACCAGTCTATATTAGCAGCAGACACAGTACAGTACGGTAGTTCACGGCTGTGGCTACCTCTGTGTCGGCACTCGGCAGTCCGTCCATAATTGTATACCACCTAACCGTGGTTTTTTTTTCTTTCTTCTTCATACATACATACTACGACATCTCTTTATCAACCAGTCTATATTAGCAGCAGACACAGTACAGTACGGTAGTTCACGGCTGTGGCTACCTCTGTGTCGGCACTCGGCAGTCCGTCCATAATTGTATACCACCTACCCGTGGTTTTTTTTTCTTTCTTCTTTATACATACATACTACTACATCTCTTTATCAACCAGTCTATATTAGCAGCAGACACAGTACAGTACGGTAGTTCACGGCTGTGGCTACCTCTGTGTCGGCACTCGGCAGTCCGTCCATAATTGTATACCACCTACCCGTGGTTTTTTTTTCTTTCTTCTTCATACATACATACTACGACATCTCTTTATCAACCAGTCTATATTAGCAGCAGACACAGTACAGTACGGTAGTTCACGGCTGTGGCTACCTCTGTGTCGGCACTCGGCAGTCCGTCCATAATTGTATACCACCTAACCGTGGTTTTTTTTTCTTTCTTCTTCATACATACATACTACGACATCTCTTTATCAACCAGTCTATATTAGCAGCAGACACAGTACGGTAGTTCACGGCTGTAGCTACCTCTGTGTCGGCACTCGGCAGTCCGTCCATAATTGTATACTAGTATCCATCCATCTCCATTGTTTACCTGAGGTGCCTTTTAGTTGTGCCTATTAAAATATGGAGAACAAAAATGTTGAGGTTCCAAAATTAGGGAAAGATCAAGATCCACTTCCACCTCGTGCTGAAGCTGCTGCCACTAGTCATGGCCGAGACGATGAAATGCCAGCAACGTCGTCTGCCAAGGCCGATGCCTAATGTCATAGTACAGAGCATGTCAAATCCAAAACACCAAATATCAGTAAAAAAAGGACTCCAAAACCTAAAATAAAATTGTCGGAGGAGAAGCGTAAACTTGCCAATATGCCATTTACCACACGGAGTGGCAAGGAACGGCTGAGGCCCTGGCCTATGTTCATGGCTAGTGGTTCAGCTTCACATGAGGATGGAGGCACTCAGCCTCTCGCTAGAAAAATGAAAAGACTCAAGCTGGCAAAAGCAGTAGCACCGCAAAGAACTGTGCGTTCTTCGAAATCCCAAATCCACAAGGAGAGTCCAATTGTGTCGGTTGCGATGCCTGACCTTCCCAACACTGGACGTGAAGAGCATGCGCCTTCCACCATTTGCACGCCCCCTGCAAGTGCTGGAAGGAGCACCCGCAGTCCAGTTCCTGATAGTCAGATTGAAGATGTCAGTGTTGAAGTACACCAGGATGAGGAGGATATGGGTGTTGCTGGCGCTGGGGAGGAAATTGACCAGGAGGATTCTGATGGTGAGGTGGTTTGTTTAAGTCAGGCACCCGGGGAGACACCTGTTGTCCGTGGGAGGAATATGGCCGTTGACATGCCTGGTGAAAATACCAAAAAAATCAGCTCTTCGGTGTGGAACTATTTCAACAGAAATGCGGACAACAGGTGTCAAGCCGTGTGTTCCCTTTGTCAAGCTGTAATAAGTAGGGGTAAGGACGTTAACCACCTCGGAACATCCTCCCTTATACGTCACCTGCAGCGCATTCATAATAAGTCAGTGACAAGTTCAAAAACTTTGGGTGACAGCGGAAGCAGTCCACTGACCAGTAAATCCCTTCCTCTTGTAACCAAGCTCACGCAAACCACCCCACCAACTCCCTCAGTGTCAATTTCCTCCTTCCCCAGGAATGCCAATAGTCCTGCAGGCAATGTCACTGGCAATTCTGACGAGTCCTCTCCTGCCTGGGATTCCTCCGATGCATCCTTGCGTGTAACGCCTACTGCTGCTGGCGCTGCTGTTGTTGCTGCTGGGAGTCGATGGTCATCCCAGAGGGGAAGTCGTAAGCCCACTTGTACTACTTCCAGTAAGCAATTGACTGTTCAACAGTCCTTTGCGAGGAAGATGAAATATCACAGCAGTCATCCTGCTGCAAAGCGGATAACTGAGGCCTTGACAACTATGTTGGTGTTAGACGTGCGTCCGGTATCCGCCGTTAGTTCACAGGGAACTAGACAATTTATTGAGGCAGTGTGCCCCCGTTACCAAATACCATCTAGGTTCCACTTCTCTAGGCAGGCGATACCGAGAATGTACACGGACGTCAGAAAAAGACTCACCAGTGTCCTAAAAAATGCAGTTGTACCCAATGTCCACTTAACCACGGACATGTGGACAAGTGGAGCAGGGCAGGGTCAGGACTATATGACTGTGACAGCCCACTGGGTAGATGTATGGACTCCCGCCGCAAGAACAGCAGCGGCGGCACCAGTAGCAGCATCTCGCAAACGCCAACTCTTTCCTAGGCAGGCTACGCTTTGTATCACCGGTTTCCAGAATACGCACACAGCTGAAAACCTCTTACGGCAACTGAGGAAGATCATCGCGGAATGGCTTACCCCAATTGGACTCTCCTGTGGATTTGTGGCATCGGACAACGCCAGCAATATTGTGTGTGCATTAAATATGGGCAAATTCCAGCACGTCCCATGTTTTGCACATACCTTGAATTTGGTGGTGCAGAATTATTTAAAAAACGACAGAGGCGTGCAAGAGATGCTGTCGGTGGCCAGAAAAATTGCGGGACACTTTCGGCGTACAGGCACCACGTACAGAAGACTGGAGCACCACCAAAAACTACTGAACCTGCCCTGCCATCATCTGAAGCAAGAAGTGGTAACGAGGTGGAATTCAACCCTCTATATGCTTCAGAGGTTGGAGGAGCAGCAAAAGGCCATTCAAGCCTATACAATTGAGCACGATATAGGAGGTGGAATGCACCTGTCTCAAGCGCAGTGGAGAATGATTTCAACGTTGTGCAAGGTTCTGATGCCCTTTGAACTTGCCACACGTGAAGTCAGTTCAGACACTGCCAGCCTGAGTCAGGTCATTCCCCTCATCAGGCTTTTGCAGAAGAAGCTGGAGACATTGAAGGAGGAGCTAACACGGAGCGATTCCGCTAGGCATGTGGGACTTGTGGATGGAGCCCTTAATTCGCTTAACAAGGATTCACGGGTGGTCAATCTGTTGAAATCAGAGCACTAAATTTTGGCCACCGTGCTCGATCCTAGATTTAAAGCCTACCTTGGATCTCTCTTTCCGGCAGACACAAGTCTGCTGGGGTTGAAAGACCTGCTGGTGAGAAAATTGTCAAGTCAAGCGGAACGCGACCTGTCAACATCTCCTCCTTCACATTCTCCCGCAACTGGGGGTGCGAGGAAAAGGCTCAGAATTCCGAGCCCACCCGCTGGCGGTGATGCAGGGCAGTCTGGAGCGACTGCTGATGCTGACATCTGGTCCGGACTGAAGGACCTGACAACGATTACGGACATGTCGTCTACTGTCACTGCATATGATTCTCTCACCATTGAAAGAATGGTGGAGGATTATATGAGTGACCGCATCCAAGTAGGCACGTCACACAGTCCATACTTATACTGGCAGGAAAAAGAGGCAATTTGGAGGCCATTGCACAAACTGGCTTTATTCTACCTAAGTTGCCCTCCCACAAGTGTGTACTCCGAAAGAGTGTTTAGTGCCGCCGCTCACCTTGTCAGCAATCGGCGTACGAGGTTACATCCAGAAAATGTGGAGAAGATGATGTTCATTAAAATGAATTATAATCAATTCCTCCGCGGAGACATTGACCAGCAGCAATTGCCTCCACAAAGTACACAGGGAGCTGAGATGGTGGATTCCAGTGGGGACGAATTGATAATCTGTGAGGAGGGGGATGTACACGGTGATATATCGGAGGGTGATGATGAGGTGGACATCTTGCCTCTGTAGAGCCAGTTTGTGCAAGGAGAGATTAATTGCTTCTTTTTTGGGGGGGGTCCAAACCAACCCGTCATATCAGTCACAGTCGTGTGGCAGACCCTGTCACTGAAATGATGGGTTGGTTAAAGTGTGCATGTCCTGTTTTGTTTATACAACATAAGGGTGGGTGGGAGGGCCCAAGGACAATTCCATCTTGCACCTCTTTTTTCTTTTATTTTTCTTTGCGTCATGTGCTGTTTGGGGAGGGTTTTTTGGAAGGGACATCCTGCGTGACACTGCAGTGCCACTCCTAAATGGGCCCGGTGTTTGTGTCGGCCACTAGGGTCGCTAATCTTACTCACACAGTCAGCTACCTCATTGCGCCTCTTTTTTTCTTTGCGTCATGTGCTGATTGGGGAGGGTTTTTTGGAAGGGACATCCTGCGTGACACTGCAGTGCCACTCCTAAATGGGCCCGGTGTTTGTGTCGGCCACTAGGGTCGCTAATCTTACTCACACAGTCAGCTACCTCATTGCGCCTCTTTTTTTCTTTGCGTCATGTGCTGATTGGGGAGGGTTTTTTGGAAGGGACATCCTGCGTGACACTGCAGTGCCACTCCTAAATGGGCCCGGTGTTTGTGTCGGCCACTAGGGTGGCTAATCTTACTCACACAGTCAGCTACCTCATTGCGCCTCTTTTTTTCTTTGCGTCATGTGCTGATTGGGGAGGGTTTTTTGGAAGGGACATCCTGCGTGACACTGCAGTGCCACTCCTAAATGGGCCCGGTGTTTGTGTCGGCCACTAGGGTCGCTAATCTTACTCACACAGTCAGCTACCTCATTGCGCCTCTTTTTTTCTTTGCGTCATGTGCTGATTGGGGAGGGTTTTTTGGAAGGGACATCCTGCGTGACACTGCAGTGCCACTCCTAAATGGGCCCGGTGTTTGTGTCGGCCACTAGGGTCGCTAATCTTACTCACACAGTCAGCTACCTCATTGCGCCTCTTTTTTTCTTTGCGTCATGTGCTGATTGGGGAGGGTTTTTTGGAAGGGACATCCTGCGTGACACTGCAGTGCCACTCCTAAATGGGCCCGGTGTTTGTGTCGGCCACTAGGGTCGCTAATCTTACTCACACAGTCAGCTACCTCATTGCGCCTCTTTTTTTCTTTGCGTCATGTGCTGATTGGGGAGGGTTTTTTGGAAGGGACATCCTGCGTGACACTGCAGTGCCACTCCTAAATGGGCCCGGTGTTTGTGTCGGCCACTAGGGTCGCTTATCTTACTCACACAGTCAGCTACCTCATTGCGCCTCTTTTTTTCTTTGCGTCATGTGCTGATTGGGGAGGGTTTTTTGGAAGGGACATCCTGCGTGACACTGCAGTGCCACTCCTAGATGGGCCAGGTGTTTGTGTCGGCCACTAGTGTCGCTTAGCTTAGTCATCCAGCGACCTTGGTGCAAATTTTAGGACTAAAAATAATATTGTGAGGTGTGAGGTATTCAGAATAGACTGAAAATGAGTGGAAATTATGGTTTTTGAGGTTAATATTAATATGGGATCAAAATGACCCCCAAATTCTATGATTTAAGCTGTTTTTTAGTGTTTTTTTTAAAAAAACACCCGAATCCAAAACACACCCGAATCCGACAAAAAAAATTCGGTGAGGTTTTGCCAAAACGCGGTCGAACCCAAAACACGGCCGCGGAACCGAACCCAAAACCAAAACACAAAACCCGAAAAATTTCAGGCGCTCATCTCTACTTTTGAAAACCTCCATTCACAAGCAGTTCTCCAATAGAGTGTCCCTCGCTGCCAGTATCCCCTATATACACCTGCCTCTGACCACTTGCATATAATCTGGCTTTCTCAGTCATATAAGTGCCTTTTCCTGGTCTGCATGTGTTCAGAATTGCTGAACATGTGCTAACTGTACTGGTAGAACACCCCTGTCCAAAACCACCATCTGCCAATCCAGAGTCAGACAGGTGTAAATGGAGTAATCATTAATATCTGCAGGGCACACAAATTCTGGGCATGCACAGTGTGAATTCATGAAAGATACCCTACTCCATTTGGCATGCACATTTATACACATATATGGGTATATTTTCCCTCCAAATTACACGACGCAGATAAACACCTGAGATAATCATAACTAATGACTTATAGTACCGGCATAAGCTATGTGCTGCTGCCAAATTCTTTTTTTTTTTTTCATGCAGCTTTGGCATACAGGTAGTTGCTCAATAATGTTGTTGGATAGTTATACATGCCCTAAATCCATTCTTCTACCCGACTGTATATAAACATCCTGTAATCATGGTGACTGGCAGCTGATATGTCAGTTACTAGTAGATCATTTTTATACTAAATGTATTGGTATTGGCAGAATTGGAGTGAAAAAAGGAGCAAATTGGCACTTTGCCAAAACCCAAAACCATGTTGCACTGCAGATGGGTCAGATTTCGAGGCAAATTTAATTAGCAGCGAAACTTACCGGGGGCTATCAGTTCCTGGGTTAAGACCCCAGAGCTATTCAGTTACTGCCCATGGTAAGCCCCAATGGTTCACTTAACGCAGATTTCTGTTTTCATCTCAGGAGGGTACAAATAGAAATCTGTGTTAAGCATCTGTGATTTGATGCATACCCAGCAGCTTCCAGACCACTGGGCATGCCCCCAGTATTATGAAAATGAGAGGTGTGGCCAGAGCCGGCCCTAGCCAATTTGATGCCCCCTAGCACCACCGCTAGTTCTGCATCTGACCCAGCAACACTCAGGCAGTGGGGCCCACTGGGGGGTTACCCTGTTGGCCAGTTCGACCCTGCATAATGCCACACAGTAATGCCCATAATACACATAATTCCACATTGTAATGCACCTTACACATATGCCCCACATTAGTAATGCCCATAATACACATAAGTCCACACAGTAATGCACCTTACACATATGGCCCACACTAGTAATGCCCATAATACACATAATGCCACACAATAATGCACCTTACACATATGCCCCACATTAGTAATGTCCATAATACACATAAGTCCACACAGTAATGCACCTTACACATATGACATACATTAGTAATGCCCATAATACACATAATGCCACACAGTAATGCACCTTACACATATGCCCCATATTAGTAATGCCCATAATACACATAAGTCCACACAGTAATGCACCTTACACATATGCCCCACATTAGTAATGCCCATAATACACATAATGTCACACAGTAATGTACCTTACACATATGCCCCACATTAGTAATGCCCATAATACACATAATGTCACACAGTAATGCACCTTACACATATGGCCCACACTAGTAATGCCCATAATACACATAATTCCACACAGTAATGCACCTGTCACATATGCCCCACATTAGTAATGCCCATAATACACATAATTCCACACAGTAATGCACCTGTCACATATGCCCCACATTAGTAATGCCCATAATACACACAATGCCACACAGAAATTCACCTTACACATATGCCCCACATTACTAATGCCCATAATACACATAATTCCACACAGTAATGCACCTTACACATATGGCCAACATTAGTTATGCCCATAATACACATAATTCCACACAGTAATGCACCTTACACATATGGCCCACATTAGTAATGCCCATAATACACATAATTCCACACAGTAATGCACCTTACACATATGCACCACATTAGTAACACTAGTAGCTTTTTTTATAAAACTTACTTTTGCTTGCTTGCTTGCAGTCAGTGTGTGCACCCATGCAGCTCCCTGGATTCGTGACTGCGTTTTGTGATATGGGGTGGCAGGATGGGTGAGTGCTTGCGATTGCACCCGTTAAAGGGGCACCCGTACAAAGGATGTGACCTCACATGGTATGCCGTCCTTTGCAAGCCTCACCCTTTATTTTCACTTGCTCGTTGGAAACAGATACCAGCAATGTCCAGATACTGCCACACTTGCTGGTTATACAAAAAGACCAGTATCAAACATGTAGCAACTGACCATTCTCTTCACTGTTCAGTGTGTTTGCTGGTGTCTGTTACTCCCGGCAACTGCATGCCCTTTATTTTATACTGTGGGAGCGATATGCTCTGCCCTCCAGTCTGACGAGTCCGAAAGTCACACTGCACTGACGTTTCATATAGAAATAGCGCAACACAACTTACTGACCACGTTACAGCGCTGGATGGCAGGGGATTTTTACGGCATGGACTGACTAGGAAATAAAGTGTGGTGAGAACACTGCCCATGTTATGTCCCTGCAGACACCTGGGGTTTGCACAGGGATAAGGGACACACACAGGATGGCAGGGTCCCCCTCCCCCATGTGCAAAAACAGTATAGGTGATATCAGATTTATGTGAAGCAGTCTTCCAAAATACACATGTGGTATTATAAGGAGTCATCCAGTAATAACCGTATATAGTCAGTGAAAATGTCACAGGTCCAGGAATTGCAGTTACCAGGCTTCTGCTGTCTAAGGTTTCACAAGTCAGGGGCATTCAAGCATGTCGGAGGGAGTTTAAGGGACAGTGTGCATTCGATTTGACAAATGTAAATAGCAGTGTATATAAGTACTGATTGAATACATTTGGAAAGTAACAGTTATTTTGCAGACTGTCCCTCCCAGTATGAGTTACTGCAGGGACATGCTTGGATGCCTTTAAACATGCTTGAAACCTTAGGCCAATGCCTAGCTTGCCTATAGCTAAGGCCGTCTCTGGGCGTGGCTTGCGGGTATGCAACTTTCCACAAGTCCATGACCCCATGCAGTTAGGCCACACCCCTTATCAGATGCATGTGCCTCTGGCACGCTCAGAAGTCCTGATTTAACTTCAATAAAGTTTGCAGATAATCCCTTTGGGACTAGTCGCAGGCTTACTATGCGCAGTAATTTCATAACTCCAGGCACTTATCTTTTATTACATGTTTCATGGGACTGCTGCCTGCTTCTTCAGATGAAGAAATCCTTAGTTTTGTTGTAAAAATAGCACACTTTATTCCATTTAGCCTGCGTCCTGTCAGGAGTTCAAAGAGAGTTTGAAGATTTGGGATTTCAATCATCAGAATAATTTTAGCCATAAACTATCTGAAGAAGTGGGCAGCAGTCCTGTGAAACGCGTAACAAAAGTGTATGCAGAATTGATGCATGCTGTATTGAATTGTTACCTTTTAGGACACAGATGCATGACTTTATGAACTATGATGAATCTATAATAAATACTGGTTTTCTAAGAAATATCATAGACTCTTTAATTAGGGTAACGCACCAGGGCTTTATCTATATGTATCTGGTTTCAAAAAGTGAGGCTCTAGAATTCAGTGTGTGAGAAGTTTGAAAGTGAGCCTAGGAGAGCCTACAGGGCTGGCTAATGGTGATATGGCCAACATGCAGTCCTCATCACTACTCTCGGCACCCCCCCAGTTGTACCTAGGACAAGTAATGGACCCTTGGCGGCTGCATAGGTCACACCACTATTAGTGTGGCCCTGGAACCATGAGAACTGAGATTACACTTCCTAGGTGGTGGTACAGCAGAGGAGGAGTGTATTGGTGCTCAAATCGAAAGTGGAAGATGGATAGTCAGAGACAGAGACATTTTTTGTGGTGTGCGAGGCGTGCCATCGCACGGGGCGCCCACCGCGGCTCTTTTGGTGTCTCCTGGTGCTCCCCCTACTCCTCGTCATTACTACTTCGCTCAGGGTGGCGGAATTCCACGTAATGACATGTTTGCATTATGATGTCATGACGCAAACGCGTCATCATGCAAAACTCTGCCCCCGAGCCAAGTACTTATGACGGGGAGGAGGGGGAGCACCAGGACTCAGGACAGACTGAGCAACAGGTGGCCGGAGGAGGCAGATGCTGGCGGGCTGGCCGGCGGCCGGGCGCTGTACACACCCCTTACTGTATAACGAGCACTACACAGCCCTGGCAACTAGCATTACACAGCCCTGGTAAATGACATTACACTGTGCAATGCTAGTTGACATGGCTGTGTAATGCTAGTTGCCAGGGCTGTGTAATGCCAGTTGCCAGGGCTGTGTAATGCCGGTTGCCAGGGCTGTCACAGCCCTGGCAACTAGCATTACACAGCCCTGGCAACGATCATGAAACCCCTGGCAATCAGCATGGAACCCAGAGCATGAAACCCCTGGCAACCAGCATGCATCCCAGAGCATGAGACCCTTGGCAACCAGCATGACACCCAGTGCATGAAACCCTTGGCAACGAGCAGGTAATTTAAAAGTAATTAGAAGCTTTACTGTAGGGCATAATGTATCAAGGGCATTGCGGTGTGTGGCATAATATGGTGCAGAGGGCATTACTGTGTGGGGCTCAATATATTGTTTTTTTTTTTTGTTCCCTGTGGTGGCCGTGATCTGTTGGTACAGGGTCAAAAACTGGGGTGTAAGGTAGTCTTTTCAGGCGAGACCACACCCATTTTGGTGAGACCGTGCCCATTTTAGTGAGGCCACGCCCCCTTGCTGGGAGTGCGCGTGCACATTTGTATTTTTTAGGTCTATGGGGGGGGCATTTTTTTAGTGTCAATGGGGGGGGCGCATTTTTAAATCTTGCACTGGGAGTCAAATTGGCTAGAAACAGTCATATGCCGAAATAGCTAATAACTGGGCTGTAAAAATATGTTGTGCTACATAATAAAGAAAGACACCTTATTTATGTCACCAAAATAGACATGATGTGGCACCAAATATGGTTTTCTTCCTACACCTGTTCACTGCTACCCTTGTATCTGCCACATCTAAATAGTGTTGTTATTGGAGCTGCATTTTGTATTTGTAGGGGCTACTGTTTCTCTAATCAACCACTGAAACCTGAGAATAAGAAAACACCATGCCTTATACAGTATGCCAGCATTATAGGCACTTCTGTATGTTTGAAAGTGATTTCCCAGCAGTGTAGAAATAGAAACACCTTTGCTAAATGCCTGGGAAGCTTGAATCATGGATCTCATTCAAAGCAATACTAATAGACTCATTGCAGAATGTAATTGTTGTAATGTTACTATTAGATCTAATTTTCATTGAAAATAAATATTAGTGCAGAAAATAGTGGATATATTTGAGTCTTGGTGATTCTTGAAGGTCGTTCCAGTTTAAAAAATAACATTCAAACAGATAAATCAATTGTGGAAATATTCAAAAATAAATAAAAATAATAATAATAAGGTAAAATGAAAAATAATGAAATACCTATATGATGAAAAAGCATTGGGGGTAATTCAGAATTGATCGCAGCAGCAAATTTGTTAGCAGTTGGGCAAAACCATGTGCACTGCAGGGGGGGGGCAGATATAATATGTGCAGGGAGAGTTAGATTTAGGTGGGGTGTGTTCAAACTGAAATCAAAATTGCAGTGTAAAAATAAAGCAGCCAGTATTTACCCTGCACAGAAACAATATAACACACCCAAATCTAACTCTCTCTGCAAATGTTATATCTGCCACACCTGCAGTGCACATGGGGGGTCATTCCGAGTTGATCGCTAGATAAAACTGTTCGCAGCGATTAAGTGAAAAAGCGGCACTTCTCGCATGTGTATGCGGCGCAATGCGCACGCGCTACGTACTTTCACAACAGCCAAAGTAGTTTTACACAAGATCTAGCGAGGCTTTTCATTCGCAATGTCCGCCGCAGAGTGATTGACATGAAGTGGGCGTTTCTGCGTGTCAACTGACCGTTTTCAGGAAGAGTTCGGAAAAACGCAGGTGTGCCAGGAAAAACGCAGATGTGGCTGGCCGAATGCAGGGCGTGTTTGTGACGTCAAATCCGGAACTGAACAATCTGAAGTGATTGCAAGCGCTGAGTAGGTCTGGAGCTACTCTAAAACTGCACAATTTATTTTTGTAGCTGCTCTGCGATCCTTTCGTTCGCACTTCTACTAAGCTAAAATACACTCCCAGAGGGCGGCGGCTTAGCGTTTGCACGTCTGCTAAAAACTGCTAGCGAACGATCAACTTGGAATGACCCCCTTGGTTCTGCCCAACTGCTACAAATGTGCTGCTGCGATCAACTCTGAATTACCCCATATATCCTTGCAATGCCAGCACAACCGTGTTTCATCATTAGAGGGAAAACTACCTCTGGTAGTGAAGAGGATAAGATTCACTGAGGGCATCTTGCAACCGGAATTCTAGAAGTACCATTGCGGCTACATGTATAAAAATGAGTCAATGGGTTCAAAACAGATTGGATACATACTGCCAACCCAAGAATTTATTCTCTAGCAATTTAGTCAGTAGCTTGGTGTTGGCTCACAAATCAGTTCTTTACCTTTTGACTTATTATTTTCTGTTTTCCACATATTCTGTTTTGTAGCACGTAGATTATTATTTACTTTGCACTACAACTGTGATAAATAGATTTGTGCTATCGTACAAGAAAAAAAGGCAATGTTTTTAAGTGCTGGCTACTTATGAGGCTGGTAAGTGCATTGCCTTTCATCTCCTAACACAGCAAAGAGGCAGAGTGACATTAGGAGCGTTAATGTAAAACTAATCATTACCTGCATTCTCTTTCGTGACCACTGGCTGTAATCTCAGCAAATCTTGTAGGAGTGTTGTAGTGAATGTAAAGAAAGTTCATATTGAGTGTAAGGTTCTATAAAATAGCTACTATAACATACAAAAATTCAAATTTCCATATCATGACAGAACTTGAGATGTTAGCAACTGCATTTACACTTTTATAGAATATGTGTATGGGCAGTGGCTGAAAATTAGGACGCCTGGAAGGAGGGGGTGTGACCTCTAGCAGTGGAGCCAATCGGGGGTTGCCCTTGTTATAAATTGCACAGTGATAAAGTACCAACCAACCAACCAACCAACCTAACTGTCATGTTTTACAGGCTGATTGGCTGGTACTTTATCACCATGCAATGTATCACTCTCCAAGGTTTGATAAATCTGAGCCTATGTTATATATTCTTACTGTTTTATTTCTCCCAAATGCCAACCAAACCTCTGCTATTTATTTTTTTCTCATTTTTGTTCATAAAAAATAAACAATAATAATAAATAATATACATTCTAACAATATTTAAATTCACCTCACATGGTACTATTGTGTCCTCTAGCAGGAATAGAAGTTTAAAGAAATTCAGGGAATTTTTTTTTACAAGTCATATAGACTCAAAAGCCTCAAGACTTACCTATTTACTAAAGCATTTCACTAATATCCACTGTTAAGTTTGTTTTGTTTTATTTTGTGCTGTAAAGGCAAATGTAAAGTACTTTGAGTCCTTTTAGGATAAAATTGCTATATAAATATCATATTATTAAATAACATTATGTGTACATGTATGCTACCAGACACATAATATTCAAGTAATGTGTATGGCCAAGTGGATAAAATAGTATAGAGCACACATGGCAATCTCTACACATCAGTTTAGAGATAGTTCACACCTTCATGCGGCTTTGATGTTTTGGGATTTTATATTTTCAGCTTTTTATTGGACACATTTAACCCAGCAGTGAAGATGTAGATAAACAACAGGGTGAGTCCTGGAGATGATCTGCTTTTGATACGTGAATAACAAAGATATAATAGTATTTCCTGCTGTATCTATAATAAATACTCTATACTTGGAAGAACATTAAAATCAAGAGTCATTAAAAAAATCCTAGTGACTTGTGAAATACAGTATAGAGTATGTATAAAGTGAAATAGTATACAGTATCTGTATATTACTGCATAATGACTGTTTTCCTCTGATGTATTTATATTCTCTCTACAAGCAGTTCATTCTTTATTACTATGTGTGTTCTTAGCCACTTCACAGCTTCTCATCATAGATTTACAGTGAACTGTTGCTTGCTGTTTTCTGAGAAGCCATGTATATACGTCATGTTAAGATGTCATTAAAAAAATAATAGCCAGGAAAGGTTTTATTTGGCGCACTTGGCAAAGCTCTCTAACTAGTTTAATGATGATATATTCCTTTAACTAATTTTTGCTCTTGCACCAATTAGAGAACAGTTTAAGATGCCTATTAATTAAGGTTATCACTCCTAAATGTATGATTTAAGTATGAGGTCTATTTAAGAAAAGCCTAATACAGGAGAGATATATCCATCTTTCTGTAAACCAATGTTGCATATTATCAGTGAAGACTGCGGACTGGTCCACTTTACCAATTTCTTGGTCCTTATAGCCATCTCCATCTTTGGACTGCATTAACTGCTGTAACCCTTTGGGGAGAGCATCACTGAAGAGAGACCTTCTGATCCCTCCCGGCATGTGTGATGCTCCTCCTGTCCATGCTATTACAGCTTGGTTCTGTGCATATGTGTCTTTGCAGCCCTGCATGTGCCGTGTCAGGGCCAGCAGTAAAGTGATTGAAGAGCCCATCTATCAAACAATATTTGCGGCTACTTCCCCGAAAACACCCATTTTCAGGGGTTTACTGTAAATAAGAAATATCCCCTGAATGTGCACATTTGACCTTATATATCTTGCAATGCAAACTAGAGTTTGCAGGAAACCGATGTGCGGTCTCAGGCAGCGGGAGTAAGAAACTCCCACTGCCCTACACAGGGGGGGAGGGGGAGGTAGTCAGCAGCATTGTATGTGCACTAGTAGCGGGAAGGTATGCTCCTGCTACCCGTACTTACATGCAGTGTCGGACTGGGGCATGTAGAACCCACCGGGGGAATGCAGTGGTAGGGGCCTGTGTTAGGGGTGTGGCCAGTCTGTAGAGGAGGTGTGGCGTTCCACCTCATTGGTTTGACTAACCATTAGAGAGTGCAACATCTGGGCCCCTTCAAAAATATAAACAGTAAATTCAGCTGATGCATGCATGATAATGTGCCAGATTAATAACAGCAATGCACTGTAAAAAATACACTATAGCCCAGTATAAGGTAACATATGTATAATTTATAATTCAAGTGCACAGTCTAGAACCTGATCCTTAGAGCAGGAGGTGGGCCTCCAGGCAGTAGGGCCCACCGGTGGTTTCCCCTGTACCCCTGTGGGCCAGTCCAAGCCTGCTTACATGTAGTTTTCCATGGTGGCACGAATAGTAGCAGAACAAAGGACAGCTAGTGGCATGCATTGCTGCGATTGCAGCAACGCCATGCCAAACAACCTTTTTCAGCAAAGATGTGTGAGGAGGACACATCTGTATGTAGGAGGAACTGCAGCAGATACCTGCTGCAATCCATCCATTCCTGCAGCAGCTGCATTCCCAATAGAAACCTAGCATTCCCGATATTGGCCCCCGCAGCTACTGTCATATGAAAATGGCAGTAACCCATTGTAGCCTATGGGCTACACACCATGTATCTGGTGGGCAGGGGTCTTCCCTGGAACCCTCCCCAGAAGTGGCTACTGTGCAAGTGTGGTCAGGCTGAAAGCCGGGGGGGAAGCACACGGAGCACATCACAGGGAAGAGCTCCTGTCCCTGCCTGTGCTTATTAGTACATCCAGGTGAAGTGATAGCATATTGTAATGCAATCCTGGGTGCTAATATCGCACCCAGAGCACACTGAATATGCGATCATTGGTAAATGGGCCCCGGGGATAGCTATATTTTTACTAAAAAACTCTTCGTAAGCCAGGACAGGCCCCTATCAGAGCTGCTGTTGCAGCAAGGATTTTCCGTTAAAAATGCCCAAAAAACATAACGATTGCTTTCAGGGCTCATCTGCCACCAATTATAAATATACCCTTAATTATTTAGTGTCTTAGTTTAATACTGCCTATGTAAGCCAAATACTTTAATAGCTGCTTCAGGTTTATATGCTTCTTTGTGATTTTTACATTTGTTTTAGCTTTTTTTTTTTTTTTCCAACTACCCCAGCATGCACCTTTGCTTCTGCAGGATCCCACTAATAGAAGAACGGCCTTTACTGTAGGGGTAATAACAGTTTTATGGCTGGTAAGATGTGTAGTATCTGTGCACTCTGCGTGATTGTACATGATGCACACTAATAACACAGTAGTGGTCCTGTACAGTCCCAGTGAAGTGAGGTTTGTACAATAAATAGAGCTAGGACAACAGGCTGATGGAAAACACAGATTATTTGTATACCTGCTTGAGAAGGAGGCTTCAGTAGTGTCTGCTACAGAGTAACTTCTACCCCCTCCTTTATCCCCCACTGAGATGAAAAGATAGTTCTGTCTCTCTGGAAACACTGCCATCTGCACCTCTCAGTCTGAAAGAGCAGAGCTGAGCACTTCATATTTGGCTATTAAAATGCAATTAAGTGTGTGCTGCTGCTTGGCTGCAGTGTGTGGAGGCTATTCATGAAGTGAATAGATCGCAAATGTGTCTCTCTTCTTCAATGATATCAGGATCTACTCCAATGCCACAGTGTCAACAACTGAAACGTACAGCTCTGGTTCTCCGCTCTGGAGGGAACAATGAGTATCGGCTTCTCCTGCCCTCTTACACGCAATTAGCCAGAGAAGAAAAAGAAAATTGTCTTTCACAGGGATCAGTATATTGAACTTAGACAAAAAAAAAAACATTTTGAGACTTTTTTTTATTCCTATGAGTCCTATGTTTGCTATTCATCATTTTAATGCCCTCTTTGCAGTTTGCATTTTTTTTTTTTTTAGTAAATGCACCAATGTATGTCATATTAAAGTACAAGGTAATGTGAGCTAAATGGATGTTATATAAATATATTAAACAGTCAGATAATAGAAAGGGATTTAATGAACATTTCAACAACCCGTAACACAGAGCAGTGTACTCAGTGCTTATGTACAGTTGGGTGTTTGCGCCTTGGCTTTGCGCAAAAAATACATTTTTGTACTTGTACTCTGTACTTCTGCTTGTTCACAAAAAATACTTATACTTCCGACGTTATGTAGGTTCTGCTGTATCTTGCGCATATGGGCCCTCATACCGAGTTGATCGCTAGCTGCTGTTGTTCGCTGCGTAGCGATCAGTTAAAAAAAACTGCAAATCTGCGCATGCATATGCACCGCAATGCGCACACGTCGTTAATGGGTACAACGAGCATCATGGTTTTGCACAGGTTCTAGCGACGCTTTCAGTCGCACTGGCAGACGCAAGGAGATTGACAGGAAGTGGGAGTTTCTGGGTGTCAACTGACCGTTTTCTGGGAGTGTTTGGAAAAATGCAGGCGTGGCCGGGCGTTTGCTGGGCGGGTATCTGACGTCATTACCGTGTCACTCATCGCAGCAATCATCACACAGGATAAGTAACTACAGGGCTGGTCTTGTTCTGCACAAAATGTGTTTGCAGCCGCTCGGCTGCACAGGCATTCGCACTCTTGCAAAGCAAAAATACACTCCCCCATGGGCGGCGACTATGCGTTTGCACGGCTGCTAAAAACAGCGAGCGATCAACTCGGAATGAGGGCCATGGCTCCTTACACCATGTGTAAAATTAGTTCAGTTAAAACAGTATTATTAATTATAGTTGAGAAATTGAGTACAACATTTTGTACAGAATCAGAATCGACTTTATTGGCCATGTATACTCACGTATACTGGGAATTGTTTGCGGTTTACAATGCTTCGCCAAATAACAACATAAAAAGAATAAACATTACATAGTACATAGCATAACATACATACACACATAACATAAATTGTTTATAAAACACTGTTTACAATTACATAGCAGTTAGTTGTGCAAGACTTGTTAGGTGTAATTTAGTAAGTGGACAGCTAACGGAAAGAAGCTTTTTTTGGTTCTGGTCAACTTGGCAAGAATGGACCTATAACGCCTGCCTGCTGGAAGTGTTTCAAACTGGACTTGACCAGGGTGCAGCTTGTCTGCTACAATTTTCCCTGCCCACTTCTTGACTCTGGACAGGTAGAGGTCCTGAATAGAGGTGAGAACGGCACCAACGATCTTTTCTGCGGTCCTCACAACCTTCTGTAGCCTCCATCTGTCACACTCATTGGCAGCTCTATACCAAACTGTGATTGAAGAGCATAAAACAGACTCCACAGAAGATAATCCGCAGTTTCTGCAAAATATTGAATTTCCTTAGGTGCCTCAGAAAGAAAAACCGCTTTTGTGCCTTCTTGACAATGGAGCCCATGTTCGGCCCCCATTTGAGGTCATGGGAAATTGTGGACCCCAGGAATTTGAAGGAGTCAAACCCACAAAACCACGCTATCAGCTATCACAAGTGGGTGCATGGCAGCAGGTTTCTTTCTAAAATTTACCAGCATCTCGACCGTTTTAAGAGAATTTAGGTCGAGGTTGTTCCTGCGGCACCACTGTGTTATCCGGTTCACCTCACATCTATAAGCAGCCTCATCCCCGTCTTTGATTAAACCGATGATGGTGGTGTCATCTGCAAATTTTATAATTTTTACCAATTGTTCAGCTGAAGTACAGTCATTGGTGTATAGGGAAAAGAGCAGGGGGGAGAGAACACATCCTTGAGGGGTCCCTGTACTGGTCGAATGTACACTGGATGAAATCTTCCCTGCTTTCACCACCTGTGTCCTCACTGTCGAGAAATCCACAATCTGGGAGCATGTTGATACAGGAACCCCTAAGGAGAGAAGTTTGGACTGTAAGACCTGGGATGATTGAATTAAATGCTGAGGTGCCTGGTCGGTCCAAGTGCTGTAAGATATAATGCAACCCCAAATTAACTGCATCCTTGACACTCCTATTCGCACGGTATGTGAACTGCAAAGGATCCGGGTGAGAGTTAGTCACCTCTTTCAGATGATTCAGCACCAACCGCTCAAACACTTTCATGGCCACCGATATCAATGCAATTGGCCTATAATCGTTCAGACCTTTTACAGTTGAGTTTTTGGGAACCGTAACAATTATTGAGCGTTTAAAGCAGGAGGGAACCTTACACATCTCCAGTGAGGAATTGAAGATCATGGTAAAAATAGGGCCAAGCTGAACAGCACAGATCTTCAGGTCAGATGGTGACACACCATGCGGTCCAGATGCTTTCCTATGTTTGACCCTTTTAAACATGTCTTCTACCTCTCCCAAGCCCACCTACAATGCCTGGGAAAGGACATCTTTACCCAGGTCAGTGATAGGACTAGTGCTGGGGGCTTCCCTCTCGAATCTGCAATAAAAGTTGTTCAACTCATCTGCCAGTTCTTGATGCATGACAGTGGGGTTAGGATGTTTCTTATAGCAGGTCATAACTTGCATACTTCTCCAAACTGATGCAGGATTGTTATCTGAAAGATTGTTAGTCAGCTTGTTAGAAAACTGCTTTTTCGCCAGCCTAATTTTACAGGTCAGGGAGTTTCTGGCCAATTTATACCGGTCCTTATCCCCGCTGCTGTAGGCATGCTCCTTGGCCCAATGAAGCTTCCTCAGCTGAGCACTGAACCATGGCTTGTTGTTGTTAAAGGTGTGAGATGTTTTAATTGGCATACACAGGTCCTCACAAAAGCTGATGTAAGATGCCACTACATCAGCCAGTTTGTCTAAGTCAGAAGCAGAGGTTTCAATGACCTTCCAATCCGTGCAGTCAAAACAGGCCTGAAGCTTCAGCTTAGCCTCACTTGTCCAGCTTTTAACGGACCTGACCACAGGCGTTGCCCATCACAACTTCTGGATGTATGTTGGAAGAAGGTGGACTAGGCAGTGGCCAGAAAGGCCTAAGGCTACGTGAGGGATAGACCGGTAGGCAGCCTTGATGGTATTATAGCAGTGATCCAGAATATGCCCGTCCCTAGCTGGGCATTTAACGTGCTGCTTGGACTTCGGTAGCTCCTGGCTTAGATTTGCACTGTTGAAGTCACACAGCACAATAAGTGGTGAATCCGGATATTTAAGTTCCACGTCTGTAATCCTGGCAGTAAGTTGTTGTAAGGCTTCATTCGCATTTGCTTGAGGTGGAATATACACCCCCACCAGGACTATTGAAGCAAATTCCCGGGGCAGTAAAATAGTTTACAATTGACAATGAGTGTTTCCAATTGCGGGCTACATGATTTACTTAGGATCGTGACACTGGTGCACCACCCTTCGTTTATGTAGAAGCAAATACCTCCACCTTTAGTTTTTCTGGAGAGCTCCTTGTCGCGATCAGCCCTATAAAGGCTAAAACCCAGCAGAGACACTGAGGAGTCGGCAATTAGGTCATCCAGCCACGACTCAGTGAAGCAAAGGATAGACATCTTGAATATCTGGATACAGTTGGTCCATTTTGCTGAGCTATGTTGCTCTATGCAGTACCATTTGCTGAGCTATGTTGCTCTATGCAGTACCATTTTCCTGAGCTATGATGCTCTATGCAGTGCCATTTTGCTGAGCTATGATGCTCTATGCAGTACCATTTTGCTGTGCTATGATGTTCTATGCAGTACCATTTTGCTGAGCTATGTTGCTCTATGCAGTACCATTTTGCTGAGCTATGATGCTCTATGCAGTACCATTTTCCTGAGCTATGATGCTCTATGCAGTACCATTTTGATGAGCAATGTTACTCTATGCAGTACCATTTTGCTGAGCTATGTTGCTCTATGCAGTAACATTTTCCTGAGCTATGATGCTCTATGCAGTACCATTTTGCTGAGCTATGATGCTCTGTGCAGTACCATTTTGCTGAGCTATGATGCTCTATGATGTACCATTTTGCTGAGCTATGATGCTCTATGCAGTACCATTTTACTGAGCTATGTTGCTCTATGGAGTACCATTTTGCTGAACTATGACGCTCTATGCAGTACCATTTTTCTGAGCTATGATGCTCTATGCAGTACCATTTGCTGAGCTATGATGCTCTATTCAGTACCATTTTTCTGAGCTATGATGCTCTATGCAGTACCATTTTCCTGAGCAATGATGCTCTATGCAGTACCATTTTGCTGAGCTATGATGCTCTATTCAGTAACATTTTGCTGAGCTATGATGCTCTATGCAGTACCATTTTGCTGAGCTATGATGCTCTATGCAGTACCATTTTGCTGAGCTATGATGCTCTATGCAGGACCATTTGCTGAGCTATGATGCTCTATGCAGTACCATTTTTCATTGTGTTGTAAACTAGCATTTTCTAGAATGGATTTTCTATGAATGGAGCTGAGACAATGACAGTCAGTTCATTTAGCTGTGTGATGCTGGTTGAGAAAGGGTTGGAAACAGACCTGGTGCCCATGTCTAGCAATAAGAGACAAAATAGTCTGATGGCAGAGGTGTGAGTATGGCACTCATGGGTAGCACTGTATGCTCTCAAAGGGATGACTTTTAGTCACAATTGGTCCATGTCTGGAAATGGATCAGCCGCTTTCTCACTGATAATGGCTTCACCTTTTGCGTGCAATTGCAGCTGCTTTTACATGTTCCGAAATAAATGCAGATTTATACCTTAACTTGGCTTAATATTTGTGACCACACTGCCACCATTTATACGCTGGTGAAAGCTGTAATCATTATAATCAGCACTCGCTTGCATCAGCTCTATTCTTGGTTCAGGAGATCCACCTGAAGTTGGACATATCTCTGCATATGCTCACCTCTGAATAGCCCACAGTTCATTCACCACATCCACGGAATGCTTATCCATCATGCTAATGCCCTGGTGCCATGCAAGTGGAGATCTGACTGAGATGTGAATGACTCCCCTGGAATTGCACTAGGAGTCTAATTCAAACCTGATCGCAGCAGCAAATTTGTTAGCTAATGGGCAAAAAAATGTGCACTGCAGTTGAGGCAGATATAAGATTTGCAGAGAGAGTTAGATTTGGGTGGTTAATATTGTTTATGTGCAGGGTAAATACTGGCTGCTTTATTTTTACACTGCAATTTAGATTTCAGTTTGAACACACCACACTCAAATCTAACTCTCTCTGCACATGTTATATCTGCCCCTCCTGCAGTGCACATGGTTTTGCCCATTAGAGAACAAATTTGCTGCTGCGATCAGGTCTGAATTAGGCCCTTAATTAAAGGTCTCTACCTATATATTGTTCCTGTGCAGGGTAAATACTGTCTGCTTTATTTGTACACTGTAATTTAAGGGGGGTACACACCACATCTAGTACAGACTGCTCAGCACACATCTCTTCCCCCGCTCAGCACTCAGCGCAATATGTACTGAGCAAAGGGGCGGGGGGGGGACGCTCACTTCACACAGCAGTGAAGTGAATGACCTGAATATATTGTGCCTGCAGGCACAATCTAGAATCGGCGATAGTGCTATGCGGGGCTGCGCATCGCTATCGCTATGGGTATACACACAGTGTACATAGTATACACTAGTTTATTTTTATTTTGGGTTTCACTTGAAAAGCTGCTAACAGATTAGTTATTTGTAAAATTCTTCATTTTGGAATCATTTCCACAGACATACATATCTTATGGGTGATATATGTAGCAGTAATTGCTGGGAATGGAAGCTCTGCAATAGCTAAAGAGATGCAGTTGCCATCTAAACTATAACAAAGCTGAGTATTACCTATAGAGATGTGCACCTGGCCATTTTTCAGGTTTTGTTTTTGGTTTTTCTTCATGTTTTGGTTTTAGCTCACAATATTGTTTTTATTCAGTTTAGGCCAAAAGGTTGCACCGAGGTAGCTGGATGACTAAGCTAAGCGACAGAAGTGGCTGGCACAAACACCTGGCACATCTCGGAGTGGCACTGCAGTGACAGACAGGATGGCAGTTTTATAAACTATGCCCAACAAATGCTCCAAAGAGCACATAACGCAAAGAAATGAGGTGCAAGATGGAATTGTCCTTGGGCCTTCCTACCCGCCCTTATGTTTAATAGATTAAGGAGGACATGCACAGTTTAACAAACCAATCATTTCAGCGACAGGGACCGTCACTTGTGGCTGAAATGATTGATTTCTTTGGGCCTCCACAAAACTATTTTTTAGAAGGACTTCCTCCATTTAGTAATTGCTCTGATGATGTTGATGATGAGGTGTTAATTACATTACAATCTTGTACAATAAATGATATGTCTTCACCGCAAATAACGTAATATGGAGGAGGTTCCTAGATGGCTAATGTTCCTACCTCTAAATTTGGACTCACAAATGGAGCAGTTGCTTTTATAAACATTGTCAGGATTGGGGTAAAAATAATCCCAAGGCTTTTTTGGGATTATGTCCAGGCATCGCAATGGCTTTCTTTTTATCACGGTTAACAACTGCAGCCACCAGTGGCTGACTTACACAAACAACATCATCATCAACAACCTCACTGTCAGTACACACATATCCGCCTCACCCTGTCCCACTTAAACACACAAATCCTCAATTTGTATTAAATCCTCATCAGATTCATCACCCTCCTCATCAGATTCATCACCATCTTTAATTGTACTCCTCCCCACAATGGTGGAAGGAGGTGAAAGAGGCTTTTCTATGAGGACAAAGAAAGAGAAATGTCAGACTCACACATAGCTGATGTGGACACCCCTAAGTGTTCCTCCAGAATGTCTGATGGTTCTGATTCTGAATGCGCAGTTTGTCTTACTGCCTCTGCAGCTAACTTTCCTTTTGATTTTTTTTCTTTACCACTCTAAAATTAAATGATTTTACATAACCTATATGCCCCTGGGCATCTGCCTTAGCAGATGATGTTGATGGACTTGCATTGTCAATGTCATGACTAGTTGCTGCAGCACTAGTAGAAGCCTCCATTTCTATCAACACAAATGGGGTTGACCTTCACCAACAGCATTGCACAAATGAGTCAGAAATGTATGTAATAATTACAGACTGTGGTTGACTTCACCAACAGTGTCAGACAAATGAGTCAGAAATATATATAATAATTACACAGTTTGGTTGACTTCACCGACAGCGTTACACAAATGAGTCAGAAATGTATATAATAATTACACACTGTGGTTGACTTCGCTGACAGTGTCACACAAATGAGTCGGAAATGTATATAATAATTGCACACTGCGGTTGACTTCACCGACAGCGTCGCAAAAGGAATCAGAAATGTATATAATAATTACACACTGCCGTTGACTTCACCGACAGCGTTGCACAGTTGAGTCAGAAATTTATATAATAATTACACACTGCAGTTGACTTCACCGACAGCGTCACACAAATGAGTCAGAAATGTATATAATAATTACACATGGCGGTTGACTTCACCGACAGCATCACACAAATGAGTCAGAAATTTATATAGTAATTACACACTACAGTTGACTTCGCCGACAGTGTCGCACAATTGACTCAGAAATGTATATAATAATTACACACTGCAGTTGACTTCACCCACTGCATCGCACAAATGAGTCAGAAATTTATATAGTAATTACACACTGCGGTTGGCTTCACCGACAGCATTGCACAAATGAGTCAGATATGTATATAATAAAAATAATTACACACTGCAGTTGACTTCACTGACAGCGTTGCACAATACGTGTATGAGTAGGAAATAATATACTGCGGTCTGACTGTCAGTGTCACAGTACTTATGAAAATAAAATAAAAATGGTATAGTACACTGGAGTACAGCACAAACAAAAAAATATATAGTTTTTATAATTTTAAGATTTTTGTTTATAGCTTTTATTATTTTAATTTTACACTGGGGCAGAGCCCCTGGATGGACGGACAGATCACCCCTTTCAGATACAACAGACAGAGAGAGCACCCCATTTTCAGATACAGCAGACAGAGAGCACCCCTTTTTCAGATACAGCAGACAGAGAGCACCCCTTTTTTAGATTGAGCACACAGAAAGCACACCTTTTTCAGATACAGCAGACAGAGAGAGCACCCCTTTTCCAGATCCAGCAGAGAGAACACCCCTTTTTCAGATGCAGCAGATAGAGAGCACCCCTTTTTCAGATACAGCAGACAAAGAGCACCCCTTTTTCAGATTGAGCACACAGAAAGCACCCCTTTTTCAGATACAGCAGACAGAGAGAGCACCACTTTTTCAGATACAGCAGACAGAGAGAGAGCACCCCTTTTTCAGATACAGCAGAGAACATCCATTTTTTAGATATAGCACACCGAGAAACCACCCCTTTTTGAGATACAGTAGACAGAGAGAGCACCCATTTTTCAGATACAGCAGACAGACAGAGAAACCCCTTCTCAGATATAGCAGACAGAGAGAGAACCCCTTTCACAGATACAGCAGTCAGAGACAGCATCCCTTTCAGATACAGCAGAGAAAGCACCCCTTTTTCAGATACAGCAGACAGAGAGAGCACCCCTTTTTCAGATATAGCACACAGAGAGAGCACCCCTTTTTCAGATACAGCAGAGAGCATCCTTTTTTTAGATATAGCACACAGAGAGAGCACCCCTTTTTTGAGATACAGTAAACAGAGGGAGCACCCATTTTTCAGATACAGCAGACAGAGAGCACCCCTTTTTCAGATACAGCACACAGGGCACCCCCACCCACCACACACCACGCCACCCAGTACTGAGACAGACTTGCCCATCCAGTACACTCTCCAATGCCAGAGTGAAGATGGCGCTGATGCATGGAGATTTATATAGAATTCAAAACCCGCGAGAATCCGACAGCGGGATGATGACGTTTTGCCTCGATGACATAGTCGAGTCAGGCGGGAAAACCCGAGACGGGCTCAGATCCCGGCTTGGATCAGCAGATTCAGATCACCTGCCAGATCTGGCTAATAGGAATGAAAATCTGATAATGTATGAGAACAAATAACAATCACAATCTGTGATTTAACCAATTTGTCTCAACGACAGGTATAGTGTATAGGTATATTTGTATAGTGTATGTCCAGCTTTACACTGGGAGTGACACTTGGCTACAGGCCATCATGAGTGCAGACGGGCCCACTTCTCCTTACCAAGCACACTCTAATAAAGATCTGCTCTTCTATTTGTACATAAAATGCAGAAATTTCACATTTGATAACCCATTCCTCCTAATAGAGTTGCCCTACCTGTAAACAATGAAAGTCCCTGTATTTAGTCACATATACATGTGTTTGAGAGCTAACTTATATTGAGTTAGCCCAGACTTCTCCAACATGACAACAGAAGGACCAGCTCTCCATCAGCTACTGATCCCAAATCTACATCGCAAACAACAATACAGAAACGGAAGCTAAAAGGAAGGGATTATTTATATAGCCACTGCCAATTTAATACATTATTATTATTATTATTATTATTATTATCCTTTATTTATATGGCGCCACAAGGGTTCCGCAGCACCCAATTACAGAGTACATATGCACATTATCAAAACAGGAAAACAGTGACTTACAGTTGAAGACAATATAGGACAAGTATAGGGTTACTCAGCATAACTACACCAGTAGACGACATAGAGATAAGTTAAAAGGTGGCCAAAAAACTGTGGGATTTGGTCAGTTGAGGATTATTAAAGTAAGAAAAGGATAAGCACATGAGGGAAGGGGGCCCTGCTCGTGAGAGCTTACATTCGCTGTGAACTTATAAATTACACAAAACCACATATCTAATCTTATTGATAATGGTCATAGTGTAGAGATGTCTTCTTAGCGGCAGCAGAACCATCTGACAAGTGGGGAGACACAAATGACACAGATGATAACCATATAAAATAAAAAAAGTAGACATGGATATGGATTTATAAGCAAATTCTGCCCATTGTAATCGATAAAACCAGTTTACATTTTTTTTTAAATCTGCAATTTTTAACATATCCCCTCCATTTTCCCATTGTATTGTGGGAGGTAAGCTGTGGAGAAATTAAGCTTAATATAAATAGTCTTATAGAATGTCATTAGAATTTGGCAATGCATTGAACCTCTAGGTCAGAGACAATCTCAAGAATGCATCCATGTTGATGAAAAAGCAACCCAACATAAGTTCAGAAGGAAGGACCTTGAGAGACATAAAGTAAGCTACTTTGGAGAACGATCCACAACTAAATAAGTAGTAAACTAATGATAAAGCCCATTGAAATATGGAACCAGGGTTTGTGTGGTATAGGTAGAGACCTTTAACTAAGGGCCTAATTCAGACCTGTTCGCAGCAGCAAATTTGTTCTCTAATGGGCAAAACCATGTGCACGGCAGGTGGGGCAGATATAATATGTGCAGAGGGAGTTAGATTTGGGTGGGGTGTGTTCAAACAGAAATCTAAATTGCAGTGTAAAAATAAAGCAGATAGTATTTACCCTGCGCAGAAACAATATGTTATGGATGAGTACCTGGAACTCAGGGGAGTATGCGACAACTGGGATGTTCCAGTACTCACAGGTAAAGCTGCAGCTAGAATTGATGTCTGCAGCTACTCGTGCTCTACCCCTCTTAGTGGTCGGATGGTGCCTGCAGTGCTAGTGTTCTTCTGTCCACAACAACGGCGTTTAAATGGGCAAATTAGGTCCGCCCAAACTCCGATGCCCCCGGTCTTATTAAGTGACAAGGCACCACCCGAGACTGCGAGTGAGTAAGGGGCAACCTAACTAACCCTACAACACCAAAGCATGAGTGATAATGAGAACAACAATGGTCTTAGATGTTAGAAGCAAATAAACAGTGAAAGCAACAATGCTCAGGGATGTTAAAGATATAAATATAAACAAAGAACTGTTAGCGTGGATACTCCACGTAAACCTGAACACCGGCTGGCAAGATCTGGTCAATATTCAATCAGTAAAAGTCTCCAGGTCACAGCACAACACAGGCAGGATCTCCAATGAGCTGACAGGTTCACACAGAAGTAAGAACTATCACCAGCATCTGTGGAGTGACCAGGAAGAGAATATAAATGGTGCTGCACCAATCACAGAAGAAACTCCTTAATTGCAAATATTGTGCAGATGTCCTGCTGCATGTCCTTGTAACCAGCTGGGTACTTAGCTACCCAGCAACGGGGAATGTCGTCTGCCTCCGGAGTCCCCGTTGCTAGGAATCTGGCGGCTCACAACGCCCGGCGTCTGCCTGTTGCTAAGCGCCGGGCGGGGACCAGGAGACTTTGCGCCCAGCATCTGCCTGCTGCTAGGCGCCGGGTGGGGACCAGAAAACCTTGCGCCTGGCGTCCGTCTGTTGCTAGGTGCTGGGCAGGGGTCAGCGGTAGGTGCAGCTTCCCCGCTCCACGGCAACGGCCTGTACACGTGCCTCCTAGTGCTAACAGTACCCCCCCCCCCCCGAAGAGGGGTTAAAAAAAACCTAGATCCAGGCTTCTGGGGATATTTCTTGAAAAATCCTTTCTTTAATTCAGGAGCATGAAGGAACTTCCCAGGCACCCAAGTTCTCTCTTCAGGACCGTAGCCTTTCCATTGAACTAAAAAAATGTACTTGACCCTGTACAAACTTGGAGTCCAGAATTTTCTCAACAACAAATTCTTCATGTCCTTGAATCAAGACTGGAGAAGGTCTCCTGAAACCTCTTACTTTAAATTTCTTAGAAACAAATGCCAATTTAAATAGAGAAAAATGGAAGGCATTATTGATTCTCAAAGACCTGGGTAATTGCAGACAAAAAGCAACAGGATTGATTTTCTGGATGATTTGAAATGGTCCAATGTAACGGGGACCCAATTTCTGGTGGAGCTTGAGCAACAATTGAGAAAAAATAATCAATTAAACTTCTGTAATAGTTTGCAAAACCAAGGAAACATTGAGTAGCTTTTAAATTGGAAGGATGGTCCCATTCCACAATTGCCTGAAGTTTCTTAGGATCCATAGAAAACCCCTTGGAGGTGATGATGTATCCTAGGAAGGCAACCTTTTTAACCTCAAATTCAATTTTTTCCAATTTTGCATACAGATGATTCTCCCTTAGTTTGGTGAGGACCGCTTTTACATGAGCTCGATGTTCTTTAAGTGAGGCAGAGTAGATCAGAATATCATCGAGATAGACGACCACAAATTTTCCAAGGAAATCCCGAAGAACATCATTTATGAGATCCTGGAAGACGGCAGGAGCGTTGGAGAGTCCAAAAGCCATAACCAAGTACTCATAGTGACCCAAATGAGTATTGAATGCGGTCTTCCATTCATCCCTGCTGGATCCGAATGAGATTAAATGCCCCTCGTAAATCGATCTTGGAAAATATTGCAGCACTTCTGAACTGATCAAATAAGACAGTGATCAGGGGTAATGGGTATGAATTTTTGATTGTAATCTTATTCAGTCCCCTGTAGTCAATACATGGCCGGAAAGAACCGTCCTTTTTAAAAGAAAAAAACGGTCTCCTACCGGTGATTTAGAAGGCCTGATGAAGCCTTTTTCTAAACTCTCCTGGATAAATTCCTCCATAGCTTTCATCTCAGGCAAAGACAGAGCGTAAAGGCGGCCCTTGGGGAGTCTAGCTTCAGGTAAGAAAGTTGTTCTTCCCCTGCTGACCACCATAGTTACAGTAGCTAAAAACCTATTATGCAAAGCTGGATTGTGAAAACTCCCCCCCTTTTTAGGCACAGTGAAACAACTGCTGCTACAACTACTATATTTTGATAGGCAGTCCACCCTACCTGACTTTGGGGGTCATTCCGAGTTGATTGCTCGCTAGCAACTTTTCGCTGTGCTGCGATCAGTTAGTCGCCGCCTATGGTGGAGTGTATTTTCGCTGTGCAAGTGTGCGAACGTTTTTGCAGCCGACGGCACAAAAAAGTTTTGTGCAGTTTCTGAGCAGCACTGGACTTACTCAGCTGCTGCGAACACTTCAGTCTTTATGGTCCCGGAATTTACGTCAGACATCCACCCTGCAATCGCTTGGACACGCCTGCGTTTTTTCCAAACACTCCCAGAAAACAGTCAGTTGACACCCACAAATGCCCTCTTCCTGTCAATCACCTTGTTATCGGCTTTGCGAATGGATTCTTCGTTAAATCCATCGCCCAGCACCGATCCTCTTTGTACCCGTATGACGCGGCTGTGAAAAACGGTGCATACGCATGTGCAGTTTTGCCGAGATTTAACCTGATCGTAGCGCTGCAAAAAGTTGCTAGTGAGCGATCAACTCGGAATGACCCCCATTGAACGGGGTATTCTACCATTTTATGAGAAATGGAATTTGTTTATTGCTTCATTAGATCCTCATTCACTTGTGTATTATATACTAATCTTCAACATTTCAGAACCTTTAATCCATCATCAGGAAGAATATGCACATTCAGATTATCACAGATTAAAGGTTCCGGAACATTGAAAATTAGGATATTGTTTTAGCTTTGTTTGTTACAAGCCTGCCTGAGTGCCGCTTGTCCAGTACCATATGCCATTTGTTCTGCAGTAAACCGCAACATTTGTGATTTTACTTTTGGAGTGCCATCCCCATTGGACTGTATATACATTATATGGACAAAAGTATTCAGGTGTTTCAATCAGACTCGTTGCCACAGGTGTATAAAGTCAAGCACCTAGCTATGCAGTCTCCATTTGCAAACATTAGTGATACAAAAGGGGTCGTTCTGAAGAGCTCAGTGACTTCATGCAGGGTACTGTGATAGGATGCCACCTCTGCAATAAGACGTTCGTGAAATTTCATCCCTGCTGGATATTCCACAGTCAGCTGTTAGTGATATTATTAGAAAGTGGAAGCATTTAGGAACAACAGCAACTCAGCCATGAAGCGGAAGACTATGTAAAATCACAGAGTGGGGTCGACTGCTAAGGCGCATGGTGCTTAAAAGTAGCCAACGCTCTGCTGATTCCATAGCTGAAAAGTTGCAACCTTCCACTGGCATTAATGTAAGCTATGCTTCTGGAGCTTAATGGAATGAGTTCCCACGGCCGAGCAGCTGTATGCAAACCTCCCTTCACCAAGTCCAATGCCAAGCGTCGGATGGAGTGGTGTAAAGCACACCGACACTGGACTATGGAGCAGTGGAAACATGTTCTGCGGAGTGACAAATAACGCTTCTCTGTTTGGCAGTCAGATGGGCAAATCTGGGTTTGGCGGATGCAGGGAGAACGTTACCTGTCTGACTGCATTATGTCAAATATCTAGTTTGGTGGAGGAGGGATAAAGGTATGGGGCTGTTTTTCAGGGTTTAGGCTAGGCCCCTTATCTCCGGTGAAGGGCAATCTTAATGCTTCAGCATACAAAGACATCTTGGACAATGCTATGCTTCCAACTTTGTTGTAGCAGTTGAGGAAAGGCCCTTTTCTAGTCCACCATAACTGTGGCCAGTACACAAAGGAAAGACTATAAAGACATGGGGGGTCATTCTGAGTTGATCGTAGCTGTGATAAATTTAGCACAGCTACGATCAGGAACACAGACATGCAGGGGGACGCCCAGCACAGGGCTAGTCCGCCCCACGTGTCAGTCTCTGTCCCATCACTGAAGTACAAAAGCATCACACAGCAGCAATGTTTTTGCACTTCAGGAGTAGCTCCCGGCCAGCGCGCTTGTCGGGAGCTACTCATCGCTGCCCGGCTCGCAGCGGCTGCGTGTGACATCACGCAGCCGCTGCGGCCTGCCCCCGCATGTTCCGGCCACCCCTGCATTGGCAAAACCGCGTCCACCAAACGGTGGCCAAACGCCACCATGCTGCCCCCTCCCACCCAGCGACTGCTTTTGCCTGTCAATCGGGCAGAGGCGATCGCTAGGCAACGACAGCGATAAACTGCAGTGAGCGATCAGGTCAGAATGACCCCCATGGGACCAGATTTATCAAACCTTGGAGAGTGATAAATTGCACAGTGATAAAGTACCGACCAATCAGCTCCTAACTGCCATGTTACAGGCTGTGTTTGAAAAATGACAGTTAAGAGCTGACTGGCTGGTGGTTTATCACTGTGATATTTATCACTCTCTAAGGCTTGATAAATCGTGGCCATGGTTTGATGGTGTGGAAGAACTTGACTGGCCTGCACAGAACCCTTACCTCAACCTCATCGAGCACCTTTGGGATGAACCAGAAAAGAGATTTTAAGCCAGGCCTTCTCATCCAACATCAGTGCCTGACCTCATAAATGCTCTATAGAATGAATGGCCACAAATTCCCATAGAAACAAAATCTTATGGAAAGCCTTTCACGAATAGTGGAAGCTGTTATAGCTGCAAAATGGGGACCAACTCCATAATAAAGTATATGTATTTGAATACAGTGTCATTACAGTCCCTCTTGGTGTAATGTTCAGGTGTCCAAATACTTTTTTTTCCATATAGTGTACATATTTGTATATATTTGTTCATAAAAAACATCTGGTAATGTGCCAGATCCAGAGCTGTATAGTTAATTTTAAAAAATAAACAAAAATACTATAGTCATTGCAGAAGAAACACTATCTGAGGTTTTGAACAATGATGTCAATACCTCACTGCAGTATAATACTGAATACAGTAAGATATTGGTAGTGATGACAACATGACAACAGCAAAAGTAAAGTACAATCTAAAAGGAAAACAACCACAGAAAACATTGCTATCACTCATAAAATGAAAGATCAACAACATTATTTTCAAGTTCAACAACACAATCAAATATAGCAACAATAATAAGCACTAAATGATGATGATGATGGATGAAGATAATTCAGATTTCCCCCACCCCCCTCTCCCCCTAAAACAACATAAAATAGATTTTCAAATTGTCCTAATGTCATATGTATCTAATGCTAGGTAAACACCGGGCTGATTCAGGTCTGGTCGCTGGATTGTAAAATGCACAATGTACCAATGGTCTATACACTGTGCAATCGAAGTACAGTTCCTGCATCGTTGGACGTAGCAAGTCTGCAGACTAAAGTTGATTGACAGTCTGCAGCAGTTAGTGGACGGCAATGACCTGTTTCCCAAAACTCCTCCGTATTGTGGGCGTCCTGAGTCCAGGGTCTCCATCTTCCGATGGAGTTTTGCTCCTGCTGCATAAATATATCTGAGCATCGCTGCTGCTTCCAAGCGAGCAGCAGAGATGCTTATTCCGTCCACATCTGAATCACCCTCACTATTCAATGGTGGAGATTCAAATGTTTGAAAAGTTGGTTGGGTATCTGTTCCTCCCTGTCTATTAGATAGGAAAAACAGACTCCCAACTGACTTTTCAAACATTTGAATCTCCCCCACTATGTTATTTGTTCAGCCGGTAAATGACATACCGCATAGTGCATTGGTGGGTGTGTACAGAACGTTTGTCAGTGAGCTATGTCACTTACAGACAAATCATATTGGTCCTAGAGCACAGCGATGCCAATATTTCTTGCTGATATATCTGTACATCTGGCTGTCAATACGACCTACCCGCCGACCCCCTACATGCCTGCCCAGGAATCGTCAAAATGACCTCAATACTGGTTCCTGTGGCCAGACATGTTGCGGCATATTGGTAAGTGTGTATGCACAATACCATTTACTAAACGGACTGAGCTGATCGCAATCTGTGAGTAGGTCTGGAGCAACTCAGAAACTGCAAGGAATTATTTAGTAGAAGTTCTGCTAATCTTTCGTTCGCTATTCTGCTAAGCTAAGATACACTCCCAGAGGGCGGCGGCCTAGCGTGTGCAATGCTGCTAAAAGCAGCTAGCGAGCGAACAACTCGTAATGAGGGCCAATATACCAAGATAATAACAGTATAGCACTAAACTGTCAATGCACCAGGCTACCTATAACACATCATTTATGTATCAAAATATGCATTCCAAGTTATAATCTTAAATTTGGCGCTGGCTGCAGAGCTGAAGAAATCACAGGGAAAATGGGCGTTGCAGTAATTTTCCGGTGATTTGCACATGCACAATAGAGATGTCCCCGGGAATGCTACGTGGGCACCATGTTCCTGGAGACCTGTGCATGCGCAGTAGACTCTGGCACGATGCCAGCGTCTACTGCACTGCCAGAAAGGAAGGTGGTGATCGGAGCGTGCACACGGGCCCCCTCCTCTCTTAAAGCGCTTCTGTTTCAGTAAAAACGTCGTTTACTTTTTTTGACTTTGATATGTGACAGTTGGGCTTATTGTATGTTATGGCACAAGGAACATTTTTGCTTTTTGGTATCAGCTTCAGAAAAAGTGCTTCCAAAATATCTTTTTACCCAGTTTGGGAATTGACAATGTGCCCAGAAATTTTCAGAAATTGTTTGATTGGGTTGTGGCATGACAAGATTATACCATTTACTCCAGATGTCCAGACAGGTAGACTTAATAATCTTGCCAACTGCCGTGTAGCCAAACAAAAAGAAAGAAAAATAAAAAAAGAAACAAGATAAAAAAAAAAAATCCTGTTGGCAACAACTTAGTTTTTGTTACAAATGTGAGAAAGACATAAAATATACAGGTAGAGACAGAGATCATGGGAGAGATTTATCAGTCTGGAGACAGATACAGTGGAGAGAGATAAAGTACTAACCAATCAGCTTCTAAATGTCATTTTATAGGATGTGTTTGAAAATGACAGTTAAGAGCTGATTGGTTGGTACCTTATGTCTCCAAGCTTTGATAGATATCCCCCCTAGTGTGAATTATAAAATGAATGAATGAATGAATGAATGAATGAATGAATGAATGAATGAATGAATGAATGAATGAATGAAGTATACTACTATTTGTTGAAGTAAAACAATATTCATAATGCAATGATGAGTTTTTCTCTGTGAGTTTTACGAAGTGGGTTAAGTAACAAAATGCATAAAAAGGTCAAGAAATAGAAAAAAATTATTGATTAAAATGTGCATTTTGATGGACCAAAAACATATCTATGCACATAGCCTATCAGTTCTCATGTTAGATCCTTAGCTTTGATAACATTTACTGACTGAAGCTCCAAAATATGGTTCCATTAGAATATCCTACATATTTAAAATCGTAATAATATCTGAGCATTTGTACAAATGTAATATTACTCTGTATTTTGTTAATTGTGATAATGCTGTTGAACTTGTAACTGTTTCACATATAATTTTATTGGGATTCATATTTACAATAATTTCCCATGATTTCTCACCATTCAACTTCCATTAGCTGCCATCTGTTTCATATATATCTCTTCTATTCTTTTCCTTAAAATAAATTTTCCCTAAGAGAAAAAAATTATAGATAACTACGGATATGTACCAAGCAATTTGTTGTACAAGAGATGTAATTTGTACAATAAGGGATGGCACAATTTCAGCATGCAAATACCTCAGACTTAAGATGAAAGAGTGACGTTCAAAGAAAATAAAATTAGTTAACTGGGATCAAAAACAGTAAAATGCATGAGAAGTATGTCACATGCACTACTGCCATCTTGTGGTCAGTATCAGAACTGCAACCATTTCTTAAGAATTTATTTTAGTTATTTATAAATAAAGCACCAGTATACAGTGTAGAGCTTTATCATTAAAAACATACACAGTAATAGGCAATAGTTAGCTGTCTGCCATCAGTAATAAGCCAAGAGTCGGCAGGGCTGCCACCTGGACACCCCCCCACCCCTCCTCTCCCCCGGGGTTCAGAGCAGTGGCTAATGTGGGTAGAGCTACAGCATTCTTAAAGTTTGTGCTGTAGGGGTGGATGTTATTATAACACATCAATACATATACTGCCTCGGCCACCTCAGTAGTATACATAAATACCCTCATGGCAGCTCCACCTCACTCACACACAAACAGATACAGTATACTCCAACCACCTCCCTCCCACACACATACACCCATCCTGGCCCCAGCCACCTTCTTCACACACATATATTATATACCAGCAACCTTCTTCTCACACACATATACCCCAGCCACCTACCTCTCACACATAAATAGTAGAGATGTGCACTTGAAATTTTTCGGGTTTTGTGTTTTGGTTTTGGGTTCGGTTCCGCGGCCGTGTTTTGGGTTCGACCGCGTTTTGGCAAAACCTCACCGAATTTTTTTTGTCGGATTCGGGTGTGTTTTGGATTCGGGTGTTTTTTTTTAAAAACACTAAAAAACAGCTTAAATCATAGAATTTGGGGGTCATTTTGATCCCAAAGTATTATTAACCTCAAAAACCATAATTTCCATTCATTTTCAGTCTATTCTGAATACCTCACACCTCACAATATTATTTTTAGTCCTAAAATTTGCACCTAGGTCGGTGGATGACTAAGCTAAGCGACCCTAGTGGCCGACACAAACACCGTGCCCATCTAGGAGTGGCACTGCAGTGTCACGCAGGATGGCCCTTCCAAAAAACACTCCCCAAACAGCACATGACGCAAAGAAAAAAAGAGGCGCAATGAGGTAGCTGTGTGAGTAAGATAAGCGACCCTAGTGGCCGACACAAACACCGGGCCCATCTAGGAGTGGCACTGCAGTGTCACGCAGGATGGCCCTTCCAAAAAACCCTCCCCAAACAGCACATGACGCAAAGAAAAAAAGAGGCGCAATGAGGTAGCTGTGTGAGTAAGATAAGCGATCCTAGTGGCCGACACAAACACCGTGCCCATCTAGGAGTGGCACTGCAGTGTCACGCAGGATGGCCCTTCCAAAAAACACTCCCCAAACAGCACATGACGCAAAGAAAAAAAGAGGCGCAATGAGGTAGCTGTGTGAGTAAGATAAGCGACCCTAGTGGCCGACACAAACACCGTGCCCATCTAGGAGTGGCACTGCAGTGTCACGCAGGATGGCCCTTCCAAAAAACCCTCCCCAAACAGCACATGACGCAAAGAAAAAGAGAGGCGCAATGAGGTAGCTGTGTGAGTAAGATAAGCGACCCTAGTGGCCGACACAAACACCGTGCCCATCTAGGAGTGGCACTGCAGTGTCACGCAGGATGGCCCTTCCAAAAAACCCTCCCCAAACAGCACATGACGCAAAGAAAAAAAGAGGCGCAATGAGGTAGCTGTGTGAGTAAGATAAGCGACCCTAGTGGCCGACACAAACACCGTGCCCATCTAGGAGTGGCACTGCAGTGTCACGCAGGATGGCCCTTCCAAAAAACCCTCCCCAAACAGCACATGACGCAAAGAAAAAGAGAGGCGCAATGAGGTAGCTGTGTGAGTAAGATAAGCGACCCTAGTGGCCGACACAAACACCGTGCCCATCTAGGAGTGGCACTGCAGTGTCACGCAGGATGGCCCTTCCAAAAAACCCTCCCCAAACAGCACATGACGCAAAGAAAAAAAGAGGCGCAATGAGGTAGCTGTGTGAGTAAGATAAGCGACCCTAGTGGCCGACACAAACACCGTGCCCATCTAGGAGTGGCACTGCAGTGTCACGCAGGATGGCCCTTCCAAAAAACCCTCCCCAAACAGCACATGACGCAAAGAAAAAAAGAGGCGCAATGAGGTAGCTGTGTGAGTAAGATAAGCGACCCTAGTGGCCGACACAAACACCGTGCCCATCTAGGAGTGGCACTGCAGTGTCACGCAGGATGGCCCTACCAAAAAACCCTCCCCAAACAGCACATGACGCAAAGAAAAAGAGAGGGGCAATGAGGTAGCTGTGTGAGTAAGATAAGCGACCCTAGTGGCCGACACAAACACCGTGCCCATCTAGGAGTGGCACTGCAGTGTCACGCAGGATGGCCCTTCCAAAAAACCCTCCCCAAACAGCACATGACGCAAAGAAAAAAAGAGGCGCAATGAGGTAGCTGTGTGAGTAAGATAAGCGACCCTAGTGGCCGACACAAACACCGTGCCCATCTAGGAGTGGCACTGCAGTGTCACGCAGGATGGCCCTTCCAAAAAACCCTCCCCAAACAGCACATGATGCAAAGAAAAAAAGAGGCGCAATGAGGTAGCTGTGTGAGTAAGATAAGCGACCCTAGTGGCCGACACAAACACCGTGCCCATCTAGGAGTGGCACTGCAGTGTCACGCAGGATGGCCCTTCCAAAAAACACTCCCCAAACAGCACATGACGCAAAGAAAAAAAGAGGCGCAATGAGGTAGCTGTGTGAGTAAGATAAGCGACCCTAGTGGCCGACACAAACACCGGGCCCATCTAGGAGTGGCACTGCAGTGTCACGCAGGATGGCCCTTCCAAAAAACCCTCCCCAAACAGCACATGACGCAAAGAAAAAAAGAGGCGCAATGAGGTAGCTGTGTGAGTAAGATAAGCGACCCTAGTGGCCGACACAAACACCGGGCCCATCTAGGAGTGGCACTGCAGTGTCACGCAGGATGGCCCTTCCAAAAAACACTCCCCAAACAGCACATGACGCAAAGAAAAAAAGAGGCGCAATGAGGTAGCTGTGTGAGTAAGATAAGCGACCCTAGTGGCCGACACAAACACCGTGCCCATCTAGGAGTGGCACTGCAGTGTCACGCAGGATGGCCCTTCCAAAAAACCCTCCCCAAACAGCACATGACGCAAAGAAAAAAAGAGGCGCAATGAGGTAGCTGTGTGAGTAAGATAAGCGACCCTAGTGGCCGACACAAACACCGTGCCCATCTAGGAGTGGCACTGCAGTGTCACGCAGGATGGCCCTTCCAAAAAACACTCCCCAAACAGCACATGACGCAAAGAAAAAAAGAGGCGCAATGAGGTAGCTGTGTGAGTAAGATAAGCGACCCTAGTGGCCGACACAAACACCGGGCCCATCTAGGAGTGGCACTGCAGTGTCACGCAGGATGGCCCTTCCAAAAAACCCTCCCCAAACAGCACATGACGCAAAGAAAAAAAGAGGCGCAATGAGGTAGCTGTGTGAGTAAGATAAGCGACCCTAGTGGCCGACACAAACACCGGGCCCATCTAGGAGTGGCACTGCAGTGTCACGCAGAATGGCCCTTCCAAAAAACATTCCACAAACAGCACATGACGCAAAGAAAAATTAAAGAAAAAAGAGGTGCAAGATGGAATTGTCCTTGGGCCCTCCCACCCACCCTTATGTTGTATAAACAGGACATGCACACTTTAACCAACCCATCATTTCAGTGACAGGGTCTGCCACACGACTGTGACTGAAATGACGGGTTGGTTTGGACCCCCACCAAAAAAGAAGCAATTAATCTCTCCTTGCACAAACTGGCTCTACAGAGGCAAGATGTCCACCTCATCATCATCCTCCGATATATCACCGTGTACATCCCCCTCCTCACAGATTATCAATTCGTCCCCACTGGAATCCACCATCTCAGCTCCCTGTGTACTTTGTGGAGGCAATTGCTGCTGGTCAATGTCTCCACGGAGGAATTGATTATAATTCATTTTAATGAACATCATCTTCTCCACATTTTCTGGATGTAACCTCGTACGCCGATTGCTGACAAGGTGAGCGGCGGCACTAAACACTCTTTCGGAGTACACACTTGTGGGAGGGCAACTTAGGTAGAATAAAGCCAGTTTGTGCAAGGGCCTCCAAATTGCCTCTTTTTCCTGCCAGTATAAGTACGGACTGTGTGACGTGCCTACTTGGATGCGGTCACTCATATAATCCTCCACCATTCTTTCAATGGTGAGAGAATCATATGCAGTGACAGTAGACGACATGTCCGTAATCGTTGTCAGGTCCTTCAGTCCGGACCAGATGTCAGCATCAGCAGTCGCTCCAGACTGCCCTGCATCACCGCCAGCGGGTGGGCTCGGAATTCTGAGCCTTTTCCTCGCACCCCCAGTTGCGGGAGAATGTGAAGGAGGAGATGTTGACAGGTCGCGTTCCGCTTGACTTGACAATTTTGTCACCAGCAGGTCTTTCAACCCCAGCAGACTTGTGTCTGCCGGAAAGAGAGATCCAAGGTAGGCTTTAAATCTAGGATCGAGCACGGTGGCCAAAATGTAGTGCTCTGATTTCAACAGATTGACCACCCGTGAATCCTTGTTAAGCGAATTAAGGGCTCCATCCACAAGTCCCACATGCCTAGCGGAATCGCTCCGTGTTAGCTCCTCCTTCAATGTCTCCAGCTTCTTCTGCAAAAGCCTGATGAGGGGAATGACCTGACTCAGGCTGGCAGTGTCTGAACTGACTTCACGTGTGGCAAGTTCAAAGGGCATCAGAACCTTGCACAACGTTGAAATCATTCTCCACTGCGCTTAAGACAGGTGCATTCCACCTCCTATATCGTGCTCAATTGTATAGGCTTGAATGGCCTTTTGCTGCTCCTCCAACCTCTGAAGCATATAGAGGGTTGAATTCCACCTCGTTACCACTTCTTGCTTCAGATGATGGCAGGGCAGGTTCAGTAGTTTTTGGTGGTGCTCCAGTCTTCTGTACGTGGTGCCTGTACGCCGAAAGTGTCCCGCAATTCTTCTGGCCACCGACAGCATCTCTTGCACGCCCCTGTCGTTTTTTAAAAAATTCTGCACCACCAAATTCAAGGTATGTGAAAAACATGGGACGTGCTGGAATTTGCCCATATTTAATGCACACACAATATTGCTGGCGTTGTCCGATGCCACAAATCCACAGGAGAGTCCAATTGGGGTAAGCCATTCCGCGATGATCTTCCTCAGTTGCCGTAAGAGGTTTTCAGCTGTGTGCGTATTCTGGAAAGCGGTGATACAAAGCGTAGCCTGCCTAGGAAAGAGTTGGCGTTTGCGAGATGCTGCTACTGGTGCCGCCGCTGCTGTTCTTGCGGCGGGAGTCCATACATCTACCCAGTGGGCTGTCACAGTCATATAGTCCTGACCCTGCCCTGCTCCACTTGTCCACATGTCCGTGGTTAAGTGGACATTGGGTACAACTGCATTTTTTAGGACACTGGTGAGTCTTTTTCTGACGTCCGTGTACATTCTCGGTATCGCCTGCCTAGAGAAGTGGAACCTAGATGGTATTTGGTAACGGGGGCACACTGCCTCAATAAATTGTCTAGTTCCCTGTGAACTAACGGCGGATACCGGACGCACGTCTAACACCAACATAGTTGTCAAGGCCTCAGTTATCCGCTTTGCAGCAGGATGACTGCTGTGATATTTCATCTTCCTCGCAAAGGACTGTTGGACAGTCAATTGCTTACTGGAAGTAGTACAAGTGGGCTTACGACTTCCCCTCTGGGTTGACCATCGACTCCCAGCAGCAACAACAGCAGCGCCAGCAGCAGTAGGCGTTACACGCAAGGATGCATCGGAGGAATCCCAGGCAGGAGAGGACTCGTCAGAATTGCCAGTGACATGGCCTGCAGGACTATTGGCATTCCTGGGGAAGGAGGAAATTGACACTGAGGGAGTTGGTGGGGTGGTTTGCGTGAGCTTGGTTACAAGAGGAAGGGATTTACTGGTCAGTGGACTGCTTCCGCTGTCGCCCAAAGTTTTTGAACTTGTCACTGACTTATTATGAATGCGCTGCAGGTGACGTATAAGGGAGGATGTTCCGAGGTGGTTAACGTCCTTACCCCTACTTATTACAGCTTGACAAAGGCAACACATGGCTTGACACCTGTTGTCCGCTTTTCTGTTGAAATACCTCCACACTGAAGAGCTGATTTTTTTGGTATTTTCACCAGGCATGTCAACGGCCATATTCCTCCCACGGACAACAGGTGTCTCCCCGGGTGCCTGACTTAAACAAACCACCTCACCATCAGAATCCTCCTGGTCAATTTCCTCCCCAGCGCCAGCAACACCCATATCCTCCTCATCCTGGTGTACTTCAACACTGACATCTTCAATCTGACTATCAGGAACTGGACTGCGGGTGCTCCTTCCAGCACTTGCAGGGGGCGTGCAAATGGTGGAAGGCGCATGCTCTTCACGTCCAGTGTTGGGAAGGTCAGGCATCGCAACCGACACAATTGGACTCTCCTTGTGGATTTGGGATTTCGAAGAACGCACAGTTCTTTGCGGTGCTTTTGCCAGCTTGAGTCTTTTCAGTTTTCTAGCGAGAGGCTGAGTGCTTCCATCCTCATGTGAAGCTGAACCACTAGCCATGAACATAGGCCAGGGCCTCAGCCGTTCCTTGCCACTCCGTGTGGTAAATGGCATATTGGCAAGTTTACGCTTCTCCTCCGACAATTTGTTTTTAGGTTTTGGAGTCCTTTTTTTACTGATATTTGGTGTTTTGGATTTGACATGCTCTGTACTATGACATTGGGCATCGGCCTTGGCAGACGACGTTGCTGGCATTTCATCGTCTCGGCCATGACTAGTGGCAGCAGCTTCAGCACGAGGCGGAAGTGGATCTTGATCTTTCCCTAATTTTGGAACCTCAACATTTTTGTTCTCCATATTTTAATAGGCACAACTAAAAGGCACCTCAGGTAAACAATGGAGATGGATGGATACTAGTATACTTATGGATGGACTGCCGAGTGCCGACACAGAGGTAGCTACAGCCGTGGACTACCGTACTGTGTCTGCTGCTAATATAGACTGGATGATAATGAGATGAAATCAATATATATATATGTATGTATATATAATATCACTAGTACTGCAGCCGGACAGGTAGATAATATATTTATTAGGTAATGATGACTGATGACGGACCTGCTGGACACTGTCAGCTCAGCAGCACCGCAGACTGCTACAGTAAGCTACTATACTATAGTAGTATGTACAAAGAAGAAAGAAAAAAAAAAACACGGGTAGGTGGTATACAATTATGGATGGACTGCCGAGTGCCGACACAGAGGTAGCTACAGCCGTGGACTAACGTACTGTGTCTGCTGCTAATATAGACTGGATGATTGATAATGAGATGAAATCAATATATATATATGTATGTATATATAATATCACTAGTACTGCAGCCGGACAGGTAGATAATATATTTATTAGGTAATGATGACTGATGACGGACCTGCTGGACACTGTCAGCTCAGCAGCACCGCAGACTGCTACAGTAAGCTACTATACTATACTAGTAGTATGTACAAAGAAGAAAGAAAAAAAAAACCACGGGTAGGTGGTATACAATTATGGATGGACTGCCGAGTGCCGACACAGAGGTAGCTACAGCCGTGGACTAACGTACTGTGTCTGCTGCTAATATAGACTGGATGATTGATAATGAGATGAAATCAATATATATATATGTATGTATATATAATATCACTAGTACTGCAGCCGGACAGGTAGATAATATATTTATTAGGTAATGATGACTGATGACGGACCTGCTGGACACTGTCAGCTCAGCAGCACCGCAGACTGCTACAGTAAGCTACTATACTCTATAGTAGTATGTACAAAGAAGAAAGAAAAAAAAAACCACGGGTAGGTGGTATACAATTATGGATGGACTGCCGAGTGCCGACACAGAGGTAGCTACAGCCGTGGACTAATGTACTGTGTCTGCTGCTAATATAGACTGGATGATTGATAATGAGATGAAATCAATATATATATATGTATGTATATATAATATCACTAGTACTGCAGCCGGACAGGTAGATAATATATTTATTAGGTAATGATGACTGATGACGGACCTGCTGGACACTGTCAGCTCAGCAGCACCGCAGACTGCTACAGTAAGCTACTATACTATAGTAGTATGTACAAAGAAGAAAGAAAAAAAAAAACCACGGGTAGGTGGTATACAATTATGGATGGACTGCCGAGTGCCGACACAGAGGTAGCTACAGCCGTGGACTAACGTACTGTGTCTGCTGCTAATATAGACTGGATGATTGATAATGAGATGAAATCAATATATATATATGTATGTATATATAATATCACTAGTACTGCAGCCGGACAGGTAGATAATATATTTATTAGGTAATGATGACTGATGACGGACCTGCTGGACACTGTCAGCTCAGCAGCACCGCAGACTGCTACAGTAAGCTACTATACTCTATAGTAGTATGTACAAAGAAGAAAGAAAAAAAAAACCACGGGTAGGTGGTATACAATTATGGATGGACTGCCGAGTGCCGACACAGAGGTAGCTACAGCCGTGGACTAACGTACTGTGTCTGCTGCTAATATAGAGTCTAGACTGGATGATAAATTATTGATAATGAGATGAAATCAATATAATATCACTAGTACTGCAGCCGGACAGCTACTATATATATTTATTATGTAATGACTGATGACGGACCTGCTGGACACTGTCAGGTCAGCACAGCACCGCAGACTGCTACAGTAAGCTACTATAGTAGTATGTATAAAGAAGAATGAAAAAAAAAAAAAAACACGGGTAGGTGGTATACAATATTATATATATATATATATATATATATATATTATATACAATTATATATATATATATATATATATATATATATATTAAACTGGTGGTGATTGATTATTAAACTGGTGGTCACTTCAGGTCACGTTGCAACTTGCAACTAGTACTCCGAGGCCTAAGCAGACAATCACAAAATATATTATTATACTGGTGGTCAGTGTGGTCACAACAATGGCAGTGTGGCACTGACTCTGGCAGCAAAAGTGTGCACTGTACGTTATATGTACTCCTGAGTCCTGCTCTCAGACTCTAACTGCTCCCCACTGTCAGTGTCTCCCCCACAAGTCAGATAATACACTTACAGTCACACTATCTATTATCTAATCTAGTATAAAATATCACTTCAGCAGCAAGTAGTATAGTAGTATACAGTATAGTAGTACTCCTCCTAATAATGCTCCCCAAAATACTGTGTCTCTCTCTTCTCTAAACGGAGAGGACGCCAGCCACGTCCTCTCCCTATGACTCTCAATGCACGTGTGAAAATGGCGGCGACGCGCGGCTCCTTATATAGAATCCGAGTCTCGCGATAGAATCCGAGCCTCGCGAGAATCCGACAGCGTGATGATGACGTTCGGGCGCGCTCGGGTTAGCCGAGCAAGGCGGGAAGATCCGAGCCTGCTCGGACCCGTGTAAAAAACCTGAAGTTCGGGCGGGTTCGGATTCAGAGGAACCGAACCCGCTCATCTCTAATAAATAGCCCTGCCACCTTTCAATGATATATGCAGGAAGACGATCTGCATGTACCCTGATTGGCCAGCTGTGTAAGTTGTGCCGGTAACAGTGGCAGTTCTGGCCACGTAGTTGGAGTGTGAAGCCCCTGTGGTCTGCAGTATGGGGAGTGTCCTTGATGTGTCCTGCAGTATGGGGAGTGTATTTCTGTGTCCCAGGGTGGGATGTAGACTGCTGCAGTGCTTCAGATGAGGATGCAGTGGGGAGGGGGCAAGATACATACATACACAGACACAGAAAAACACCTATATCACTCCCACTCTTTTCACTGTCCCAACACCTGTAGTGAAGAAAATGAGGAGGTACGAGAGATAGAGTCTCTACCTGGCATAATGTGTATAAATGGCTCTACCTGGCATAATACGTATAAGGGGCTCTACCTGGAATAATGTATATAAGGGGATCTACCTGTTATAATATGTATAAGGGGCTCTACCTGATGTAATGTGTAAAGTGGCTCTACCTGGTGTAATGTCAACATTGGGCTCTACCTGGCATAATGTGTATAAGGGGCTACCTGGCATAATGTATACAAGGGGCTCTACCTGGTGTAATGTGTATAATGGGCTCTACTTGATGTAATGTGTATAAGGGACACTAACTGGACTATTGTGTATACGGGGCTCTACCTGCCATAATATGTATTAGAGGCTCTACCTGATGTAATGTGTATAAGGGGCTCTACCTGGTATAATGTGTTTAATGGGCTACCTGGAATAATGTGTACAAGGGGCTCAACCTGCCATAATGTGTATAAGGGGCTCTATCTGGCATTATGTGTATAAGGGGCTCTACCTGGGATAGTGTATTTAATGGGCTCTACTTGGCATAATGTGTGTAATGTGTTATACCAGGGCATAATGTGTATAAGGGGCTCTACCTGGCATAATGTGTATAAGGTGCTGTACCTGGCACAATGTGCATAAGGGGCTCTTCCTGACATAATGTGTATATAAAGCAAGCCTCAAGCCTCATGGTCACATACTAAGAAGCAAACACAGATAGATAGATAGATAGATAGATAGATAGATAGATAGATAGATAGATAGATAGATAGATAGATAGATAGATAGACAGATAGATAGTTTTATATATATATATATATATAAAAAAAAAGCTTTTTCTATACATATAACAGTTTGTATTTTAAGGGTCACAGAGCGCAATGATTGCTTTCATTTTCCTTTTTTTGTCATTACCTTGTTAAGACTCATTACTCTAAGCCAGGACGTGAGCTATGAGTAGATCTTGTTACTCAAGAAAGTCACTCATATGTTACAGTTATGTTTTGGGCACATATTTACTATTAACATTTTGTGGGAAATCACCCTCTGCCTTTTCTGGTCACCCACTTCCGTGTGGTATATTGTGAACTTGGTGTGGGGTCGAGGAGGGGGCACAAATTATATTTTTGCACCTGGGCCCACCACTCACAGGTTCCACCACTGATTCCTATGCAATTGTTAGTCCATATTGTCAGTTGTTTTGTCTCCTTCATGGTGGCCGACATTTTGTTGAGGACATTTCGTTACAGTTATACTCTGTCCAGGCCAAAGACAAAAAGTCTCAGCAGCCCCCCCAATCACGGGCACAGTATTACTAAATTTACAAAGAAGTAACAGGGTTCTATTCACAAAATTAAAAAGGAGTTTGATACATACACAAAGTGCAACAGATTGCATATTGGTCCAGTCAAATTAAAATAGAAGAAATTGCTTAGTGGGGCTATATGATCCAGTCACATATCGCAATGTTTGGACAAGAATAGTTATTTTAACTATAAAAAAGAAAATGTATGTAAGTTTTCCATGAACTGATTATAGCTTATGTAAGATTTGATAGTAATGCTCAGCTATTAACGTTGCACCTAGGTGCAAAAATTACACTTAATGACATCAATAATCAGCAACTGATGTACCTTAATCTGAAAAGTACAAGTTTAACACTGAAACAGTCTCTTATAGGGTGTTATGTTTTAGTGCAACTTTTGCACCCAAATGCAATTTTAGTAAATGAGCTGTAATGTATATTGGGGGTCATTCCGAGTTGATCGCTCGCTAGCAGTTTTTAGGAGACGTGCAAACGCATAGTCACCACCCACCGGGGAGTGTATTTTCGCTTTGCAGAATTGCGAACGCCTGTGCAGCAGAGTGCCTGCAAAAACATTTTGTGCAAAACAAGACCAGCCCTGGACTTACTCTTCGTGTGCATTGATTCTATCGTTGGAGGGACGGCTTTTGATGTCACACACCCGCCCAGCGTCCGCCCAGCCATGCCTGCTTTTTCCCCGGCACGCCTGCATTTTTCCAAACACTTCCTGAAAACGGTCAGTCGACACCCAGAAACGCCCCCTTCCTGTCAATCTTCTTGCATTGTGCCGTGCAACTTAAAGCTTCACTAGAACCTTAGCAAAACCACAAAGCTCTTTGTACCCGTATGTCGCGCGTGCGCATTGCAGTGCATACGCATGCACAGAAATTCCGATTTTTAGCCTGATCGCTGCGCTGTGAACAACGGCAGCTAGCGATCAACTCGGAATGACCCCCATTGGGTCATGACACCGATGCGATAAAGTCTGTATTCCCAACATAACAAATCTTAGATAAAACATATTGTTTGTTTGTTTGTTTGTTTTTTGTTTGTTTGTTTGTTTTGTTTTTTAATTATTCAGCAGACACTGACTAGTTAAATATAAGGCTAGTGATATTTTACCACGAGAGGAAACTGACAATTGAAATCTTAAAAATGAGCTATAAATAGATTGCTTTACAGAAATATAACAGCAGGTGCCAAAAGTCTTTTTATATTTATTATATTAACATTAATACAGCTCCAGCATACTCCGTAACGCTTTACTATTGGGAACACAATAATAAAACAAAACTGGGATTTCATTTATAGACAAAGAGATAAGAGGGCCCTGCTCTGCATGCTGACCTCCGTGTCTATGTTGTGGACCTGAATGCCTCTTCCATTCTGTCCCTTTTTGGGTTCTAACTTCTAATATATAAAACTATGGGAACAAGCTTGTTATTATTTCCAAAAGTAACTGACCTTGTTTCTAAATACAAAGCAACACAGAAAATAATATTTCAAATATCAAACACAACTACAGTATCATGACAAAATAGATCTGTCAAACTATGATTTCTCAGTGATGAAACAATATTGAGAGCATAGATTTTTAATGTATACATATTGGGGGTGATTCAGAGCTGATCGTAGATGTGCTAAATTTAGCACATCTATGATCAGATTCTCAGACATGTGGGGGGACGCCCAGTACAGGCACTGCCCCCCCCCCTCTCCCCCTATACCCCACACGGCGGCGATGCTTTTGCACCCACTGAGTAGCTCCCTGCCTGTGCAGCCTAGCTGCGGCTGGCAGTTGGCTACCCACCGCATTCCGAGTAGCAGCGGCTGCGTGTGACATCATGCAACCGCTACGACCCACCCCCGCAACGGTGAAGACACACACTACCAAAAGCATTCTAATGCCGTTGGCATGTCCCCTACTGCCCCGCAACCGCCACTTTTTGTCAATCAGGCAGAGGAGATCGCAGACCTGAGATACTTTCGCATCTCACTCCCCAAAGGGCTTCGGACTGCGATTGCTGTCGTTGCAGCGATCTGGTCTGAATTAGGCCCATTGTTTTGTTGTTCCCATCAGATAGTTATCTGTCCTTATACTCATCACAAAGGTGATAGTTTTAAATGAACTATGGTCAGAAATGGCGCACAGAGCAATGGAAATGCATACACACCTCAAAATGTGCACAATACTAGCTAATTTTTTTTGACAAATGTTGGATGTCAGATCAGATCCGATCATGAGATCTGACTGCTTTTGGAGCGATACTAGACCTTGGGTGCTGTGTATATGTATGTTTGGCTCGATTATTGCATGGTGTGTCTTTAGCTTAATAGTATGGGAAGAGATTTGCTCATAAGATCTTACAGTTTAAACAAGCAGATTGATCCAGATCTCTGGAACTTTATTTTAACTTTAAAGTAATTGTATCCTACTTCAAATCCTAAATCACCCAGATCATTTCAAATGCAGGAGATGTTGTACCAGGATAAGAGGCTGTAGGCAAATGTTCATCGTTTGATGTCTTTACCTTGGTCCCTCCAGCAATGAACGAGCAAGATACACATTTTCAAACAGTGAGAATCCCTTTGGTATTGAATTGATTAACAAAGTTGAGATGTAAGCAAATGTCTACACCTTGAATAACAATGTAGAAGGGTATGTATATCAGTGTTTTGGGCAAAATACAGTATCAACCAAAGAAATAATCTTCCTTCTGAGGCAGATTAAACTTGAATCCTACATATTTGTCCTTTCTTACTGGTACTTCCGTCGTACCAAAAAGCCCCTCTCCATGCCGTGCCAGGTCCATACTTACCTACTCTTCCAGAAAGGCCAGGAGGCCCCCCAAAATCGTGTGGCCCTTCCAGCTCACCAGAAGAGCAGGCAAGTCTCCTGATTTCTGAGGCATCCACTGGTCCAGGCAGCCGATTATGCAATTCTTGCTGAATCACGTCATCGTAGTCACACCCCCTGTACCACCTCCATTGTTTAGGTATGTCTCCACTCCCGGAGACAGCAGCCCAGAAGTCAGGAACTATGGCTAGGCCCCAAAATGTGCTTCTTATTCCCATAAATAAAAGATCTGGGAGTGCCAAAACTACACTGCTAGATTAAGGGCCCTACACATACAGTGATGTGCTTCCGAGGTGCCCTTTGGCCGATACAGCCGACGGGTGACCCTGCAGCGCACGGGAGGGGAGTGATGGAGGGAGTGAAGTTTCTTCCCTCCCCCCGTCACCTGGCTCCATAGCAGTGCATACTAATATGGACAATATTGTCCATATTGGCCTGCATGCAGAGCCGGCCTTAGGTATAGGCAAACTAGGCAAATGCCTAGGGCATTTTGTATGCTTAGGGGCACCAGCAGCTTCTGCTGATTAAAATGATATGTGGCATGCCTATATTCTGTGTGTGACTCCGGCTGTATCTGCATACAAAATGCTACATTGCAGTGTATTCCTGGATATCACTATAATGTAGCATTTCGCATGCAGATACAGTCGCAGTCGCACACAGAATATAGACATGCTGCATATCATTTTAATCAGCAGAAGCTGCTTGTGCGTCCTAGCCACATAGTAATGCAAATAATATGATGCATTTTCATAAACAAAAGTCGCCCGACGTTAGCAGAGCTGCCAGGTGACTCATGCCAGGCATCTCCTGCAGAACTAGCGGCGGTGCTAGGGGGCACCAGACAAAATCTTGCCTAGGGCATCATATTGGTTAGGGCCAGCTCTGCCTGCATGCATAAGCGACCCGGCACCAACGATGAACGAGCACGAGACCGTGCATCATTAATCGTTGGTGCCTACACACTGCACGATATGAACGAGTTCTCATTCATTAATGAACGAGAACGTTCATATCGTTTAGTGGTAATGGCAAGTGTGTAGGGCCCTTTACACTGATCAATGTAATGTGTGACATTTGTAGATCTGTGTGCGCCTGAGCCTGAATCAGTGTGAAAAGGTCTCTGATGTGAGTGACCATGGTTTTTCCTCATGCCAAGTTCTGTTTCATCTGTGACTTATACTAGCCATACATCAGGACGATATCGTTCCAACCAGCCAACTAGTTGGCTGGTTATAACGATAGTTGGGCAGTGTGTGGGGCCAAACAATAATCAGCCGTTTGCTCCCACACTCCGAAAAATGCCCAGAAACGGTTGGTCCAACTAGTTGGGAACATCAAACTTGTTTGATTTTCCCAACTAGTCGTTCAGGTGTAGGGGGTATTTTCCATCCAACTGAATGATAAGTTGGCGGACACTGGCCAACAGTGTCCACCTACATCTGTCACACTACCTGCATGGTCAGCCCAGGATCCCCGGCAGCAGCGGTAGTGGAGCGGGAGCCGGGATGAGGTTCAGAGGCAGCTGTGGCAGTACTTCACCGCTGCCTGGCTGCCCCTGTGACATCGGGACCCGACAGCAGAGGTGGTGGAGCAGGAGGAAAACCAGGGGCAGCAGCGGCAGTCTATAACTGCTGCTTGGATACCCCTGTCACCCTGGCAGCAGTGGAAGTGGTGCGGGAGCTGGGAGGAGGTTCTGCTGGGCAGCCCCTGTCACTTCTGGATTCGTGTCGGTGGTAGTGCGGGAGCTGGGAGGGGGACCAGGGGCAGAGCAGTGGTGTCGGAGGGAGACATACCGGGTAGCTGCTGACTGTGTTGTTTACTGGCAGTACAGCTCCGTGCACCTCTGACCCGTGATGCTTTTGCTGGGAGGGGCGGATGTGGGCACACTGTTGCAGTCTCACCTACAAGACAGGATTTACCATGGAAGCAACTCAGACACTGCAGCCAGGAAGCGGTCTCCCAGGTGGCACAGGTGCAGAGAGAGGTCCCGTACATTGCAGCAGGCCACTGCAGCCTCCTCTCCCTGCAGTACATCTCATGTGACAAAGGAGCGGCTCCAGCATGGCAGGCCAGGTGTGATGCGGGAGACAGCTGCCAGCTGCTCTCTCACCTGGAGCAATGATAGCAGCACGGACACTGCCAGTGTCTGAGCTCTTCTCAGGTACAGCCAGTGTACATCCAGTGTTATCCTGCCCACACCACCCAGCAGGCTCAATGTATCTGTTATACAGAGACACATAGGAGGAGACAGGCAGGGGAGACAGAGACAGGAGAAAAGAGGGGTAAAGAGATGTAGGGAAAAAGAGGTGAGAGGAAGAGAGGGGGCAGGGACTTGGAATGACAGAAAGATAGGGGAGTGTGGAAGAGAGCTAGATGGGATAAAATAGAGAGCGACTGAAGAAGAGAGGAGGAGAGAGACAGGATAAGAGGGGAAAAGAGAGGAAGAAATGGGACAAAAGATGGTGAGAGACAGACGGAATATGAGATGGAGAGAGAAAGATGATATGAGACATGAAAAAAGAGAGATGGTATAAGAGATAGCACGAGAGAGGCAGCATAAGGGAGGGGGACAGAGAGACTGGATGAGAGATTGGGAGAGAGAGATACAGGATAAAAGATAATGAGAAAGAGAGACGGGTTGAGGGATGTGTATACTGGATGATCCTCCGGCTACAAGGTACCCGCTGCAAGCTCCAGTTGCATGTACCTCCTCACCACAATCCATCCTGCTCCAGGCTGCCAGGGAAAGGGACCTCTTCACCACGCCCCATGACTGGTGTCCCCCTGGCAGCAGCAGGGCGAACACACTGGCAGATGCTATGGTAGCAAGATTGCAGAGGAGAGGTGTGCAGACTGCATGAGTTTATGGCAGGTGATCATCCAATCTTCCCTTCCTTGGTCCTCAGGGAGTCCCAGCTACAAGCCCTGCTCTGGAAGGGGCTCCTCTCTACTGACAGAAAAGGGAGGGTATCCAATTATCTGCAGTAATTTACCGCAGATAATGGATTCACCGGGGGCTACCCAATTTGCCCCGATGCTATCACATATTCCCAGTGCCAGCACTTATCAGGGATTATGCTTTGCGTGCCTCAGGCATAATCCGCGATAAAAATGCCAGTTTTATCCACATTAAGTGCTGTGAAAATACATAGGCTTTGCACGAAAAATTTATTTTTGTGTGTGAGATAATTGGATAGGGGTGATAAGAAAATTGTGAAAACATCCGTTTTTTGTAGCAGCAGCACTATTGCAGGTAATTGGATACTCCTCAAAAGGTGCTGGGAGTTATTGTTATTTCCTGAGATTTAGAATTATAATTTGATAATGTAAAGAAAAAGAAAAAAAGTGAGATCTACGATTAAAATTAATTTCTAATACAGAGACTGACATAATTTAGATATTTGATGTATCATGTTTATGCTGAAACAGTAGCAATACCTTGCCACCTGTATTATCCTATTTGGATACATCATTTGATACATTTTTGTTTCTACACAAAGTGAAACAGTATTTATTTACAGTGTTCTTTTGGGGAAACAATCCAAACATATACAGATCTACACAGGGGCGCATCTAGGGCCTAATTCAGACCTGATTGCAGTTGTGCAAAATCACACAGCGGCTGATTATTGAAAGACTGCGCATGCGTACGGATCGTAATGCGCATGTGCGAGGCCAAACTGCAAGAGAGTTCAGCATCTTTTTTGATCGCTAGGCGTACGCAAGTTGACTGACAGTAAGCGGACGTTTGGGGGGGGGGGGGGGTAACTGTCCATTTTCTGGGAGTGTCAGGAAAAACTTAGGCATTCCCAAGCGTTTACAGAGTTGGTGTGTGGCGTCAGCTCCTGCCCCGATCAGCCAGTTTCTATCGCAGTGTAGGAGTAAGTCCTGGGCTAAGCTCAGACTGCACAGACTGGAAAAAACATTGGATGATGAGTGAGTTGCAAATGAATTTGCAGATGTCCGCTGTCTGTCAAAGTTTGTGCACGGCGTACACATGCAATCGCACACTTGCACGGGGCGGGTTTTCACTCTCTATGGGTGCAGAGAAGTGATCAGGTCAGAATTAGGCCCCTAGAGAGGAGGAGGCCCAAGTGCATATAAATACCAGTTTTAGTGAAATTATATACAGGTTGAGTCTCCCTTATCCAAAATGCTTGGGACCAGAGGTATTTTGGATATGGGATTTTTCCGTATTTTGCAATAATTGTACACCATAATGAGATATCATGGCGATGGGACCTAAGTCTGAGCACAGAATACATTTATGTTACATATACACCTTAAACACACAGCCTGAAGTCAATTTTAGCCAATATTTTTTTATGAATTTGTGCATTAAACAAAGTGTGTGTACATTCACACAATTCATTTATGTTTCATATACACCTTATACACACAGCCTGAAGGTAATTTAATACATTATTTTTTATAACTTTGTGTATTAAACAAAGTTTGTGTACATTGAGCCATCAAAAAACAAAGGTTTCACTATCTCACGCTCACTCAAAAAAGTCCGTATTTCGGAATATTCCGTATTTCGGAATATTTGGATATGGGATACTCAACCTGTATATGTATACAGGTTGAGTATCCCATATCCAAATATTCCGAAATACGGAAAAATCCCATATCCAAAATACCTCTGGTCCCAAGCATTTTGGATAAGGGAGACTCAACCTGTATATATAAAAAATAGAAGTAATCAGCACCTAATAATGCCCAGAAAATGACGGTGGGGACATAGAATGAAATTTAGTGAAACAAATGGGACAAGCACTTATCTCAGATAGGAATCTTTGGTCCTCAGACCAATATCATCACAGTGGTATGCAAAAGAGAAAAAGAAACAACCAATAGTGTGTACCGTTTAAACCTATATGTACTTATAGCATTTTTCTACTTAGTGAGTGTTAATTGGAAATGCTCCCAGAATATCACACTCCACAATAGCGTAGTAGAAAGATAATTTTTCGAATTTAATTAAGTACATAAAATATATCCATGGTTTAAAACGAGCAGGTATCGCACGTACAATAAACAAATGATACAGAAGCTTATCTGTCCATAAAAATAGGGTCCAGGATATCTCCCTTCACATTTACTTTAGTACATAAATTAAACCACGGTTTAAAACGAGCAGGTATCACACGTACAAGAAACAATTGATAAAAAAAGCTTATCTGTCCATCAAAAGAGGGTCCAGGGTAACACCCGACGCGTTTTGTCCCAATGCAAAGGACTTCATCAAGGGGATGCATGGAATGCATGTGAAAATATTTTAAATTATAAGAAAATATTTTAATATTTTACTACAGATTATATTTGATCCACATGAGCGCACACTTATACATTTTGACGATATATGTATATATATATATATATATATATATATATATATATATATATATATCTCCTATATATTAGCCCAAGTCTGTGACTCTGTGCCTGGTCGTAACGCTGGATGGGGTCACAGCGGTGGGCGGAGTCACCTGCCTCTGACCAGTGCCCAGGTGGACAGGCACACAATCCAGCATCAGAGGCAACCATCACTGGACGGACGCCCCACCATGCACGGTACCACACACCCCTCCCGCACCGAACCCTCCTTGCCTAACAGCCTGACAACTTGCTCCCACTGACACCCGCACCACCACAGCCTGCTACCGCAACACCCCGTCCACACCTTCCACCTACAGCCGCACACATCATCCGCTGGACGGGAGACGGCCGCACCCCCCACCGCCACACGCTGCCTCCTCAACCCCCCTCCACACCTCCCACCTCCTGCCGCACTGAACACCCGCAGGCCAGGAGCTGCCCACACCCCACACGCTGCCTCCGCTACCCCCTCCACAGCTTCCCCCTCCGGCCGCACAGAAGATCCGCTACCCGGGAGCCGCCCGCACCCCACACGCTGCCTCCGCTACCCCCTCCACAGCTTCCCCCTCCAGCCGCACAGAAGATCTGCTACCCGGGAGCCACCCGCACCGTCACACGGTGCCTCCGCTAACCCCCTCCACAGCTTCCCCCTCCGGCCACACAGAAGAACCGCGGCCCAGGAGCCGCCCGCACCACCACACGCTGCCTCCACTACCCCCCTCCACAGCTTCCCCCTCCTGCCGCACACAAGACCCGCTACCTGGGAGCCACCCGCACCGTCACACGGTGCCTCCCCTACCCCCCTCTACACCTTCCCCCTCCTCCGGCACACAAGACCCGCTACCTGGGAGCCGCCCACACCCCACACGCTGCCTCCGCTACCCCCTCCGCAGCTTCCTCCTCCTGCCGCATCCCGCACAGAAGAACCGCTCGCACCCCACACGCTGCTTCCGCTACCCCCTCCACAGCTTCCCCCTCCGGCCGCACAGAAGAACCGCAGTCCGGGAGCCTGCCGCACCACCACACGCTGCCTCCGCTACCCCTTCCACAGCTTCCCCATCCTGCTGCATCCCGCACAGAATACCCGTGGCCCGGGAGCCTGCCGCACCGCCACACGCTGCCTCCGCTACCCCCTCCACAGCTTCCCCCTCCTGCCGCATCCCGCACAGAATACCCGCGGCCCGGGAGCCTGCCGCACCGCCACACGCTGCCTCCCCTACCCCCCTCCACAGCTCCCACCTCAAGCAGCTCACATAAAGCGCAGAACGGGAGATGCAAGACAACCGCACCCCACACCACCACAGCCTGCCGCAGCAACCCCCACCTCCACCACCTTTCACCCTCCCAGCCCCACACACCCACTGTACAGCACCCACCCGCACCCCACACCAGCACAGCCAGCCTCCGCAACCCACCCTCCACCACCTTCCACCCCACACAACACCCACTGTACAGCACCCACCCGCACCCCTACACCACCACAGCCTGCCTCCGCAACCCCCCCTCCACCACCTTCCACCCCCCAGCCCCACACAACACCCACTGTACAGCACCCACCCGCACCCCACACCACCACAGCCTGCCTCCGCAACCCCCCCTCCACCACCTTCCAGCACCACACAACACCCACTGTACAGCACCCACACGCACCCCACACCACCACAGCCTGCCTCTGCAACCCCCCCTCCACCACCTCTTACCCCCCCAGCCCCACACAACACCCACTGTACAGCACCCACCCGCACCCCACACCACCACAGCCTGCCTCCGCAACCCCCCTCCACCACCTTCCAGCCCCACACAACACCCACTGTACAGCACCCACACGCACCCCACACCACCACAACCTGCCTCTGCAACCCCCCCTCCACCACCTTCCACCCCCCCAGCCCCACACAACACCCACTGTACAGCACCCACACGCACCCCACACCACCACAACCTGCCTCTGCAACCCCCCCTCCACCACCTTCCACCCCCCCAGCCCCACACAACACCCACTGTACAGCACCCACCCGCACCCCCACACCCTGCAAACACAACCCCCCCCTCCCCTGCACCGACATGTACATGCTGGCCGGGACCCACAGCCACATGCTGCTCTACACTGGAGCAACACATTACTGGACATGCCACCCACCTTATCCACCTGCCTATTTACCAGCCTCCACTGTCTCAACATGCCCCCCAACATACCCACCTGCCTATTTACCAGCCTCTGCTGTCTCAACATGCCCGCCAACATACCCACCTGCCTATTTACCAGCCTCCGCTGTCTCAACATGCCCGCCAACATACCCACCTGCCAATTTAAAATCCTCTGCTGTCTCAACATGCCGGACACCATACCCACCTGGCCATTTACCAGCCTCCCCTGTCTCACCATGCCAGACACCATACCCACCTGGCCATTTACCAGCCTCCCCTGTCTCACCATGCCGGACACCATACCCACCTGGCCATTTACCAGCCTCCCCTGTCTCACCATGCCGCACACCATACCCACCTGGCCATTTACCAGCCTCCCCTGTCTCGAAATGCCGGACACCATACCCACCTGCCCATTTACCAGCCTCCCCTGTCTCACCATGCCGCACACCATACCCACCTGGCCATTTACCAGCCTCCCCTGTCTCAACATGCCGGACACCATACCCACCTGGCCATTTACCAGCCTCCCCTGTCTCAACATGCCGCACACCATACCCACCTGGCCATTTAACAGCCTCCCCTGTCTCAACATGCCGGACACCATACCCACCTGGCCATTTACCAGCCTCCCCTGTCTCACCATGCCGCACACCATGCCCAACTGGCCATTTAACAGCCTCCCCTGTCTCAACATGCCGGACACCATACCCACCTTGCCATTTACCAGCCTCCCCGTCTCAACATGCCGCACACCATACCCACCTGCCTATTCCTGCGCCCATCACACTCTGACCATCTCTACCAGCCTCCTCTGTCTGTTGCCCCCAAACACCTCTAATGCATGTGGCTTACCCTACCGCCACCCCCCTTCCACCCCCCCAACAATGGATCAAAAACATCACACCATATGTACACCCACCTCACGTCAACACTCACTATCATCAAATACACACTCCTACCACCTCAACCTTACACACACACACACACACACACTCACCCTCCACAATCTTCCCCCTTCTCACCCCCCCATCCTCACACAAAACACCTTACCCATCGTGACTACAACACCACCCACTAACCAGCACTCCTGCACCCATCACCCTCAGACCATCTCTACCAGCCTCCACTGTCTGCTGCCTCTAAAACCCTCTAATGAATGTAGTTTATCCCCCTCACCCCCCCAGCTGACCACAAACACCACACAATATGCACACCCTCCTCAGCCAAACACTCACTATCAGCAAATACTGCTATCACTTCTAACGTACACACAAACACACACACACACTCACCCTCCACACTCTTCCCCCTTCCCCCTTATGGTGCCCCCCCTCACACAAACCACCTTACCCATCTTGACTACGCCACCAGCCAAGACCCACCACTCCTGCACCCATCACCCTCAGACCATCTCTAGCCGCCTCCAATGTCTGCTGCCCCCAAATCCCTCATGCATGTGCCTTAACCTACACCCCCCACTACGGACCACACACATCAAACTGTTCACCCACTCACAACACCCTACACACCATTCACCATCACATTCCCTTTTGCCATGCAAAATTTTACCAACACCAAAAGCCACATTCCACCACAATACATTATACAACCACTATTCTACACCTTCACCTTTATGTAGGGGTTACAGGGGCGAAGCCCCTTACGACGGTTTGAAGAGCGCCTGCAGGGCGCGATGAATCACCTAATATATATATATATATATATATATATTCTTTTTTATTATTAATATTATTATTATCATTATTATTATTATTATTATTATTATTACTTTTTAGTAGTTCAAAACATGCAGAAGTAGGCAGGCACTGTCCGCCTACTCCTGTGACATCACAAGTTGGATGGTGTGCTGAAAAAGTTGGCTGGTCTGATGAAAAGTTGGTTAGATGTGTGGAGCACTGTTTTAGTTGGACAGACAAGTTGGATGGTTGGAGGTTTGGAGAGTTGGAGGAAAGTTGGTCTGAAGTTGGTCTGATGTATGGCTAGCATTAGTACCTGTGTAAAACCAATTCCTTTGCTATTAAAGTTGCTGGCCGGCATCTCTGGTACACTGTCAGTGAATTTTTGCTGCATCTGCAATGGAACTAAGACACAAAGGTGGTCATTCCGAGTTGTTCGCTCGCAAGCTGCTTTTAGCAGCTTTGCACACGCTAAGCCGCCGCCTACTGGGAGTGAATCTTAGCTTATCAAAATTGCGAACGAAAGATTAGCAGAATTGCGAACAGACACTTCTTAGCAGTTTCTGAGTAGCTCGAAACTTACTCTGCCATTGCGATCAGTTCAGTGCTTGTCGTTCCTGGTTTGACGTCACAAACACACCCAGCGTTCGCCCAGACACTCCTCCGTTTCTCCAGCCACTCCCGCGTTTTTCCCAGAAACGGTAGCGTTTTTTCACACACTCCCATAAAACGGCCAGTTTCCGCCCAGAAACACCCACTTCCTGTCAATCACATTACGATCACCAGAACGAAGAAAAAACCTCGTAATGCCGTGAGTAAAAAAACCTAACTGCATAGTAAATTTACTTGGCGCAGTCGCACTGCGGACATTGCGCATGCGCATTAGCGACTAATCGCTCCGTTGCGAGAAAAAAATAACGAGCGAACAACTCGGAATGACCCCCAAAATGTAAAGAAAAATATGGTACGCTTCTCCGCCTCGGAGCATTTCAATCACAATGCGTCCTGTGCCTTATGGCATGCAGACAACCAGTAAGTGAGGACACATCTGTATTGCTGTTAAAATTTACATTTGTATGGTCTATAGCAGATAAAGATCAAATTATTTATAGTTAGCTTTACGTAGTATCCATATAATCATATTATTCAGCATATATGGAACTACAACATACAAGTACAGTATATAAGTGTACATACAAAAGAAATGAACCAATTATCCTGGATACAACTGGGAGTATCAAGAATAATCCATCTAGATATCAAGCACTCGAGGGGTTATTCAGATGTGTTTGGAGTTGGTAGAGTGATAGGCTTAGCGCTCCCTGGTAATACAGCTGGAGATGTCTATTATAAGCAGAGTCTCCTGCTGCAGTAGTGATCCGACGCAGCATCAGATCTCTCACTCATCATAGGGCGGCTTACAGCACCTATGGTGCTGCGCAAGCCGCCTGTTGCAGAAACCAGGAAATATACATCCTATGACGGAGTTCCCTGCCCTCTTCTCTACCCCTAAACATTGGTGACATTCCTCCATTTTCACAAATGGAGGCTGTCACTGCCCACTCCCCACGCCCTGAATGGCAGCAGACTGTAAATCACTGACATTGCAGGACCTGTTCACACACGCGGTACTTTGTGCATGATGGGGGTAATTCCAAGTTGATCGCAGCAGGAAATTTTTTAGCAGTTGGGCAAAACCATGTGCACTGCAGGGGGGGGGGGGGGGGGGGGGCAGATATAACATTTGCAAAGAGAGTTAGATTTGGGTGGGTTATTTTGTTTCTGTGCAGGGTAAATACTGGCTGCTTTATTTTTACACTGCAATTTAGATTGCAGATTGAACTCACCACACCCAAATCTATCTCTCTCTGCACATGTTATATCTGCCTCCCCTGCAGTGCACATGGTTTTGCCCAACTGCTAATAAAGTTCCTGCTGCGATCAACTCAGAATTACCCCCGATATCACAGGTGCAACCGCACCTGAATGACTCCCTCTGAGCAAAGGGGGTAATTCCAAGTTGATCGCAGCAGGAATTCTGTTAGCAATTGGGCAAAACCATGTGCACTGCAGGGGAGGCAGATGGCAGATGTAACATGTGCAGAGAGAGATAGATTTGGGTGGCGTGTGTTCAATCTGCAATCTAATTTGCAGTGTAAAAATAAAGCAGCCAGTATTTACCCTGCACAGAAACAAAATAACCCACCCAAATCTAACTCTCTCTGCACATGTTATATCTGCCACACCTGCAGTGCACATGGTTTTGCCCAACTGCTAAAAAATGTCCTGCTGCGATCAACTTGGAATTACCCCCAAGTTTTGATTAAAACAGTATTGTTAGCAAAGATAAGCAAGTATCAGTGCTGTGTGTTAGTTTTGTAAATTGTGAGATTAATTGTGATTACACTTAATTTACCAGTACAGGATTTGGATTGTGGAAGAAAACTAGAGCACTAATGGAAAACCCACACAAACAAACTCCACACAGTTAGAGCCATGGTGGGAATCAAACCCATGGCCTCAGTGCTGTGAGGCCGTAATGCTAACCATCACACAAACCATGCAAATATATTTGTATAGAGAAAGGCATCTCTTGTTCATGTTAATTACTCAAAGTATGTCATTCCATATACTAAACTATGACCACATTTCCATTTAAATGTAATCAGGCAAAATACAATTGCATAGTTTAATACAAAATGTAAAATAACTTCCTCATTTATTCCTATTGGTCCAGATATATCACATGCAAGAAGCTGCTGTGGTTCCTCTAATTCTGGTATGTGTACATCTCCAATGGTGGGGCGCCTGTGTATGCACAGGATCCGTTCTGTGCATGTGCAGAAAGAGTCCTGCATTGTCGCACACAATGCCGCAGCCTGTCTCCATTTGAGGGCAGGAATCCAAAGACACAGGAGCTGTACTGTGTCCATCTCTGAATGAGGCCCATAATTCCTACAGTGAACACGTTTGGGCACTGTTTTATTAGTGATGTGCTCAGATTCTCAAGTGTTTCTTGAATTCTTTTAAAAGTGACAAAAACATCTACAATCATGTAATTTGGGCCTGTCATGTTTGTATGCAATGGCTAATTATCATGCAACAGAGCGATTATCATCAGACTGCGCATGTGCTGTGTTCGCAATGCGTATGCGCAAAGGTGCCACTGCGCTCCTGCTCGCAATGAGGATTTTATTGCAAAATTGTAGACAGGATGTGACCATTTGGAGGTGTTAATGGGGAGTGGTTTAGAAAACACAGGAGTGTCATGGGTATTTTCAGGGCGCGTATCCACTGACAGCTGCGAGTTCATGCATGCAAAAACATGGTGTCAGTCTGAGTCACTAATGCTCTGTTCAGTCTGCGTAGCAATAGACCAACCCTTAGCTCCGATGTTCCTCATTTTTGCATGTAGTCTGCGAATGTGTGCGCAAATGGCACGCCCCAAAAATGACGCCACACGTATTTTAGTGGGATTGGTTTTATAATTTATTTTACATTTGATTTTGCCTTTAGTAACTCTCCAAATGTAAACTCAAATGCAAAAAAAAAGCAAAATCACTGAAAAAGCCCAAAATTGAACATTGGTAAGTATACCCCTAGGGATCAGGATCACAAGGTCATGCTATAGATACAGAAAATGTATAGCTGTTTAGGGTAGGTGAACACCAATATCAAAACCACAATGCAATTTTGGCTGCAGATTTATACCACCATATCTAACAAAATTACTGGCATAATATGTTCAACACGGGATGCAGTTAATGTGACTGGCGTTTGGGAGACCGCCAGTCACTAAACCGACGCCAGAATCCCACCAGGCATGCCGACTGTCAGGGACTATTCCCACTCTAGAGTGGGAATAGAACCTGTGGCGAGCCCCCCCTTGTCGGCAACCTAAACTTCGTGATCCCGGCATCGGTATGGTGACCGGCGGTATCCCAACTGCTGGTCACCCATACCAAAACTGGTCAACATATGTGCAGTACAGAATTACATTATAAGTACAGAATTACATGTAACTTCTCCTGCGCTTCTGACAAATAGACCACCAGGCCAACATGCCGCTGGTGGCGTGGGCAGTGGCGGAGGGAAACAAACAAGTGAATAGCAAAATAATAAACATACTTTCTCTGACGTCCTAAGTGGATGCTGGGGACTCCGTAAGGACCATGGGGAATAGCGGCTCCGCAGGAGACAGGGCACAAAAGTAAAAGCTTTAGGATCAGGTGGTGTGCACTGGCTCCTCCCCCTATGACCCTCCTCCAAGCCTCAGTTAGGTTTTTGTGCCCGGCCGAGAAGGGTGCAATCTAGGTGGCTCTCCTAAAGAGCTGCTTAGAGTAAAAGTTTTGTTAGGTTTTTTATTTTCAGTGAGTCCTGCTGGCAACAGGCTCACTGCAACGAGGGACTTAGGGGAGAAGAAGTGAACTCACCTGCGTGCAGGATGGATTGGCTTCTTAGGCTACTGGACACTAGCTCCAGAGGGACGATCACAGGTACAGCCTGGATGGGTCACCGGAGCCGCGCCGCCGACCCCCTTGCAGATGCTGAAGAGAGAAGAGGTCCAGAAATCGTCGGCTGAAGACTTCCCAGTCTTCTTAAGGTAGCGCACAGCACGGCAGCTGTGCGCCATTGCTCTCAGCACACTTCACACCAACGGTCACTGAGGGTGCAGGGCGCTGGGGGGGGCGCCCTGGGCAGCAATGAAAGTACCTATGCTGGCTAAAAATACATCACATATAGCCTCTGGGGCTATATGGATGTATTTAACCCCTGCCAGGTTGTCAGAAAAACGGGAGAAGAAGCCCGCCGAAAAGGGGGCGGGGCCTATTCTCCTCAGCACACAGCGCCATTTTCCTACACAGCTCCGCTGCTAGGAAGGCTCCCAGGCTCTCCCCTGCACTGCACTACAGAAACAGGGTTAAAACAGAGAGGGGGGGCATTTTGTGTGGCGATATTATAATATATTAAGATGCTATAAGGGAAAACACTTATACAAGGTTGTCCCTGTATAATTATAGCGTTTTGGTGTGTGCTGGCAAACTCTCCCTCTGTCTCCCCAAAGGGCTAGTGGGGTCCTGTCCTCTATCAGAGCATTCCCTGTGTGTGTGCTGTGTGTCGGTACGTGTGTGTCGACATGTATGAGGACGATGTTGGTGAGGAGGCGGAGCAATTGCCTGTAATGGTGATGTCACTCTCTAGGGAGTCGACACCGGAATGGATGGCTTATTTAGGGAATTACGTGATAATGTGAACACGCTGCAAGGTTGGTTGACGACATGAGACGGCCGGCAAACCAATTAGTACCTGTCCAGGCGTCTCAAACACCGTCAGGTGCTTTAAAACGCCCATTACCTCAGTCGGTCGACACAGACACGGACACTGACTCCAGTGTCGACGGTGAAGAAACAAACGTATTTTCCATTAGGGCCACACGTTACATGTTAAGGGCAATGAAGGAGGTGTTACATATTTCTGATACTACAAGTACCACAAAAAAGGGTATTATGTGGGGTGGGAAAAAACTACCTGTAGTTTTTCCTGAATCAGATAAATTAAATGAAGTGTGTGATGATGCGTGGGTTTCCCCCGATAGAAAATTATTGGCGTTATACCCTTTCCCGCCAGAAGTTAGGGCGCGTTGGGAAACACCCCCTAGGGTGGATAAGGCGCTCACACGCTTATCAAAACAAGTGGCGTTACCGTCTCCAGATACGGCCGCCCTCAAGGAGCCAGCTGATAGGAGGCTGGAAAATATCCTAAAAAGTATATACACACATACTGGTGTTATACTGCGACCAGCGATCGCCTCAGCCTGGATGTGCAGCGCTGGGGTGGCTTGGTCGGATTCCCTGACTGAAAATATTGATACCCTTGACAGGGACAGTATTTTATTGACTATAGAGCATTTAAAAGATGCATTTCTATATATGCGAGATGCACAGAGGGATATTTGCACTCTGGCATCAAGAGTAAGTGCGATGTCCATGTCTGCCAGAAGATGTTTATGGACACGACAGTGGTCAGGTGATGCAGATTCCAAACGGCACATGGAAGTATTGCCGTATAAAGGGGAGGAGTTATTTGGGGTCGGTCCATCGGACCTGGTGGCCACGGCAACAGCTGGAAAATCCACCTTTTTTACCCCAAGTCACATCTCAGCAGAAAAAGACACCGTCTTTTCAGCCTCAGTCCTTTCGTCCCCATAAGGGCAAGCGGGCAAAAGGCCAGTCATATCTGCCCAGGGGTAGAGGAAAGGGAAGAAGACTGCAGCAGGCAGCTCCTTCCCAGGAACAGAAGCCCTCCACCGCTTCTGCCAAGTCCTCAGCATGACGCTGGGGCCGTACAAGCGGACTCAGGTGCGGTGGGGGGTCGTCTCAAGAGTTTCAGCGCGCAGTGGGCTCACTCGCAAGTGGACCCCTGGATCCTACAAGTAGTATCCCAGGGGTACAGATTGGAAGTTCGAGACGTCTCCCCCTCGCAGGTTCCTGAAGTCTGCTTTACCAACGTCTCCCTCCGACAGGGAGGCAGTATTGGAAACAATTCACAAGCTGTATTCCCAGCAGGTGATAATCAAAGTACCCCTCCTACAACAAGGAAAGGGGTATTATTCCACACTATTTGTGGTACTGAAGCCAGACGGCTCGGTGAGACCTATTCTAAATCTGAAATCTTTGAACACTTACATACAAAGGTTCAAATCAAGATGGAGTCACTCAGAGCAGTGATAGCGAACCAGGAAGAAGGGGACTATATGGTGTCCCTGGACATCAAGGATGCTTACCTCCATGTCCCAATTTGTCCTTCTCACCAAGGGTACCTCAGGTTCGTGGTACAGAACTGTCACTATCAGTTTCAGACGCTGCCGTTTGGATTGTCCACGGCACCCCGGGTCTTTACCAAGGTAATGGCCAAAATGATGATTCTTCTTCAAAGAAAAGGCGTCTTAATTATCCCTTACTTGGACGATCTCCTGATAAGGGCAAGGTCCAGAGAACAGTTGGAGGTCGGAGTAGCACTATCTCAAGTAGTTCTACGACAGCACGGGTGGATTCTAAATATTCCAAAATCGCAGCTGATTCCGACGACACGTCTGCTGTTCCTAGGGATGATTCTGGACACAGTCCAGAAAAAGGTGTTTCTCCCGGAGGAGAAAGCCAGGGAGATATCCGAGCTAGTTAGGAACCTCCTAGAACCAGGCCAAGTGTCAGTGCATCAATGCACAAGAGTCCTGGGAAAAATGGTTGCTTCTTACGAAGCGATTCCATTCGGCAGATTTCACGCAAGAATTTTTCAGTGGGATCTGCTGGACGAATGGTCCGGATCGCATCTTCAGATGCATCAGCGGATAATCCTGTCTCCAAGGACAAGGGTGTCTCTTCTGTGGTGGCTGCAGAGTGCTCATCTACTAGAGGGCAGCAGATTCGGCATTCAGGACTGGGTCCTGGTGACCACGGATGCCAGCCTGAGAGGCTGGGGAGCAGTCACACAGGGAAGAAATTTCCAAGGAGTGTGGTCAAGTCTGGAGACTACTCTCCACATAAATATACTGGAGCTAAGGGCAATTTACAATGCTCTGAGCCTAGGAAGACCTCTGCTTCAAAGTCAACCGGTGCTGATCCAGTCGGACAACATCACGGCAGTCGCCCACGTAAACAGACAGGGCGGCACAAGAAGCAGGAGGGCAATGGCAGCAAGGATTCTTCGCTGGGCGAAAAATCATGTGATAACACTGTCAGCGGTGTTCATTCCGGGAGTGGACAACTGGGAAGCAGACTTGTTCAGCAGGCACGACCTCCACCCGGGAGAGTGGGGACTTCATCTGGAAGTCTTCCACATGATTGTGAACCGTTGGGAAAGACCAAAGGTGGACATGATGGCGTCCCGTCTGAACAAAAAACTGGACAGGTATTGCGCCAGGTCAAGAGACCCTCAGGCAATAGCAGGGACGCTCTGGTAACACCGTGGGTGTACCAGTCGGTGTATGTGTTCCCTCCTCTGCCTCTCATACCCAAGGTACTGAGAATTATAAGATGGAGAGGAGTAAGAACTATACTCGTGGCTCCGGATTGGCCAAGAAGGACTTGGTACCCGGAACTTCAAGAGATACTAAGAAGGGACTTGCTTCAGCAAGGATCATGTCTGTTCCAAGTCTTACCGCGGCTGCGTTTGACGGCATGGCGGTTGAACGCCGGATCCTAAGGGAAAAAGGCATTCCGGAAGAGGTCATCCCTACCCTGGTCAGAGCCAGGAAGGAGGTGACCGCACAACATTATCACCACATTTGGCGAAAATATGTTGCATGGTGTGAGGCCAGGAAGGCCCCACGGAGGAATTTCAACTCGGTCGATTCCTGCATTTCCTGAAAACAGGAGTGTCTATGGGCCTCAAATTGGGGTCCATTAAGGTTCAAATTTCGGCCCTGTCGATTTTCTTCCAGAAAGAATTGGCTTCAGTTCCTGAAGTCCAGAAGTTTGTCAGGGGAGTACTGCATATACAACCCCCTTTTGTGCCTCCAGTGGCACTGTGGGATCTCAACGTAGTTCTGGGATTCCTCAAATCACATTGGTTTAAACCGCTCAAATCTGTGGATTTGAAATATCTCACATGGAAAGTGACCATGCTGTTGGCCCTGGCCTCGGCCAGGCGAGTGTCAGAATTGGCGGCTTTGTCTCACAAAAGCCCATATCTGATTGTCCATTCGGACAGGGCAGAGCTGCGGACTCGTCCCCAGTTTCTCCCTAAGGTGGTGTCAGCGTTTCACCTGAACCAGCTTATTGTGGTACCTGCGGCTACTAGGGACTTGGAGGACTCCAAGTTGCTAGATGTTGTCAGGGCCCTGAAAATATATGTTTCCAGGACGGCTGGAGTCAGGAAAACTGACTTGCTGTTATCCTGTATGCACCCAACAAACTGGGTGCTCTTGCTTCTAAGCAGACGATTGTTAGTTGGATGTGTAATACAATTCAGCTTGCACATTCTGTGGCAGGCCTGCCACAGCCAAAATATGTAAATGCCCATTCCACAAGGAAGGTGGGCTCATCTTGGGCGGCTGCCCGAGGGGTCTCGGCTTTACAACTTTGCCGAGCTGCTACTTGGTCAGGGGCAAACACGTTTGCAAAATTCTACAAATTTGATACCCTGGCTGAGGAGGACCTGGAGTTCTCTCATTCGGTGCTGCAGAGTCATCCGCACTCTCCCGCCCGTTTGGGAGCTTTGGTATAATCCCCATGGTCCTTACGGAGTCCCCAGCATCCACTTAGGACGTCAGAGAAAATAAGAATTTACTTACCGATAATTCTATTTCTCGTAGTCCGTAGTGGATGCTGGGCGCCCATCCCAAGTGCGGATTGTCTGCAATACTTGTACATAGTTATTGTTAACTAAAACGGGTTATTATTGTTGTGAGCCATCTTTTCAGAGGCTCCGCTGTTATCATGCTGTTAACTGGGTTCAGATCACAGGTTGTACGGTGTGATTGGTGTGGCTGGTATGAGTCTTACCCGGGATTCAAAATCCTTCCTTATTGTGTACGCTCGTCCGGGCACAGTATCCTAACTGAGGCTTGGAGGAGGGTCATAGGGGGAGGAGCCAGTGCACACCACCTGATCCTAAAGCTTCCTGTCTCCTGCGGAGCCGCTATTCCCCATGGTCCTTACGGAGTCCCCAGCATCCACTACGGACTACGAGAAATAGAATTATCGGTAAGTAAATTCTTATTTTTATTGTTAAAAAATCTTTGTTGTATAGAGAGTATTGTACAGGAAAAAAAGTTTGAATAATTATTGATGAAACAAATTCATGTACCACTAGTATTAAAAGCAGCACATACACGTTTGTTGGGGATATCCGGTGAGAATAAAACACGGGAATGATCCTATGTAGGTTTTATATGTCAGGTATACATATGGCAGTGAAAAGGTATTGCCAGGCTGGTCCTGTTTGCCAGAAAACCTGTCCCAAGCCCTTGTACCAGGCCCCACTTGTCCCACTACTAGTAGTCCAAGTTCCTTTTGAGCGAATTGGTATTTATTTAGTGGGGCCCCTACAAATGTCTGCTGAAGACCATCAATATGTGTTAGTGGTGGACTATGCAATCCATTATTCTGAGGCAATTCCCTTGTAGAATATAAAGTCTAGCATGGTAGCTAAAAAGCTAGTGTCAATGTATACATACTTAGGAATTCCCAAGGAAATCCTCAATGATGAGGGCACACCATTTATGGTTCAGCTGATGAGGGACATTTGCCAACTCTTACGGGTAAAAACTCTCCATACCTCCATACCATCCGCAAACAGACGGCATGATGGAGAAATTTAACCAGACCCTGAAACATTTGACTAAAAGGGCTGTAGTACAGGGGAGAGAAGATTGGGACACCCTCATTCCCTACTTTTTATTTGCCTTCCAAGAGAACTTTAGATGGTTGAATAGTGTCTCTTAGTTCCATGCCTACCTGATGCCTTGGATAGATAACTGTTAGAAAGTTTTGCTGGTAATAAGTATTTAACATTCCTCACTCTCACAAAGGGTTATTAGTAAAATTCCCCTTACTCAATTTGCTGAGGAAAAGACCTCATTCTCCACCCCTGTTGGCTTCTTTAATGATAAGGTTATGACCTTTGGGCCACATGAGGCACCTGTAATTTCCAATGAGATATGAACAAATTGTTGAGACCCCATATTGCCTATGCGGTTGCATACTTAGATGACATAGTCATACCCTCCCAAAACTGGGAGTCACATCTGCTTAAGGTTGAGGCCATGTCTAAGGGGCTATATGGAAGGGGCGGAGCTAAATAATACTAAATTGTGTCATTTAGCCCCACCCCTTCCTTGTGGATCTACAAATTATTTAATTTTACCATGCCTTAATGATGCTATAGCCTTGCTCTGCCCCTCCTCCCCCAAAGTGGTCAGCAGTGTCTCCTCTCCAGGTATCTCCCAGAGAGGAGCCTCAGAAGGTAGGCAAGTATGTTTATAATGCTGTATTATGCATAGTTATAATGCTATTTTGCAGCCCAACTGGTTAATTGGTGGTAGCTACACAGAGGTATACCTTTTTCTTTTTTTACAAATTAATTTATAACAAATCATGTGTGTACACATATGAGAACAGTTTGTGTATTCATATTAATTCATAATATTTACCGTGCACTTTGATGAATATGGACACTTTGCCTTTACAACGATGGGTCTGACAATGACATTACTTAAATCCATAATATTAGGCAGATTAATGCCTGTCTGCTGTGGAGCAGTAAATCCATTCTCAGCCTCATTGGCTTGGAAGAAGATGGCTTAGCGCATTATGGAAGAGATGGTGTAATGTAAAAGACCTGTGGCTTTTTACCTCCTGGTTTATTGGCATGAATATCAGCAAGCAGCTAGTAGATGCTATATAAGAAGCACATTTCTGCATCTGTTCTAATCTGCAAATTTAAGCAAAAGCAGAACTCTCATTAGAAAAGATAAAATAAACAGCCGAGCAATGCGATTCATTTACACTTCAAATAGACTTACAGTTGGTTATTCCTCAAATAATCAAATAGCTGGTGTGTCCCTAAAGTAGTGTAAAGTGACACGCTGTGTGAAATCAATTTTCCCTTCCAAAATCATTAAATTCAGATGCTAGAGCCTCCATCCCAGCTAATTCTGGGAGTCAGGCTTTTCATCCACCATTAACTTACTGAGCCTAACAAACTGTCAGATATAATTTCCCAGGACGTAAATAATTTAGAAATTAAAAATTAATAAATAATAACAGTGTGCTCCTGGGAGAGAGAGTGGGTCAATTAGGCGGCTCTGCATTCTGTTTCTTCACAGCAGGGGGGGCAGCATATTCATTACTATACTCTCTCCCTCCATTCCAGGCACTGATCTGCGGCTCTTCATTACTGGTTTCAGTCAGGCACAATTACCTCCATCACATTCTCCATTGCTAACTTCAAAGAAACACACATTTTCCTAGTCTGCTTTTTTCCCCTTCTCCCGCTCTCTTGCAGAAGCCACAGCTTGATGTCCCAGAAAATTTCTTCCACGCGGTCTAATTAATAAGACTCTGAGTTATCATATTCGTTTCTGTTCTTTGATCTGCTACCTTTGTCAATCATCCTCTTTAATTAGAATTCCGATGATAAATTCACTTATCTTGTAGCAAGATGTAAATTAAAATTTCCTGACAAAGATGATGCAGGAGTTACAGTCCCGTTCTCATTGATAGGATTAAGAAATAAGGAAATTGATTATTTTGTTTTCATTATGAAGGAACATAAATAAGATGATATAATCAACATAAGCAGCCAAGTAATGGTATGTGCTGACTGAACTGACAGATACTGACACATACTTAATTAGCCCTGTAAACCTTAATTGAGATGTACAAATCCACCCCTTCCCCTTTGTACATATATTAGAATTGGCAAATGTGTAGTGATAATTTTATGCATTAAACTAATTGGATGTTGCTTACCTAAAGCAGCAGGCTTCCTAAGATTTAAATTTGTTTAAGATATGCAAAAACCCAATGGATTTCATTTTCAAGCATTCTCATTTCTTGATTTCTTTTTGAATGGTCTGTCTCTATACACATGGGTGCTGAAGAGATGAAAACTGTGCATGCTATGAATGTTAGGATAATGGCACTGCAGAACAAATAACTCCCTCCACCACCGCCGCAGCACAGAGCGACCTTTAGATGTGTCTATGCATGACCAGTGTCAGACTGGGGCATGAAGGGCACACGAGAAATGCCGTGCCCATGCTTAGAGGCGTGATTACCTATTAGTGCATGGTGGGCCCCTTGATAAATGTGTATAGTAAATACTGCTAGTGCATGCATGATAATGCACCAGACTAATAACAGCAATGCCCTGTAGAAAATACACTATAGTTCTCTGAAGTATAATGTAACCTATGTATATTGTATTTGTTAAGTGCACAGTCTGGAACCTGATACCTAGAGGAAGGGGTGGGGGGCCCCCCAGTCAGTGGTGCTAACCGGAGGTTTCTCCTGTGCCCCTGTGGGCCAGTCCGACCCTGTGCATGCGCAGTTGGCTGGACAGAAGTACTAAGCCTTACAGGGAGATGAAGTGGAGAGAGGGCCGGTTCTAGCCCTTGTGGCTTCCGGGGTGAAAAATAGGGGCGTGGCTTCATACAGGGGCGTGGTCAGTTACGCCCCCTGTAGAGTTGTACCCCCAGTTGTGCCCCCTGTACAGTAGCGCAGCTTACAAAAAAAATTAATACTTACTATCCCCGCTCCTGATTCCCGACCGCTGCAGACCTCCACCGGCGCCGCTCCTCTCCTCGGATCTATGGGAGAGACATCATGACGTCTCTCCCATAGCACAGCATAGATAGACACTAGAGGTCAATTATGACCCCTAGCATCTGTGCCAGACCCACAATGCTGTGCGGTGCACGATGACGTCATTGCGCACCGCACAGCAAAGGTCCTCTCCACGAAGGGAAACTAGACGGGTAGCATCTAGTTCCCTTTACAGTGGGGGACACAGCGGGGGGCACTGCCAAACAGTAGCGGATCTTGCCATGGTGCGGTGCCCTCCGGATGGCGCCAGCGCCCTCTGGAAGGCGGCGCCCCGGGCAAAAGTCCTGCTTGCCCGTGGCAAGATCCGCTACTGAGTGGAGAGAGATAAAATACCAACCAATCAGCTTCTGTCACTTTTCAAACACAGTCTGTAACATGACATTTAGGAGCTGATTGGTTGGAACTTTATCTCTCACCGGGACGGATTTAGGCTCCATGGGGCCCTAGCAGGGCCAGTTCTGGGGCTTTGCGCGCCCCGGGTGGCAATGGGGGCGTGGCTTCGTACAGGGGGCATGGTCATTTACGCCCCCTGTACAGACTACTGTAGCGATCTGAAATGTGCCCCCCGCTGCCGTTGGCTGCTGTGAAGCCCTTTGTGGAAAGGTCCTTTAATGTGCGGTGCGCGATGACGTAATCGCGCACCGCACAGTAAAGGACCTCTCCACGAAGGGAAACTCTAGTTTCCCTTCACAGCGGCCAGCGGCCAGCGGCAGCGGGGGGTAGCAGGCAGCGGGGGGGGGGGGGGCACAGCAGCAGCGGATCTTGCCCTGGTGCGGCGCCCTCCGGAAGGCGGCGCCCCGGGCAAAAGTCCTGCTTGCCCGTGGCAAGATCTGCTACTGGGCCCTAGGCAAGATGCTATTTTGGGGCCCCTATACACAGATCTCTATTTCACTTTCTATCTATCTATCTATCTATCTATCTATCTATCTTTAAATCTATATCTAGGTAAGTGGATGGCGCTCCATCCTGAATTGTATTTAAGAATACATTTTTCAACACATAGTAAGTGCCAGAAGCAGGGCAAGTACTTACAATAATTAAAGCTATGTAGTAAGATTATGTAATGATACATATGTGATAAGTATGTTTGCAGTAAGTGGTGGGATGTACCGCATCATGGATTCGAAGCTTAGTACATTCCACCCTGAGAGAGATGGGGATGGACATAGAGATAGGTGAAATGAGGGGTAAAGAAGATGGGGGGGGGGAGAAAGAGTCGGGAGGGGAGAGAAAGAGGGAGAGGAGGGAGAGGGGGAGGGTGAGAGGGAAGTGTGGAGAGGTAAAGGGGGGGAAATGGAGACATGGCAGGGTGAGAGGGAAAGGGGGGGAGAAAGAGAGAAGGGGGAGAAAGAGACGGAGAGAGGGAGAAGGGTGAAAAGGGAAGGGGGAAAAGAGAGAGAGCGAGAGGGGGGAGGAAGATAGGGAGAGGATGAAGATTGGATAGGGAAAGGGGGAGAGGGAAGAGGGGAAGAGAGAGGGAGAGGTTGAAGGGTGGAGAGGGAAAGAGTGGAGAGAGAGGGGGGAGAGAGAGGCTGAAGGGTGGAGAGGGGAAGGGGGGAAGAGAGAGAGTGAGGGGGGAAGGAAGAGAGGGAAAGGGTGAAGGGTGGATAGGAAAAGGTGGGGGGAGAGAGAGAGGGAGGATAGCTGGGGAATGGTGGCCAGGGAAAGGAGGGAGAGAGAAAGAGTAGGGAAGGGAGAGATCAGTGGGGACAGGGGAAAGAAAGAGGGAGAGAGAGAGGGAGAGGTTGAAGGATGAAGAGAGGGGGAAGAGAGTGAGGGTGAAAGGAAGAGAGGGAAGGGTGAACGGAAAGGGGGGGAAGAGAGAGAGCGAGAAGGGGGTGGAAGAGAGGAAAGGGTGGGGGGAATGACATCTGACTGAGACCTATATTTGATAAGTGTTTTTTTATAGTTATAATAAAAACTAAGATGTACTCACCCTCGGAGGATGCTGGCAGCGTGGAAGGGAGGAAGTGCAACAGGATGATCCACGGCTGCATATTGTACAGTGATTGACGGTCTCGGGGGAGGAACCAGCCAGCCACCAGGCAGGAACATTTATTTATTTATTTATTTATTAACAGTTTCTTATATAGCGCAGCAAATTCCGTTGCGCTTTACAATTTGAAATAACAATAACAAAACTGGGTGATAACAGTCATAGAGGTAGGAAGGCCCTGCTCGCAAGCTTACAATCTATAGGGAAATAGGCATATATACACAAGGAAAGGTGCTATCTATTGCATAGAATGAGAAGACATGTGAGGATATGTGTGGACTGTAAAGAGTGGATGTAATTTGATAGGAAGGTTTATGAAAGTTATGTGGGCGGTTCAGGAATTTGATACGCTTGCCTAAAGAGGTGAGTTTTGAGGGAACGCTTGAAGGTTTGGAAACTAGAGGAGAGTCTTATTGTGCGTGGTAGGGCATTCCACAGGGTGGGTGCAGCCCGATGAAAGTCCTGCAGTCGTGAGTGGGAGCGAGTAATGAGTGTGGATGAGAGACGCAGATCTTGTGAAGAGCGAAGAGGTCGGGTTGGGAGATATTTTGTGATAAGCGAAGTGATGTACGTTGGTGTAGTTTGGTTAATGGCCTTATGTGTGAGTAAAAGTATTTTATATTGAATGCGGTAGAGTACAGGTAACCAATGGAGGGACTGACAGAGTGGATCTGCAGACGATGAACGTCTAGCAAGGAAGATAAGCCTCGCCGCTGCATTTAGAATGGATTGTAGTGGTGAGAGTCTTGTTTTGGGAAGACCAGTTAGGAGACTATTGCAATAATCAATGCGGGAGATAATGAGAGCGTGGATTAGAGTTTTAGCAGTGTCTTGTGTAAGGTATGGTCGTATTTTGGATATGTTTTTTAGATGCATGTAACATGATCTTGAGACAGATTGAATGTGGGGAACAAAGGACAGATCAGAGTCAAGGATGACACCTAGGCAGCGAGCTTGTGGGGTAGGGTAGATAGTCGAGTTTTCAACAGTGATAGAGATATCAGGTTGGTACCTACTATTGGCCGGTGGAAATATAATTAACTCTGCCTTTGAAATATTAAGTTTGAGGTGGCGAGATGTCATCCAGGATGAGATGGCAGAAAGGCATTCAGTGACACGGTCCAGTACAGATAGGGACAAGTCAGGGGAGGATAGGTAGATTTGAGTATCATCTGCGTACAGATGATACTGAAAACCAAAAGAGCTGATTAGTTTACCAAGAGATGAGGTATAGATAGAGAAAAGCAGAGGACCCAAGACTGAGCCTTGCGGTACTCCAACTGAAAGAGGTAGCGAAGAGGAGGTAGATTCAGAGAAGCGAACACTGAAGGAGCGATTAGATAGGTACGATAGGAACCAAGAAAGGGCTGTGTCTTTAAGACCTAGGGATTGTAGTGTCTGTATGAGAAGAGAGTGGTCTACAGTGTCAAATACAGCAGATAGATCTAGAAGAATAAGTAGTGAGTAGTGGCCTTTAGACTTTGTAGTGACCAAATCATTAACCACTTTAGTCAGTGCCGTCTCTGTGGAATGTTGGGAACGGAAGCCTGACTGAAGTGGGTCCAACAAAGTGTATGAGTTAAGAAAGTGTGTGAGTCGAGTGTAGGCAAGTCTCTCAAGTAGCTTAGAGAGACAAGGGAGCTGAGAGATAGGGCGGTAGTTTGAGAGAGCATTAGGGTCAGAATTTTGTTTTTTTAAAATGGGAGTAATCACTGCATGCTTGAAAAGTGAAGGAAAAATACCAGTAGAGAGAGAGAGATTACAGATGTTAGTTAAGGTAGGGATGAGCACCAGAGACAGAGCTTTACTTATTTGTGAGGGTAAAGGATCAAGAGGAGAGGTAGTAGTGAAGCAGGATGAGAAGAGTGATGATACTTCATCTTCATTTGTGGGATCAAATGAAGAAAGAGTGCCAGAGGGTTCAGGTACAGAACGGAGCAGGTCACTGGCTGCCGAAGAGCATACCATTTCATCTCGGATCTTATCAATCTTCTCTTTGAAGTAGGAAGCAAGATCCTGTGCCTTGATAGTGGCTGGTGGGGTAGGTGCGGGAGGATTCAGAAGTGATTTAAATGTATTAAAGAGTCGTTTGGGGTTAGAGGCTTGAGCAGAGATAAGAGTTTGGAAATATGTTTGTTTGGCAGTGTCCAGGGCATTTTTATAAGAATGGTAGACTGTCTTATATGGGAGGAAGTCACTTGAAATACGAGATTTACGCCACTGACGTTCAAGTTTTCGTGTGAGTTTTTGTAGTTGTCTTGTTGATTTGGAGTGCCATGGTTGACATCTAGGCCTACGTGGAGTGTGATGGGTAGCTGGAGCCACTTCATCAAGGGCTAGTTCTAGAGTCTTATTAAGGTGTGATACAGCCATCTCATGAGAGGTGAATGCAGAAATAGGTGAAAGCAGTTGTTGGAGTGAAGTGGAAAGTTCTTGAAGATTAATTGTGTTAATATTTCTGCGAGTTTGAGGAAGATTGGAGAACTTCCGCAACACAGGGTTTGAATTAACAGAGGAAAGCATGCAGGTGATAAGGTTGTGATCTGATAGGGGGAAAGGAGTGTTAGTGAGTTCAGAGATGGAGCATAGTTTGGTGAATACTAGATCAAGGCAGTGGCCCGCCTGATGGGTAGAGGAATCAGTCCATTGGGAGAGGCCAAGAGAGGAGGTTAGAGAGAGTAGTTTGGAGGCATGCGCAGCAGATTTTGGACAATCAATAGCAATATTGAAATCACCCATGATAATGGTGGAGATGTCAGAGGATAGAAAGTGAGGGAGCCAGGCAGAAAAATCTTCCAAAAATTGTTTTGGATGCCCAGGTGGGCGGTAGATAGCTGCAACACGCAGAGAGAAAGGAGAGTAAACCCTAATGGAATGTACTTCAAATGATGTAAATGTGAGTGATGGAACCTGTGGTAGAACAGTATATGCAAAAGATTGGGAAAGTAAAAGTCCAACTCCTCCTCCTTTATGGTTATCGGGTCTGGAGGTGTGTGTAAAGTGGAGACCACCATGTGCCAGTGCTGCAGGGGAGGCTGTGTCAGATTGTGTGAGCCAGGTTTCTGTTATAGCCAGCAGATTGATGTTGTTAGATATGAAGAGGTCATGGATAGATGTTAATTTGTTACAAACAGAGCGTGCATTCCATAAGGCACATTTTAGTGATCTGGAGGGTGATGGAAGACATGTGATGTTTATGAGGTTAGCTGGATTTCTATGTTGCTGTGAATCAGGTGAATGCGAGTGATGCAAGTGGCTGGGTCCTGGATTTGGTGAAATGTCACCAGCTATCAGAAGCAGAAGAGAGAGATAAATGTGGGTGTCAGAGGTTTGTGAAAGTTTTTTATGGTAAGAGGTTGTAGATGTTATTGTCAATGAGTATAGGGAAGTAAAAAGCTCATGAGTGCTAATAAGAGGGGAGTGTAGAATTGAGGGGGCAATATGTACAGAGGGGTGAGTTGCTGGGAGACTGAATGATGCAATGGTGTTTATGAATACTCCATGAAGAGCAATGCAGAAAATCAATTTGTGGAACATAGTTAGTTTGAGCTGAAACCAGTGTTTTCTAGGCTGAGAGTGTAAGGTTTTACCTGTTCAAGGTAAAAGTTCAGGTGCCTATTTACTGGTGTTGTTCTGCTGTATGTTAACTGTGCATTATAGAGCAAAGTGACAAACAGGTATGTACAATCGCATGTAAATCACAATGTATATAGTTGTCTACCAAATTGGTTGCATTTTGTTCTTAGAGGTCATGAGGATTTTAGTTGGTAAAATATTTACATACGCTGAAATACACAGATGATTGGGAATGAAAAGAATGGACAATGTTTTCTGTTTTGTTGGTGGGTTGTTTCCGTCTGTTTTCGTCCTGGTAAGTCCTGGGTAAGTCTATATTGTAATATTTTCATAACCCTTTTAAATAAGCCCTTATAATAAAGCCCTGTTCAGCTGGCTGTTGTTCAGCCAGGCATCAGGGTCATTGATGCTTAGGGAGAAGTTGAACTCAGGCCAGCCCCAACACAGACACAGAATCTATGTGACAGCAGCTGCTGATGGGGTCCAGCCCAGAGGGATGTGCCATGATCTCCTGGTGGCCCAATGTATCCCTATCACAGCAGTTCTGCTGCAGGCCCCGGAGACCTGCCAGGCACTTTCATTGCCTAGTGCTGGTAGTGTCTGCAGGGATCAATACCGCCCCACCCCCTGTAGCATTGCCCGCATAGTACCTCCCTCCTGCAGCACGGCTTAGTTGGTCCCCTGCCTCCTGTCACATCTGTTATGATTTATGTGACGAGGCAGAGACTGCAGGTGCTGGCATCGCAGTGGAGTAATCACAACTGTGCGCCTCCGGAGCAGAGCTGAATAGCTTACCCCTGCAGAAGGAGGAGAACAGTTGTTATTACTCCACTGCGATGCCGGCACCTGGAATCTCTGCTTGGTCACATTTCAATGTCCATACATCAAGCCACTCACCCACCTTGCCTTCTTCTTGTTCGGCTCTTCTACCAGTACACCACAGTGATGGTGCAGGAAAGGAGACGTAGTGGCATGCGCTGGAACTCCGGCATACCCGGCAGCTGTCCAATATGCTGACAGTCTGCCAGGGCCCGGGCCGGAAGCAGTGGTGCCGGCTCAGTAAAATGCCCTACATTAAATTGCTCTGTAACGGGGCCCTCCTGGGACTTGCCGGGCCCTAAGCAGCCGCTTGTGCTGCTTTGTGGCAAATGCGCCACTGTCTCTCACCACTTTATTTCTCTCCAAGGCTTAGTACATATGTCCCTAAGTCTGATTAAAAAAAAAACCATTTATTACGTGTTCTAGGAAAGACTTGATAGGTGCAAGCTAAAATAAGTGTTAATTCCTACCTCCAGGCAGCTCACAAGTTTAATTTTAGGTAAAATCACCAGGACTTGCTCTGGGACCCCGGTAGCACCCCCTTAGGACTAATTAAGCAATTGGAAGTTTCCAATTAGCGTTATTAGTCTGTAATTACTCATCTTGCAAAGCAGTGTCTTCTGTATCCAGCGTCGGGAGCCAGTCTCCTGCAGCAACAGTGAGCACGTAGAGCCTGTGAGTGTGTGTTAGTGTCTGCAAGTGCGCTCAAGTGTGTATGAGTGAGTGTGTGTGTGATCATAAATGTGTGTGACCCTCGGTGTGTGTGACTCCCTGTGTAGTGTATTCTCCCTGAGCTGACCGCTGGGAGGACTACATCTCCGTGCAGCCCCGAGCCTCCTTACAGCCCACAGGACCGACAGCAGCCCCCTCCCCAGTGCAAAAATGGAGGACAAACCACCAAGAGCCACAGAGACCACCGGAAGGGTGAGTATAATTTTTTTGTAACTCAAGCAGCAGGGTTTTCAGCGCAGAAAACCCTGCAACCACTTTTTTTAAATAGGATACCGCGGGTATCGTGAGTGTGCTTACCTGCGGTAATCCAAAATTGGGTGCGAGGTACGCAAGGTTTTTATGTCGCTAAACTTTGCACCCAATTGATTTCCCCTTTACCCATGTGAACAACATCCTACTGCTAATTGAATGTGCCGCATAGTACTCTTGTCTGTGTATATGACAAAATCACTAAACAAGAGCAAACGTTTTTGTTTTCCTTTTTGGTTTTGCAGACGTTTCCTTTTATAAGGAAAATTAATTATACTTATTATAAAGTTATAGGCATACAATAAATTAACTGCTAAATTAAGAATAAGCTTAGCAGAGTTATAGATAAATGTTGTCAACATAAAATAACTGGGCATAACATAAATGTGTATGTGCTGTATATCACATATAAAAAGACAACTAAAAACATTGAATAATAAATGTATAATTTACTGAGCAATGAAAGGTTGTGAATAATTGGATGTAATGTAAATAAATAATTTTTCTGCTGGTTCCAGAGATGTTATTTGTACCCCTTTCACACCTAAAGGTGGAATCCTATTGCTGGTGCTAATTTACCCTACAACAAAAATTGGCTTTTTAGCTCGATGGTATTATTGGGCTATCCAATTATCGCCTGTTTTTACGGAGATAACACATGGGATTTGGGAAGGGAAGCATGATCCACGATAAGTGCCAGTGGTCAGGGAAAATTGGATAGTCCCTGAGGGATCCACTACTCACGGAAATTTACCGCAGCTAATAGGATACCCCCATAAGTCCCAGGTCCGATCTGGGATAACTTGGTTTCAAGCATTTTCACACTGAGGCTAGCATTCAGGTTTTACAGTAGGTCTGGTATTGCTGGGGCAATCCGGGTCATGTGTTGATGTGAATAAGGTTGCACCTTTAACACTGCAGCCTACACGGGTCATACCGTATGAAAGGGGTCTTTTACTGATCATCGGAGTTGTATTTGCAGCTGGAAAACACTTATTACAGTGCAATCATTTTCAAACAGGGGTAGTCACCTGCTGCCTGTTAGAAAATAATAATACTTATATTAGGCTATGCCTTTTTTTTTAATTAAATATTAACACATAAATAAGTATTGTGTATAGATATATTTAATATGCACAATATGTTGAACGTGTAATTTTTAATTATGCATCTGGCTGTGATTAAACAGGAATTTATCAGTGGCGTAAACAGTTGGACAAATTCCCTTCTTTTATCATTTATGTCTGACATAGCAAGGGGGCTGAGTTGCCTGGCTCATTGTCATTGGTCTTTGCTCCTGATAAAAGGCAACCAGTCCTGCAAGACCTGCCGGTCATATTACTTGTATTACCTGAGCTCCTGTTTAATGTTTCTGAAATATCATCTGGAAGCCATGTCCGCCAGTCCCAATTCAAGCTCTGCCTTGCCTTGCTCTGCTTGGTAAAAGAACCGAAGACTCTCAGCTAAGTGAATGTGCTATATAATCTGTCCTTGCTACCAAAGTACTATCTCTGAGCTTGTGTATATATTAAAACTGTGGATCTCACCTGTGCCTGCTGGCACTCCTAGCTAATCAATGGACTACTATGTGAACCAGGGCCATCTTTTTGTATGGGCTCAATGGACAGTTGCCCAAGGGCCACAGCAATGTAAGTGTTCTAGGCTGATAGCTGAGGGTCCCCATTTTCCAGGGTTACCTCTGAAAGGTGAGACTCTCTAGTTTTTTTATCCCATTGAAGGCCAAGAAATCTATTTCCAGGAACTGGAGATATCTGCAGTCAAGCAAGCTGCCCTCCCACTGGAAAATTATGACTATTAAGCCCACTCCACTATTCACCCCTTCCCTGTGAACTAAACACCCCCTACCACCCTGGAAGTCATGTACTGAGGCCCCTTCATTCAGCCCAATGACCCCTTCTACAGTTTAGTGTTCTTCCTCCCACCCCATCTCCCTCCATCTGTGCAGTAAAGAAGTGATTTGTAGAAATTACTGCCCCAGGTCCTACATGCTGAGTGGAAGATTGAACACACCCTACTGCCTGCGGAACATTAAAGCTGCCACTGATAGCACCCCCCATCCCTACCCCTGAAGGATGGATAGGGGCCCGAGTGCATTGCTTTGCCCAGGGCCTATACTGCTGTTAAGATGGTCCTGATGTGAACTCTGCATTCTTTGTGCTTGTGGATATCAACTGTGGGTTCCTATGTTAATACTTAATCACTCTGCTGTCTGCATAAAGTGCTGAGTATAACTACTTCTGTGGACATCCATTACCTACAACAGTGATATTATTGTGTTTCAATCTGGTCCTGCATTCAATTCCTGGCTCAGAGCTGTGCACTTACTCACCAGCTGCTTCTCACCTATGTTTAATTATATTGCTGCGCTTCAGACTCACATCCCAGTCCTATGGTTAGAGTCCAGTCTGCTTATCATTCCACTGAGAGATTCCTGCTACACCTAGCTCATGTATCTTGACAGTTCCAGTATTCCACTGTCAAGTTTCCAGTTAACTGTTTCCATGCCACTCTGCATCTGCCTGCAGTTACCACTCGAGATAATTATCCTGCAGTCGCCAGCCAATTGGGCTGGAGCTCCCTAACATGTGGTCCATGTCACTGAATGTCTTTCTGCCACTTCATCTTGGATGTCATCTCACCACCTCGAATTTAATATTTCCAAAACAGAATAAATTATATTTTCACCGACCAATAGTAGTTACCAACCTGATATCTCTGTCACTGTTGAGAACTTGACAATCAATCCTACCCCCCACGCTCACTGCCTAGGTGTCATTCTGATCTGTCCTTTGTTCTCCACATTCAATCTGTCTCAAAATCATGTTACATGCGTCTAAAAAAATATCCAAAATACGACCATACCTTACACAAGACACTGCCAAAACTCTAATCCTTGCTCCCATTATCTCCTGTATTGAATACTGCAATAGTTTCCTTACTGGTCTTACCAAAATGAGAATCTCACCACTGCAATCCATTCTGAATGTAGCTGCGAGGCTAATCTTCCTCGTTAGACATTCATCGTCTGCAGATCCACTCTATTGGTGGCAACGCTCTATTTCCAAGACGGAGATGGATCGTTGTGGGAACAGCGGCAGAGAAATTGTGGTGGCACCAGTCAAACAGTGGGCATGGTGGAGGCATGATCTGTGCGGCTGCATGACGTCACACACAGCTGCTACAATCAGAAAAATGTTGGCAGGCGTCCTGCGGGGTATCCGGACTCCGGTCGACAACAAAAAGGTCGACACACCTTAGGCCGATGCCAATTGGTCGACACACCTTAGGTCGACATGGACACAAAAGGTCGACAGCAACAAGGTCGACATGGAAAAAGGTCGACATGAGTTTTTTATGTTTTGTTTTGTTTTTTGAACCTTTTCATACTTAACGATCCACGTGGACTACGATTGGAACTGTAATCTGTGCCGAGCGAAGCGGAGCGGAGCGAAGGCACCATGCCCGAAGCATGGCGAGCGAAGTGAGCCATGCGAGGGGACGCGGTGCACTAATTGGGGTTCCCGGTCACTCTACGAAGAAAACGACGCCAAAAAAACCATAAAAAACTCATGTCGACCTTTTTCCATGTCGACCTTGTTCATGTCGACCTTTTGTCCAAGTTGACCTTTTGTCCATGTCGACCTTAGGTGTGTCGACCAATTGGCATCGACCTAAGGTGTGTCGACCTTTTTGTTGTCGACCCTGAGTCCCAGACCCGTCCTGCGGGCGCAGACAGGCTGCGCTGGCAGGAGGCTACCTATTTATTAGCGATCATGCTGAAATTGCGGTGCGACAGCAATTTCAGCGTGGTCGGGGGTGGCTGATAGCATGATGGGCGGCCTTGCCCTGCGATGGGTGGCCCCCAGCATGCGATCAAAAGGATTGCAAATTCTGCTACTTTACAAAAACTATAAAACTCCTTGCGCTAATATAATTCATTTGAGGCAATAGGACATGAACCAACTCAATACGTTAGTTCCTTTATGGTATTTTTTAATATCTATGAAATCAATCATATAAAACACAAAAAAATCACAAAATTGACTTAATTAAGATGCGCATATATAAAAAAAACAATAAAAAAATAATAATAATTATAATAATATTAATTGAGCATAAGAGGTGGATCATATATCTATATTGCTATAATTGACCACAGTGGACTAATCCAATATTTGTAAAGGTGCTGATGTCCTTAGTTTATTATATTCCTAAATAGGACAGTCCCGTTAGGTATGCTTAAAATCTCTTGAATTAGATATCATGTAGTGTAGTATGGATAGTATTTTTTTTACCAGTTAATGGAATTATCCATATACTCGCAGAAAGAGATATTCTTCACTTATGGGAGATATATCCTGGATCCTGGAGGATAAAGTCGAACACCCAGGGCTCGGTGCACCGCAAGCACCTGTTGAATACTATGGCTCCCGTTTTCCAACCACCGCAAGTGGCGTCCTCCGTCTCCCACTAGAATGACTCCGGTGAGCAATGCACACACCTTTTTGGCTTTAGGGGAAAGAACAGTCCGGCTCCTGGAGCTCAGCGCACCCCAGGCGCCTGTCAGCTGAATATGCTCCCGTCCTCAAGCCGCCGCATATAGCGTCCTCCCTTCTCCCGACTGTCAGCCTCAAACGACAGCGATGCACATCAACAGGGACCAACAAAGGTTGTCAACTGGGTCACAATAGGACACTATTAGTGGTAAATTCTGCTACTTAGCAGATTTTGCAATCCTTACTGAATCAGGTCCTTTGTTCAGGGCCGAAATTAGGATTTCAGGTCCTTTGTTCAAACTACGCCACACAGTGGTGCAAGCTTATTCTCATTGCGCTGCACAGTAGTACCTCCCACAGGGGAGAGAGGGGGAGAGAGAAAGGGAGGGGGAGAGAGGGAGAGGGGTGAGAAAAATGGGAGAGAATAACGAGATGGAAGAGGGGTGAGAGAGGAGAATACTCCAGACATCCTTCAGACCAAATATACACACAGTATAAGTTTCATAAAAAATACATACTGTATATACACAAATTACAGCTATTTGCATTTTTGCTTGTCTCAGAATACCATTCCTTTGTTGTGTATATACACACACACACACATATATATATATATATATATATATATATATAATACATATTTATATAAACACATATACTGTACTCCTGTCCGGCCTTCCCCCTCACATTGCCCAGTTGCCTCAGCCCCACAGTGGGAGATGGGAGATGAGATAATTTTGTTGCCGGCTGTCTTCTCCCCTCTTCTATACAGATGCTGCATGCCACTAGCGTCTGCTGTACAGCTCTGAAAGGCACTGGAAAGGCAGCCGGGCAGGCGGATTGGCAGTAGATGCTGCCGGGCTGTCAGGTAGAGGGAGGCTTTGCCAGGTGGACAGGGAGAGGAAAGCTCTGGCTGGCAGTCAGGGAGAGGGAGGCTTTGCCAGGCGGACAAGGAGAGGGAGGCTCTGACAGGTGGTCAGAGAGAGGGAGGCTCTGGCGGGTGGTTGCGCAGAGAGATGCGCAGGCGGTGACAGGCACTGACGTGCAGCAGTGTGAGACTGTGAGGGCACTGTTAACATGACAGTGCGATATATGGCTCCACAACTATTTAATGGGCCGGCTGGCCCTGACTATGGGAGTAGATCGCCGTAGGTGGGAGTAAAGGAGCAGCTGATCGAGGGAGCCGGGCATGGTTCTCGGCGCCCCTTCAAACCTAGTGCCCGGGGCATATGACCCCTTAGCCCCCCCCCCCCCAATTACAGCCATGCTTTGTTAACATGCATTAATAATAAGCTCTGTGATCCACACAGTTTTAACGGAGCTGCAAGTTACAAAAATAGAACAAAAAAATACATCTATCTATTGTTTGTAATGGGTGGTGTGCTCTACTCTTGTGTGCTATGTTCACGTACATCTATAAGCCCTGTGATACTTAACAAATGGGTAACTATCAGTTTAGAGAAGAGCAACCAAATACTAGTGCAGCAGCTGCTGCCACCAGTCATGATGACAACACTAGTCCAGCAACATTATCTACTAAAGACGATGCTATGGGCATAGCGGGTCTAAGTCAGGGCATATAAAACAAAAACCCAATATACAGTGTAAAGAAACAGACACCTCTTGTAAAGGGAAGATTTGGTGCACAAAAACATAAGAAAAGGCTCAGGCCTTGGCCTTTATTTCTGAGTGGTGGTTTTGCAACTGTCATTATGATGATGATGTACACACTGATGAGGGTGAGGATGGCAATGACGATGACATTTTGTCACTGAAGAGCTCTTGCCTTAAGCCTATTGGTAGCTTGCTTTGTGTGGGCCCAAACAAACCAAGCACTTCAGCCACAAAAGTGGCAGTCCCTGTCGCTGAATTGCTTGGTTTGTTAAAGTGTGCATGTCTTTTTAATATCCAACATAAGGGTGGGTGAGAAGGCCCAAGGACAATTCCATCTTGCACCACCTTTCAATTCTACCACAGCTGTGTGGCAAAGTTTCATAGATCTGCTATAAATTGGCGTGTGTTTGTGCTGCTGCTCTGTCGCTTAGTAACCAACCAGCTCACTGCAACCTTTGGCCAATAATGGTGAAAACAATGTTGTGAGCTGTGAAGTGGTCAAAATTAACTGGAAATGACAGAAAATGAATGTTATTGAGGTTTAATAATAGTCTAGGAATAAAAAAGACCATATTATGTGATTTTAGCTTTTTTGATCAATTTCTTTAAAAAAATCTGAATTGGTTATTCAAATCCAAATCAATAGCCAGATGACTAATCAGAGCCAAATACAAATCTGTAAAGAATGGCTGGCGCACATCTCTAATAATAATTCTTTGCTCTGCACTGGTCATGTGACCAGTGTGAATTTCAGATTAATTTCTAATAAAAATGTAAAATGCCAGCATTAATATATGCTGCGGATGCAAGGCGCATCTTATTACCATATACGATAAAAGTGTGCTGTACGTCGCAAACACTACATCCCTTAAGAGAAATCAAGTACACGTACACATTGTCTGAGTTCCAACGCTCATGTATATATTTGATATTAAAAGGATATGTATACAATATATCACATGTACAGTATATATATGGTTACATGGTTACAATTACAATTATACAAGAAGCAGATAGATACAAAATAATTAATTACAGCTACAACCAGCATACTTCACCATATTTGCTCAATGCACACTCTGCTCCACATCTCTCTTTCTCTCTCTCTCTCAGCAAAAACAAACAGCAACTGGAACTGCAACCATGCAAAACAAAACTCCTTGTGACTGGAATCACCTAATACACTGTGTATTTTGGGGGAGTACATGTCTTCTGTTATTGGTCCAGGGGAGGGAACTTTCTCATTCATGATGTATCATTGGTCAGTTCATATGCAAGCAACTTCTAGCCTTGAAGATGCAGGAATGTCTTTTGTTCCCATTTCAATTGTGGCTTCATATTCATACATTCAATTATAACTAATCGTTGCAATGAGCTACAACTTACCCACAGCTATCAAACCAACACACTCATTCCCTTGATAATTTTGACACCAAGCATGACATGTTTATCTTGTTCCATTCCATTAATACATATACATGATGTTATACTCCATTATATCATTTAAAACATTGTGTTTGACATGTGTAATTTATGTGTGGTATGAAATATGTGTTGAATAAATCTTTGTGACTTGTCTGTGTGAATGCGTGTGTTACCATATATCGCTGTGCACGCTGCATGTATTCGCATGCACAGTGACTCATCCGTGTGAAGTTTGTATGTTTTCTGTATGTAATATTTTTGACTTCGACACCAGTAATATTGGCAAGTAAACAGATCTAACATATACAAGAAATGAGGTGAGTAATACCCCTTTTACACTCGCACAGCCGGGTCACTCCCGGGATGTTTCCTGGGATGCGTCTCCGGGACTGACCCCTTTCACACTGCACTAAGACCTGGGATCGACCCGGGACAGCCCCATTTACACTGATCCCGGGATATCCCTGCAAATGCAATATGTATGTCATTAGAAATGGCCTTTTTCTGGCTCACATAGATGAGGTCACAATACTCAACAAAGGGAAGGGTGGGGCCTTCTCACAGCATTGCTGCAGTCATGGCCGACGGAGCACCAGTGCGTATTCCTGAGCTCGTGATTCTTTCTGCTTTGCAGATGTTTCATACAGCCAGTGACAACATGATGCAGCTTGTCACACTGTGCAGTATACTGCACATATATTTTATGAGGAGGAGGAGGGCGCAATTTATGGTGGATAGGGCTGCTGTTTGCCGCCAATATTTGCACAGGAGGAGAGCCCTCATATCATCCAGGATGAGTACCATCCTGAGCGTGAGTATGGGGCCTAACCACTCATTTTGGTCCAGAGATCGCCGGCACGGAGAAGCCTTTATGAGGACCGTGGAAGCTTACCAGGATGAAGAGTGGATGGCTAACTTCCGTGTGTCTCGTGCAACCTTTAACTACATCCTGGAATTACTTACCCCAGCACTTGACATGCAGACCACCAGGCTTAGGAGACCCATCGAGGCACGCAGGAGGCTAGCTATTGCATTGTGGTGGTATGCTACCCCAGGAGAGTACCGCTCAGTCTCATGCTTGTACGGTGTTGCGATCTCCACCTGCTGTGTCATAGTCCACCAGGTGACTAAAGCAATTGTATCTACCTTATACAAGCGCTTCATATCTCTACCACAAGGACAGCGCTTACAGGATACCATCAAAGGATTTGTGAAGCAAGGCTATCCGCAGTGTGGAGGAGCGATTGATGGGACAGACATCCCCATTATTGCCCCACGTGACAACCATGCTGACTATTTTAATAGGAAAGGCTGGCACTCCATCATATTACAGGCTGTTGTGGACCACAAATATTGGTAAGTGTTTATTTTTGGGGTGGTGGGATGAGTTGCATGTGTGAGTTTTACATTCTAACTTTTGGAAATTTTACTGTTCTTTAGTTTCCTACATGTGTTTATTGGCTGGCCAGGCTGATCTCATGACTCCAGAGTTCTTGCCAATTCTGACCTGCTCAACATCGTAGAGGAGAAGCAGGGTGGCTGGCTGTACCCCAAAGAGTATGCAAAACTTGTGAATGGGGTGGAGATCCCTGTCCACATCATCGGGGATGCTGCATACCCTTTACGCCCCTGGATTATTAAAGGCTACACCCAACAGGTCCAGTTAACCCCAGAGAAACAAACCTATACTCACACCCTGAGTTCAGCAAGGATGGTGGTAGAAAACGCCTTTGGCAGGTAAAAAAAAGGAAGATGGTGTTGTTTGATGAAGCGCAATGATGTGGACCTAAAGACTATGCCTAATGTAGTAGCTGCGTGCTGTATCCTGCACAACATCTGTGAACTGAAAAATGAGGCATTCCTTCCTGAGTGGACTGTGCATGACCCTGAGGTTATAAACCCACCTGTGGAAGGTGCTTTGTTTGGGGCTGCCTCAAACTTCGCTGCAGAACAAATACGTCACACTATTACATCCAACCTTGCAGCACTGGTACAATAGTGTTTAAGAATCAGCACAACATGTTTGGTGAATTACATTTCTTTTATTTTGTATTCCACCTTTGATCTTTGGGTTCATTTTTTATGATTTCCCCCCAAAAAACACATTTCCAGCAACTGTGTATATATGGAGAAACTATGTTGTAGAAAACACTGAAAACATGGTCTACTGTTACGCACATTTGGGTATGTTATGCATAGATTTGCAATCAAGTTTTGATTGGCATAAAAAAAAAAAACACTGGTAGGCTTGTAGATACAACATCAATGTGATTTAACCACAGTGTCCCTGCAGTATATTATTACTGTGTAAAAAATAAATAAAAAATGCTTGAATGTAGACACTATACAAAACAGTACAGAACATAGAAAACTAAAGAACAGAATGCACAAACAGTTGTGCATAAACACTGACCACACTGGTTATTTAACAACAATTGATATTTCACTGTGAGTGATAATTTGCAGCAGCCAAACAGCTCCTAACATCTGGGAGCTATTTGGATGCTGCAAGTTATCACTTACAATGAAATGGATCACTCCTAGAAAGAATTCACGGCAAATTGCGCAATACAGTAAACTCTGAGGTTTGCGCGCTAGATGGTGCAGTATTTGGGGCATAGTATGGGCAAGGATTAAATGTGGAAAAACCATGCTCAGGGTATTGGCCCTCATTCCGAGTTCGCAGCAGTTCATCGCATCGCAAACAGCGTAATTCCGCAAACTGCGCATGCGCACATGCTGCACTGCGCATGCGCAAAGGGAGCGATACGACACTTGTGCAAAATTACTAACTGAAAATCTGCTCGTATTACAGCACCGAAAACAGGGAGTGACGGAGGCGTGACAGAGGCTCGGCTTCGCTATCTTACGAAATGGGCGTGAAAGTAGGCGGCTAGTTTGGGAGTATGCAACCAGCAGTAGGCGTGTTTTGAGCAGAATTGCGTATTCTATGGTAAAATGTACACAACAAATGTTCGCTATCTTGTCACAGCCGAGGAGTAAGTCTGCAGTTACTCTGCACTTGCGAAGTACTGTTACAAGTGTGTCTGCCCTAATTAGGAATTATTTAGCAAATGAATTCACCTGTTGTCCAATTACTTGCCAAACACTGCTCTGCCAAAAGACTACAAACAGCAATTGTCTGGACACATAACATTTTGCTTGTTAGCACCTACAAATCTGACACGCTGCCAAATAATGCATTATTGATTTGACTTGCAAAATAAACATTGATGTTAAATGGATGTTGTAATTTTTTCTTTAATACTAGCAAATGCAATCAAGTGTGAATAAACCAACTTAGAAACTACATCAGCTAAATCTTATCGACATAGACATATTCCTTTGTACATACCAAATAACATGAACAACATAATGCAGCCTACACTTAATGTTTTTTTTTTATAAATTTAAATTTTGTGTGAAAATGTGTCCATATCTAATATTATGTCATGTTGCCCCTAGTAACCCAAGGTCCTATTTTTTTATTTTTTTAAATGATATGCCCAGTTAAGTGTTGTGCAAGGCATACCTGTTTAACATGATTTTATGCAATGTTTGCATGAATATTCTGCTGTTCCCTTGTTCCACACATGTCTATATGCCATGCTACAGTTTACAGGGCTAAGTTTTCTATAGTGCATAACCTTTAATAAAACACACAAACAATTTTGTAATCAATATTTTTTTACTACTAAAAATATATTACATCAGAAACACAACATGGCTACAGATGAGCATCACATACAAAGATGGACATAGCAACAAGCAGATGCCACTGACAAAATTCACATAGCAGAACCCAGTACTATGGTAACACCATCTTCTGTCAAAATATGATGTTTAATATTTAATAAGTATATGCTGTGAACCCCCAGCCAGACGAAACTTTTAGGGGAACTGAGGTCGATTCTGGAACCAACACACAAACACAACCATACACAGCACGCTAGGAAGAGGAAGATGGCTCAGGTGTACACGAAAATAACTCACAGGCTACAATTTAAAGAAACACAAATATACCCTTTCACTTTGAGGGAGTTGTACATTCTGGCCACACAAGCCAAAAATATAAAAAAAACACCGAGGCAACATGTAAAACATGGGTGCTGCCCATCTGGAGAGACATCACTTTCTCTTCTTTTTACCCGCCTGATGTAGTTCTTCACGGCTCGGTCTACAAAGCGACCTTCGAGGTCCCTGCCCAGTGGGATGTTCTTCCTGGGCAGAGGGAGGGGAGGGAGCAGATGTGGCTGGCTCTCTGCCACTGTGGGCAAGTGAGACAGCGATGTCCTGGAGCCCTTGCAGAATGGAATTGGCAATACTTTGGAAGGAGGAGGCGAGTTGCTCTTGGCCCTGCCTGATCTCTGCCAGACCTTGGCAGAGTTGAGCTACACCTTGCTCCACACTGGTTCTGTGCTCAGTGAGCCGGACAGGTATCTGGCTAACCTCCCGGATCATCCTGTCTTGAAAAGCATTCAGGCTCTCACCATAACTTGCAATTTGAGACAGGATGTCCGGGATAGCAGAGGGTTGGGTGGGGGGCCCAGTTGGAATCTGGATGGATGGAATTTGTGGTCCCACAGTGCCAGAGACACTATGTCCCCCCACCTCAGCCTCAGCCACATAACCCTCCTCTGACTCTACCTGCTCACCCACCTGTGCTGTGCTATGTTCAAAGCAAAAATAAGAATAAGTGGAAAAAGAGTAGAAAAAAACAACATGAGACTTTTTGAACCACTAAATTATTTGTTTAGGAATCTGTGTGTAAACTTACCTGGCAAGTCATGTGCCATCAGTATTTCAGGCAGGTCCGTGTCCATATGAGACACCCCAACCCCCTCCTCATAACTCACACACTCCATCGCCATCTCCTCAAGATCTGTGTACTCCACATTGGCAGCGGGACCTCCCCCTGTTGCCCTTGAGGCATTCCACTCTGCTGACCTCTTGCCCTTCAGGCGGGATTTGAAGTCGGCCCAACTACATATGTGATGAGAAATAGGGGCAAGTACAGAGAAATTATGAATACCTGCTTTAATTGATAGTACACATGTTATGTATTTGGTTGCTATAGGCAACATCACTAAGGTTTTAATAATACTTGGCTCAGAAAATGGTGTGTCAATATACACTTACCGTCTTCTAACTTCCTGTGATGTGCGGACTATTGAGCCGACTTCATTAACAGAATCAGTGATGTCCCTCCAGTTTCGCTCTTTGGATGCAGCACCCATGTTTTTTGGTCCTCGATGAATTTTGGACATGGCCTGTGTGACCAAAACACGTAACTTCCTCTTAGTGAAGGTGGGCTGTCTTTTTTTTTATGTAGCCTGTGAGCTATCGTCCTGTCCCTCCTAACCATCTTCCTCTTCACTAGCTGCTTGCGTAGTTTGTGTTTGAGATGGTATTCCGGAATCTCCCTCAGTTACCCCAGTATCTATGTCTGGCAGGGGATTCACTCCTAACTCCTGGTTATCAGAAGATGGAGTTTGTACAGTACTGGGTCCTGCTACTTCAACTACCAAACTTGCTGCTTCCAACATCTGCCTCTGCAGCGCTAGGCGCCTATGTGTCAAAGCGGACATCTGCTGCTGCATGCGTTCCATCTCTGCTGCCATCTGTTCACGAGTAGCCATGTTGCTGGGGGCATGTGTGTTTGCACAGGTGTCTAGCGATTTATATCTGCGTGTCCAGTGCGGTAATTCGCACAGGTGTCAATTATGCTAATACTTCCAGTAATTGTCCAGCCTATTTAAAAGCCAGCTTTGCAGCCTGTGTGAGTGGGTGTATGATGCCAGATGCAGTTTTGTCCAGTTTCATACAAGGTGGTCGTGTGTGCTCTAACATCACATGCCACCATACACTATAAATATAAGCCCATATATGGAAAACGCCATTGGCACCATGCGCGCAGCTGCATTTAGCCACCGTGAGCTGCGCGTGTTGGTTGTGGTAATGGACCGCCACATAGGCCGCGCAGGGCCCTTTATCCCCAATAGGATAAAGCGTGAGGCCTACGCGGAGGTCCGCCGCATACTCCGCAACCGCACCCGGACCAGACGCACTATCATACAACTTGAAAGGCGCTGGAGCGACCTCCGCCGTCGCACACCGAACCTGTTTGCGGAACTCCGCCAACAAATCCGCAACAGACGTAGGCGCATTAAGTTTCATATTACATTAAATAACAATGAGATTATTAGCAGACACTTTTAATGCAAAACTTGCATATTTACACTAAGTTATATAGTGTGAAAATTAGCACACTGACAATGTACTATTGTAGAACAAACATGACACAGTGTGTGTGGTTATGGCATGCAGTACTGACTGTGTAGCACAGTACTTCTGAAAAAGTGAATGTTGTTGTACTGAGTTGCTACACAGGCTGGCGACAGAACCCAATAACTTGCTCTGTGGTTGAAATTTTCTAAGGTGGGAGTTTTTTAGAACTGGTGATGTTGCCTATAGCAACCAATCACATTCTATCTATTATCTTCTAGAAGCAGCTTGATTAATGTTAAGTATAATCAGATTGTTTGCTATGGGCAACATCACCAGTTCTTTCAAAAACAAAACATTAGTAAATTTACCAGTGTCTTTAACATGGGACAGAACAGTGTAATATTAAAATGCTGTTGGTTTAATTTTTAAATCCACAAACTAAATATTACATATGTCATTCTAGGGCAAGCACAACGGCAAGCTGCGGGGCAAAGACCGGACCAATCCCCTTCTCAGCCCCCCTCCCCTTCTGTGGCCCCAAGCCCCTCTCCACACCCCTCTCCCTCTCTTTCCCCATCCCCTTCTCAGCCCCCCTCCCCTTCTGTGGCCCCAAGCCCCTCTCCGCACCCCTCCCCCTCTCTTTCCCCATCCCCTTCTCAGCCCCCCTCCCCTTCTGTGGCCCCATCCCCCTCTCTGCCCCCCTCCCCCTCTCTTTCCCCATCCCCTGCTCAGGCCCACTCCCCTTCTGTGGCCCGATCCCCCTCTCCGCCACTCTCCCCCTCTCTTTCCCCATTCCCTTCTCAGCCCCCCTCTCCTTCTGTGGCCCAATCCCCCTCTCCGCCACCCTCCCCCTCTTTTTCCCCATCCCCTTCTCAGGCCCCCTCCCCTTCTGTGGCACAATCACCCTCTCCGCCCCATTCAGCCTATCTTTCTCAATCACCTTCTCTGCCCCCCTCCCCCTCTCTTTACCAATACCCCTCTCTGTCCCCCTCCCCCTCTGTAGGCCAAACCACCACTCCGCCCACCTCCCCCTCTCTTTCACATTCCCCCTCTCTGTCCCCCTCCCCCTCTGTTGGCCAAACACCCTCTCCGCCCTCCTCCCCTTCTCAATCAGACCCACCCTCTGTAATCATCTCCCCAATCCATCCTCCTTCCCCCAACCAGCCTCCTTCCTCCATCCAGCCTCCTTCCCCACCCAGTGAATGGGCAGCAGAAGCCCCTGAGGATGTGGAGGGTGCTGCGCAAGTGCCAGATGAGAGTAAGATTTTACACATTTTATATGTATTTGTTACCTAGTTTAAATTCAAATTCCAATACATGCAGTGTTGTACTGTGGCCCATCTTTGGCCATGGAAAAATGTTTGTGTTCTTCATCATGGTATGGATGTTGCATTTACATTTGTGTGAGTATCATTAGATGTACAGTGTCTATGTCTGCAACGTTTAGGGTGTCCACTCTAGGTCGACACTCATTATGTCGACAGGGTTGCCAGGACAACATGGTTTTTATGTGCTAGGTTGTCAGTGAAACAGTTAGACCTGAGTGGAGTTTAGTATGTTGTTGGACTTTTACACTTGTGCCTGGGTATTCTGAATATTTTTTAAATCAAGTACTTTTTTTATTTGTTTTTTTTGACATTTATACATAACTCAAAACAAACATTAGCATTCTATTAACTGTAACAATTGCCATCAATAAAATTATATATGTTAAAATTCAACATTCTGTGTGTGCGTCAATTATATTCACTTAAAGTTTCTTATCAAACGATATCTGTGTAAAGAAGGACTAGGTGTCCAGTATCGGTCTGCCCAACCTTGTGCTGCACCAACGGTCCCACTTCTCTGTAAATTGAGAGGAGGAACCCCTTATCTTATACATATATCTCTCGTGTCGTATTACTGAATTTACCAACGCCCTCCATTGCTCCACCCTAGGCATGTCAGCTGAGAACCAAACCCTGGCAATGACAACCCTCGCCAGCGTAGTGAGACACAGGACATATTTGTACAGTACCACAGAGTGTGTTTCCTCAAGATCTAATCCAAACAGGCATAGGCCGGGGTCTAGTACGGGGAGGGATGGGGCAGTCATGGTTATATCACCCCATACCTTACGCCAGAAAAGGGAAATTGCAGGGCAGTCCCATAACAAATGCCAGAATCCGGCATCGGTCTCCCGGCATCTGGGGCAGCAAGAGTTATCTCTAATACCAGCCCTCTGCATAGTGACAGGAGTTCGATACACCCTGTGCAGAATGTAAAAAAAGACTTGTTTATATCGTATACATGGCGTAGTATATTTAGTGGAGCCCAGGATCTGGATCCACTGCTCCTGGGATAAAGGTCCCAAATCAGTCTCCCATTTGATGCGAAGTGTATTCAAATGGTCGTGACCATATTTATTATTCAAAGCAGTATATATGACAGATATTTTTCCCCTTCGATTAAGAGAAGTGAGCAACGCCTTAACGGGTGAATCTGCAATTGGAGGTGGGCCATGAGGAAACTGGGTCTGCACAGCATGTCTAAGTTGGAAGTACCGAAACAAGGCAGTGTTAGGTATATCAAATTCGAGTTTCAATTGCTGAAAAGACTTGAGCACTCCATCTTGGTAGAGTTGTTTTAGAGAGATTACACCCTTAGTTATCCAAATATTATCTGGAGATATCTTGTACAACTCTGAATACGTACTATTAAACCATAGCGGAGTACTGGTATCCTGCCCCTCCCAATCATATATAGTATGTGCATAGCGCCAGATTAGCAAGGCTTGGCGTAACAAGGGAGGCAAACCAGAAGCCGCACGGCCAGAAAGAAGGAGTTGAAGAGGAGAAAAGGAGAAAGCAGGAGAGCACCTCGCCCGCTCAGCCAGAAGACCCCCCATTGTTGGATCCAAGGAATCTCCAGTCCACTCACCAAGATGGGACATTTGCGCTGCTACGTAATATAGTCTCAGATTGGGAAGACTCGCACCCCCCGAGAGTTGTGACCTGCTCAGCGTTTTAATAGAGACTCTTGCTGGTTTATTACCCCATATAAATGAGGACATAACGCCCTCAATTATAGTGAAGACTTTTTTCGGGAGGTAGACCGGAGAGTTATGTAGGGCATATAGGAACTTTGGTTGCATTATCATTTTGAATAAATTAACCCGACCTAGGATAGACAGTGGTAGTTTTTTCCAGCTATGAGCCCTCTCTTTAAATGACATCGTAATGGGGTCAATATTTTGGGCCACATAACTACGTGCCATAGGGGTGATCCAGATACCCAAGTATTTAAACCGCAGCGTCCACTGCAAGGGGTACACTCCCCGGGTATTTTCAGGGAGAAGACCAGACAAGGGAAAAATATGCGATTTATCCCAGTTGATTAGTAAACCAGAAAAAACTCCAAATTCCTCCACTACCCGCAGCATAGCCTGCAAGGAGCCCTCGGAGTCCTGTAAGAAAAGGAGCATATCGTCTGCATACAGGGCCACAACATCCACATGACCCCCAACCTTAATACCCCTAATCTCGTCATTAGATCGTAGCAAGGCGGCCAACGGCTCCACGGCAATTGCGAACAGCGCAGGGGATAGGGGGCAACCCTGTCGAGTGCCCCTCTCCAACGCAAACATCTCCGACGTGAAACCATTGGCCGTCACACGGGCCATAGGCAAAAAATACAATAACTGGAGAAATTTAATAAAACGAGGGCCAAAAGCAAACTTCTCCAGTACCCCCCACAAATATGTCCACTCCACTGAGTCGAATGCTTTGGCTGCATCTAGGGACACCACCACCGCATCCAACTCCCCCAGATCACGCCTCTGTAGGTGACAAAACAGTCTACGTAAATTTTGGGCAGTTGACTTACCTGGCATAAATCCCGTCTGATCCGGGTGAATGATTGTTGTGATAACTAAGTTCAATCTAGATGCCAAGATCTTTGCCAGTATCTTGACATCCGTATTGAGGAGGGAAATAGGTCTGTAAGATTCGGGGCGTAGGGGGTCTTTTCCCGGTTTCAGCAAGACAATTATATTTGCCTCGGCCATAGAGCGAGGGAGAGTCCCGCCCTCCAACAATAGGTCAAATAATTGTAGAAGATAGGGGGCAAAAAAGCTGCTAAATTTCTTATAAACTTCACCCGGAAGTCCATCACAACCCGGTGCCTTAGACGCTGGAAGGGACAGGATCGCAGCGTTCACCTCCTCCAGAGTAATTGGTGCATCTAGAGCCCCAGAGTCTTCCTGGGACAGACAGGGCAAATCCAGCCGAGCAAAATATTCCCTCAATTGATCAGTGGAGTAAGTGGCTCGGGATGTATATAGCGAGGAATAGTAACTACGAAATGTCTCAGACACCGCCGAGCCAGAGTAACACATTTGGTCGTCAGAGTTCCTCACACATTGAATCATTGTTCTAGTAGATTCAGACCGAGCCAAAAAAGCTAAATAACTGCCATTCATCTCCGCCTGAAAATAGTGTGCATGTCCCGTAAAAAGGAGTCTACGCCTGGACTTCTCAAATAAGCAATCGGACCACTCTTCCTGCGCGTCTCGCCACAACAGTTCGTCAGAACGTAAATGGGTAGCTATATATTGGGATTCCAATTGCTGACATAGGGCCTCCAGTCTTATTTCCTTCTTTTTACTAGATAATTTAACCTCAGATATTCGTTTTATGAAGGAGCCCCTCTGGAACGCTTTGAAAGCGTCATGTTTGACCGCCAGTTCGGTGCAAGACAGATTACAAACCTGGAACCCCTCCCAGGCATTAACCAAATCCGCACCCTCCCCTAATAAGGTTAACCAGAAGGGATTAAGTTTCCACATTTTTGCACCGCGCTCCCAACCAACACTTACTGTAAGTGATACAGGAGAGTGATCCGATATACCCCTAGGAAGATAGTCCACCTCCAACACATCAGGGGACAAGTCAGGAGAAATCAAGATCAAATCAATGCGAGAGAAGGCATGATAGGTAGCGGAGTGGCAGGAGAACTGATTAGCCGTGGGATTGCGACTCCTCCATACATCCACTAACCCCAGTTCCCCCACCAGTCGTGCAAATGGAGTAGGGGATACAGAAGGGGAGGGAGAAGCAACCGACTCTCTCCATCTGTCCAGGGCATGATCCATCACATTGTTAAAATCCCCCAAGCATATCACTGGGGCAGCAGGGGATTGGGCTAGAAATCGGGCTGCATGACGCAGAACCTCATTGTTATATGGCGGGGGGACATAGACAGCTAATATGTGGAATAGTCTACGATTAATATGTGCGCGCAGAAAGACATATCTGCCATATTGATCTGTTTCACAGGAGTCTAGGTGAAATTGTATAGATTTTCTAATTAGTACAGAGACACCCCTAGCGCTACCTGAGAAAGTGGAGTGGTAAACATGACTAATCCAGGGTTTCTTGAGTGCCAGCACCTTACTTCCAAACAAATGGGTTTCAGAAAGACAAATTATGTCTGCCTGGTATTTTTTAACCTGAGTCAAGATCAACGATCTCTTAATCTTTTCGTTCAAACCCCTGACGTTCCAGCTGAGCAGGCGAAGCCCCCTAGAAACAGCAGACATAGAAAGTAGGCGAGAAAAGGGTGGCAGGATATATAAGAGAGACAATTATCAGAGCCCGGCCGTTCCGGGTCGCAGAGCAGTGTAGGCTGTGAATAGGGACACCCAGTCCCCCCATGTCCCTGGAAGCCGAGGAAATCAAAGCAATATCGTTCGCAAACATCGCTACACAACAGAGCACACACATAAGCAAAAATTGATGGCATGAAAAAAAACAAACTAACCCCCCCCACTCCCACCCTGTATCACCTTGGGAACTTAAGGTATACCTGGATCCCATAACTCCCACCAAATTAACTAAACTAAGGGATAGGGGCCTAACCAAGAATCCAAAGAAAAGCCCCTACACTATCTTCGGCACAGGCTCTCCATAGTATACCTATAGAAGTAGTGCCCTAACCCTGAAAAAACATATCTAGCAGCGTACCTCAACAGTAATACCAACATCGATATTAGGCTGCCCGACATTGCCCCATCAAAGCATTGCATATGCACCCACAGTGTGACTAGCATAATAAGAATATGAGACAGTGAGGCTTAACATTAAGAGAGCAATAAACCAACAATTGTGCAGTAACACGTCATCGAGGAGGGTGAGGCTGTCGTTCCAGCCATGCAGCAGCATCTTGAGGAGTTGAAAAAAAGTGAGTGGTGTTATCGAACACCACTCGCAGCCTGGCCGGAAACAGCATAGAGTATTGTATATTACGGTCACGGAGTTGACGTTTAATATGCAGAAACTGTGATCTACTCTTTTGCACCTCCAGGGCAAAATCAGGGAAAACAGATATATTATGTCCATCCAGTTGGAAAGGGCCCTGTGTCCGGGCCAGACGGAGTATAGCGTCGCGGTCCTTAAAATGTAGGAAACGGGCAATAAATGTTCTAGACGGAGCCCCGGGTGGCGGCATTCTAGGCGGGAGTCTGTGTGCTCTTTCCACTGCAAATTGAGAGGTAAATGCTTCTCTGCCCAATAAACTAATAAGCCAGGTTTCCAGAAATAATTCCGGGGTGGTGCCCTCCGCTCTTTCAGGGAGTCCAACAAAACGAATGTTGTTGCGCCGAAGTCTCCCCTCTATATCGGAAATTTTAGCCTGCATAGACACCATCTGGGTAGACAAGTCGGCCACTTTCGTCTGTAGGGGTGACGTATTATCTTCCAGAGTCGATATCCGATGTTCAGTTTCACCCACTCTTTCCCGGATTTTCTGTAGATCTTGTCTAAGCAGAGAGACGTCCGCCTGTACCTGCCCAATCTTGTCTGTGACCCTCTGTTCAGACGCTGAAATGGCCTGTAGTATTTGCTGGGTAGAGTGAATTTGCTCAGCGGGATCAGAGGTAGCAACCTCTGTCGCAGGCGAGGATGGGTCAGTGTCACCCTGCTTTGCCGAATGAGACGGCTGCTGCGACCTAGCATATTTCTCCAGTTTCGCCGCGGCGTTAGCCGCATTCTGGCCTCCTTTAACCATTGCAGCACTGGGCGCGTAGTCAGGGCCCCGAGGATATTACAGCAAAAAAGTCTCCAATCAGTATGGGATCAGCACAGGGGGCCACCTGGGTCAGGCAGATATGATAAACAATAATATAGCAGAGCAGAGCAGGCTTATAGGCACCCTGCAGAATATTCTGTGTACAGGGAGTATTTCTGCACGGAAGCTGATTTACGGGCACATGTGTGGCTATTGCAGAGATGCAGGAATCGTTCACAGGGTGTATTCTCCCTTTCTCCTTCTTCACCCCTCCCCTCTCTGCAGCTATATATATATTTCTTAATATATGTGGGGAACCGCGTACAGGGAACCCCTCTGTAATTGTCTATTAAGCCCAGGAAGGAGAGGGAGGGGCAGCCCCAGCCGCAGCTCACTCAGCCGTACAGCACCGCAGGACGGAGAGGATGTCAGGTGCAGGGAGAAATGTGCGAGGCTGCAAGATGGCGGTTTTTCGCGGGCTTTCCTGCCCGCACTCACCCGTCCCCAGCACCTCCGCGGGGTTCCAGGCAAGTGCTGCCGCGATATGCCCGTTAGTCAGAGCCCTCCCAGTCTCGGTCCCCCGGCCGGAGGATCACGGCAAGTCCGCCGCTACAAGCGCCGTCACGTGTCTTCCCGGATAGAGAGGCAGGGAGCCGGGGCGTCACGCCGGAGGTGTCGGATACAGGGAGCCGCGCTGCACACCGGACCAGTGCGGGTATGTACAGGGGCAGTACACCTTCTTATGCCAGCTGGCAGGTCACAGGAGCCACGGGTTAGGGGAAAACGGGTGTTTAAACAGGATTTCTATGGAGAGCTAGATCTTCCCACTGCTACTCCATGCCTGTCCAAGCCACGCCCCTGGGTATTCTGAATATTAGCACATTCAACTAGCATGCTTCACTTTGTTAGCACGGCTTAGGACACAGTGATTTGTGTTGTGAAAGTTACACTCCAAAAATGATTAATTTCTTATAAAATAACCTGTTTCACCTTATGTAGTAAGTCAGGCTTTCAGGGAGTGTGGGCATGCTAGGATATGTTGTCCTTCTGAAGATGTTGATATGCAGTGTGATGATGCAGGGCCAACAACAAAAAAGAAAAGTCTGCTTCACTCCAGATGTGCATGGGCTTACATTTACTAAGATGGGAGTTCGATTGAAGCTGGGATGTTGCCCATAGCAAACCAGAAAATTATACTTCTCATTTATTTGGCACCTTCTAGAAGATAATAAGTGGAATCTGATTGGTTGCTAGGGACAACGTCCCATCTTAAATTGAACTCCCATCTTAGTAAATGTATGCCATGGTGTGGCATACTTTTACAATGAAAAATGTGACATTAAAAAGACATTGCTGAGCAGGCTTCTGTGTTTTTCTGCTACTGTTTTCTCATTTAAACATCCATGATGTAGTCACTTTGCCATTAAAGCAGGCCTGTCAAAACTTCTGCCCTCCAGCTGTGGAGAAACTACACATCCCAGCATGCCCTGAAACAGCTTTAACATTCTCTGGCCGGAAAAATGTGTCAAGGCATGCTGGTATATGTAGTTTCACAGCAGCTGGAGGGCCACAGTTTGGACATGCCTGCATTAAAGTGTGCTTTGTGCATTGCTTGTATAATAGGTAATGTGAGTAAGTTAGTAATGTTTTCTTTGCCTCTTCATTTCAGATGTGGCAGTTGGAGATCCCAGCAGTTTGCCTGCTATCGTTGGGCGCCTTAAAGGGAACCTGAGGGCCGTCATTGAGGACCTAGAAAAATTAGAAAAGTTTTTCTAATTTTTTTATTATTATTATTTACATTAGTGTTTTAAAAAAAAGAAAAAAGAAAAACATTTGTTTTTGAAGTTAAGCGGGTGTTGTGTTTATTAATGCTATATAGGAAAAGCAGATGTGCATGCATAAATTGCTGACCTACAACACTTCACACATCTTATTTAAGAATAGTTCAGTAAAATTACACAAACAAAAAACAAAACAAAAAACGATAGGAGCTTATTGTTTAAAAAAACATGTTAACACATTTTTTTAACACACTACACCTCTACACCAAAAACCAAAACAAAACAAAAAAATAGGCACATTTACCACATCTATATTTTTAAATTCTTAATTTAAATGTTTATGTACAATTATGCCTACAAAGTGTCATTCAGGTATTCTTTGAAGACTTAATAGGTCCTGACCATTATCATTCATTACACTAATTCACTAATTAGTTTCTTAATTGCGGACGGCTTGTGGAGTTTGAACTAAAAGGTGTAATTTAACTTTAAAAAAAAAACATTGGCCCTCATTCCGAGTCGTTCGCTCGGTATATTTCATCGCATCGCAGTGAAATTCCGCTTAGTACGCATGCGCAATATTCGCACTGCGACTGCGCCAAGTAATTTAACAATGAAGATAGTATTTTTACTCACGGCTTTTTCTTCGCTCCGGCGATCGTAATGTGATTGACAGGAAATGGGTGTTACTGGGCGGAAACACGGCGTTTCAGGGGCGTGTGGTTAAAAACGCTACCGTTTCCGGAAAAAACGCAGGAGTGGCCGGAGAAACGGAGGAGTGTCTGGGCGAACGCTGGGTGTGTTTATGACGTCAAACCAGGAACGACAAGCACTGAACTGATCGCAGATGCCGAGTAAGTCTGAAGCTACTCTGAAACTGCTAAGTAGTTTGTAATCGCAATATTGCGAATACATCGGTCGCAATTTTAAGAAGCTAAGATTCACTCCCAGTAGGCGGCGGCTTAGCGTGTGTAACTCTGCTAAAATCGCCTTGCGAGCGATCAACTCGGAATGAGGGCCATTGCTGTGCGTTTTTTAGCAAAAGCGTGTGCAATTTTAAGAGGAATGTGTAAATCTACGAGAAGTTAGGATTTTTACGATGAGGTTTGTGGTAATGCGATGGGTTCGCATTAGTGCTATGTCATTTGGCATACGCCTACTTTGTGTACTACTGTGTACGAAATTGCAGAAATGCGCTGGGGGCAGATATTCGCTATTGTGCAACATATTCGCATATGCTGTGTGAACGAAAAAAAATAGCAAACAACTCGGAATCACCCCCATTGCTCATACGCTCAAAGAACGCCATGTTCATTTGGTGCAATTCCCTGTGACGGTCATACTGCTCTCTACTCATGCGTCCCTGCATTGTCATGACTTGGGTAAGAAATGCATCATGCATTTGGCGTTCGGCCTCTAGAAACCTGTCGAGCCTTGCATCCTCTTGCCGGACATTGCAGCGTCCATTTCTCGGAGTTGGTCAACAAGGACATTTGACATGCTTGCTCCACTTTGTTTGGTTTCTTCCTTCTAGGCGATATGGTGTAAACTGTGAAGAGAAGAAATACAAAATGAGCGTAAATAAAAATAGCAGCGTTAGCAAACATGTGTTTGTGGCATTAATCCACCTACACACTAGCTACTCTGCAACATTGATCTATATATAAAAATGCAAAGCTCCCCTGGGTGGGGGCAGAAATTGAAAAGCGTGCCACCGTGACAGCAGCGTGGCGAGCGCAGTGATCCCGCAAGGGGCTCATTTGCACTCGCCACGCTGCCGCCACACCGGCCACTCATACTACCCACATAACCAGATGATTAACAATTGTGGATTTGTGCTATGTGTGTTAAATTGTAAACATGTACTTACTGTTTTTCTGCAAAGTTGGGGTGACGGTGACGGCACTTTGTACAGTCCCACCAGGGCCGGCTCCAGGCATGTTCCAATAGTGCGGCCGAACAGGGCGCTGCACTTTATGGGCGCCGCTAGCTCTGGCAGCTATATTGGAGCCTGGAGCCGTCCCTGCAGCACTGCACTGTCTGTCTCCCCCACTCCCGCTAACCGGCGCCGGCCCATGAGCCAACCAGAGCTCGCGGTCCGGCAGCTGAGGCTGATTGGCTGCCGGACCGTGAACTTTGATTGGCTTGCGGGCCGGCGCCTAGTTGAAGCGGCCGCTGGAGACTGACGGCTAGGAGAGGCGCACGCTGCGCTCTCCTCCCGCCCTCAGCTACAAAGTAGCACGAGCAGCGCAGCAGCCTCAACCCACAGGAGCAGACTCGCGGTGAGCAGCACGGGGGGTGGGGGGTGGGAGAGGAGGATATCTGGCACTGGGGATATGTCTGGCACTGGGGACATGTCTGGCACTGGGGGCATGGGACATGTGTATCTGGCATTGGGGGCATGGGACATGTGTATCTGGCACTGGGGACATGGGACATGTGTATCTGGCACTGGGGGCATGTATCTGGCATTGGGGGCATATCTGGCACTGTGGGGACAAGAGTATCTGGCATTAGGGGCATATCTGGCACTGTGTGGGGCATATATGTATCTGGCACTGTGTGGGGCATATATGTATCTGGCACTGTGTGGGGCATTTATGTATCTGGCACTGCGTGGTCCTTTATGTATCTGGCACTGTGGGGGCATTTATATATCTGACACTGGGGGCATTTATGTATCTGGCACTGGTGGCATTTATGTATCTGGCACTATGGTGACATCTGGCACTGTGTGGGCATTTTTGTATCTGGCAATGTGTGGGCATTTATGTATCTGGCACTGTGGGGGCATTTATGTATCTGACACTGTGGGGGCATTTATGTATCTGGCACTGTGGGGGCATATCTGCACTGTGGGGGCATATCTGGCACTGTGGGGGCATTTATGTATCTGGAACTGTGGGGCATTTATGTATCTGAGACTGTGGAGGCATATCTGCACTGTGGGGGCATTTATGTATCTGGCACTGTGGGGGCATTTATGTATCTGGCACTGTGGGGGCATATCTGCACTGTGGGGGCATTTATGTATCTGGCACTGTGGGGGCATTTATGTATCTGGCACTGTGGAGGCATATCTGCACTGTGGGGGCATTTATGTATCTGGCACTGTGGGTGCAAATCGGTACTGTGGGGGCATTTATGTATCTGGCACTGTGGAGGCATTTATGTATCTGGCACTGTGGTGGCATATCTACACTGTGGGGGGATTTATGTATCTGGCACTGTGGGGGCATATCTGCACTGTGGGGGCATTTATGTATCTGGCACTGTGGGTGCAAATCGGCACTGTGGGGGCATTTATGTATCTGGCACTGTGGAAGCATTTATGTATCTGGCACTGTGGTGGCATATCTACACTGTGGGGGGATTTATGTATCTGGCACTGTGGGGGCATATCTGCACTGTGGGGGCATTTATGTATCTGCACTGTGGGGGCATTTATGTATCTGGCACTGTAGGGGCATTTATGTATCTGCCACTGTGTGGGCATATCTGAACTATGGGGCCATTTATGTATCTGGAACTGTGGGGATATATCTTGCACTGTGTGGCCATTTATGTAGCTGGCACTGCGGGGGGCCATGTCACGTGTAGCTGGCACTGCTGGGGGGCATGTCATGTGTAGCTGGCACTGCTGGGGGGCATGTCACGTGTAGCTGACACTGCTGGGGAGAATATCATGTAGTGTTCCCGCTAGGCGTCTGTGGCTAGGCAATGTTTCTCAGTGCTCTAACTGGCGCAAAGTGTCTAACGTGCTGTGCTGGCGCAAAGTGTATAGGAGGTTCTACCTGGTGCAATGTGTATTAGCTGCACTACTGTGTAGTGTAATGCGAATTGCCACTATTAGGTGGCCGCGCACCTTCCCCACGAAGCAACGCCCCTAAATTTTTGCTGCGCGCCTTTGGCGCGCACTGTCAATGCTTTGGCATATAGGTATGGGCACAACAAGCATTATCGTATGTACATCATTTTGCCCTCCTAACTTAAAAATGTGCCCTCCCTGTTATCAGCACCCTGCCCTAAAAAGAGAACACTATCATGTGTAGCTGGCACTGCTGGGGGGCATGTCATGTGTAGCTGGTACTGCTGCGGGGCATGTCATGTGTAGCTGGCACTGCTGCGGGGCATGTCATGTGTAGCTGGCACTGCACATTATGTGTATCTGGCACTATACTGGAGACATTATGTGTATCTGACACTATACTGGAGACATTGTGTGTAAGGAACACTACTGTGGCTGTTATGTGTAAGGCTGCTAATTGTGTGTGTAGAGGGGGTGGGAAAATATATTTCTAGTTTGATGATATAAAGTTACGAGGCCACGCCCACTTTCCCATGAGGCCACGCCCACTTTCCCAGGAGCGAGCGCCTTCGGCGCGCACATAGGGGGGCGCTTTTAAATTTTCTCGCTCAGGGTGCTAATAGGCCTTGAGCTGGCCCCGAGTCCCACTGTCACTGGTCTGAGCATCCACGACGTCTTCAATGGTTGCAGTTATGCTGTCGTCGTTTCTAGATGTGTTGATGGACGGGTGGGAGGATGTGTCGCTGTCCTCAGGTGTGTCGTCAATTAACAAGGGTGATGACGGGCAGACGTCACTGCTTGTCTGTGTCTCTTCTGGAGTGCCTTCTGTAGCAGTGTACTGTGAACTGGAAGACAGACTCACCGGACTGCAGATAGCTTTGTGTCCAAAGATATTTGCACAGATGTCATAGTACTGCCAGTCGATACTGCCAACCCAGCTCTTTTTCCGGTTGTTCTCAAGCACATTCAAGAACTGCTTTTTAAGAGTTTTCATTTTGTTTAACACTTGCTGTTGTGTGCGGATGATTCCTCTGGCTTCCAGCATCTTGGAGATGTTTTTATAAATGACTGCATCTTTAACTGTGCCTGTGATCTGCCTCATTGTTTCCTCCTCTCCCCTAATGCTCAGCAACTCTCTCACCTCCTGGTCTGTCCAGGTTGCCATGCTGCCTTCCTCACACGCTTCCAGGACGCTCCCCTGGGCTCTGAAAGATGACATCATCTTTTCTGAGCCCAAGAAAGCTCCAATCGGAGGCCTTTTAACAGTCCCGGGTAGTGAATTCCGGGACGGGCCCTTTCACACTATACAGCTTCCCGGGACGGTCCCGGATTCAACCCAGGTCAAAGACTTGGGTTGAAATCCCGGGATGCTCGTCCATGGAATTTGTCCCTGTACCCTTTCACACTGAGAAAAATCCCGGGATGATGCGCGTTCATGTGCAATATCCCGGGATTTTTCTGGGAGTGTAAAAGGGGTATTAGTGAGACAGGGAGAGTGACTGAAGGGTTTCTATATTAAATGGGTGTTTTCACTCTATACAGAAAGTGGTTGGCACTAGTTTATATCATGTCTATTGCTTAATAGAGATAATGAGAATGAAAGAAAAATCAATGAAAAATGCTATATTATTAATTTATTTATTTATTTATTTATTTAAATAAATAAAGTATTACATTGCTAATATTTTAAAACAATATTTATTTGTATAATATGTCAAATCTGTTTTTATCAATTTAATTTTACAAAGTAGAAATGACATTCAAGAGGGTGGTCTGCAAATATGTGATTCAAAATTTTGTTCAACATTTACATTTCGCTTCCCATGTTAGTACTTTCATGTTTTAACACTGTTTAAATAATATTTTTATTTTAAAATAGAATCTTAGCATTACTGTAATGTTCGCCATTTACCACTCGTAATTAAAAAATACCAAAATTGCTCAAATTGAAAATGTCTGGACCAGTGAAAACTGGGTGACTTATTTTAGTCCCCATATTCTATAGGGTCAATTTTCTTATTTTACCAAAAGTAATAGATCAGCTACTTATGTTTAAATAAACATGTTTCAGCATAGACCAATACTGTTTTACACTAAAAAGATAACATCAAAATGGTGATATGGAAGAGAGATTGAAAAGAAAAAGAAAACAGTGCAGCGCAAAAGAATTAAAGCACAGTGAGAGATGTCACTGATTAACACACGTCTGCCTAGTGAGCCTGCTGTGAGTACACCTACAGAAAGAGATGAAAGGAAAGATCTTGACAGGTGAATATGTGAAATCATCTTGCTGCTCCCAGAAAATAATTAATTGAGAAGTAAAGGGAAACTTGGACAAAAAGGCAGAAAATTAAAAAAAAACAGACAGGTTCTAAGAATAATGAATAGACTGGATGTATGTTAGTGAACTGCCATTAATGAGGCACAGGGCATAAATCCCTGACATTCATCAAAATACGTGAGATACTGAAACTGTCCTTTGTATCCTCCATCAAATTTCAACGTTTTAAATAAAGACTTATCTCTGCTTTTTGCTGATAACTTACAGCCTATGCTTTGCAAACTGCAGGGCAGAATTAAGGGACTGGTACATACATTATTTTCCTGGATAGGAAGGGCTACCATTGTTAAAATTAACCTCTTGCTGAGAATCCTATAATTGAAATAATTAGAATCCTTTAATCCAATTACTGGCGCCATATAAATAAAGGATAATAATAATAATAATAATAATAATAATAATAAAAAAGGTTGAGTATCCCTTATCCAAAATGCTTGAGACTAGAAGTATTTTGGATATCGGATTTTTCCGTATTTTGGAATAATTGCATCCCATAATGAGATATCATGGTGATAGGACCTAAGTCTAAGCACAGAATGCATTTGTCTCATATACACCTTATACACACAGCCGGAAGGTAATTTTAGCCAATATTTTTAATAACTTTGTGTATTAAACAAAGTTTGTGTACACTGAACCATCAGAAAACAAAGGTTTTACTATCTGTCTCACTCAAAAAAAAACGTATTTCTGAATATTTGGATATGGATACTCAACCATTGATAAAGGCTGGTGAGACACTTTGTGTAGGGGAGTCGGAAGCCCAGTTTTAGACAAGACATCCTTTTTAAATGTAGAGACTTTGGGGGACTTCAGCTTCCTCATTCAATTATTTGTCATGATGTTGTTATGTTGGAACAAGTTTTAGACTTGACACAGACACAGGAAAACAAACAATGGGTCAGAATTTAAGACCACTTCCTTACAAGGTGCCTGCTGTTTCTCATCCACATTGGTGTGCTGAGATAAGCTAAGAAGACAGCCCGGCATTTACTTCATGGCCTGCCTCTGATGCCATTATTTGACAAATCAGATTTTCCTGTGGGTAATTCATATTTTGCATTTTGAGTATTGGTGCAGATGGGGGTGTTACATGTTGGGCCAGCTGGTGAGCTCCTATTCCATTTCTGAAATTGAATGTTAACTGCAACTTAAACATTCTCTTCATAGCGAGGGAATATACCTGGGCTGTGGTAAGTACCTTACCCCTTTAGAAGAGATTTGTTTGGCTCCTTCAGATCCAGCTTATTTAGGGGGTAATTCTGAGTTGATCGCAGCAGCAAGTTTGTTAGCAATTGGGCAAAACCATGTGCACTGCGGGGGGGGCAGATATAACATTTGCAGAGAGAGTTAGATTTGGGTGGGTTATTTTGTTTCTGTGCAGGGTAAATACTGGCTGCTTTATTTTTACACTGCAATTTAGATTTCAGTTTGAATACACTCCACCCACCCAAATCTAACTCTCTCTGCACATGTTATATCTGTCCCCCCTGCAGTGCACATGGTTTTGCCCAACTGCTAACATATTTGCTGCTGCGATCAACTCAGAATTAGGCCCTTAGTTTCTGTGGGGTACAAACTTATGATAGAAAATATGTTCTAGACGCTTCACAAATTTATAAGACTAGAATTGAAACCTCCACATCCAGCTAGAACTGATTGGCATAAAAGATTTCTAACCACTTTCTCCTGCCGAAAACCCAAATGTACGGTTATCTCTACATGCTACCGATGCCCTAGTGTGCTTGCGAAAATGTATCCAGTGTTCCTAGATCTTGCTAGAAAAAATGTAATTGTCCTGTAGGCTCCATGCGCCATATCTGGTGGGACTGTTCAGTATTACAACCTTTCTCTGTGAAAATACTAGAGATGAGCAGGTTTGGTTCCCTAAGAACCGAACCCCCCGAACATCACATCCCGAGCCTAGTCCGGCTCGGGTTTTCCCACCAGACTCGGAAACCAGAACAAGGCAAAACTTCATCATCCCGCTGTCAGATTCTCGCGGGTTTTGGATTCCATATAAGGAGCCACGCGTTGCTGCCATTTACACTCCAGTCCTGGAGAGTGGACCGAGAGGACGTGTATCCTCAGTGTCTGTGCGGGAAAGTGGCGTGGCATGTGGGGTGGTGACCTGCTCTTTTGTATCATTCCAGTGCTGTCTTGTGCTGCATCAGTCCAGTGGTGGTTTCTTGTGCTGCATCAGTCCAGTCACAGTGGTTGTGTCCTCTGCTGCCATAAGTCCAATGCTGCTGTATAAGTCCAGTCCAGTGGTGCTGTCTTGTGCTGCATCAGTGCAGTGGTGGTATCCTGTGCTACCATAAGTCCAGTGCTGGTGTCCTGTGCTGTCATAAGTCCAGTACTGCTGTATAAGTCTAGTTCAGTGGTGCTGTCTTGTGCTGCATCAGTCCAGTGGTGGTATCCTGTGCTACCATAAGTCCAGTGGTGGTGTCCTGTGCTGCCATAAGTCCAGTACTGCTGTATAAGTCCAGTCCAGTGGTGCTGTATTGTGCTGCATCAGTCCAGTGGTGGTGTCCTGTGCTGCCATAAGTCCAGTGGTGGTGTCCTGTGCTGCCATAAGTCCAGTGGTGCTGCTGTACAAGCCCAGTCCACTGGTGCTGCCATATAAGTCCAGTCCAGTGGTGCTGCCATATAAGTTCAGCGGTACTGCCGTATAAGTCCAGTCTAGTGGTGCTCCCATATAAGTCCAGGGGTACTGCCGTATAAGTCCAGTCCAGTGGTGCTGCCATATAAGTCCAGTGGTGCTGCCATATAAGGCCAGGGGTACTCCCATATAAATCCAGGGGTTTTGTCGTATATGCCCAGGGGTACTGCCATATAAGTCCAGTCCAGTGGTGCTGCCATATAAGTCATGGGATACTGCCATATAAGTCCATCGGTACTGCCATATAAGTCCAGTCCAGTGGTGCTGCCATATAAGTTCAGTCCAGTGGTGCTGCCATATATGTTCAGTCCAGTGGTGCTGCCATATAAGTCCAGTCCAGGGGTACTGCAATATAAGATATGGGGTACTGCCTTATAAGTCCAGGGGTACTGACATATAAGTCCAGTCCAGTAGTGCTGCTGTATAAGTTCAGTCCAGTGGTGCTGCCATATAAATCCAGTAGTGCTGCCGTATAAGTTCAGGGGTACTGCCGTATAAGTCATGGAGTACTGCTGTAGAAGTCTGATCCAGTGGTGCTGCAGCACAAGGTTCAGTCCAGTGGTGCTGCCATATAAGTCCAGGGGTACTGCCGTATAAGTCCAGTCCAGTGGTGCTGCTGTATAAGTCCAGTGGTTCTGCCGTATAAGTCCAGGGGTACTGCCATATAAGTACAGTCCAGTGGTGCTGTCGTATAAGTTCAGTCCAGTGGTGCTGCCATATAAGTCCAGTGGTGCTGTATTGTGCTGCATCAGTCCAGTGGTGGTGTCCTGTGCTGCCATAAGTCCAGTGGTGGTGTCCTGTGCTGCCATAAGTCCAGTGGTGCTGCTGTACAAGCCCAGTCCAGTGGTGCTGCCATATAAGTTCAGCGGTACTGCCGTATAAGTCCAGTCTAGTGGTGCTCCCATATAAGTCCAGGGGTACTGCCGTATAAGTCCAGTCCAGTGGTGCTGCCATATAAGTCCAGTGGTGCTGCCATATAAGGCCAGGGGTACTCCCATATAAATCCAGGGGTTTTGTCGTATATGTCCAGGGGTACTGCCATATAAGTCCAGTCCAGTGGTGCTGCCATATAAGTCATGGGATACTGCCATATAAGTCCATCGGTACTGCCATATAAGTCCAGTCCAGTGGTGCTGCCATATAAGTTCAGTCCAGTGGTGCTGCCATATATGTTCAGTCCAGTGGTGCTGCCATATAAGTCCAGTCCAGGGGTACTGCCATATAAGATATGGGGTACTGCCTTATAAGTCCAGGGGTACTGACATATAAGTCCAGTCCAGTAGTGCTGCTGTATAAGTTCAGTCCAGTGGTGCTGCCATATAAATCCAGTGGTGCTGCCGTATAAGTTCAGGGGTACTGCCGTATAAGTCATGGAGTACTGCTGTAGAAGTCTGATCCAGTGGTGCTGCAGCACAAGGTTCAGTCCAGTGGTGCTGCCATATAAGTCCAGGGGTACTGCCGTATAAGTCCAGTCCAGTGGTGCTGCTGTATAGGTCCAGTGGTTCTGCCGTATAAGTCCAGGGGTACTGCCATATAAGTACAGTCCAGTGGTGCTGTCGTATAAGTTCAGTCCAGTGGTGCTGCCATATAAGTCCAGTGGTGCTGCCGTATAAGTCCAAGAGTACTGCCGTATAAGTCCAGTGGTGCTGCCGTATAAGTGCTGTCCAGTGGTGCTGCCATATAAGACCAGTCCAGTGGTGCTGCCATATAAAACCAGTCCAGTGGTGCCGCCATATAAGTCCTGTCCAGTGGTGCCGCCATATAAGTCCAATCCAGTGGTGCCGCCAAATAAGTCCAGGGGTACTGCCGTATAAGTCATGGGGTACTGCCATATAAGTCAAGTGGTACTGCCATATAAGTCAAGTGGTACTGCAGTATAAGACCAGTCCAGTGGTGCTGCCGTATAAGTCCAGTGGTGCTGCTGTATAAGTCCAGGGCTACTGCCGTAGTCATGGGGTACTGTCGTATAAGCCTAAGGGTACTGCCGTATAAGTCCAGTCCAGTGGTGCTGCCATATAAGTCCAGGTGTACTGCTGCATAAGTCCAGTGGTGCTGTCATGTGCTGTATATTATTTACTCCAAATAAGGCGGTTATTAATATTTAATCAAAATTATTTTTACAGGGTTTGCCCTGTGTGGTGTAGGGGTACGCTCTCCTGTGCCGCATATTGTTATATAATATCAGAAAAATAATGGAGAACAAAAATTTGGAGGAGGATAAAATAGGGAAAGATCAAGAACCACTTCCTCCCACTGCTGCTGCTGTTGTTGCTGCTGGGAGTCGATAGTCATCCCAGAGGGGTGTCACGATCCGGGTATCTGGACGCCATTTCTTACCCATCAGATGCCTCCTAAGGCTGGCTCAGCGCTCCAGGACCGGATCCCATCTGTTATCCTGATGTGTACATTCCTGTATCCTCTCCTGTCACTCTGGGACGCTGTCACAGTAAACGCCATATTACACCTGGCATGGCGTCTCCCGCGGCCTCCGCCGCCGTCCCTGCTCTTCTGCATGCAGAGTGTCTGAGTGGCGATTACGTCAGCCGCGGCCTCCGCTGTGTCCGCGTGGTTGGATGTGCATCTGTCAGCCTGGCGCCTCCTGTCTCCGGTGGCCGGCGCCGCCATTACTGTTTTCATTACCACATGGATTACAAACCAAACTTCCCTCCAAGTGTCTGCATGGGCGCAGCCATCTTGGATTCTGTCAGCTGATCATTTCCACCAATCTGTTCTCAGTATTGATAATCTGCATAATTGCCTAGCCAATCCCTTCCTTGCTGCAGGTATAAATACACTGTGCCTGAGCAAGGAAGGCGTCAGTGCTTTGGTTGTCAAACCTAGTTCCTGTTTGTCTCTCTCCTGTGATTGTCTTCCAGGTTCCAGCTCCTGTCTCAAGACTTCCACCATAGAGACCCGCACCAGCATTCCACCTGCGGTGTAGCCTGACTCTCCAATCCATTGTGGATTCATCTGTTTCCAGCTACAACATTACCTGCTTCCAGCTCAGCTTCCAGCAGAGTACAGCTTCTCTTAAAGGGCCGGTGTCCTTTCTACACTTTACCACTCTCCACCGGTATTATTATTTCTCCGCTCTCAAGTTCTACATTTCAGTTCATATTTCATCGCTCCCAAGTTCATTTATTATTTAACTGGTTCCAGCCAGTATCCACTCCGTGCTAACAACAGTCTGGTTCCAGCCAGTATCCACAGCAGCCGTTTTATCTTCAGCAACCCAGCTTTTCCTGGAACACCAGCTGGCACAATCCTGGGTTATCTCCATTGCTACAGTCGGGCCTGGTAAGGACTTTCCATCTAGAAGATTATAAGAACTATCTCACACTACCAGTGCCCTGTGGCTCCTGCCATCCTGTAGTACCCAGGAACTGTATTTATTCTTTGCTGACTTTTACGTTTTCTTTTACTGCTGCTGTGTTGCGGAGTTGTCATAATAAACATCATTGACTTTTATCCAAGTTGTCGTGGTCACGCCTTCGGGCAGTTATTATTCATGTTACTTACATGTCCAGGGGTCTGATACAACCTCCCAGGTTCCGGTACATCTCAGCCCCTACAACTGAGGCTGCCTCCCGTCAGCTCAGGCCCTCAGTTGTGACAGTAAGCACTGACCTAATGAATCCAGCCGGAGACCAGGATCAAGCGGCCAGGCCGATGCAAGAACTGGCAACCCGACTAGAACATCAGGAGGCTGCACAGGGCCACATCATCCGCTGTCTCCAGGATCTCTCTACTCGGCTGGATGGGATTCAGACAACTCTCCGTGGATCAGGCGCGTCTGGTGCGTCAACCACAGTGACTCCAGCTATAACCCCACCCACCTTACCCATTTCTGCTCCACGTCTTCATCTTCCAACGCCAGCAAAATTTGACGGATCTCCAAGATTCTGCAGGGGATTTCTCAACCAGTGTGAGATTCAGTTTGAGCTACAACCTGGCAATTTTCCCAGTGACCGTACAAAAATTGCCTACATTATTTCTCTTCTCAGTGGCTCAGCCCTTGATTGGGCATCACCGTTATGGGAGAGGTCCGACACCCTGCTATCTTCCTACACTGCCTTCGTGTCAACATTCAGGCGCATCTTCGACGAGCCAGGCCGGGTAACCTCAGCTTCATCCGAGATTCTCCGTTTACGCCAGGGGTCACGTACTGTAGGACAATATCTGATACAGTTCCAGATCCTGGCATCCGAACTGGCATGGAACGACGAGGCCCTGTATGCTGCATTCTGGCATGGCTTATCTGAGCGTATTAAAGATGAGTTAGCTACCAGAGACTTACCTTCTAAGTTAGATGAGCTAATCTCACTCTGCACGAAAGTTGATTTACGTTTCAGAGAGAGAGCAACTGAGCGTGGAAGATCATCTGCTCCAAAATCTTCTGCTCCTCCTCCTCGTCAACTGTCACCATCTAAAGATGAGCCCATGCAACTTGGCCGTTCCCGTTTAACTCCTGCTGAGCGCCGAAGACGTCTCTCCGAGTCTCTCTGTCTCTATTGTGCAGCTCCGTCTCACACCATTAATGCCTGTCCCAAACGTCCGGGAAACTCCAAATCCTAGCTCGCCAAGGAGAGGGCCGGCTAGGAGTAATGATCTCCTCTCCATCTCCTCAAGATTGTAATCTCCCAGTCTCGCTTCAAGTTGCTCAACGTTATCGGAACGTCATTGCCCTCCTTGATTCCGGAGCAGCTGGGAACTTTATTACCGAAGCCTATGTTAAACGTTGGTCCCTACCCACCGAGAGACTTCCTTCGTCCATTTCTTTAACTGCCGTGGATGGCAGCAAAATTTTTGATGCAGTTATTTCTTTAAGGACTCTACCAGTTCGTCTGAGAGTGGGAGTTCTTCATTCCGAACTTATTTCTTTTTTAGTGATTCCAAGAGCCACACATCCTGTGGTCCTGGGCCTTCCATGGCTCCGTCTTCACAATCCTACAATTGATTGGACGACTACGCAAATCCTGGCATGGGGTTCCTCCTGTGCTGAGACATGTTTGTTTAAAGTATTGCCTGTCTGTTCTTCCTCCCCCAGGTCGTCTGATGTTCCACCTCCTCCATATCAAGATTTCACGGATGTGTTCAGTAAAGCTTCTGCTGATATCCTTCCTCCTCATAGAGAATGGGACTGCCCGATTGATCTCGTTCCAGGGAAGGTTCCACCTCGAGGCCGAACTTATCCGTTGTCTCTGCCTGAGACGCATTCTATGGAGGAATATATTAAAGAGAACCTAGCAAAGGGGTTCATTCGACCTTCTTCTTCTCCAGCCGGCGCAGGCTTCTTTTTTGTAAAAAAGAAAGATGGTGGTCTGCGGCCGTGCATCGACTACAGAGGTTTGAACGACATTACCATCAAGAACCGTTATCCTTTACCCCTGATTACTGAGCTCTTTGACAGAGTTAGCGGAGCTACCATCTTTACAAAGCTGGACTTGAGAGGTGCATACAATCTCATCCGGATCCGTGAGGGTGACGAGTGGAAGACCGCCTTTAACACCCGTGACGGACATTATGAGTACCTCGTCATGCCCTTCGGATTGAGCAATGCTCCAGCTGTCTTCCAGCATTTTGTCAATGAGATCTTCAGAGACATTCTATACCGTCATGTCGTGGTCTATCTAGACGATATCCTCATTTTTGCCAACGATTTAGAGGAACATCGTTTTTGTGTTAAAGAGGTTCTGTCCCGTCTCCGTGTCAATCATCTCTATTGCAAATTAGAAAAATGCGTCTTTGAAGTCAAGTCCATTCCGTTTCTAGGGTACATTGTGTCCGGTTCCGGACTAGAGATGGATCCTGAGAAACTACAAGCAATCCAAAATTGGCCGGTACCCTTAACCCTCAAAGGGGTCCAGAGGTTCTTAGGGTTCGCCAACTATTACCGAAAGTTTATACGAGACTTTTCCACCATTGTGGCGCCTATTACTGCTTTCACTAAGAAGGGTGCTAACCCGTCCAAGTGGTCTGAAGAAGCCATGCAAGCATTTCATCTTTTAAAACAAAGGTTCATCTCTGCGCCTGTTCTGAAACAGCCTGACATCGACTCTCCTTTCATCTTAGAGGTGGATGCCTCCTCTGTTGGAGTAGGAGCGGTGTTATCTCAGAGGGCTAAAGATGGCCATTTACACCCTTGCAGTTTCTTCTCCCGGAAGTTCTCCCCAGCTGAGCGCAACTATGCCATTGGCGACCAGGAGTTGCTAGCCATCAAGCTCGCTCTAGAAGAGTGGAGGTATCTGTTGGAGGGAGCTTCTCATTCAATCACCATACTTACAGACCACAAGAACCTTTTATATCTGAAAGGCGCATAATGTCTCAACCCTCGTCAGGCCAGATGGGCACTTTTCTTTTCCAGGTTCGACTTTAAACTCCAGTTCTGTCCGGGCTCTCAGAATCGCAAGGCCGATGCCCTTTCCCGCTCATGGGAGCAAGAAAATGAGTCAGAGTCTTTAGACAAGCATCCTATTATAAATCCGTTGGCATTCTCCACGGTAGGGATGGACTCTACGCCCCCATCAGGGAAAAGTTTTGTGAAACCGATGCTAAGGAAGAAGCTCATGCATTGGGCCCATGCTTCCCGTTTTGCCGGACATACAGGTATCCAAAAAACCCTGGAGTTTATCTCTAGGTCCTATTGGTGGCCAACTCTGAAAAAGGACGTCTTGGAGTTTATTGCATCTTGCCCAATGTGTGCTCAACATAAGGTATTCCGCCAGTCGCCTGCGGGGCAACTGGTTCCACTATCTGTTCCCCGTCGACCTTGGACCCATTTGTCGATGGATTTTATTACAGATTTACCCATGTGCAACAAGTTCAATACCATCTGGGTGGTAGTTGACCGGTTCACCAAGATGGCACACTTCATTCCTCTCACCGGTCTTCCGTCAGCTTCCAAGTTGGCTCAAGTATTCATGCAAGAGATCTTCCGACTCCACGGTCTTCCTGAAGAAATTATCTCAGATCGAGGAGTTCAATTCACAGCCAAATTCTGGCGAAGTTTATGTCAAGTCCTCCAAGTCAAGCTAAAGTTTTCCACGGCTTACCATCCTCAGACCAATGGTCAAACCGAGAGGGTGAATCAGGACTTGGAGGCCTTCCTCCGCATCTATGTGTCCTCCTCTCAAGATGACTGGGTTCAATTACTTCCCTGGGCCGAGTTCTGTCATAACAACCAGTATCATTCTTCATCTGCTTCAACACCATTCTTCACTAACTTTGGATTCCACCCTAAAGTCCCTGAGTTCCAACCGCTTCCAGCAACTTCTGTTCCCGCAGTGGATATCACCTTGCATCAGTTTGCCAATATCTGGAAGAGCGTACGATCAGCTCTGCTCAAGGCATCGTTCAGGTACAAGAAGTTTGCGGATAAGAAGCGTCGAGCAGTTCCTGCTCTCAAGGTGGGTGATCGGGTATGGTTATCCACGAAGAATTTGAGGTTAAGAGTTCCCAGTATGAAGTTTGCACCTCGCTATATCGGTCCTTTCAAGATTGAACAAGTCATCAATCCTGTTGCTTACAGACTCCAGTTGCCTCCCTTCTTAAAAATACCAAGGACATTCCATGTTTCCCTGTTGAAACCGCTGATCTTGAATCGGTTTCATTCCTCACTTCCTCCAACTCCGAAAGTCCAAACTCAACGAGGCGTTGAGTATGAAGTGGCCAAGATCCTGGACTCACGTCACCGTTACGGTCAACTACAATATCTTATTGACTGGAAGGGTTATGGTCCTGAGGAACGTTCATGGACCAATGCTTCTGATGTCCATGCTCCTGCCTTGGTCCGGAGATTCCATTCCAAGTTTCCTCAAAAGCCAAAGAAGTGTCCTGGGGCCACTCCTAAAGGGGGGGGTGCTGTCACGATCCGGGTATCTGGACGCCATTTCTTACCCATCAGATGCCTCCTAAGGCTGGCTTAGCGCTCCAGGACCGGATCCCATCTGTTATCCTGATGTGTACATTCCTGTATCCTCTCCTGTCACTCTGGGACGCTGTCACAGTAAACGCCATATTACACCTGGCATGGCGTCTCCCGCGGCCTCCGCCGCCGTCCCTGCTCTTCTGCATGCAGAGTGTCTGAGTGGCGATTACGTCAGCCGCGGCCTCCGCTGTGTCCGCGTGGTTGGATGTGCATCTGTCAGCCTGGCGCCTCCTGTCTCCGGTGGCCGGCGCCGCCATTATTGTTTTCATTACCACATGGATTACAAACCAAACTTCCCTCCAAGTGTCTGCATGGGCGCAGCCATCTTGGATTCTGTCAGCTGATCATTTCCACCAATCTGTTCTCAGTATTGATAATCTGCATAATTGCCTAGCCAATCCCTTCCTTGCTGCAGGTATAAATACACTGTGCCTGAGCAAGGAAGGCGTCAGTGCTTTGGTTGTCAAACCTAGTTCTTGTTTGTCTCTCTCCTGTGATTGTCTTCCAGGTTCCAGCTCCTGTCTCAAGACTTCCACCATAGAGACCCGCACCAGCATTCTACCTGCGGTGTAGCCTGACTCTCCAATCCATTGTGGATTCATCTGTTTCCAGCTACAACATTACCTGCTTCCAGCTCAGCTTCCAGCAGAGTACAGCTTCTCTTAAAGGGCCGGTGTCCTTTCTACACTTTACCACTCTCCACCGGTATTATTATTTCTCCGCTCTCAAGTTCTACATTTCAGTTCATATTTCATCGCTCCCAAGTTCATTTATTATTTAACTGGTTCCAGCCAGTATCCACTCCGTGCTAACAACAGTCTGGTTCCAGCCAGTATCCACAGCAGCCGTTTTATCTTCAGCAACCCAGCTTTTCCTGGAACACCAGCTGGCACAATCCTGGGTTATCTCCATTGCTACAGTCGGGCCTGGTAAGGACTTTCCATCTAGAAGATTATAAGAACTATCTCACACTACCAGTGCCCTGTGGCTCCTGCCATCCTGTAGTACCCAGGAACTGTATTTATTCTTTGCTGACTTTTACGTTTTCTTTTACTGCTGCTGTGTTGCGGAGTTGTCATAATAAACATCATTGACTTTTATCCAAGTTGTCGTGGTCACGCCTTCGGGCAGTTATTATTCATGTTACTTACATGTCCAGGGGTCTGATACAACCTCCCAGGTTCCGGTACATCTCAGTCCCTACAACTGAGGCTGCCTCCCGTCAGCTCAGGCCCTCAGTTGTGACAAGGGGAAGTCGAAAGACCACTTGTACTACTTCAACTAAGCAATTGACTGTCCAACAGTTCTTTACTAGGAAGATGAAATATGACAGGAGGCATTCTGTTGCAAAGCGGATAACTGAGGCCTTGACAGCTATGTTGGTGTTAGACGTGCGTCTGGTATCCGCCATTAGTGCAGTGGGATTTAGACAATTGATGGAGGTAGTGTGTCCCCGCTACCAAATCCCATCTAGATTCCACTTCACTAGGAAAGCGATTCCCGGACTGTACAGGGACATTAAGAAAAGTGTCCTCAGTGTCCTGAAAAATGTGGTTATACCCAGTGTCAACTTAACCACGGATATGTGGACAAGTGGAGCAAGGCAAACTAAGGACTACATGACTGTCACAGCCCACTGGGTAGATGTATCGCCTCCCGCAGCAACAACAGCAGCGCAGCAACAACAGCAGCGGCACCAGTAGCAGCATCTCACATATGCCAGCTCGTTCGTAGGCAGGCTACGCTTTGTATCACCGCTTTCCATAAGAGGCACACAGCTGACAATCTCTTACAGAAACTGAGGGACATCATCGCACAATGGTTTACCCCACTTAGGCTCTCCTGGGGATTTTTGATATCGGACAATGCCACCAATATTGTGCGTGCATTACATCTGGGCAAATTCCAACACGTCCCATGTTTTGCACATACAATTAATTTGGTGATGCTGACACTGCAGTGCCACTCCTAGATGGGCCAGGTGTTTGTGCCGCCCACTTGTGTCGCTTAGCATAGTCATCCAGCTACCTCATTGCACCTCTTTTTTTTTTTTTTTTTGCATGATGTGCTCTTTGGGGTCTAATTTTTAAAACTGCCCTCCTGTCTGACACTGCAGTGCCACTCCTAGATGGGCCAGGTATTTGTGCCGCACACTTGGGTCACTTAGCTTAGTCATCCAGTGACCTCGGTGCAACCTTTTGGCCTAAAAACAATATTGTGAGGTGTTCAGAATAGACTGGAAATGAGTGGAAATGAAAGCTATTACAATTAATAATACTGTAGGAATAAAAATAAAAAACACAACCCCAAATTCTGTGATTTTAGCTGTTTTTAAAATCCAGATCCAAAACCAAACCGATACCCAATAGGGTGATTTTGGCAAAACCAATCCAGATCTAAAACATGAGCGGAGATCCAGATCCAAAACCAAAACCCAAAACATGAAAATTGTCCGGTGCACATCTCTAATATATGTATCTCCTATATAATAGCCCAGATCTGTGACTCTGTGCCTGTGTGTATAACACTGGACGTGGCTAGGAGCTCCCATTGGGTTAGCAGCAGGTCCATCACACCCAAGGGGTCATTCTGAGTTGATCGCTCGCTAGCAGTTTTTAGCAGCCGTGCAAATGCATTGTCGCCGCCCACTGGGGAGTGTATTTTCGCTTTGCAGAAGTGCAAACGCTTCTGCAGCAGAGCACCTGCAAAATCTTTTTGTGCAAAACAAGACCAGCCCTGTAGTTACTCTACGTGTGCATTGATTCTAATGATGGAGGGACAGCTTTTGACGTCACACACCAGCCCAGCGAACACCCAGGCACGCCTGCATTTATTTCTGCCACGCCTGCGTTTTTCCAAGCACTCCCTAAAAATGGTCAGTTAACACCCAGAAACGCCCACTTCATGTCAATCTTCCTGCGTTCGGCCGTGCGACAAGAATGTTCATTAGACTCTGTGCAAACCCACGATGCTCATTGTACCTATACGACGCGCCTGCGCATTGTGGTGCATACGCATGCGCAGAAATGCAGATTTTTAGCCTGATTGCTGCACTGTGAATGGCAGCTAGCGATCAACTCGGAATGACCCCCCCAGCCAACAGCTGATTGGGCGAGAAACGCCCTCCCACACAGGTTACATCCAATGGGAGGTTCTGCCCTTTGGCTGCTGTGAGTTCCCAAAGCAGGATTAACAATGGGGCTGATGGAGCTGCTGCTCTAGGCCACACCCCAAAATAGCCCCACTGCATCTGCAGCAACATACCCTCCAACAATTTACACATAAAAATCGGTACAAATTCTAAAAGGGGGCGTGGCCATAGGTAATGTGGCGTGGCCACGTCCCCTTCCTATATTTTCAATGGAAGTTTAGAGAGATAAAAATCGGTACAGACCATAAAAAAAAGGAGGGTATGCCACTGCATCTGCAGCAAGTCTCTGTGCTGTAGATAGGGAAAAATAACTGCAGTGTCCTATGTCCTGCTGCCAGTCCGCCTGCCCCCTCCGGCATCAACAATTCCTACTCCCTAGCCACAGCACAAGTGGAACAAAAGCTGCTCCAGCGACCGGCGTAGATGTGTATGAAAGTGGCACAGAGGAAGGCTTTCATAGACCTTCCTGCGCCGCATACTCTTTGAGCCCCGGAGCCTCCTATGCGCGTGATGTCACAGAAGTGCCTCCCCAACACAGCCACGCCCAGATCCCCAGAGGCCCTGACTCCGCAACATAGCACCTGGGCACAGGGCCGGATTAAGCATTTGGGGGGCCCGGGTCACTTAAGACTGGGGGGCCCACCACCTCTTGTCACCACTACCCGCCTGGCTGTGCCGGCTATATGTGTACCTCCTCACCTCGCACGTCCTGAGTACCCAAAACCCCTCCCCTGATAAACCACATTTTTTTCCCCAGAGATGGAGACAGCCTTGTCAGTGATGTGTGTGCATAAGGTATACTGGGGTAAATGTATGATATTGGCACATATCGTGCCGCTATCACACTTCCCACTTCACCACTTTACCAAGGCGAAGCACTAGCGCCAAGATGTATTAACATCTTGGCTGCCAGAGAGGGGGAGTTTTCTGGCGATGCCTGTCAGTGGTCACTGCGCATCAGCCTAGTGCTGATGCGTTGTATCTATCCCTTCCAGCCGGCTCACTGTGCATGTGTAAGATCTCGTAAGACCTCACATGCTGCTGAGTGCCAGCACCCGCCACAGCCAGGTAGAGCTCTGTCACTGCTGTGGAGTTAGGCCATCGTCAACTGCAGCTATCAGTGGGCACACCGCCGCTATAATACATGGTGAAAAAGCCGTATCATAACCTGTGCTGATACCACTCCCCTCTCCATACGATTAGATAGATTAGATAGATTCATATACCTATCTATTAAAAAAAACTCCATACCCTCAAGAAAAGCCTGTGTTTGTCCCTCTATACCTTGCTCTGTAGAAGAACACAGGATCAGTCAGTCAGCAAGCAGTCACTCACTGACTTTGATGAGACCCTCCCATGATGAGGCTGCTGCAAATCTCCTCCACGGTTGATTCTTTTTCGGAGTGGGAGAAGGGACCTTCTGACGTTTCAAGGGGAGGAGACACGTCACCAGGGGGAGGAGCTATGGGCGAACAGGGTACCCGAAAAGTACCCTTGCGGGCTCACTTCGCTCGCCACGCTGATTACTAAAGGTCTTAGTTGGTGGCGTGGACGGTAGAGCAACTATCCCGCTGGCCTAGCTCCTCCCCCTTGTGTCGTGGCTCCTCCCCCTGATGGAAAAGGTCCCTTAGGCCACTTGGATCTAGCCTCAACCCTCCTCCACGGGCCAGAGAAGCATGTGATGAGCTCCACCAATCCGAGCTGAGCATATGCCTCTCTGACCTTTAGTGCAAAGTCTCCTGGGACTTAATCAGCTCCCAGTAATGCACTGCACTTGTGTGTAGTCAGTGTGCCCAGCTCCCGATGCTCAGCATGTACTGTAGCTGCCGGTGCCCATTAATCACTGCGGCTCAGGCAGCCAGGTGAAGCTACAGCACTACCTAACACCCGTGTGCCATCTAGAAACTTTAAAAAAACCATCAAACTAAATGCTGACCATGGGGGGCCCTAAGACAGATGGGGCCCGGGGTTACTTAACCCCTGTGACCCCCCCTTAATCCGTCTCTGCCTGGGCTGCCGGCCTGGAAGCCCCGAGATGGCTAATATAACGGATAGAGTGGGTGATATCACGGAGGGTAATGTCTGGACGCTGAATCAATGTAAAAGGTGACAGTGCAGTGCAGTGCAGTGGGTGTGCAGTGTCACTGACACTGCACAGCACTCACCTTTTACATTGATGCAGCCAGTCAGACAGTTCTGGTAGCCAGTCACTATTGTTGGCGCCGGTGTCCCAACGCGCCGCATTACAGGGAAGTAGACACACTAAATAAACTACAGCTCCCAGCAGCTGTAGTTTATCGAGTGCATCTTCTTCCCTGTAATGCTGCGTGTTGGGACACTGGCACCAACAATAGCGACTGGCTGCTTGGCTGCTGTGCACTTCAATATGATCCAGTACTAAGCATCCCTGTATACCAGAATGTCTCACAGCCTCCACAGAGAAACCTGGGCAGAGGGCCACGAACTGCTCGTCAGACACAGCGAAGACCATATCCCCTGGCGGGGGTCACTGGCAGAAACCCCTGGTGAGTTAGACTCCGCGCCTCTGCTTCAGGTCTCGACAATTCTCTGTGCTCACTGTGTAATCTTCCAGAGTGCTCCAGCATATGACTTGTCCATATCTCACGCCACCTAACTTCTGCTTCCCGGCACCCTCCACTGGCTCACCCAGGTCATTACCGGGAACAAAATCAGACCAGCCCATGACAGTTTACATGTTCATGACCGAGAAAGATTTCTTCTTCTCAGAACCCACGATCAGGGATAATATCCTTCTATACAGATACTATATTGATGTTTAACTGCCAATCTGGTCTGGAACTGAGGATGACTTAAAAAGAACTTTGGAATTGATCAATTGCATGGACACCCCTGTAAAGCTTACCTCAACACTAAGCTGTTCCCAAATTAACTTCTTGGATGTGAGCATCATCATCAGGGATGATGGTCTTACCACTGAAGTATATAACAAACCAACGGACAGGAACACACTTTTACTTCACAACAGTTTTCACCCTCCTGCTCTCAAAAGAGGATTGCCCAAATCTAAACTAATCAGAGTGGCACGTATTACCAGTGATCGTGAAAAGGTGGAGCCAGCGTTAGATCTGGTAGTGTCAAAATTTGCGCAGAGAGGATACAGGAAGAAGACTTTGTTGGAACTGAAGGAAGAGGTACTCAAAACCCCAGGGGGGAACTTTCTCGCACCAGCCAAGAGGGACACACACAAGATAATAGAATTCCGTTAATCACAGTAAGTCTGGTTATACCTAGGGCAACCAGGGCCTTGTGGCCCATAGTACCCACTGATGCTGCATCTCCTTGTTTCAAAGATAAGAGAATCATGCCATGTTATAAGAGAGGTTGTAACCTACGAGATTTGATTGTCAAATTGGATGTAATAAGAGGCCGCAGGGTCCTTTTAAGAAAGGGTGTTTCAAATGCCTACATGTGAGACCTGTAAATTCATGGATCCGGGCCCAAAATTTAGACATCCTAAGATGGATAAATTGTATGCCATCAAATACAACCTTATATGTACTACACAATTCATAATATATGCCATAGTGTGTCCTTGCGGACTGGTATATGTGGGACAAACAAACATTTAGGGAACGCATGGCCCTCCATCTATTGGCCATAAGGGCGGCTTTAGAAGGCAAGAAGAATGACCAACCTGTGGATCACCATTTTAAAGCTGCAAATCAACTAAGGTATACCATCATAGACCATGTGCCGCCACTGCCCAGAGGTGGTGACCAATCGAGGTTTCTAGCACAAAAGGAGACAAAGTGGATCCATATTTTGACTGCTTTGACATCTAATGGGCTGAATGAACAGATCGCTTGGAATGTATTCCTGTAACCATATGACTTCCTGCTAGGGTCTCCTGCTCTGTGCTGCTGCGTCATCATGGCAGCCGGGAGACAAGTGCTGGTGGAGTGGCCTGAGCGTAGCTGATACTCCGGTTCGGGTCTTTTGCTGTGCGGTGGTTGCGGGCTCTGTGCACGGCAGGGGATCCGGTGCTGTTTTTTGTGCTCGCAGTTTGTGGGGTCTGAGTGGGGCGTGGACAGCACCTGCTATATAAACCCTCTTCTCAGGTTAGGCAGATGCTGCTGAATCTTTGTTGGTTAGTCAGTTCCTGAAAGCTAGCTAGTACTGTGTAAACTTTGTATTTGTTTGCTGCTTACTGCAAATAGGCCTTGGGATTTGGTATTACACTCTGCCAATCCAGACCTAGCAGTAAGACTGGAGTCAGTCGTTTAACCTGCTGGGGTTCTTTTGCTGCTCTGTGAACCTAGCAAGTTTGCGGCTGTATTCTCAGACTTGCCTACCAAAATCCTTTCTCACTGTGCAAGGTGTTCAGGTGTCAGTTTAGTGGCAGTAAACTGAACCAGTGCACTGCAAGTGAGGACTAGGATTGTGGAGACTCTCCTTGTGTCTATTATTCCATCTCTGACCAAGGAGTTTACTGCCACACCCGTTGGTAACCCTTTAGGGTTTTGCTGTTGCCCTTAGCAACAGCATTTCGGGTTCTCTACGTATTAAATCACAGCATCTCGCTTCTTTCCTTCTGAGCATTCCTAATACTAGGGAGACACCCAGTTTCTTAGCCTTTGGGCTTCTCTGTTCACTTTGTGTTTATTTTGTTACCCTATCACCTTCTGTGTATGTAATGTCATATTCCCCAGTCTGTCTGTGAGTTCATTTGTTTTGCATCCCTCTCCGTTCAGACACCAGTACATTCCTGCTGGCACTGGTGTGCATAACATATTCAGCAGCCTAATACTCCTGTTGAAATGTTGTGGGAATATGGAGCATACCCCTCAAAATACTTTGCAACAGGTGGTCGATCAGGTGCAGGTCCTGACTCGACAATTTAATGATTTGTCCATTAAAATGCACACCTCGCAGGCCGCTGGCGGAGCTCCCGCAGCAGCAGTGCCTTCAGGGGTTAAGGAGCCGAAAGTAAATCTCCCGGATCGTTTTTCTGGAGATCGCTCACAGTTCTTTTGTTTCAAGGAGAGCTGCAAGCTATATTTCCAGCTTAGGCCTCAGTCTTCTGGGTCGGAGATTCAGCGGGTGGGCATAGTGATTTCCTTGCTACAAGGAGACCCACAGGTCTGGGCATATGGGTTGCAGCCTGACTGTCCGTCGCTTAAAAGTGTTGATGCTTTTTTTACGGCACTGGGCATGTTGTATGATGACCCTGACAAGACGGCCTCAGCCGAGGCTCAGATTTCGATCCTTAAGCAAGGGCGAAGGCCAGTTGAGGTTTATTGTACGGAGTTTCGGAGGTTGGCCCATGATACCCAGTGGAATGACCAAGCCCTGAGACACCAGTACCGAAGAGGTCTTTCTAACCAGTTAAAAGACCAACTGGTACAATATCCCTTGCCTGATAGCTTGGATCAGCTCATGCAGTTATCCATTCGGGTGGATAGACGGCTGAGAGAGCGCAGGCTTGAAAGGGAGACCGAGGTTTCCTTCTTTCCCAAGGGAACCTCAGACTCTGAGAAATTTTCCGAGGAGCCTATGCAGATTGGGGCTACCCGCCTCTCCTCGCGTGAGAAGACGCGGAGGAGACAGCAGGGGTTATGTTTGTACTGTGGGAATAAAGGTCATGTGGTAGTATCATGCCCAGAAAAGCCGGAAAACTTCAGGGCCTGAGGGTGATGGGAAATATCCTGTCAGGCCAGAAGTCAGAATTTCCCAAGAAGACTTTTATCATTCCGGTGACTTTGAAGATCCTCGGTCAAACTGTCAAGACTGAGGCCTTTGTGGACAGTGGAGCCAACAGGGTTTTTATGGACCGCCAATTCGCCCTGAAACACTCTGTTCCCTTAGTACCCTTGGCATCGGAAATTGAGATTTGTGGGTTAAACGGGGAACCATTATCCCAGGGTAAAATTACCTCTTGCACTAGCCAGATTTCTTTGTTTATTGGAGCCACACACTCTGAAAAATTGTCCTTTTATGTGACTGTCTGTACTTTTGCCCCATTGGTGTTGGGGTTACCCTGGTTAAGAGCCCACAATCCTCAATTTGACTGGGTCTCTGGGGAGATTCTTAGTTGGGGTACTGATTGTTTCAGGAGTTGCTTGAGCCTTCCAGTCAGGCTTTCGCAGCTAAGTTTGCCAGGATTGCCAGGATGTTATGCAGATTTTGCGGACGTGTTCTCCAAAAGAGTTGCAGAGGTACTACCTCCCCATCGCCCCTATGACTGTGCCATTGATTTGTTGCCGAATGCTAAGCTTCCCAAGAGCAGGTTGTACTCCCTGTCACGTCCTGAGACTCAGGCTATGGCAGAGTACATTCAGGAGAACTTGGCTAAGGGATTTATCAGACCTTTACAGTCTCCAGTTGGGTCGGGGTCGACTTCAGGGAATTGAACCGTATCACAATTAAAAACTCATACCCACTGCCTCTCATTTCGGTCTTGTTTGACCAGCTTCGTACTGCCACCATTTTTTCTAAGATTGACCTACGCGGTGCGTACAATCTAATCCGAATAAGAGAGGGGGATGAATGGAAGACTGCCTTTAATACCCACTCAGGGCATTATGAATATTTGGTGATGCCTTTTGGGCTCTGTAATGCCCCGGCAGTCTTCCAGGACTTCATGAACGATGTGCTCAGGGAATATTTGGATAGATTCTTAGTTGCATACTTAGATGACATCCTAATCTTCTCCCATTCCCTGGAGGAACATCGGAAGCATGTACGCTTAGTCCTCCAGAAACTCAGAGACCACCGGCTTGGGGCGAAGCTGGAGAAGTGCGAATTTGAAGTTCAGCAAATCGCATTTCTAGGATATATTATCTCCCCAGAAGGTTTCCAAATGGAGGGTTCCAAGGTACAGGCAGTCCTGGATTGGGTGCAGCCCACTAGTTTGAAGGCGCTTCAGCGTTTTCTGGGCTTTGCGAGTTTTTATAGACGATTTATCGCTGGATTTTCGTCTATAGTGGCGCCCTTGGTGGCACTCACTAAGAAAGGGGCGGATGTTGCTCACTGGTCTTGTGAGGCCAAAGCGGCTTTTGCCCGTCTCAAAAGGGCATTTGTCTCGGCCAAGGTGCTGCGACACCCAGATCCAGAGCGTCCTTTTGTGGTGGAGGTGGATGCCTCTGAGATGGGTATTGGGGCAGTGCTCTCTCAGATGGGGGTGTCTGATAATCGCCTTCATCCCTGTGCTTACTTTTCCCGTAAATTTTCGCCTGCCGAGATGAATTATGATGTGGGTAACCGGGAATTGTTGGCTATTAAGGATGCACTCGAGGAGTGGAGACACTGGCTTGAGGGGGCTAAGTTTGTGGTCTCGATTCTCACCGACCATAAGAATTTGGCATATTTAGAGTCAGCGAAGCGCCTCAATGCCAGGCAGGCACGATGGGCTTTGTTTTTTGCTCGCTTTAATTTTTTGATAACATATCGCCCTGGGTCAAAAAACATCAAGGCTGATGCGCTCTCGCAGAGTTTTGCTCCAATCCAGGAGACCACCGAGGAGCCATTGCCCATTGTGTCCCCATCATGTATTAAAGTGGGCATTACCCAGGACCTCTTGTCATTAGTCCTTAGAGCACAGGAGCAGGCTCCTCCAGACCTTCCGGTAGGTCTTTTGTTTGTGCCTCCTAGGTTAAGACAGCGAGTGTTCCTGGAATTCCATGCCAAGAAGTCGGCAGGTCACCCGGGTATTGCTAGAACTCGGGAGTTGCTATCTAGGGCGGTGTGGTGGCCCTCGGTGGCTAGGGATGTGGATCAGTGGGTTCGGGCATGTGACATCTGTGCCCGAAATAAGACTCCTAGAGGGGTTCCTGTTGGCCCATTACATCCACTCTCTATTCCATCTAAGCCATGGACCCACATTTCAATGGATTTTGTGGTGGACTTGCCCAAATCCTCGGGGATGACAGCCATCTGGGTTGTCGTTGACAGGTTTTCGAAGATGGCGCACTTCGTTCCATTGGTTGGGCTGCCATCGGCCAGACGCCTGTCTGAATTATTTATGCTGCATGTTGTGCGCCTCCACGGGTTGCCACTTGATGTGGTCTCTGACCGCGGATCCCAGTTTGTGGCCAAATTCTGGAGGGCATTTTGTTCCGATCTCCAGATTTCTGTCAACTTGTCGTCAGGCTACCATCCGCAGTCTAATGGGCAGACTGAAAGGGTGAACCAGTCCTTGGAGCAGTTCCTCAGGTGTTATGTCTCCAAGTGTCAGACTGACTGGGTTGCTCATCTGTCCATGGCGGAGTTTGTCTATAACAACACGGCTCACTCTGCTACAGGGATCTCTCCCTTCCTTTGTGTGTATGGGCATCATCCTAAGGCCAATTCTTTTGACCCCCAGGACTCCACGCCTGGTGGTTCCTCTGTGGTTTCGGTCCTTAGAGGTATTTGGAGGAAAGTGAAGAAAGCCCTTGTGTCTGTGTCATTAGTGACCAAAAGGGTTTTTGATAAGCGGAAAAGACCCTGCAGCTTCAAATTAGGAGACTTCGTCTGGTTGTCTACCAAGAATTTGAAGTTGAGACAGCCATCTCATAAGTTAGGCCCCCGGTTCATCGGTCCTTATAAGATCACTAGGGTTATCAATCCGGTGGCATTTCAGTTAGAACTACCCCGTTCTTTGGGTATCAATAAAACATTTCATTGTTCCCTTTTAAAACGGGCGATTAGTAATCCTTCTTCCAGTGGAAGACCTTCCCCTCTTCTGATACGTGGCCAGAGGGAGTTTGTTGTTGAAAGGATTCTTGACTCCAAGATGGTTCGGGTCGGCTGTCATTTTTGGTGCACTGGAAGGGGTATGGCCCGGAGGAGCGGTCGTGGGTGCGCAGTTGTGATCTTCATGCCCCCAGACTGTTACGCTCTTTCTTCTCGCAGTTCCCCGATAAACCCGATGGTAGGGGTTCTTTGACCCCTCGTCAGAGGGGGGTACTGTTAGGGTCTCCTGCTCTGTGCTGCCGCGTCGTCATGGCAGCCGGGAGACAAGTGCTGGCGGAGTGGCCTGAGCGTAGCTGATACTCCGGTTCGGGTCTTTTGCTGTGCTGTGGTTGCGGGCTCTATGCACGGCAGGGGATCCGGTGCTGGTTTTTGTGCTCGCAGTCTGTGGGGTCTGAGTGGGGCATGGACAGCACCTGCTATATAAACCCTCTTCTCAGGTTAGGCAGATGCTGCTGAATCTTTGTTGGTTAGTCAGTTCCTGAAAGCTAGCTAGTACTGTGTTAACTTTGTATTTCTTTGTTGCTTACTGCAAATAGGCCTTGGGATTTGGTATTACACTCTGCCAATCCAGACCTAGCAGTAAGACTGGAGTCAGTCGTTTAACCTGCTGGGGTTCTTTTGCTGCTCTGTGAACCTAGCAAGTTTGCGGCTGTATTCTCAGACTTGCCTGCCAAAATCCTTTCTCACTGTGCAAGGTGTTCAGGTGTCAGTTTAGTGGCAGTAAGCTGAACCAGTGCACTGCAAGTGAGGACTAGGATTGTGGAGACTCTCCTTGTGTCTATTATTCCATCTCTGACCAAGGAGTTTACTGCCACACCCGTTGGTAACCCTTTAGGGATTTGCTGTTGCCCTTAGCAACAGCATTTCGGGTTCTCTACGTATTAAATCACAACATCTCGCTTCTTTCCATCTGAGCATTCCTAATACTAGGGAGACACCCAGTTTCTTAGCCTTTGGGCTTCTCTGTTCACTTTGTGTTTATTTTGTTACCCTATCACCTTCTATGTATGTGTTAGGGTCTCCTGCTCTGTGCTGCCACGTCGTCATGGCAACCGGGAGACAAGTGCTAGCGGAGTAACCTGAGCGTAGCTGATACTCCGGTTCGGGTCTTTTGCTGTGCAGTGGTTACAGGCTCTGTGCACGGCAGGGGATCCGGTGCTGGTTTTTGTGCTCACAGTCTGTGAGGTCTGAGTGGGGCGTGGACAGCACCTGCTATATAAACCCTCTTCTCAGGTTAGGCAGATGCTGCTGAATCTTTGTTGGTTAGTCAGTTCCTGAAAGCTAGCTAGTACTGTGTAAACTTTGTATTTGTTTGTTGCTTACTGCAAATAGGCCTTGGGATTTGGTATTACACTCTGCCAATCCAGACCTAGCAGTAAGACTGGAGTCAGTCGTTTAACCTGCTGGGGTTCTTTTGCTACTCTGTGAACCTAGCAGGTTTGCGGCTGTATTCTCAGACTTGCCTGCCAAAATCCTTTCTCACTGTGCAAGGTGTTCAGGTGTCAGTTTAGTGGCAGTAAGCTGAACCAGTGCACTGCAAGTGAGGACTAGGATTGTGGAGACTCTCCTTGTGTCTATTATTCCATCTCTGACCAAGGAGTTTACTGCCACACCCGTTGGTAACCCTTTAGGGTTTTGCTGTTGCCCTTAGCAACAGCATTTCGGGTTCTCTACGTATTAAATCACAACATCTCGCTTCTTTCCATCTGAGCATTCCTAATACTAGGGAGACACCCAGTTTCTTAGCCTTTGGGCTTCTCTGTTCACTTTGTGTTTATTTTGTTACCCTATCACCTTCTATGTATGTGTTAGGGTCTCCTGCTCTGTGCTGCCACGTCGTCATGGCAACCGGGTGACAAGTGCTAGCGGAGTAACCTGAGCGTAGCTGATACTCCGGTTCGGGTCTTTTGCTGTGCAGTGGTTACAGGCTCTGTGCACGGCAGGGGATCCGGTGCTGGTTTTTGTGCTCACAGTCTGTGAGGTCTGAGTGGGGCGTGGACAGCACCTGCTATATAAACCCTCTTCTCAGGTTAGGCAGATGCTGCTGAATCTTTGTTGGTTAGTCAGTTCCTGAAAGCTAGCTAGTACTGTGTAAACTTTGTATTTGTTTGTTGCTTACTGCAAATAGGCCTTGGGATTTGGTATTACACTCTGCCAATCCAGACCTAGCAGTAAGACTGGAGTCAGTCGTTTAACCTGCTGGGGTTCTTTTGCTACTCTGTGAACCTAGCAGGTTTGCGGCTGTATTCTCAGACTTGCCTGCCAAAATCCTTTCTCACTGTGCAAGGTGTTCAGGTGTCAGTTTAGTGGCAGTAAGCTGAACCAGTGCACTGCAAGTGAGGACTAGGATTGTGGAGACTCTCCTTGTGTCTATTATTCCATCTCTGACCAAGGAGTTTACTGCCACACCCGTTGGTAACCCTTTAGGGTTTTGCTGTTGCCCTTAGCAACAGCATTTCGGGTTCTCTACGTATTAATTCACTACATCTCGCTTCTTTCCATCTGAGCATTCCTAATAATAGGGAGACACCCAGTTTCTTAGCCTTTGGGCTTCTCTGTTCACTTTGTGTTTATTTTGTTACCCTATCACCTTCTGTGTATGTAATGTCATATTCCCCAGTCTGTCTGTGAGTTCATTTGTTTTGCATCCCTCTCCGTTCAGACACCAGTACATTCCTGCTGGCACTGGTGTGCATAACTTATTCAGCAGCCCAATACAACTGTTGAAATTTTGTGGGAATATGTTGCATACCCCTCAAAATACTTTGCAACAGGTGGTCGATCAGGTGCAGGTCCTGACTCGACAATTGAATGATTTGTCCATTAAAATGCACACCTCACAGGCCGCTGGCGGAGCTATCGCAGCAGAGGTACCTTCAGGGGTTAAGGAGCCGAAAGTAAATCTCCCGGATCGTTTTTCTGGAGATCGCTCGCAGTTCTTTTGTTTCAAGGAGAGCTGCAAGCTATATTTCCAGCTTAGGCCTCAGTCTTCTGGGTCGGAGATTCAGCGGGTGGGCATAGTGATTTCCTTGCTACAAGGAGACCCACAGGTCTGGGCATATGGGTTGCAGCCTGACTGTCCGTCGCTTAAAAGTGTTGATGCTTTTTTTACGGCACTGGGCATGTTGTATGATGACCCTGACAAGACGGCCTCAGCCGAGGCTCAGATTTCGATCCTTAAGCAAGGGCGAAGGCCAGTTGAGGTTTATTGTACGGAGTTTCGAAGGTTGACCCATGATACCCAGTGGAATGACCCAGCCTTGAGACACCAGTACCGAAGAGGTCTTTCTAACCAGTTAAAAGACCAACTGGTACAATATCCCTTGCCTGATAGCTTGGATCAGCTCATGCAGTTATCCATTCGGGTGGATAGATGGCTGAGAGAGCGCAGGCTTGAAAGGGAGACCGAGGTTTCCTTCTTTCCCAAGGGAACCTCAGACTCTGAGGAATTTTCCGAGGAGCCTATGCAGATTAGGGCTACCCGCCTCTCCTCGCGTGAGAAGACGCGGAGGAGACAGCAGGGGTTATGTTTGTACTGTGGGAATAAAGGTCATGTGGTAGTATCATGCCCAGAAAAGCCGGAAAACTTCAGGGCCTGAGGGTGATGGGAAATATCTTGTCAGGCCAGAAGTCAGAATTTTCCAAGAAGACTTTTATCATTCCGGTGACCTTGAAGATCCTCGGTCAAACTGTCAAGACTGAGGCCTTTGTGGACAGTGGGGCCGACGGGGTTTTTATGGACCGCCAATTCGCCCTGAAACACTCTGTTCCCTTAGTATCCTTGGCATCGGAAATTGAGATTTGTGGGTTAAACGGGGAACCATTAACCCAGGCTAAAATTACCTCTTGCACTAGCCAGATTTCTTTGTTTATTGGAGCCACACACTCTGAAAAATTGTTTTTTTATGTGACTGTCTGTACTTTTGCCCCATTGGTGTTGGGGTTACCCTGGTTAAGGGCCCACAATCCTCAATTTGACTGGGTCTCTGGGGAGATTCTTAGTTGGGGTACTGATTGTTTCAGGAGTTGCTTGAGCCTTCCAGTCAGGCTTTCGCAGCTAAGTTTGCCAGGATTGCCAGGATGTTATGCAGATTTTGCGGACGTGTTCTCCAAAAGAGTTGCAGAGGTACTACCTCCCCATCGCCCCTATGACTGTGCCATTGATTTGTTGCCGAATGCTAAGCTTCCCAAGAGCAGGTTGTACTCCCTGTCACGTCCTGAGACTCAGGCTATGGCAGAGTACATTCAGGAGAACTTGGCTAAGGGATTTATCAGACCTTCACAGTCTCCAGTTGGGTCGGGGTTCTTCTTCGTGGGTAAAAAGGACGGTTCCTTGCGACCCTGCATTGACTTCAGGGAATTGAACCGTATCACGATTAAAAACTCATACCCACTACCTCTCATTTCGGTCTTGTTTGACCAGCTTCGTACTGCCACCATTTTTTCTAAGATTGACCTACGCGGTGCGTACAATCTAATCCGAATAAGAGAGGGGGATGAATGGAAGACTGCCTTTAATACCCACTCAGGGCATTATGAATATTTGGTGATGCCTTTTGGGCTCTGTAATGCCCCGGCAGTCTTCCAGGACTTCATGAACGATGTGCTCAGGGAATATTTGGATAGATTCTTAGTTGTATACTTAGATGACATCCTAATCTTCTCCCATTCCCTGGAGGAACATCGGAAGCATGTACGCTTAGTCCTCCAGAAACTCAGAGACCACCGGCTTGGGGCGAAGCTGGAGAAGTGCGAATTTGAAGTTCAGCAAATCGCATTTCTAGGATATATTATCTCCCCAGAAGGTTTCCAAATGGAGGGTTCCAAGGTACAGGCAGTCCTGGATTGGGTACAACCCACTTGTCACAACTGAGGGCCTGAGCTGACGGGAGGCAGCCTCAGTTGTAGGGGCTGAGATGTACCGGAACCTGGGAGGTTGTATCAGACCCCTGGACATGTAAGTAACATGAACAATAACTGCCCGAAGGCGTGACCACGACAACTTAGATAAAAGTCAATGATGTTTATTATGACAACTCCGCATCACAGCAGCAATAAAAGAAAACGTAAAAGTCAGCAAAGAATAAATACAGTTCCTGAGTACTACAGCATGGCAGGAGCCACAGGGCACTGGTAGTGTGAGATAGTTCTTATGATCTTCTAGATGGAAAGTCCTTACCAGGCCCGGCTGTAGCAATGGAGATAACCCAGGATTGTACCAGCTGGTGTTCCAGGAAGAGCTGGGTTGCTGAAGGTAAAACAGCTGCGGTGGATACTGGCTGGAACCAGACTGTTGTTAGCACGGAGTGGATACTGGCTGGAACCAGTTAAATAATAAATGAACTTTGGGAGCGATGAAATGTGAACTGAAATGTAGAACTTGAGAGCGGAGAAATAATAATTCCGGTGGAGAGTGGTAAAGTGTAGAAAGGACACCGGCCCTTTAAGGGAAGCTGTACTCTGCTGGAAGCTGAGGCTGGAAGCAGGTAGTGTTGTAGCTGGAAACAGATGAATCCACAATGGATTGGAGAGTCAGGCTACACCGCAGGTGGAATGCTGGTGCGGGTCTCTATGGTGGAAGTCTTGAGACAGGAGCTGGAACCTGGAAGACAATCATAGAAGAGAGACAAACAGGAACTAGGTTTGACAACCAAAGCACTGACGTCTTCCTTGCTCAGGTACAGCTTACTTATACCTGCAGCAAGGAAGGGGTTGGCTAGGCAATTATGCAAATCAACAACACAGACAGCAGATTGGTGGAAATGATCAGATGACAGAATCCAAGATGGCTGCGCCCATGCAGACACTTGGAGGGAAGTTTGGTTTGTAATCCATGTGGTCTGGGAAACAGTAATGGCGGCGCCGGCCACCGGAGACAGGAGACGCCAGGCTGATAGATGCACATTTAACCACGCGGGCACAGCGGAGGCCGCGGCTGATGAAAAGACCACTCTGCATGTGGAAACTTAGGAACAGCGGAATCCGGTCCTGGAACGCTGAGCCCGCCTTAGGAGGCATCTGAAGGGTAAGTAATGGCGTCCAGATACCCGGATCGTGACAGCACCCCCCCCTTTAGGAGTGGCCCCAGGACACTTCTTAGGCTTTAAAGGAAACTTTGCGTGGAAATTTCGGACCAAGGCAGGAGCATGGACGTCAGAGGCATTGGTCCAAGAGCGTTCTTCAGGACCATAGCCCTTCCAGTCAATGAGATACTGAAGTTGACCGTAACGGTGACGTGAGTCCAGGATCTTGGCCACTTCATACTCAACGCCTCGTTGAGTTTGGACTTTCGGAGTTGATGGAAGTGAGGAATGAAACCGATTCAAGATTAACGGTTTCAACAGGGAAACATGGAATGTCCTGGGTATTTTTAAGAAGGGAGGTAACTGGAGTCTGTAAGCAACAGGATTGATGACTTGATCAATTTTAAAAGGACCGATGTAGCGAGGTGCAAACTTCATACTGGGAACTCTTAACCTCAAATTCTTCGTGGATAACCATACCCGATCACCCACCTTGAGAGCAGGAACTGCTCGACGCTTCTTATCCGCAAACTTCTTGTACCTGAACGATGCCTTGAGCAGAGCTGATCGTACGCTCTTCCAGATATTGGCAAACTGATGCAAGGTGATATCCACTGCGGGAACAGAAGTTGCTGGAAGCGGTTGGAACTCAGGGACTTTAGGGTGGAATCCAAAGTTGGTGAAGAATGGTGTTGAGGAAGATGAAGAATGATACTGGTTGTTATGACAGAACTCGGCCCAGGGAAGTAATTGAACCCAGTCATCTTGAGAGGAGGACACATAGATGCGGAGGAAGGCCTCCAAGTCCTGATTCACCCTCTCAGTTTGACCATTGGTCTGAGGATGGTAAGCCGTGGAAAACTTTAACTTGACTTGGAGGACTTGACATAAACTTCGCCAGAATTTGGCTGTGAATTGAACTCCTCGATCTGAGATAATTTCTTCTGGAAGACCGTGGAGTCGGAAGATCTCTTGTATGAATACTTGAGCCAACTTGGAAGCTGACGGAAGACCGGTGAGAGGAATGAAGTGTGCCATCTTGGTGAACCGGTCAACTACCACCCAGATGGTATTGAACTTGTTGCACATGGGCAAATCTGTAATAAAATCCATCGACAAATGGGTCCATGGTCGACGGGGAACAGATAGTGGAACCAGTTGCCCCGCAGGCGACTGGCGGGATACTTTATGTTGAGCACACTTTGGGCAAGATGCAATAAACTCCAAAACGTCCTTTTTCAGAGTTGGCCACCAATAGGACCTAGAGATAAACTCCAGGGTTTTTTGGATACCTGTATGTCCGGCAAAACGGGAAGCATGGGCCCAATGCATGAGCTTCTTCCTTAGTGTCGGCTTCACAAAACTTTTCCCTGATGGGGGCGTAGAGTCCATCCCTACCGTGGAGAATGCCAACGGATTTATAATAGGATGCTTGTCTGAAGACTCTGACTCATTTTCTTGCTCCCATGAGCGGGAAAGGGCATCGGCCTTGCGATTCTGAGAGCCCGGACAGAACTGGAGTTTAAAGTCGAACCTGGAAAAGAAAAGTGCCCATCTGGCCTGACGAGGGTTGAGACATTGTGCGCCTTTTAGATATAGAAGGTTCTTGTGGTCTGTAAGGATGGTGATTGAATGAGAAGCTCCCTCCAACAGATATCTCCACTCCTCTAGAGCGAGCTTGATGGCTAGCAACTCCTGGTCGCCAATGGCATAGTTGCGCTCCGCTGGGGAGAACTTCCGTGAGAAGAAACTGCAAGGATGTAAATGACCATCTTTAGCCCTCTGAGATAACACCGCTCCTACTCCAACGGAGGAGGCATCCACCTCTAAGATGAAAGGAGAGTCGATGTCAGGCTGTTTCAGGACAGGTGCAGAGATGAACCTCTGTTTTAAAAGATGAAAAGCTTGCATGGCTTCTTCAGACCACTTGGACGGGTTAGCACCCTTCTTGGTGAAAGCAGTAATAGGCGCCACAATGGTGGAAAAGTCTCGTATAAACTTTCGGTAATAATTGGCGAACCCTAAGAACCTCTGGACCCCTTTGAGGGTTAAGGGTACCGGCCAATTCTGGATTGCTTGTAGTTTCTCAGGATCCATCTCTAGTCCGGAACCGGACACAATGTACCCTAGAAACGGAATGGACTTGACTTCAAAGACGCATTTCTCTAATTTGCAGTAGAGATGATTGACACGGAGACGGGACAGAACCTCCTTTACCCAGAAACGATGTTCCTCTAAATCGTTGGCAAAAATGAGGATATCATCTAGATAGACCACGACATGACGGTATAGAATGTCTCTGAAGATCTCATTGACGAAATGCTGGAAGACAGCTGGAGCATTGCTCAATCCGAAGGGCATGACGAGGTACTCATAATGTCCGTCACGGGTGTTAAATGCGGTCTTCCACTCGTCACCCTCACGGATCCGGATGAGATTGTATGCACCTCTCAGGTCCAGCTTTGTAAAGATGGTAGCTCCGCTAACTCTGTCAAAGAGCTCAGTAATCAGGGGTAAAGGATAGCGGTTCTTGATGGTAATGTCGTTCAAACCTCTGTAGTCGATGCACGGCCGCAGACCACCATCTTTCTTCTTTACAAAAAAGAAGCCTGCGCCGGCTGGAGAAGAAGAAGGTCGAATGAACCCCTTTGCTAGGTTCTCTTTAATGTATTCCTCCATAGAATGTGTCTCGGGGAGAGACAACGGATAAGTTCGGCCTCGAGGTGGAACCTTCCCTGGAACGAGATCAATCGGGCAGTCCCATTCTCTATGAGGAGGAAGGATATCAGCAGAAGCTTTACTGAACACATCCGTGAAATCTTGATATGGAGGAGGTGGAACATCAGACGACCTGGGGGAGGAAGAACAGACAGGCAACACTTTAAACAAACATGTCTTAGTACAGGAGGAACCCCATGCCAGGATTTGCGTAGTCGTCCAATCAATTGTAGGATTGTGAAGACGGAGCCATGGAAGGCCCAGGACCACAGGATGTGTGGCTCTTGGAATCACTAAAAATGAAATAAGTTCGGAATGAAGAACTCCCACTCTCAGACGAACTGGTAGAGTCCTTAGAGAAATAACTGTATCAAAAATTTTACTGCCATCCACAGCAGTTAAGGAAAAGGACGAAGGAAGTCTCTCGGTGGGTAGAGACCACCGTTTAACATAGGCTTCAGTAATAAAGTTCCCAGCTGCTCCGGAATCCAGGAGGGCAATGACGTTCTGATAACGTTGAGCAACTTGAAGCGAGACTGGGAGGTTACAATCTTGAGGAGATGGAGAGGAGATCATTACTCCTAGCCGGCCCTCTCCTTGGCGAGCTAGGATTTGGAGTTTCCCGGACGTTTGGGACAGGCATTAATGGTGTGAGACGGAGCTGCACAATACAGACAGAGAAACTCGGAGAGACGTCTTCGGCGCTCAGCAGGAGTTAAACGGGAACGGCCAATTTGCATGGGTTCATCTGTAGTTGGTGACAGTTGGCGAGGAGGAGGAGTAGAAGATTTTGGAGCAGATGATCTTCCACGCTCAGTTGCTCTCTCTCTGAAACGTAAGTCAACTTTCGTACAAAGTGAGATTAGCTCATCTAACTTGGAGGGTAAGTCTCTGGTAGCTAACTCATCTTTAATACGCTCGGATAAACCATGCCAGAATGCAGCATACAGGGCCTCGTCGTTCCATGCCAGTTCGGATGCCAGGATCTGGAACTGTATAAGATATTGTCCTACAGTACGTGATTCCTGGCGTAAACGGAGAATCTCAGACGAAGCTGAAGTTACCCGGCCTGGCTCGTCGAAGATGCGCCTGAATGTTGACACAAATGCAGTGTAAGAAGATAGCAGGGTGTCGGACCTCTCCCATAACGGTGATGCCCAATCAAGGGCTGAGCCACTGAGAAGAGAAATAATGTAGGCAATTTTTGTACGGTCACTGGGAAAATTGCCAGGTTGTAGCTCAAACTGAATCTCACACTGGTTGAGAAATCCCCTGCAGAATCTTGGAGATCCGTCAAATTTTGCTGGCGTTGGAAGATGAAGACGTGGAGCAGAAATGGGTAAGGTGGGTGGGGTTATAGCTGGAGTCACTGTGGTTGACGCACCAGACGCGCCTGATCCACGGAGAGTTGTCTGAATCCCATCCAGCCGAGTAGAGAGATCCTGGAGACAGCGGATGATGTGGCCCTGTGCAGCCTCCTGATGTTCTAGTCGGGCTGCCAGTTCTTGCATCGGCCTGGCCGCTTGATCCTGGTCTCCGGCTGGATTCATTAGGTCAGTGCTTACTGTCACAACTGAGGGCCTGAGCTGACGGGAGGCAGCCTCAGTTGTAGGGGCTGAGATGTACCGGAACCTGGGAGGTTGTATCAGACCCCTGGACATGTAAGTAACATGAACAATAACTGCCCGAAGGCGTGACCACGACAACTTAGATAAAAGTCAATGATGTTTATTATGACAACTCCGCATCACAGCAGCAATAAAAGAAAACGTAAAAGTCAGCAAAGAATAAATACAGTTCCTGAGTACTACAGCATGGCAGGAGCCACAGGGCACTGGTAGTGTGAGATAGTTCTTATGATCTTCTAGATGGAAAGTCCTTACCAGGCCCGGCTGTAGCAATGGAGATAACCCAGGATTGTACCAGCTGGTGTTCCAGGAAGAGCTGGGTTGCTGAAGGTAAAACAGCTGCGGTGGATACTGGCTGGAACCAGACTGTTGTTAGCACGGAGTGGATACTGGCTGGAACCAGTTAAATAATAAATGAACTTTGGGAGCGATGAAATGTGAACTGAAATGTAGAACTTGAGAGCGGAGAAATAATAATTCCGGTGGAGAGTGGTAAAGTGTAGAAAGGACACCGGCCCTTTAAGGGAAGCTGTACTCTGCTGGAAGCTGAGGCTGGAAGCAGGTAGTGTTGTAGCTGGAAACAGATGAATCCACAATGGATTGGAGAGTCAGGCTACACCGCAGGTGGAATGCTGGTGCGGGTCTCTATGGTGGAAGTCTTGAGACAGGAGCTGGAACCTGGAAGACAATCATAGAAGAGAGACAAACAGGAACTAGGTTTGACAACCAAAGCACTGACGTCTTCCTTGCTCAGGTACAGCTTACTTATACCTGCAGCAAGGAAGGGGTTGGCTAGGCAATTATGCAAATCAACAACACAGACAGCAGATTGGTGGAAATGATCAGATGACAGAATCCAAGATGGCTGCGCCCATGCAGACACTTGGAGGGAAGTTTGGTTTGTAATCCATGTGGTCTGGGAAACAGTAATGGCGGCGCCGGCCACCGGAGACAGGAGACGCCAGGCTGATAGATGCACATTTAACCACGCGGGCACAGCGGAGGCCGCGGCTGATGAAAAGACCACTCTGCATGTGGAAACTTAGGAACAGCGGAATCCGGTCCTGGAACGCTGAGCCCGCCTTAGGAGGCATCTGAAGGGTAAGTAATGGCGTCCAGATACCCGGATCGTGACACCACTAGTTTGAAGGCGCTTCAGCGTTTTCTGGGCTTTGCAAATTTTTATAGACGATTTATCGCTGGATTTTCGTCTATAGTGGTGCCCTTGGTGGCACTCACTAAGAAAGGGGCGGATGTTGCTCACTGGTCTTGTGAGCCCAAAGCGGCTTTTGCCCGTCTCAAAAGGGCATTTGTCTCGGCCAAGGTGCTGCGACACCCAGATCCAGAGCGTCCTTTTGTGGTGGAGGTGGATGCCTCTGAGATGGGTATGGGGGCCGTGCTCTCTCAGATGGGGGTGTCTGATAATCGCCTTCATCCCTGTGCTTACTTTTCCCGTAAATTTTCGCCTGCCGAGATGAATTATGACGTGGGTAACCGGGAATTGTTGGCTATTAAGGATGCACTCGAGGAGTGGAGACACTGGCTTGAGGGGGCTAAGTTTGTGGTCTCAATTCTCACCGACCATAAGAATTTGGCATATTTAGAGTCAGCGAAGCGCCTCAATGCCAGGCAGGCACGATGGGCTTTGTTTTTTGCTCGCTTTAATTTTTTGATAACATATCGCCCTGGGTCAAAAAACATCAAGGCTGATGCGCTCTCGCGGAGTTTTGCTCCAATCCAGGAGACCACCGAGGAGCCATTGCCCATTGTGTCCCCATCATGTATTAAAGTGGGCATTACCCAGGACCTCTTGTCATTAGTCCTTAGAGCACAGGAGCAGGCTCCTCCAGACCTTCCGGTAGGTCTTTTGTTTGTGCCTCCTAGGTTAAGACAGCGAGTGTTCCTGGAATTCCATGCCAAGAAGTCGGCAGGTCACCTGGGTATTGCCAGAACTCGGGAGTTGCTATCTAGGGCGGTGTGGTGGCCCTCGGTGGCTAGGGATGTGGATCAGTGGGTTCGGGCATGTGACATCTGTGCCCGAAATAAGACTCCTAGAGGGGTTCCTGTTGGCCTATTACATCCACTTTCTATTCCATCTAAGCCATGGACCCACATTTCAATGGATTTTGTGGTGGACTTGCCCAAATCCTCGGGGATGACAGCCATCTGGGTTGTCGTTGACAGGTTTTCGAAGATGGCGCACTTCGTTCCATTGGTTGGGCTGCCATCGGCCAGACGCCTGTCTGAATTATTTATGCTGCATGTTGTGCGCCTCCACGGGTTGCCACTTAATGTGGTCTCTGACCGCGGATCCCAATTTGTGGCCAAATTCTGGAGGGCATTTTGTTCCGATCTCCAGATTTCTGTCAGCTTGTTGTCAGGCTACCATCCGCAGTCTAATGGGCAGACTGAAAGGGTGAACCAGTCCTTGGAGCAGTTCCTCAGGTGTTATGTCTCCAAGTGTCAGACTGACTGGGTTGCTCATCTGTCCATGGCGGAGTTTGCCTATAATAACGCGGCTCACTCTGCTACAGGGATCTCTCCCTTCCTTTGTGTGTATGGGCATCATCCTAAGGCCAATTCTTTTGACCCCCTGGACTCCACGCCTGGTGGTTCCTCTGTGGTTTCGGTCCTTAGAGGTATTTGGAGGAAAGTGAAGAAAGCCCTTGTGTCTGTGTCATTAGTGACCAAAAGGGTTTTTGATAAGCGAAAAAGACCCTGCAGCTTCAAATTAGGAGACTTCGTCTGGTTGTCTACCAAGAATTTGAAGTTGAGACAGCCATCTCATAAGTTAGGCCCCCGGTTCATCGGTCCTTCTAAGATCACTAGGGTTATCAATCCGGTGGCATTTCAGTTAGATCTACCCTGTTCTTTGGGTATCAATAAAACATTTCATTGTTCCCTTTTAAAACGGGCGATTAGTAATCCTTCTTCCAGTGGAAGACCTTCCCCTCTTCTGATACGTGGCCAGAGGGAGTTTGTTGTTGAAAGGATTCTTGACTCCATGATGGTTCGGGGTCATTTTTGGTGCACTGGAAGGGGTATGGCCCGGAGGAGCGGTCGTGGGTGCGCAGTTGTGATCTTCATGCCCCCAGACTGTTACGCTCTTTCTTCTCGCAGTTCCCCGATAAACCCGGTGGTAGGGGTTCTTTGACCCCTCGTCAGAGGGGGGGTACTGTTAGGGTCTCCTGCTCTGTGCTGCCACGTCGTCATGGCAACCGGGAGACAAGTGCTAGCGGAGTTACCTGAGCGTAGCTGATACTCTGGTTCGGGTCTTTTGCTGTGCAGTGGTTACAGGCTCTGTGCACGGCAGGGGATCCGGTGCTGGTTTTTGTGCTCACAGTCTGTGAGGTCTGAGTGGGGCGTGGACAGCACCTGCTATATAAACCCTCTTCTCAGGTTAGGCAGATGCTGCTGAATCTTTGTTGGTTAGTCAGTTCCTGAAAGCTAGCTAGTACTGTGTAAACTTTGTATTTGTTTGTTGCTTACTGCAAATAGGCCTTGGGATTTGGTATTACACTCTGCCAATCCAGACCTAGCAGTAAGACTGGAGTCAGTCGTTTAACCTGCTGGGGTTCTTTTGCTACTCTGTGAACCTAGCAGGTTTGCGGCTGTATTCTCAGACTTGCCTGCCAAAATCCTTTCTCACTGTGCAAGGTGTTCAGGTGTCAGTTTAGTGGCAGTAAGCTGAACCAGTGCACTGCAAGTGAGGACTAGGATTGTGGAGACTCTCCTTGTGTCTATTATTCCTTCTCTGACCAAGGAGTTTACTGCCACACCCGTTGGTAACCCTTTAGGGTTTTGCTGTTGCCCTTAGCAACAGCATTTCGGGTTCTCTACGTATTAAATCACTACATCTCGCTTCTTTCCATCTGAGCATTCCTAATAATAGGGAAACATCCAGTTTCTTAGCCTTTGGGCTTCTCTGTTCACTTTGTGTTTATTTTGTTACCCTATCACCTTCTGTGTATGTAATGTCATATTCCCCAGTCTGTCTGTGAGTTCATTTGTTTTGCATCCCTCACCGTTCAGACACCAGTACATTCCTGCTGGCACTGGTGTGCATAACAGTATGTAATGTCATATTCCCCAGTCTGTCTGTGAGTTCATTTGTTTTGCATCCCTCTCCGTTCAGACACCAGTACATTCCTGCTGGCACTGGTGTGCATAACACTTCCCGCTTTAATTTGTATTCCCTAGGTAACATCTTGCCATTGGTCATATGAAAGGATAGTGATAGTAGACCTCAATATATATCTCCAGTGAGCTAGAGTTGTGATCCTAGTTTAAGAATTTTTTAGCTGACAAGTAATGGCCAGAAGGCTATTATATAGTGCTTTATCAGTAATCAGGCACTAATAGTATATTTTGCCCAAAGACAGGAGTGTTCAGACCCAGTATTTTTATTTTTAACCTTTAGTTTTAATTCTTAAGTTTTATCACTTAATGGGGCAGATGTATTAACCTGGAGAAGGCATAAAGAAGTGATAAACCAGTGATATGTGCAAGGTGATAAAGGCACCAGCCAATCAGCTTCAATATGTAAATTAACAGTTAGGATCTGATTGGCTGCTGCCTTTATCACCTTGCACATATCACTGGTTTATCACTTTCTTATGCCTTCTCCAGGTTAATACATCTGCTACAATATTTGGTACATAGCCACATTACTTGCACGGTGATAGTACTTTTTTATTCATGCTGCTTATTATGCACTATATTTGTAACTCACAGCTAGCATGACTCACTTTACTAGCTGTTTTTCCCCCCTCAGATCCTCCTACCTTCCCGGCTGTACTGACAGGGAGCGTTGCATCTGGCGGTTGCCAGGCAACGCCCTAAGGGAGGAAACCTTTTGCTGCCGGACAGTGGTGCAAGTAGAAATATTTTCTTAGTGGTACTGAGTGCTGAAAATGGGCGTGGTCATGTGTTGTGAGGGTCCGTGGCCACATGCTGCTAGTGGGAGTGGCTATATGACACTACCGGCGTGGCGACATGACAGCCCCTTTTTTTGGGGGGGGGGGGGGGGGAATCTGGAGGCAAGGCTAAAAATATATATTAATGCCTCCAGTATAATAGAAATATATAGTAATGTCCCCAATTTAGTAACAATATATAGTAATGCCTCCGTTATAACAGGAAAATACAGCCACTGTTGCACTCCTAGTATCCCTGACAAAGTGGGAGAAGCCGTCATGCTGCCAAGCACCATGGTCTTGTTGCTTTGTAGTACATTATAGTTGTGTAATGCAAAAGGGAGGGGGAGAGGGGAGGTCCGTTGCACAGGAAATAGATAATTGTCTCTATCTTAGAGGATGTATTAAATATTATATGAACCCCTAATGATAATAAATTTGAATTGTAAATCACAAAATGGGGGTGCTACCACAGATCAAATAGTCTTGAAGGAATCAGTGAAGAGGAAAGAAAAGGATCTGTCTTGGGTGCACTGGCAAATTTAAAATATGTTTATTATATCAATTAAAAATGTTCTGTTTTGCCACAAGAATTAACAAAAAGGAAAATAATATTAAAAACATATATTAAAGTGGTGTAAAGTTTCAAAAGACATGGTGAATACTCAAAAAGAGAAAATGAATAAAGATTTTAAAATGCTGAGCGTCTGTATTGTGTCCAATTTCTTTATGTCTATATAAATGGTAACAGTTGTAATTTTAATTCAATATTTGCTACTGTTACCATAACAAATGGCAACAAATGTCGCCTTACTACTCTCTGGCAGGTAGCCAAATAAGCTCACTGATCCTGTATTATTTGTAAGCACAACTGTTTCTTGTGAGCAAAAAATAAGAATTTACTCACCGGTAATTCTATTTCTCGTAGTCCGTAGTGGATGCTGGGAACTCCGTAAGGACCATGGGGAATAGACGGACTCCGCAGGAGACTGGGCACTCTAAAGAAAAGATTAGGTACTATCTGGTGAGCACTGGCTCCTCCCTCTATGCCCCTCCTCCAGACCTCAGTTAAGGAAACTGTGCCCGGAAGAGCTGACATTACAAGGAAAGGATTTTTGGAATCCAAGGTAAGACTCATACCAGCCACACCAATCACACCGTACAACTTGTGATAACCTTACCCAGTTAACAGTATGAACAACAACTGAGCCTCACTCAACGGATGGCTCATAACAATAACCCTTATTTAAGCAATAACTATATACACGTATTGCAGAAAGTCCGCACTTGGGACGGGCGCCCAGCATACACTACGGACTACGAGAAATAGAATTACCGGTGAGTAAATTCTTATTTTCTCTGACGTCCTAGTGGATGCTGGGAACTCCGTAAGGGCCATGGGGATTATACCAAAGCTCCCAAACGGGCGGGAGAGTGCGGAGGACTCTGCAGCACCGAATGAGCAAACACAAGGTCCTCCTCAGCCAGGGTATCAAACTTGTAGAACTTAGCAAAGGTGTTTGAACCCGACCAAGTAGCCGCTCGGCAAAGCTGTAGAGCCGAGACCCCTCGGGCAGCCGCCCAAGAAGTGCCCACCTTCCTTGTGGAATGGGCTTTTACTGATTTTGGATGCGGCAATCCAGCCGCAGAATGAGCCAGCTGAATCGTGCTACAGATCCAGCGAGCAATAGTTTGCTTTGTAGCAGGAGCACCCAGCTTGTTGGGTGCATGCAGGATAAATAGCGAGTCAGTCTTCCTGACTCCAGCCGTTCTGGAAACATATATTTTCAAAGCCCTGACTACGTCCAGCAACTTGGAGTCCTCCAAGTCCCGAGTAGCCGCAGGCACCACAATAGGTTGGTTCAAATGAAACGATGATACCGCCTTTGGGAGAAATTGGGGACGAGTCCGCAATTCTGCCCTGTCCATATGGAAGATCAGATAGGGGCTTTTACATGACAAAGCCGCCAATTCTGACACACGCCTAGCCGATGCTAAGGCCAACAGCATGACCACTTTCCACATGAGATACTTTAGTTCCACGGTCTTAAGTGGCTCAAACCAGTGGGATTTCAGGAAATCCAACACAACGTTAAGATCCCAAGGTGCCACTGGTGGCACAAAATGGGGCTGAATATGCAGCACTCCCTTAACAAACGTCTGAACCTCAGGCAGTGAAGCCAGTTCTTTTTTGAAAGAAAATGGATAGGGCCGAAATCTGGACCCTTATGGACCCTAATTTTAGGCCCATAGACACTCCTGAATGTAGGAAGTGCAGGAATCGACCCAGCTGGAATTCCTCTGTAGGGGCCGTCCTGGCCTCACACCAAACAACATATTTTCGCCATATACGGTGATAATGCTTTGCTGTCACGTCCTTCCTAGCCTTTATCAGCGTTGGAATAACTTCATCCGGAATGCCTTTTACCGCTAGGATCCGGCGTTCAACCGCCATGCCGTCAAACGTAGCCGCGGTAAGTCTTGGAACAGACAGGGCCCTTGTTGCAGCAGGTCCTGTATGAGAGGCAGAGGCCATGGGTCCTCTGTGCGCATTTCTTGCAGTTCCGGGTACCAAGTCCTTCTTGGCCAATCCGGAACAATGAGTATTGTTCTCACTCCTCTTTTTCTTACAATTCTCAGCACCTTTGGTATGAGAGGAAGAGGAGGAAACACATATACCGACTGGAACACCCACGGTGTCACTAGCGCGTCCACAGCTATCGCCTGAGAGTCCCTTGACCTGGCGCAATATCTTTTTAGCTTTTCGTTGAGGCGGGACGCCATCATGTCCACCTGTGGCAGTTCCCATCGATTTGCAATCTGTGTGAAGACTTCTTGATGAAGTCCCCACTCTCCCGGGCGGAGGTCGTGTCTGCTGAGGAAATCTGCTTCCCAGTTGTCCACTCCCGGAATGAACACTGCTGACAGTGCTTGCACGTGATTCTCCGCCCAATGAAGAATCTTTGTGGCTTCCGCCATTGCCACCCTGCTTCTTGTGCCGCCCTGGCGGTTTACATGGGCGACCGCCGTGATGTTGTCTGACTGAATCAGCACTGGTTGGTCTCGAAGCAGGGGCTCCGCTTGACTCAGGGCGTTGTATATGGCCCTTAGTTCCAGTATATTTATGTGCACACAAGTCTCCTGACTTGACCACAGCCCTTGGAAGTTTCTTCCCTGAGTGACTGCCCCCCATCCGCGGAGGCTTGCATCCGTGGTCACCAGGACCCAGTCCTGTATGCCGAACCTGCGGCCCTCGAGAAGATGAGCACTCTGCAGCCACCACAGAAGAGACACCCTGGCCCTGGGGGATAGGGTGATTAACCGATGCATCTGAAGATGTGATCCGGACCATTTGTCCAGTAAGTCCCATTGGAAGGACCTCGTATGGAACCTGCCGAAGGGAATGGCCTTGTATGAGGCCACCCTCCTTCCCAGGACTCGAGTGCAGTGATGCACTGACCCCTGTTTTGGTTTTAATAGATTCCTGACCAGTGTCACGAGCTCCTGAGCGCTCTCTATCGGGAGATAACCCTTTTCTGGTCTGTGTCTAGGATCATGCCTAGGAGAAGCAGATGAGCTGTAAGAACCCACTGCGACTTTGGAATATATAGAATCCAGCCGTGTTGCCGTTACACTTCCAGAGAAAGTGATACGCTGTTCAGCAACTGCTCTCTTGATCTCGCTTTTATGAGGAGATCGTCCAAGTACGTGATAATAGTGACACCTTGCTTCCGCAGGAGCACCATCATTTCCGCCATTACCTTGGTGAACATTCTCAAGGTCGTGGAGAGACCAAACGGCAACCTCTGAAATTGGTAATGACAATCCCGTACCGTAATTCTGAGGTACGCCTGATGAGGTGGATAAATGGGGACCTGAAGGTATGCATCCTTTATGTCCCGAGTCACCTTTCAGGCTTGCAATAACCGCTCTTAGCGATTTCAACGTGAACTTGAACCTTTTCAGGTATATGTTCAGGGATTTTAAATTCAATATGGGTCCCACCGAACCGTCAGGTTACGGGACTACAACATGGTCGAATAATAACCCCCTCCTTGTTGAAGGAGGGGAACCTTGACCACCGCCTGTTGAAGATACAATTTGTGAATTGCAGTTAACACTGTTTCCCTCTCGTGGGGGGAAGCTGGCAAGGCCGTCGGTGAGGGGGCATCTTCTCAAAGTCCAGCTTATATCCCTGAGACACAATATCGATCACCCAGGGATCTAACAGGGAATGAACCCACTTGTGGCTGAACTTACGAAGGCGTGCCCCCACCGGGCCTAGCTCCGTCTGTGGAGCCCCAGCGACATGCGGTGAATTTTTGTAGAGGCCGGGGAGGACTTCTGTTCCTGGGAACTAGCTGTGTTGTGCAGCTTCTTTCCTCTGCCGCCGCCTCTGGCAAGAAAGGACGCACCTCGGACTTTCTTGTTTCTTTATTTGAAAGGCTGCATTTGATAATGTCGTGCTTTCCTAGGCTGTGCAGGAATATAAGGCAAAATATTAGAATTTACCAGCTAAAGCTGCGGAGACAAGGTCCGAGAACCCTTCTCCAAACAATCCTCAGCCTTCCATATGCCTCTTAAGTCGGCATAATCTGTCCAGTGCATATTCTACAGGACACGTCAAGCAGAAATCGACATAGCTTTGACTCCAGGACCCAGTATACTCATGTCTCTTTGGGCATGTTTTATATATACATATCTCTTAAGATAGCATCTTTAATATATATATCTCTATATATACATATATATATCTATATACATACTAGGGTCTCAATCTCTGCTGAAAAGGTACCTGTCCACGCTGCCACAGCGCTATAAACCCATGCCGACACAATCGCCAGTCTGAGTAGCGTACTAGAATGTGCACGCTATCTGCAGGATACCTGAGAATAGCTAGTGCTACCTTCTGTGCAAACGTGACACCCTAGGGGAAGATTCCCATCACATCCTGGCCCTAGTGGGGAAAGGATACTGCCTGAGAATTCCTTGTGGGAAGCTGCAGTTTCTTGTCTGGAGATTCCCGCCCTTTTTCCTCATGAGAGGAGGGAAATTTACCTCAGCTTTCTTCCCCTTAAACATGTGTACCCTTGTGTCAGGGAAAAATGAGTCATCAGTGATATGCAAATCAGCTTTTATTACAATAATCATATATTGAATACCTTTCAGCCATTTTGGCTGTAACTTTGCATTATCGTAGTCGACACTGGAGTCAAACTCCATGTCGATATCAGTGTGTATTATTTTGGATAGTGATCATTGTGAGACTCTGAAGGTCTCTGCGACATAGGGACAGACATGGGTAGATTTCCTGTCTGTTCTCTAATCTTTTGTGCAATAAATTCACCTTAGCACTTACACATATCCAAACAGGTGTCGGCGTTGTCGACGGAGACACCCTCTCACACACATATTTTCTCTATCTCCTCCTTAGGGGAGCCTTTTACCTCAGACATGTCGACACACGCGTACCGACACACCACACACACAGGGGATGCTCTATTTGAAGACAGTTCCCCCACAAGGCCCTTTGGAGAGACAGAGAGAGAGTATGCCAGCACACACCCCAGCGCTTTATAACCCAGGGATTACACTACAACTTAGTGTTTACCCAGTAGCTGCTGTATATACAAATTTGCGCCTAAATTTATGTGCCCCCCCCCCCCCCCCTCTTTTCACCCTTTGTGTATCTGGATACTGCAGGGGAGAGCCTGGGGAGCTTCTTTCCAGGCCCCGCTTGGATCCACATACTGCCTTACATTAGATACTGTGAAGTTTCACAGTCGAGGCTACAACATAAAGTAGAGGCTATCGCAACTTGATTCTGTCCTGTATTGTGGACTAGAACATACACACCAAGCACTGCCCTACCGAATCACAGCAATCTCCACGGATAACACTGTAGGTTTTGTATTAGTGAGAGCATACACCACTATTATTCCACTACAGGAATTGACACTGCGCATTGTATTGGTGAACTAAAATAAAGAATAACTCTAACAATTTATACCAATGGTACATCTATATATGAGTCTATTAATTTAGAAGATTTGTATACAACCCTGAGTGGGGTAACCAATACAACATAGTGGTGTTGATCATCACTCCCTAACGGGTCAACATATAAATATACATAGTAACTTCATCCATTGTTACCATTCCCATATTTATGGAATTATGATCTAATAAGGTACTACTATACCTAGGATTACGAGGTTACCGTACCAAAAAGCACCTGTGCTATGGTATTATCTAGAAATCTGAGGTCACATACTGTGATAAGGCACATAGAGCACACCCCGAGATTTCAAACTATCTATAGCAGCAGAATTTTTGTAATATTCCAACTCTGTTGAGAAACGGTCACTAGTACTTTATAATGGTTATTACACTAGTGAATGAGGTGTATCTATTTTTGCTCACAAGAAACAGTTGTGCTTACAAATAATACAGGATCAGTGAGCTTATTTAGCTACCTGCCAGAGATTCCTACAAGAGCAGTAAGGCGACATTTGTTGCCATTTGTTATGGTAATAGTAGCAAATATTGAATTGAAATTATAACTGTTACCATTTATATAGACATAAAGAAATTGGACACAATGCAGACATTATAATTGTGGTGATGGCAAAGTGTGTGGCAGGTGGTACTGCGTAACCGCTGCCAGGTTCTTAAGGGTACTCCGTACCCGAGAGTACCCGCATACTTGCACCGCTGCCGCCGGACCGGAAGTGCAGGAGCTCCGTACTTCCGGCTATGGTGTGGCCATCACGGCAGGGAGCAGGGAGAAACAGGAGAAGGGATCCTCTTTATAGGTAAGTCAGCGACTGCCTCACATTGTTTGGTTCTTTATCACCCTGCCCTGTGTTGGCAGCATAGCACCTTGAAAAAAACACCCCAGTGGTGTTGAAACGTTGGTGATTTATACTATGCACTTTATTTGACTTCTGCTGCTGTATATGACTAATGGAATACATTGATTGACTTGCAAATTCCGAGGAGTGCTGCCTGGTTCTTTCCAAGCAATTGGAGTACTGAGCTAAAGGTACCCCAGGGAACCAAGACATTGTATGATTTCATGAGGAAGGCACCCCGGTTGATGAATTGGAACAGTGAGTGCCATAAACTGCTTGTTTTGTGTATGTCTGTGTGTGTATATATATATATATATATATATATATATATACTCATGTATATATATATCTATATATATGGGTCCAGGTATACAGTTATTATCTGAGGGCAGATCTACTGAGCAACCGGTGGCCCGCCATTTTAAAATGGTAGGCCATACTTTGACGGATTTAAAATACTTTATAATCGATCATGTGCCTCAGTCGCCCCGGGATGGTAATAGAGTAAAAACTTTGTCACTAACTGAATCTAGACGGACTAAATGATAAAATAAATTGGAACAGTCTGATGTAGTTCTGTTTTTTCACTAAATATAGTATTAACCAATAAAAAATATATAACTAAATTAAAATTTACTAATATGTTATAAACTATTCCCACTTAAATCTGTATTTTGGGAATTCTTTCAGCTTTAGTTATAATGTTGCTCTCTTTAAGCTGATCTTTTAATATTTGGTATGACGGGCACAATACAAAGTACGTTGTTTCTATATTGAAACTAGAAGCCCTATATGAACTAGGGCTACTTTAGTCACAATGTTTTGTAATGATCTTTTATTTTATGATATATGTATGTATTGTCTTTATATGTTGCTCTCTCGCCCCTGTCCTTTTGCAGTGCTGTCCGGAGATGTGTAAGCGGGCCCCCTCCGTTGGAACGCAAACTCTGGGTTGCTTAGCAACACTTGAGCACGCTTACCCAGAAGTGAGGTACCTACGGACATTCGGCGGTTGCAGCATGGGAAGATGGCGGCGGTGGGATTATCACCCTGGTTATAAGATATTTAATCTCATTGTATTTCAAAGTATTTGTACTGTTGGTGTGTCCTGAGGAAGAAGCGCAAGCCTCGAAACATGTCGATACTCTCACCTGGATTAAACTCTTTAAAAGTGTCCTCTTGAGTGCCGTGCTTATTGGAGGAGTGTATATATATATTCATATATATATATATATATATATATATATTTATATATATATCTGGGAAGGGTGACAGTAGGCGCTACTCCTTTCTTTGTATAGGGATAGTCCCTTTGAGTGTATCATAAATGTTAAATTTCTTGTAAACACTCCCCCATTCCTTTTTAGGGGTGGCTGCCTTTTTTCCAATAGGTATGTTGTTCAGACAGTACATCCAAATTTCTGAAAAAAACCCAAATGAAAACAGGCGCCTCCTAGTGTAATATTATCAAATCTTAGGTACCCTTCACCAATAGCCACACTCCAGTGAATTGAAGGAGTATCGTATTTGGTGGAATTCCAAACACTTGATGATAAGTTATATATCACTCTGTCACGAATCTGTTATCCCACTTGGTGTCAGTAGCGTCTAGGCAGGAAATAACTTGGTGGTGTTTTGACATATAACCCGTCTCATGCATAAAAGAAAAAAAGGCAGGAGCACCAATAGTGTAATACGTCTAAAAACACATTTATTTAAAACAAAATTCAAAGGTATATAGTTGCCCATACCATATGAAATAATAAAATCAGCTTATCTGTAAAGTGCAGTCTCAGTCCACAGGATAAACCTCACTCAATGCGTTTCGTCTGGTGCATGTAGCTGGACTTCCTCATGACTATAAATGCACTGGGTGTCTTTAGCACACAGTGTATTTATAGTCATGTTAGACTACAGCAGCGGCAGCATATCCTGATGACGGGACAAAACTATGACTTGAAACGAGCCGTTCATATTGTCAGGCTGCACATTTAATCATGCTGTGACTATGGATTTTTTCATTCAAGCTTATTAAAGCCCTTTTCTTCAGTATTCCGGAGTGACGTGCAGTTTGCAGTTTGCTAGTTTAGCAACAGCGGGACTATTTCTACATAGCACGAGCACCCAGTTCATTGCATACTTTTGAAACAGGAGTGCCGGTTGATTCAAGATATATATATATATATATATATATATATTAGAGATGTGCACCGGACAATTTTCAGGTTTTGTGTTTTGGTTTTGGATCTGGATCTCCATTCATGTTTTGGATGCGGATTGGTTTTGCAAAAATCACCCTTTCGGGTATTGGTTTTGGATCTGGATTTTAAAAACAGCTAAAACCACAGAATTTGTTTTGTTTTTTCTCTGTTCCTACGGTATTATTAACCTCAATAACATTCATTTCCAGTCATTTCCAGTCTATTCTGAACACCTCACAATATTGTTTTTAGGCCAAAAGGTTGCACCGAGGTCACTGGATAACTAAGCTAAGTGACCCAAGTGGGCAACGCAAACACCTGGCCGATCTAGGAGTGGCACTGCAGTGTCAGACGGGATGGCACTTTTAAATACTAGGCCCCAAACAGCACATGATGCAAAGAAAAAAAGAGGTGCACCAAGGTTGCTGGATGACTAACAGCCGGACTGTAGATAGATACTCACAGCCGTGATCAATCTTTTCCAAACGGGGTACGGACCTCTTTAGCCAGGTCTCTCATTAGCTTGGTCCCCAATTTAAAGTAGGACACAGGCAAACTTGTAATCCAAGAGGTGGTATATGTTGGAGTTTTCCGGGCAGCAAAGTCCTTTTATAAAAACCTTCCTTACGCATTTCTCCGCTATTCTACACCAGCGGTTTCGTCAGAGGATCCTCTGGCGAAACTGCTGGTGTAGAATAGCAGAGTAACGTGTAAAAGATTGATCATGGCTGTGAGTATCTATCAATATACAGTCCGGCTGCATCTAGTGGGGGTCGTAGGATACCGCTGTGTGAATTAATCAAACACAGCGCTTTCCCCCTGCCACATTGTTACATAAACTTATGTGATCACGCCGCACTGGACACACAGAACTATTCCGCATAAAACATTTTATTAATTTGCCATTTGGTTTTAAGAAAGGAAAGTGTGTTGTTACAGATAAAACACAGGATTAACAAACAAGCTACACATCAGATCCAAGGAGATTTCTAACTGTTGTGGAAAATTTGAACTTTTTATTGTTTGGAGTAAAGGGTAAGGGCTATTCATTTGTTTTTAAATGCAGATTTGCACAAATATATTTATTTTATGCATCGGTTCATTTATCTACTATATAAAAGCGAAAATCTGTCCTTCAGTCTTTCTATACAAATCCACAGTTTACAAGCGAAGATCGTGAAATTTTACATACAAGCGTATTAAAACACGGCGGAGGCAACTAAAACAATTAGAAATCCCTAGCACCCCTAGGGGGGAGACAGCAGCACAGAGTATATCAGGAGACAGCATAACTCTGGAATTGCTGGAGCAATGTACTCAAAAATTGGTACACATATGCCTTACAATCTGGAAACAAACACTGTGGGAGAAGACACCCCTAGCACCCCTAGGGGTGCGACAGCAGCACAGAGTATGTCAGCAGACAGCATAACTCCCGAATGCCTGGACCAATTTACAACAAACTTGGCACACATCTGACTTACAATCTGGGAACAAACTCTGTGGGGGTTAGACATCGCTAGGTGTGGGACAGCAGCACAGAGTATTTCAGGAGACAGCATAAATTCCGAATGCCTGGACCAACTTACAACAAACTTGGTACACATATGACTTACAAGCCTGGAACAAACACTGTGGGGGTAAGACACCCCTAGCACCCCTAGGGGTGAGGCAGCAGCACAGAGTTTTTCAGCAGACAGCATAACTCTGGAATGCCTGTAGCAAGTTCTACCAAACTTGCTACACATATGACTTACACTTTGGGAACAAACACCATGGGGGTAACACATCACTAGCACCCCTAGGGGTGGGCCAGCAGCTCACACTATATCAGGACATGCATGATATGTCAGTGATGACAGGGCTGCATGTGACAGGGCCAGTGACATGTTGTGAGGAGGGGAATGCAGGTAGCACAAACCCACACACTTAGAGTTATATAGTGGAAGTAGCACGGTCCCCCAGCAGCACAGAGTATATCAGGAGATACATAATGTGCTGCGCTATATATGAAACTGTAAAAAAATCGATAGTTTCACAGGGGCACTGACATAATGTGAGGAGGGGAATGGAGGCAGCAGGAAGCCACAGATTGAGAGTTGTATAGGGGGAAGGGCAGGGTCCCTTTGGTGACCAAAAACAGGTCCGGCCACTACACAAAGTGCGTCAGGGAAGCAAGATATGCCTATATACTAGATCTCCAACCAACGTAAATTAACGAACAACTATCATCATTGTTATTTATACTGTGTGTTTAATATTTCAATTTAGTTTGGAAAGAGACATTTTTAAAATCCCAGGCAACGCCGGGTACTCCAGCTAGTATTCACACAAATGGTTTTTTAAAGTGATTTTGAATAAACTAACTGTTGTGCTCCCTTGATAAGTAGATTATCTTCATTTACATGTTTTTTTTGCTATCAGTAGAACAGTACTACCTGTGGGAGCGGCAGCATATAGATATATTAGATTAATCAAGCAGTTTTTTTATTTTTTATTTTGGGGGACTACACAAGCGCTGGGATTCTTTGCTAATATAATTGAAGTACTGAGCTAAAGGTACCCCAGGTAACCCAGACATTATATATATATATATATATATATATATATATATACATACACACATACACACACACACACACACACACACACACACACACACACATGCGTGCGTGCATAGTAGGAGCCCCACCTTTCCTACAAATCCTGCATTTGCCCCTGGGCTGAAAATGGTAGAGGGCTGAAATACACAGGACTATGCAGAGGCTACTAGACATGGGAATGTGGAGGCTGATGGACAGTGGGAGGCTTAGAGACACAGGGGAATGGGGGGGCTGAGAGACACAGGGGGTGGGAAGGATGGTGCTGGAGGAGGTGAGGATGAGACTGGAGGACTGGAGTGATACAGGCAAAATGTGGGGCTGGAAAGAGATGGGGGAGGTGAATAAGCCAATGGTGACTAGACTGTATCTACGTTGGAGGGATAGAGGGCCCCAAAAATATGAATGTACTGGGACCCAAGATTTCTGTTGCCAGCCCCACCACTAATCAGAGAGCAGCATTCTCTAACAGCCTCCAGCCTGCAATCAGACTGCAAATGACTATTAGCATGCTGATTGGTGGATATCTGGAGCTTTGCAGCAATCTGTGTGCTTTCAGCCATTCACTGTATGGAAGCATGTGGAGAGATGGCTCCAGCCCAGTTACTTAACCAGCAGTGTTGGTTTATTGATAGATACCAGGTACAGCTGTACTCACTGTTATATGTGATGGTGATGTTTGAGCAGAGTGAGGTTTCATTCCGCTCACCAGCCGGTGACTGTATGCTGCAAATGGGTAGCGGTGCAGGTATTAACCAGGTCTCTTATAGGAATTAAGAAGGAGACTTCTGTCTCCCAACATGTCACTGTACACAGTCTCAATCATATCTCTATTATTGTTGATAACCAGAAAATCGATCCTATCCCTCAAGCTCACCGCCTAAGTGACATCCTCATACCTCCCAACTGTCACAATTTTAGCAGGACAGTCCCATTTTTTTGGGACTGTCCAGCTGTCCCACCTGCGGGTTGCAGCATCCCATGGTGTGCGTGTGTGTGTGTGTGGGGGGGGGGGATAGTTGGGAGACCCACTCACCCACTGCAGAGCAGCAGGGAATAGACGCTGTGTGCATGTGCACAGCATCTATTCACCTGCAGAGAGGGCCAGGGGGCATGCCAGCCAGTGCTTAAAGTGGAACTCAAACCCCCCCCCCCCCCCCCTCCCCCCATGCTTGTGAAACAAAGGGAATGCGCGCGCCTGCCGCATAAAGGGGTATGGCCTTGAAAATAAAGGGGCGTGGTCGCCCAAGAGTATCCCCAATTCAAATTATGCTGCACAGTAGCACAATCTTATTCACATTACACCACGCTTATTCATGTTATGACACACATTAGTGCCCTGTTTAAACAAAGCCCACAGTAGTAGCACCCCAAATACATATAATTCCTACAGCAGTAGTGCCCCTTATGTAATACCCACTGTAGTGGTAGTGCCCACAGTTGTATTGCCAATTATGTAGAGCCCATAGTATCAGTGCCCCTTATTCAGTACCCCTTATGTCCCCAGGACTGATGCCCCTTATTACGTGCCCCCTATGCAATGCTCTCATTAGTATTGCCCCCGTAATTATGCCCCCTGTAGATATGCCCTGTGTAGATATGCCCCCTGTAGTGCCCATAGTTTTGCCCCCAGTTGGTTTGCCCCTAATAGATATACCCCCAGTTGGTTTACAACCAATAGATGTGCCCCCAGTTGGTTTGCCCCCAGTTGGTTATGCCCCCGGTAGTTTTGCCCCCAGTTGGTTATGCTCCCAGTAGTTATGCCTCCAGTTTGTTTGCCCCCCAGTAGATATGCCCCCAGTTCCCCCCTCCAGTATCACTGCTTACACACACACACACACACACACACACACACACACACACACAAACACACACACACAAAAAAACAATACTCACCAGCACCGCTTCAGCTTCCGGACCGCAGCCTCCGCCAGGCGCCCGCTCCTCGCAACATGGCGTCTCTCCCATAGCTCCGCTCAGCAACACACTGCCTGAGCCAGAAGCCGGAGCTCAGAAGTGAGCTCCGGCTTCTTGCTGCCACTTAGGGGAAAGATCCAGCGCCCGCTGGTAACACAGTCTCAGCTGGCGCCCGGCAGTTACCTAGGTTAGGTGAGCCGAAGGAGGTGGAACTACGTTCCGTCTCCAAATACAACTGGCGGAACGCATCTCCGCCCCGTTCTGGCTCACTTTAACCTCTGATGCCAGCAGCTCACGATTAGCGTGGCTCCATCTGTACATCAAAAAAACATCCAGAATATGACCTCACACATTACATGGCAAAACTAATTCATGCACTCATTATCTCTGGTCTTGATTATTGCAATAGTCTCCTTACTGCTCTTTCCCAAAACAGACTCTCACCACTACAATCCATTTTGAATGCAGCTACAAGGCTAATCTTCCTTCTTCATCGTATGCTGCTCAACTCTGTTAGTCCCTCCATTAGTTACCTGTATTTTATCAAATAGAGTATAAAATACTTCTACTTACACATAATGCTATCAACCCTACTACACCAAGATACATACCTCCCAACATCTGGATTCTGTGATGCGGGACCTGCCATGCTGGAGGTGTGTCCATGCCGAAAAAGCGGTTGGGGCATCTAGATATGGGGCGGGGCCTCTGGATAATGGAGCATGGCCTCGATGCACAGTCCTTGTTTTTGCCAATTTGGGGGAGTGCCTAGCGACCCCATAGCGGCTGGGTACGCCCCTGGCTCACTCCCCGCACTGTTTAAGTGTCATGTGCATGTACACGGCATCTATTTAGTGACCACTGCCTGCTTTGCAAAGCAGAGCAGCAGTGATCACAGGCTCTCCCAACCTTCCCCCCTGCCCTCGGGACACTGTGGCCCACGTGTGGAACAGCGTGACAGTGTCCAAATAGCAGTATTTGTCCTGCTGGAATTGGGACAGTTGGGAGGGGTGGTCTTTAGTTTGCCGGCTGTCGGGATCCCGGTGCACAGTATACCGGTGCCAGAATCCCGACAGCCGGAATACCGACACCTTTTCTCCCTCTTGGGGGTCCACGACCCCCCTGGAGGGAGAATAGATAGCGTGGTGAGTTATATACAAAAAGAAAAGGTCGCACAAGTCGTCTGTTCCTTTAAACCAACCCTCTAAATCAGGCATTCCCAACCACGGACCTCAAGGCACACTAACAGTGCAGGTTTTAGTGATATCCAGGCTTGAACACAGGTGAATTAATTAGTTGCTCAGTTATTTTGATTTAATCATCTGTGCTGCAGCCTGGATATAACTAAAACCTGCACTGTTGGTGTGCCTTGAGGACCGTGGTTGGGAATGCCTGCTCTAAATGTTTACCGTTTTATTCATATGAATTATCTTTACTGAGGGGTGCTACCACAGGCAAGATAGGGTACTATATATGCAAAAAAAGAGAAAACAAGATTGCCTTATAGTGGTGCACATTGCTGATATAAAATGTAACTTTTAATTTGTATTAATAAAAAACATTGCGAAATATAGGATAAAATATAAAGGTGAAAAAATAGAAAAAGTGTTTTAAAATATGTGTGACTCCTCGCACACAGGGCGTCCGCAAACTGTAAATTCTGTATGCCTTTATAATATGCAAATGTTCATATATTTTACTGTATTTATTAATAAACGTTGTATAATTCCCAGCAGTGATTCATGTCTTGTTTTATATTCATTAAATATTATATAGTTACCAGCAATTCATGTCTTGTTCTTTATTCCTTATTTTCAATATAACCAATAAAGGTCATGTGATGACAAGATATACTAATATTCAATCTATATGTAAGAGAATCACTATAGGAGTCTCTAACAAATCAGTGTGCTAGTTAATTTCTTCACAGCAAGATGTTTACAGATGATTTTATTAATTTCTATGTATATACAGTGTGTGTGTGACTCCTTGGGATTCATTCATTCCAGTGAACAAAACAGTCTTGCTTGGTTGCGTTTCTAGAATAAGTAACGTCCATTAAAGACCAGATCCATATCCCACAAATGTCTGGACATATGGTAGAGGTCACTATTATTCCATCTTACCACACATTTAGGAGATATATTATAGTGCTAAGAGTCTAATAAATGTTGTTATATTATGTGTCTGTTCTTCATTTATAGTGCACTATTCAGTCTAGCTGTGACTCATATATCGCCACATATATTTCAATGTTATAGTTGATTCTATGGGGTTAATTCCCTTCTACACAGGCAAGTATTGATAATAACGGTCACACAGCATCTGTGTCCTTTAATAGCAGCACAAAGCAAACAGTCTGACTATAACTCATGTGTGGCTCCAAATGTTTCAATATTGTAGCTATTCCTTAGCTTCTATCAGCACAAGCAATTGTTGATTGATGTTGTTACACTGTCCGTATCCTTTATTGGTAGCCCAGTCACACAGTCTAGCTGTGACTCATACACTGCTGTGAATGTTACAATATTGTAACTATTCCAGTGAGGTTAATGTCTATCAGTACAGACAGCTCTTAGAACATGATTTCTGTTTAAATCCACAGTATGGTTTATTTCTGTGTGATTGATGTGGATTAATCACATCGCAGAGCCCGGTGCTGGTTTTAAAAATACGGGGGATCCCCTGTCCATTTTCCCCCCGCATTTTTAGAACCAGGACCAGCTCGAAGAGCCCGAGGCTGGTTATGCTTTGGAGGGGGGACCCGACGCCATTTTTTTTCTGTATTTTACCATTCCATCTAAAAAAAAAAAAAAATATTTTAAAAAATATATAAATAATACTTGTGCCTCCAAAAAAGACAAACCAAGTACCTAATCCCATCTAATATAAATAGATATGCTTCAAGCTGCTGGGTTCCATCGTACGACTATCCAAATTATTAATAATGAATTAATTAATAATTATTAATAATGTGTGGGCCAGAAAAGTCCATTTATAATGACAACCACTGTTTTCTATGGGTGAAACGGGTTCAGTGTGAAAGGTACCAAAACGGTAATGAAATGGTAATTTACTGGTTACAACATAAGATGTGAAAGGGGTTTAACTGCTCAGACCCGTTTTAAGAACCGTTTCAAATACCATTTCAAAAGCAGGTTTTGCGATGTGAAAGCAGCATTAATGTCACAGAATACATAGTAAAACAATCAAGACAACTTAAAGAAAACCATGGAAAGCCCTTCGTGTACAAATCGTTCAACAGGTACAGCAGTTTTACGAAGATGATGAACATTCTCGCATGTGTCCTGGAAAGAAAGTCTGTTTCTGTAAAAGTTCCAGGAGGAAAAAGGAGTCAAACAGAAAAGGCTACTCCAAATAAACCTGAAAGAGCTTTACCTTGCTTTCAAGTACCATTTTCCAGACATTCAAGTTGGACTGTCTAAGGTTTGTTCCTTATGACCCAGGGGCGCCAAAACGTTTTGTGGTTGGGGGGAGCATAAAAAAAAGACATTTTGGTGCTTCCCCCAGATTATCCCTCCCCCGCCCCCCTCCCCATGCAGGGAGCGCTTACCACGGGATCCCCGCGGAGTCTCCTACTTTAAAAAGTGTGCTCTGTGCTGCCACAGCGTACTGCAACCTGTCCTGTCCTAATCGGCTCTTCACTAATGCATTACTGGGAGGAGGCATGAGGGGTGTATCTAGGGGTCTGGGCGCCCCTGGCAAAGTAAGGAACTGGCGCCCCCCATATTTGAAATAGGGAAGGTGTATGTGCAAAAAAGTGACATGATCTTGTGGGAAAGGGGCATGACCATACAATAGTACTCCCAATTCAAATTATGCTACAGAGTATTACCCCTTATACACATCATGCCCACACAGTAGCAGTTCCCTTTACACATTATGCCCACACAGTAATCCTTATCACACTGTGGAGACATCAGCAAAGCCTGGCTTGGCCGAGGAGATAATGCTACCCAACGCCAGGTGGTATAATCAAATAATAGTGCAGTAAAAAGTAGTGCAGTGCATTACCTAACTCTCCTATTCAAATGTACATAGCTGTAGTCCCCTATCAGCACATAGCCATAGTAACCACTACATCACAGCATGTAATTATTCCCCCCAGTACATAGTTACAGTCCTCATCCCACTCCCACCACATAGCCATAGTCCCCTCCCAATGAATAGCCAAAGCCCTCCCACCTCTCCAAGCACATAACCGTATACCTCTCCAAGCACATAACTGTAGTCCTCCCAGCACATAGCCGTAGTCTCCACCTCTTCAAGCACAGTCATAGTCCCCATCCCCCTCCCATCACATTGTAATAGTTCCCTCACAGCAGAGCCATAGGGGGTCATTCTGAGTTGATCACTCTCTAGCTGTTTTTAGCAGCCATGCAAACGCATAGTCACCGCCCATAGGGAAAGTATTTTAGCCTTGCAAGTGTGCGATCGCATGTGCAGCCGAGCTGCGCAAAAACATTTTGTGCAGTTTCTGAGTAGCTCTGAATTTCCTCAGCCCTTGCGATCACTTCAGCCTGTCCGGGGCCGGAAATGACGTCAGACACCCGCCCTGCAAACGCTTGGACATGCCTGCATTTTTTCAAACACTCCCAGAAAACGGTCAGTTGACACCCATAAACGCCTTCTTCCTGTCAATCTCTTTGCGATCATCTGTGCGAATGGATTCTTCGTAAATCCCATCGCACAGCAATGATCCAGCTTTGTGCCCGTGCGACGTGCCTGAGCATTGCGGTGCATACGCATGCGCAGGTGCGACGTGCCTGCACATTGCGGTGCATACACATTTCTGACTTGATCGCAGCGCAGCAAAAAAAAAATAGCATGTGATCAGGGCAGAATGACCCCCATAGTCCTCCTCCCAGAACATAGCCCTCCACATCCCCAAGCACATAGCCATAGTCCCCCATCAACCTCCCAGCACATAGTTGTAGTCCCACCTCAGCACACAGCCATAGTCCCCACCCCTCCCAGCACATAACAGTAGTTCCTCTTCAGCACATAGCAGTAGTCTCCCCCACTACCAGCACTTAGCCATAGTCCCCCTTCCCAGCACATAGCCATAGTCTCCCCACACAGGACATGGCCCTAGTCCCACCCAAGCACATAGTCACAGTCCCCATTCTCCTCCCAGCACTTAGCCATAGTCCCCCATCAACCTCCCAGCACATAGCTGTAGTCCCACCTCAGCACACAGCCATAGTCCCCACCCCTCCCAGCACATAACAGTAGTTCCTCTTCAGCACATAGCAGTAGTCTCCCCCACTACCAGCACTTAGCCATAGTCCCCCTTCTCAGCACATAGCCATAGTCTCCCCACACAGGACATAGCCCTAGTCCCACCCAAGCACATAGTCATAGTCCCCATTCTCCTCCCAGCACATAGCCATAGTCCTCTCACCCTCCCTCCTCTCCCTAGCACATAGACATAGTCCCTACCCCACAACATCCCATCACGTAGCCGTAGCGTCTGGCAATACCTGGTGTGCTGAGCTGCCTGGGCATTGCCTGGACTGGAGAGCGGAGGCTTGCACAGCAGGGGTGGTCTTCTGATCCCGGCGCACAGTATACCGGCGCCGGGATCCCGACAGCCGGTATACCGACACTTATTCACCCTCGTGGGGGTCCACGACCCCCCTGGAGGGAGAACAAAATAGTGTGGCGCGCATAGCGCGCCACCGTGCCCATAGCGTGGCGAGCGCAGCGAGCCCGCAAGGGGCTCATTTGCGCTCGCCACACTGTCGGAAAGCCGGCTCCCGGCGCTGGTATGCTGGTCGCCGGGAGCCCGACCGCCGGCATATCGTAGTGAACCCGCACAGCAGGCAGGAGTTGGTGCCAGTCTCCACACCATACTATGTGAAGAAACTGAAAATAAAAAGCTCCCAGAAGCCCTTGCTGCTGGGAGCTCCCGACAGCAAGGGTTGCTGGGAGTTGTAGTTTATTTTCAGTTTCTTTTCTTCCCTGTAGTGCATTGCAGTGCCAGACACCGGCACCAGCTCCTGTCTGCTGAGCGAGCCTCCGCCCTCCATCCCAGGCAATGCACAGGCAGCTTGGCACACCATGACAGACACTATGGCTTAAGGGATTCCACCCACTGGCCGAGGGTGGCACCGCGGGATGGCACCCCCTGCACAGCTGGCAAGTGCCATCCTGGCCAATGGGTAGATATGCCCCTGGGAGGCATGGCTATGCTGAGCCTGATGGCACATCCCTGCCTCCTCCCAGTAATGCATCAGTGAAGAGCCGATTAGGATAGGACAGGGGGCAGCACGCTGCGTCAGCACAGAGCACACTTTTTAAAGTAGGAGTCTCTGTGGGGATCCTGTGGTAAGCGCTCCACCTCCCCAGCGCCTGCGCCTCTGACATATTTAGGGGGGGCTGCCCTCTTGCCCCTCCATTCCGACGCCACTGTTACGACCTATATGGTATGTAAGTTAGCATTGCTGCAAGAATGCATTCTGTGTTTGCAAAACTCACCAAAATGTAAAAAATTATTGCTTGCTGCTCTACCACTAAAGATGGACTAAAAAGGCCTAACTGAAATCCTTGTTTGTTCTTCAGTCTCAAAAACTTGTATGCTTCATCAATGTGATAAATGCCTAGGTCTGGAAGCACTTCAGAAAATAGTTGAAAAACGTTTTCATGATAGTGACATGGATAATGAGGACACAATTGTTTATAAGCAGTGGGTCCACATTAAATTGGTTACAATCACTAGTACGTTGGAATTATTTGTGAAGTTATTTGTAGTAACTCTCTCTGCACATGTTACATCTGCCCCTCCTGCAGTGCACATGGTTTTGCCCAATAGAGCAAGATTTAGCTTTTGCAATCAACCTTGAATTACGCCCATAGGCCCTGATTCAGCAAGGGTTGTAGTTGTCAACTACAACCCTTTATACTAGAATGAGGGGGGACACCCAACACAGAGCAAGTCTGCCCCGCATGTCGGACCCTCCCCCGCTAACATGGGTCGCTTGGCTCAGCAGCAAAGCGCTCACATGATAAGGGTAGATGCGAAGGCAGATGGCTACCCGCCATGTTTCGGGTCACAGCAGCTACATGTGATATCACACAACCACCGTGGTTTGCCCCATAAACGATCTGGACACTCAATTTATACGGTGGTATAAGCAGTGGTGTAATAATTTGTACAGACATTTTTTTGTGAAAATCAATCAAAGGGAATAGGGCTACATCACTTGATTGTACCAAAGATGGTGATGATGATGATGATAATAATAATAATAATAATAATTTTATTTATATAGAACTCTTTCTCCAACAGGACTCAAGTGTAAAAGGTGCAAACGATATAAAGACTACAATGTAAAGGATATATTAGTACTGTATGGTAATGCAATAAACAGAGTGGTACAACACAGAGTGCAAATAAGAAATAAAGGTGCATAAAAGTGCAAAAGATGTTTTTAGTGATTTCCAATAGTGGGTAATGAACTATCCTGTTAAGCACATGGCGTCAGGACAGTATTTGCTGACTAGACATCAAAATGTACAGTGAGTAAAAATAAAAAATAAAAAAAGGCGGAATTGATTTTTATAAAATGGTTATAAGCCCTCATTTGATGATAGCCAATTTAACAGAATAATAAAATAAAAAGGAACTACCTATGACTTTTTTATTTTTAATTATATATACATATTTACTGAGCAGTTAAGAAAAATAAGAATTTACTTACCGATAATTCTATTTCTCATAGTCCGTAGTGGATGCTGGGGACTCCGTAAGGACCATGGGGAATAGCGGCTCCGCAGGAGACTGGGCACATCTAAAGAAAGCTTTAGGACTATCTGGTGTGCACTGGCTCCTCCCCCTATGACCCTCCTCCAAGCCTCAGTTAGGATACTGTGCCCGGACGAGCATACACAATAAGGAAGGATTTTGAATCCCGGGTAAGACTCATACCAGCCACACCAATCACACCGTATAACCTGTGATCTGAACCCAGTTAACAGCATGATAACAGAGGAGCCTCTGAAGATGGCTCACAACAATAATAACCCGATTTTTGTAACAATAACTATGTACAAGTATTGCAGACAATCCGCACTTGGGATGGGCGCCCAGCATCCACTACGGACTATGAGAAATAGAATTATCGGTAAGTAAATTCTTATTTTCTCTAACGTCCTAAGTGGATGCTGGGGACTCCGTAAGGACCATGGGGATTATACCAAAGCTCCCAAACGGGCGGGAGAGTGCGGATGACTCTGCAGCACCAAATGAGAGAACTCCAGGTCCTCCTCAGCCAGGATATCAATTTTGTAGAATTTTACAAACGTATTTGCTCCTGACCAAGTAGCTGCTCGGCAAAGTTGTAAAGCCGAGACCCCTCGGGCAGCCGCCCAAGATGAGCCCACCTTCCTTGTGGAGTGGGCATTTACAGATTTTTGGCTGTGGCAGGCCTGCCACAGAATGTGCAAGCTGAATTGTACTACAAATCCAACGAGCAATAGTCTGCTTAGAAGCAGGAGCACCCAGCTTGTTGGGTGCACACAGGATAAACAGCGAGTCAGATTTCCTGACTCCAGCCGTCCTGGAAACATATATTTTCAGGGCACTGACAACGTCTAGCAACTTGGAGGCCTCCAAGTCCCTAGTAGCCGCAGGCACCACCAATAGGTTGGTTCAGGTGAGACGCTGAAACCACCTTGGGGAGAAACTGAGGACGAGTCCTCAATTCCGCCCTGTCCATGGAAAATCAGATAAGGGCTTTTTCAGGATAACGCCGCCAATTCTGACACGCGCCTGGCCCAGGCCAGGGCCAACAGCATGACCACTTTCCATGTGAGATATTTTAACTCCACAGATTTAAGTGGTTCAAACCAATGTGACTTTTGGAACCCAAAACTACATTGAGATCCCAAAGTGCCACTGGAGGCACAAAAGGAGGCTGTATATGCAGTACCCCTTTTACAAACGTCTGAACTTCAGGGACTGAAGCTAGTTCTTTTTGGAAGAAAATTGACAGGGCCGAAATTTGAACCTTAATGGACCCCAATTTCAGGCCCATAGACACTCCTGTTTGCAGGAAATGTAGGAATCGACCCAGTTGAATTTCCTCCGTCGGGCCTTACTGGCCTCGCACCACGCAACATATTTTCGCCAATTGCGGTGATAATGTGTTTGCGGTTACATCCTTCCTGGCTTTGATCAGGATAGGGATGACTTCATCCGGAATGCCTTTTTTCCTTCAGGATCCGGCGTTCAACCGCCATGCCGTCAAACGCAGCCGCGGTAAGTCTTGGAACAGACAGGGTCCTTGCTGGAGCAGGTCCCTTCTTAGAGGTAGAGGCCACGGATCCTCCGTGAGCATCTCTTGAAGTTCCGGTTACCAAGTCCTTCTTGGCCAATCCGGAACCACGAATATAGTGCTTACTCCTCTCCATCTTATCAATCTCAGTACCTTGGGTATGAGAGGCAGAGGAGGGAACACATACCCTGACTGGTACACCCACGGTGTTACCAGAGCGTCTACAGCTTATTGCCTGAGGGTCCCTGGACCTGGCGCAATACCTGTCGAGTTTTTAATCATGTGGAAGACTTCTGGGTGAAGTCCCCACTCTCCCGGGTGGAGGTCGTGCTGAGGAAGTCTGCTTCCCAGTTGTCCACTCCCGGAATGAATACTGCTGACAGTGCTATCACATGATTTTCCGCCCAGCGAAGAATCCTTGCAGCTTCTGCCATTGCCCTCCTGCTTCTTGTGCCACCCTGTCTGTTTACGTGGGTGACTGCCGTGATGTTGTCCGACTGGATCAACACCGGCTGACCTTGAAGCAGAGGTCTTGCTAAGCTTAGAGCATTGTAAATGTCCCTTAGCTTCAGGATATTTATGTGAAGTGATGTCTCCAGGCTTGACCATAAGCCCTGGATATTCCTTCCCTGTGTGACTGCTCCCCAGCCTCGCAGGCTGGCATCCGTGGTCACCAGGACCCAGTCCTGAATGCCTAATCTGCGGCCCTCTAGAAGATGAGCACTCTGCAACCACCACAGGAGGGACACCCTTGTCCTTGGTGACAGGGTTATCCGCTGATGCATCTGAAGATGCGATCCGGACCATTTGTCCAGCAGGTCCCACTGGAAAGTTCTTGCGTGGAATCTGCCGAATGGGATTGCTTCGTAGGAAGCCACCATTTTACCCAGAACCCTTGTGCATTGATGCACTGAGACTTGGCTCGGTTTTAGGAGGTTCCTGACTAGCTCGGATAACTCCCTGGCTTTCTCCTCCGGGAGAAACACCTTTTTCTGGACTGTGTCCAGGATCATCCCTAGGAACAGAAGACACGTCGTCGGAACCAGGTGCGATTTTGGAATATTGAGAATCCAATCGTGCTGCCGCAACACTACCTGAGATAGTGCTACACCGACCTCCAACTGTTCCCTGGATCTTACCCTTATCAGGGAATTGTCCAAGGAAGGGATAACTAAAATTCACTTCCTTCGAAGGAATATCATCATTTCGGCCATTACCTTGGTAAAGACCCGGGGTGCCGTGTACCATCCATACGGCAGCGTCTGAACTGATAGTGACAGTTCTGTACCATAAACCTGAGGTACCCTTGGTGAGAAGGGTAAATTTTGACATGAAGGTAAGCATCCTTGATGTCCCGAGACATCATGTAGTCCCCTTCTTCCAGGTTCGCAATCACTGCTCTGAGTGACTCAATCTTGAATTTGAACCTCTGTACGTAAGTGTTCAAAGATTTTAGATTTAGAATCGGTCTCACCGAGCCGTCCGGCTTCGGTACCACAACAGTGTGGAATAATACCCCGTTCCCTGTTGCAGGAGGGGTATCTTGATTATCACCTGCTGGGAATACAGCTTGTGAATGGCTTCCAAAACTGTCTCCCTGTCAGAAGGAGACATCGGTAAAGCCGACTTTAGGAAACGGCGAGGGGGAGACGTCTCAAATTCTAATTTGTACCCCTGAGATATCACCTGAAGGATCCAGGGGTCTACTTGCGAGTGAGCCCACTGCGCGCTGAAATTCATTGAGACGGGCCCCCCACCGTGCCTGATTCTGCTTGTAAAGCCCCAGCGTATACTGAGGGCTTGGCAGAGGCGGGAGAGGGTTTCTGTTCCTGGGAACTGGCTGATTTCTGCAGCCTTTTTCCTCTCCCTCTGTCACGGGGCAGAAATGAGGAACCTTTTGCCCGCTTGTCCACGAAAAGACTGCGCCTGATAATACGGCATCTTCTCATGTTGAGAGGCGACCTGGGGTACAAACGTGGAATTCCCAGCTGTTGCCGTGGCCACCAGGTCTGAAAGACCGACCCCAAATAACTCCTCCCTTAATAAAGCAATACTTCCAAATGCCGTTTGGAATACGCATCACCTGACCACTGACGTGTCCATAACCCTCTACTGGTAGAAATGGACAACGCGCTTAGACTTGATGCCAGTCGGCAAATATTCCGCTGTGCATCACGCATATATAAAAATGCATCTTTTAAATGCTCTATAGGCAAAAAATAAGAATTTACTTACCGATAATTCTATTTCTCGTAGTCCGTAGTGGATGCTGGGGACTCCGTCAGGACCATGGGGAATAGCGGCTCCGCAGGAGACAGGGCACAAAATTAAAAGTTTGACCACTAGGTAGTGTGCACTGGCTCCTCCCCCTATGACCCTCCTCCAAGCCTCAGTTAGGATACTGTGCCCGGACGAGCGTACACAATAAGGAAGGATTTTGAATCCCGGGTAAGACTCATACCAGCCACACCAATCACACTGTACAACTTGAGATCTGAACCCAGTTAACAGCATGATAACAGAGGAGCCTCTGAAAAGATGGCTTCCAACAATAATAACCCGATTTTTGTAACAATAACTATGTACAAGTATTGCAGACAATCCACACTTGGGATGGGCGCCCAGCATCCACTACGGACTACGAGAAATAGAATTATCGGTAAGTAAATTCTTATTTTCTCTGACGTCCTAAGTGGATGCTGGGGACTCCGTCAGGACCATGGGGATTATACCAAAGCTCCCAAACGGGCGGGAGAGTGCGGATGACTCTGCAGCACCGAATGAGAGAACTCCAGGTCCTCCTTAGCCAGGGTATCAAATTTGTAGAATTTTACAAACGTGTTCTCCCCTGACCACGTAGCTGCTCGGCAGCGTTGTAATGCCGAGACCCCTCGGGCAGCCGCCCAAGGTGAGCCCACCTTCCTTGTGGAGTGGGCATTTACAGATTTTGGCTGTGGCAGGCCTGTCACAGAATGCGCAAGTTGAATTGTGCTACAAATCCAACGAGCAATCGTCTGCTTAGACGCAGGAACACCCAGCTTGTTGGGTGCATACAGTATAAACAGCGAGTCAGACTTTCTGACTCCAGCCGTCCTTGAAATATATATATATATTTTTAAGGCTCTGACAACGTCGAACAACTTGGAGTCCTCCAAGTCGCTAGAAGCCGCAGGCACCACAATAGGTTGGTTCAGGTGAAACGCTGATACCACCTTAGGGAGAAACTGAGGACGCGTCCGCAGTTCTGCCCTGTCCCAATGGAAAATCAGATATGGCTTTTGTACGAAAAAGCCGCCAATTCTGACACTCTCCTGGCCGAAGCCAGGGCCAGTAGCATGGTCACTTTCCATGTAAGATATTTCAAATCCACCGATTTGAGTGGCTCAAACCAATGGGATTTGAGGAATCCCAAAACTACATTGAGATCCCACAGTGCCACTGGAGGCACAACCGGGGCTGTATATGTAGTACTCCTTTGACAAAAGCTTGGACTTCAGGAACTGAAGCCAATTCTTTCTGAAAGAAAATCGACAGGGCCGAATTTTGAACCTTAATGGACCCCAATTTGAGGCCCATAGACAATCCTGTTTGCAGGAAATGTAGGAATCGACCCAGTTGAAATTCCTCCGTCGGAGCCCTCTCCTTCAGGATCCGGCGTTCAACCGCCCTGCCGTCAAACGCAGCCGCGGTAAGTCTAGAGGTAGAGTGCACGGATCCTCCGTGCGCATCTCTTGAAGTTCCGGGTACCAAGTCTTTCTTGGCAAATCCGGAGCCACGAGTATCGTTCTTACTCCCCTTCGCCTTATAATTCTCAGTACCTTGGGTATGAGAGGCAGAGGGGGGAACACATACATTGACTGGTACACCCATGGTGTTACCAACGCGTCCACAGCTATTGCCTGAGGGTCTCTTGACCTGGCGCAATACCTGTCCAGTTTTTTGTTGAGGCGGGACGCCATCATGTCCACCTTTGGTTTTTCCCAACGGTTCACAATCATGTGGAAGACTTCTGGATGAAGTCCCCACTCTCCCGGGTGGTGATCGTGTCTGCTGAGGAAGTCTGCTTCCCAGTTGTCCACTCCCGGAATGAACACTGCTGACAGTGCTATCACATGATTTTCTGCCCAGTGAAAAATCCTTGCAGCTTCTGCCATTGCCCTCCTGCTTCTTGTGTCGCCCTGTCTGTTTACGTGGGCGACTGCCGTGGTGTTGCCCTACTGGATCAACACCGGCTGACCCTGAAGCAGAGGTATAAAGGGTATAATGCGGGAAAGGGTATAATGCCAATAACTTCTCTGAAATTAGCAACTTCCTATCGGGGGTAACCCACGCTTCATCACACACTTCAATCAATTCATCTGATTCAGGAAAAACTACAGGTAGTTTTTTCACACCCCACATAATACCCATTTTTGTGGTACTTGTAGTATCAGAAATATGTAACGCCTCCTTCATTGCCGTGATTATGTAACGTGTGGCCCTACTGGAAAATACGTTTGTTTCTTCACCGTCGACACTGGAGTCAGTGTCCGTGTCTGTGTCTGTCGACCGACTGAGGTAATGGGCGTTTCAAAGCCCCTGACGGTGTTTGAGACGCCTGGACAGGTACTAATTGGTTTGCCGGCCGTCTCATATCGTCAACCGACCTTGTAGCGTGTTGACACTATCACGTAATTCCATAAATAAAGCCATCCATTCCGGTGTCGACTCCCTAGGGGGTGACATCCCATTACAGGCAATTGCTCCGCCTCCACACCAACATCGTCCTCATACCTGTCGACACACACGTACCGACACACAGCACACACACAGGGAATGCTCTGATAGAGGACAGGACCCCACTAGCCCTTTGGGGAGACAGAGGGAGAGTTTGCCAGCACACACCAAAGCGCTATAATTATACAGGGACAACCTTATAGTAAGTGTTTTCCCTTATAGCAGCTTAATATATAATAATATCGCCAAAAAATGCCCCCCCTCTCTGTTTTAACCCTGTTTCTGTAGTGCAGTGCAGGGGAGAGCCTGGGAGCCTTCCCACCAGCGGATCTGTGTGGGAAAAATGGCGCTGTGTGCTGAGGAGATAGGCTCCGCCCCCTTCACGGCGGGCTCTTCTCCCGGTTTTTTCTGTAATCCTGGCAGGGGTTAAATACATCCATATAGCCCAGGGGCTATATGTGATGTATTTTTAGCCAGTAAAGGTAATTACATTGCTGCCCAGGGCGCCCCCCCCCCAGCGCCCTGCACCCTCAGTGACCGCGGTGTGAAGTGTGCTGAGAGCAATAGCGCACAGCTGCAGTGCTGTGCGCTACCTTAAGAAGACTGGGAAGTCTTCAGCCGCCGATTTCTGGACCTCTTCTCTCTTCAGCATCTGTAAGGGGGCCGGCGGCGCGGCTCCGGTGACCCATCCAGGCTGTACCTGTGATCGTCCCTCTGGAGCTAGTGTCCAGTAGCCTAAGAAGCCAATCCATCCTGCACGCAGGTGAGTTCGCTTCTTCTCCCCTTAGTCCCGCGTTGCAGTGAGCCTGTTGCCAGCAGGACTCACTGAAAATAAAAAACCTAACAAACTTTTATTCTAAGCAGCTCTTTAGGAGAGCCACCTAGATTGCACCCTTCTCGGCCGGGCACAAAAACCTAACTGAGGCTTGGAGGAGGGTCATAGGGGGAGGAGCCAGTGCACACCACCTAGTGGTCAAACTTTTAATTTTGTGCCCTGTCTCCTGCGGAGCCGCTATTCCCCATGGTCCTGACGGAGTCCCCAGCATCCACTTAGGACGTCAGAGAAATATACTGTCCCTATCTAGGGTATCAATATTTTCAGTCAGGGAATCCGACCACGCCAACCCAGCACTGCACATCCAGGCTGAGGCGATTGCTGGTCGCAGTATAACACCAGTATGTGTGTAAATACCTTTTAGGATACCCTCCTGCTTTCTATCAGCAGGATCCTTAAGGGCGGCCATCTCAGGCGAAGGTAGAGCCCTTAAAAGCGTGTGAGCGCTTTATCCCCCCTAGGGGGTGTTTCCCAACGCACCCTAACCTCTGGCGGGAAAGGATATAATGCCAATAACATTTTAGAAATTATCCGTTGTTATCGGGGGAAACCCACGCATCATCACACACCTCATTTAATTTCTCAGATTCAGGAAAACTACAGGTAGTTTTTCCTCACCGAACATAATACCCCTTTTTTGGTGGTACTCGTATTATCAGAAATGTGTAAAACATTTTTCATTGCCTCAATCATGTAACGTGTGGCCCTACTGGAAGTCACATTCGTCTCTTCACCGTCGACACTGGAGTCAGTATCCGTGTCGGCGTCTATATCTGCCATCTGAGGTAACGGGCGCTTTAGAGCCCCTGACGGCCTATGAGACGTCTGGACAGGCACAAGCTGAGTAGCCGGCTGTCTCATGTCAACCACTGTCTTTTATACAGAGCTGACACTGTCACGTAATTCCTTCCAACAGTTCATCCACTCAGGTGTCGACCCCCTAGGGGGTGACATCACTATTACAGGCAATCTGCTCCGTCTCCACATCATTTTTCTCCTCATACATGTCGACACAAAAGTACCGACATACAGCACACACACAGGGAATGCTCTGATAGAGGACAGGACCCCACTAGCCCTTTGGGGAGACAGAGGGAGAGTTTGCCAGCACACACCAGAGCGCTATATATATACAGGGATAACCTTATATAAGTGTTTTTCCCCTTATAGCTGCTGTATAGTTAATACTGCGCCTAATTAGTGCCCCCCTCTCTTTTTTTAACCCTTTCTGTAGTGTAGTGACTGCAGGGGAGAGACAGGGAGCTTCCCTCCAACGGAGCTGTGAGGGAAAATGGCGCCAGTGTGCTGAGGAGATAGGCTCCGCCCCTTTTTCGCGGACTTTTCTCCTGCTTTTTTATGGATTCTGGCAGGGGTAAAATGCATCCATATAGCCCAGGAGCTATATGTGATGCATTTTTTTGCCATCCAAGGTGTTTTTATTGCGTCTCAGGGCGCCCCCCCCCCAGCGCCCTGCACCCTCAGTGACCGAAGTGTGAAGTGTGCTGAGAGCAATGGCGCACAGCTGCAGTGCTGTGCGCTACCTTGTTGAAGACAGGACATCTTCTGCCGCCGATTTTCCGGACCTCTTCTGCCTTCTGGCTCTGTAAGGGGGCCGGCGGCGCGGCTCTGGGACCCATCCAAGCTGGGCCTGTGATCGTCCCTCTGGAGCTAATGTCCAGTAGCCTAAGAAGCCCAATCCACTCTGCACGCAGGTGAGTTCGCTTCTTCTCCCCTTAGTCCCTCGATGCAGTGAGCCTGTTGCCAGCAGGTCTCACTGAAAATAAAAAACCTAATCTAAAACTTTCACTAAGCAGCTCAGGAGAGCCCCTAGTGTGCACCCTTCTCGTTCGGGCACAGAGATCTAACTGAGGCTTGGAGGAGGGTCATAGGGGGAGGAGCCAGTGCACACCAGATAGTCCTAAAGCTTTCTTTAGATGTGCCCAGTCTCCTGCGGAGCCGCTATTCCCCATGGTTCTTACGGAGTCCCCAGCATCCACTTAGGACGTTAGAGAAAGAGGGTATACAGCGCTATGAACTGGATATAAAAATACACAATTTATTTAAGAAAAGAATTGTTGCAACATATCAAAAGTACTTATGTAATTTATAAAAAATATATATTAACAGTAAATACTTTTAAAATTTGTCACTATATGGCAAAATAGGGCAAGCTCAACACAGCAGTTTTAGATAGAATGTTATCACATATAGAAGCCTCACTTGATCTCCTGTTTAGAGTCCATGGAAATAAAGCCACAGTCCCAGGGGTGCAATGAACACCTATCAGATGTTGTTAGTCCTTACGGAGTGAGATACACAGACCTTTGTTGCTTGATTCCGGACATAAGGGTCCTATTGAAAGCTTGGTCCTATACTCCTTGTTCGGACAGCAATGAATTCCCCATTTTTGCAAAGGGTGGACTTCTAGGCGTATTCCAGGATATCTGTGAGATCTGTAGTTGAGGACTTCTTAAAACCGACGCGTTTCGCTGTGTCAACAGCTTTGTCAAGGTGTGTGTGTCCATTGTGAGGGTGCCCATTATAAAGGCTGTGTTAATTGCCCAGTGATTACAGCTGTAGCTCATTACAAACAGCATAAACTTTTAAAATTGCATAAAATAAAACTATATCCAGTTCAATTTAATCATGATTAGTGGAGACAAGAGTGTATGTATTTAAAAACCCCTTTTGAATAATGGTTTGTTATAATTATAATTTAGAATACTGGAAACACTTCCTGGATACATCTGATAATCACATGATCGCAGGAAAGTGTTTCCGGTCTGTGGAACGCATACCAGAGGCTTATAGGCTGATTGATGGGATGACGCCGATCACGTGATTCAGCGTTACTGAGCCGAAGAGCTAACTGGGGCAGTATGTGCAAGTCTTAGCCATTTAGACTTCATTCAAGAGTACATTTCGGACTGACAGTACCAAAAAGAAGCATCCAAGTGCCGCCTCCAACAAGGGCCGCCCCTAGGCACGTGCCTAATGAGAAATTCACCACTAATGATATTGTGTAATATGGGAAATATTCACATATATTGTACCAAAAGTGATACATTTACAGTGCCCAAGTAGCGCACTTGCTCTGAAATTTGTTTAATACTGGAAACTAGAAATAAATTCAGGATCTGCATAAATAACACAGATTGAGACATTCTAACTAAATAAGGAGATTTATGGTAGACTTACCATTGTTAAATCTCTTTCTGTGAGGTACATTGGTTCCACAGGGAAACATCGGGGTGTAGAGATGGATCTTGATCCAGGCACCAACAGGCAAAAGCTTTGGACTGTCCCAGGATGCATTGGGGCTTCCTCTATAACCTCGCCTATAGGCACTGTGAGCTCAGTTAGTCCAATGGAGGAGCAGGTAAAATAGAAGGTAATAATAATAATAATAATAATAATAATAATTTTATTTATATAGCGCTCTTTCTCTAACAGGACTCAAGGCGCTTTACAGATATCAAAAACAATGCACATGATACAGAGGATTTGAGTAATACAACATTAGATAAGCCACACAGACATAAAAGAAAACCTTAAGCACACAGAAAGCATAATGCAGGATTGGTGTAGGCATTTTGGGTAATAACTCCCAAGGGTTGTGTATTCCACCCTCACAAGGTACCAGGTGCGGCAGCCATCATGGGCGCTCAGCATAGGATTACCCAGGGTGGAATAGTGCACCCCTAGAAGAGATGACACAAAATGGGGGTAATTTCAGAGTCCTACAGTTCAGAGTAGGGTTCCATCAAAACTATCAGGCCTATGTATTTTTCATCCCATCCACAAGTGTACCATATGGGGCAGCCATGTTGGGTGCACAGGTAGATGTTAGTCACACAGAACCATGTTCTCATGGCAGAAGAAGGGACTAGTGGCTAATGCCATACAAACCCATAGAAGCAAGGTGCATCAGGGTGGGCGCCCTGTTGAACCAATGTATCTCGCAGAAAGAGATGTAACAATGGTAAGTCTACCATAAATCTCCATTTCTGCAGTGGGGTACATTGGTTTCCACAGGGAAACATCGGGGATGTCCTAAAGCAGTTCCTCATGGCAAGGGACGCGCAGTAGCAGGTATGAGAACCCGGCGTCCAAAGGTAGCATCCTGGGAGGCGGAAGTATCAAAGGCATAGAACCTAATGAACGTGTTCACTAAGGACCATGCCTTGCACAATTTTTCAGCGGACGCGCCTTGGTGGGCCGCCCACGAAGGTCCAACAGACTGAGTAGAATGGGCTTTAATAGCAGCAGGAGCTGGGAGCCCAGCCTGTGCATAGGCTTGTGCGATCACCATTCTAATACATCTGGCAAGGTTTGCTTATTTGCAGGCCAGCCACTTTTGTGAAAACCAAAAAGTACAAAAAGGGTATCTGACCTCCTGATAGAGGCAGTCCACTCCACATATATATGGAGAGCCGGTACCACATCCAAAGACCGCTCTTTGGGGGATAAACCAGAAGAGATGAAAGCCGAAACCACAATCTCTTGGTTAAGGTGAAAGATAACACCACCTTAGGTAAACAACCCGGGCGAGTTCTAAGAACTACCCAGTCATGGTAAAAAATTAGGAAGGGTGGACAACAAGACAAAGCACCTAGGTCTGACACCCTCCTAGCAGAGGCGATAGCCAGCAGGAACAGGACCTTGACAGCAAGCCATTTAAGGTCCACTGACTCAAGAGGTTCAAATGGAGACTCATGCAGGGCATTCAGGACAACAGACAGATCCCATGGAGCCACTGGAGGGACATAGGGAGGCTGAATCCGTAACACACTCTGAGTGAAAGTATGAACGTCAGGAATAGAAGCAATTTTTATCTGAAACCACACCAACAAGGCAGAAATATGAACCTTGAGGGAGGCCAGATGAAGGCCTAAGTCCAGGCCTTGTTGCAGAAAAGCCAGAAGTCTTGAAGTTCTGATTTTTTATACATCGTAATTCTTAGCAGCACACCAGGTGAAGTAAGAATGCCAGACCTTATAATAAATCCGCGCAGATGCCGGTTTGCAGGTCTTCAGCATAGTTTGGATAACCGCCTCGAAGAATCCTTTTGCCCTCAGGAGGGATGCTTCAAGAGCCATGCCATCAAAGCCAGTCTGGCCAGGTCCGGGTATACACAAGGGCCCTGAACAAGGAGGTCTGGGCATTGAGGAAGTAGAAGAGGATGCAATATCGATAGACCCTGCAGGTCTGAGAACCAATGCCTTCTGGGCCACGCTGGAGCAACTAGAAGTAGAATTCCTCCTTCTTGTTTGAACTTCCGCAGTACCCTGGGCAGGAGTGACACTGGAGGGAACACGTAGGGCAGCTGAAAGTTCCATGGAATTGCTAGTGCATCCACGAATGCTGCTTGAGGATCCCTGGTTCTTGATCCGAAGACCAGAACTTTGTGATTGCATCGACACTCCATCAGGTCTACATCTGGTAGACCCCACCTGTCCACTAGGAGTTGAAAAACTTCCTGATGAAGACTCCACTCTCCGGCGTGCACGTCCTGACGACTGAGGAAATCCACTTCCCAGTTGAGGGCTCATGGAATCAACACTGCCGATATTGTTGGCAGATGGCGTTCTGCCCAACACAGGATTTTTGATACTTCCATCATTGCCATGCGACTTCGAGTGCCTCCTTGATGGTTTATGTATGCCACCGTGGTGGCGTTGTCTGACTGTACTTGAACAGGCCTGTTCCGTAACAGAGGCAGGGTGAGAGACAAAGCATTGAACACCGCCTGCAATTCCAGAATGTTTATCGGAAGAAGTGATTCCTCCTTGGTCCACTGACCCTGGAAGGAGTGTTGCTCCAACACCACGCCCCAACCCCTCAGACTGGCATCCGTCATCATTAGGACCCAGTTGGGGATCCAGAAGGGACGGCCCCTGCTTAACTGCTGGTCCTGTAGCCACCAGGTCAGCAACAGATGAACCTCCGGAGTTAAGGAGATCATGTGAGACCTGATCCGATGAGGTAGGCCGTCCAACCTGGAAAGTATTAACCTCTGCAGAGGGCGGGAATGAAATTGAGTGTACGCCACCATGTCGAAAGCCGACACCATGAAGCCTAGTACTTGTATCGCCGAGTGTATCGATACACTTGAGCGTGAGAGGAAGTATCTGATCCTGTCCTGAAGTTTCAGGACCGTCTCTGGAGACAGAAACAGCCGTTGACTGTGTGTGTCCAGAAGTGCCCCCAGGTGCACCATGCTCCGAGCAGGGACCAGCGGGGACTTTTTCCAGTTGATTAGTCACCCGTGGGCTTGTAGGAAGTTTACCGTCCGTTGTAGATGGCTGCAGAGGACATCTTGGGAGTTTGCCAGAATCAGCAAGTCGTCCAGATACGGCAGGATTCTGACTCCCTGGCGACGGAGATGAGCCGTCATAATGGCCATAACATTCATGAAGATCCAAGGGGCCATTGCCAGTCCAAACTGCAGAGCCTGGAATTGATAGTGGAGGTTGCAATCAGGGCCGGTTCTAGACCTTGTGGCGCCCAGGGCGAAAGTTTCCTGTGGCACCCACCCATACGGCAAAATAGAGTTGGTGCGCGCCAAAGGCACGCGATCAAAAAATAGGATTTTAATACCTACCGGTAAATCCTTTTCTCTTAGTCCGTAGATGATGCTGGGGACTCCATAAGGACCATGGGGTATAGACGGGATCCGCAGGAGGTTGGGCACACTAAAAAGACTTTGATTGGGTGTGAACTGGCTCCTCCCTCTATGCCCCTCCCCCAGACCTCAGTTATAAAAACTGTGCCCAGGAGAGACGGACATTTCGAGGAAAGAATTTATAATTTAAACACAGTGAGTGTCATACCAGCTCACACCACGAACATACCGCAAAACGTGGCATTCAATAGTATACCAGCCCACGGTATTAAAAATATACAGCCACAAGCTGAGAGAATATGTAACACAACCTGTGTGTTAACACAACCAATAAGAAAACACTGCATGCCATGGCATGAACAACGTCAGCAACAAGCTGACAGAAAGAAACACTACCCGAGTGTAACCATAACCAATTACTGCAGACACAGTACGCACTGGGACGGGCACCCAGCATCCTCTACGGACTAAGAGAAAAGGATTTACCGGTAGGTATTAAAATCCTATTTTCTCATACGTCCTAGAGGATGATGGGGACTCCGTAAGGACCATGGGGTTTATACCAAAGCTCCAAACCGGGCGGGAGAGTGCGGACGACACTGCAGCACCGATTGAGCAAACAAAAGGTCCCCATCAGCCAGGATATCAAACTTGTAGAGCATAGCAAAAGTGTTTGAACCCGACCAAGTAGCCGCTCGGCAAAGTTGAACCGCCGAGACTCCTCGGGCATCTGCCCAAGAAGAGCCCATCTTCCTAGTAGAATGGGTCTCCACCGACTTCGGTAACGCAATCCAGCCGTAGAACGAGCACGCCGAATCGTATCACAGATCCAGCGTGTAACAGACTGCATAAACGCAGGTGCCCTAATCATGCTGGGAGCATACCGGACAAACAGAGCCTCTGTTTCCCCAATCTGAGCCAAATTGGCGACCTAAATATTCAAAGCCCTGACTACATCGAGAGACTTTGACTCAGCTAACGCCTAAGTAACCACCGGCATCAAAATAGGCTGATTTCTGCGAAACCCAGAAACCACATTTGGCAGAACTATTATCCGAGTTCTCAATTCCTCTCTATCCACATGGAAGATCAAACAGGGCTCTTCTGAGACAAAGCCGCTACTTCCGACACCCGCCTTGGGGACACCAAAGCCAATAGCATGACCACTTTCCAAGAGAGAAATTTTAACACAACCTTTCACAAAGGTTCCAATCATTGTGACACAAGAAAACGCAACACCACGTCAAGGTCCCACGGTGCCAACGGGGGCACAAATGGAGGTTGGATGTGCAGCACCCCTTTCACGAAGGTCCTAACTTCCGGAAAGGTTGCCAATTCTTTCTTGAAAGAAAAATTTTTATAAGGCCAAAATCGCACTTAAATGGAGCCTAACTTTAGGCCTGCACCCACACCTGCTTGCAAATAATGGAGAAGAACGACCCAGCTGAAAGTCTTCCGTAGTAGCCTTCTTGGATTCACACCAAGACACATATTTTCTCCAAACACGGTGGTAAGGCTTTGCCGTTACTTCTTTTCTATCCTGAAGAAGTGTGGAAATGACTTCATAAGGAATACCCTTTCTGGCTAGGATATGGCATTCAACCGCCACGCCGTCAAACGCAGCTGTGGTAAGTCTTGATACACGCTCGGATCTTGCTGTAACAGTTCCTCACATAGAGGAAGAGGCCATGGATCTTCTATTAGTAAATCTTGAAGAACTGGATACCAAGCCCTCCTTGGTTAGACCGGAACAATGAGGATCGCCTGAACCTTTGTTCTTCTTACGTTTATCACCTTCCGAATAGTGAAAATGGAGGGGACACATAGACCGACTGAAACACCCAAGGTGTCCCGAGGACGTTTACTGCTATAGCTTGAGAGTCCCTGACCCGGAACAATATCCCTAAGATCTCTCGTTGAGATGAGACGGCAGCATGTCGACCTGAGGCACTCCTCAAAGACTTGTCACTTCAGTGAAAACTTCTCGATGACGACTGTATTACTCCCGGATGGAGAACGCGTCTGCAGAGGAATCTATTTCTCCATTGTTCACATCCGGAACGAAGACTGCTAATATAGCATTTACCAGTCTTTTCATACAGCGGAAAACCTTTTCCTGCTTCAGCCATTGCCGCTGTGCTCCTTGTTCCGCCCTAGCGGTTTACCTATACGACTGCTGTCAAATCGTCCGACAGAATTAACACGGGCAGATCATGAAGCATATGTTCACTGAAAATAGCTCTTATTGCAGACAAGCTTCCCAGCTTGACCTTTTCCTCTGGAAATACTTCCCTTGCAAGGACTGCTCCCCAGTCTCGGAAATCTGCATGCATGGACACCAGGATCTCATCCTGGATTCCGAACCTTCGTCCCTCTAGGAGGTGAGAACAGAGCAGACTCCACAGGAGCGATATCCTGGCTATTGGGATTATATTCCGGCACATGTGCAGGGGAGACCTGGGCCCCTTCCTAACTGGCCCCGTGAAAACCACTCTGCATTTGACCAGCTCACCGAAAAAGGCCTCTTAGGCCGCACCCATCTTCTACATCATCGGAACATATTGATGGATTGTCACTACAAATCTGATCCGACTCCGGATCCTCAGACCTCTTTCCACAGGAACACACAGAACTTCAACCGTTCCGTATCTACTTTGATACCCACCTCCGATGTCTGCGGGGGGGCTCCATTGTACTAGAAACCTAGCCTTGGCGGGGACATGGAAAAAAAAATGGCACTGACTCCGTTGTGAGGGCTAAGCTCCGCTCCTTCCCGGCACGCTTAAGCCCGCTAAAATAAATATATATATTGAGCTGGGGGGGGGTCTATATACAGCAGTTAACCCCCTGTATATATGCATAAATAAATATCGCTGCCCTGGGCGCCCCCCCTGCGCCCTGCACCCTCGTAGCCGTTGGTGTGTGGGAGCAATGGCGCGCAGCGTGACCGCTGCGGTACACTGGCGGGGGTATCATACCCGGTGCCCGGGCACCTAGTATGTCCCCTTGCTAGCGATCTTGACCCTCAGTAACATGCCGCCCAGGGCGCTCCCCCCCAGCGCCCTGCACCCGGAGAGTGCCGTTGGTGTGTGGGAGCATGGAGCGCAGCGCTACCGCTGCGGTTACCTCCGTTACTGAAGTCTTCTGCCGTCTGATGTCTTCTTTTCTTCCAATACTCACCCGGCTTCTTTCTTCCGGCTTTTGTGAGGGGGGTGACGGCGCGGCTCCGGGAACAAGCAGCTAGGCAAACCAAGTGATCGAACCCTCTGGAGCTAATGGTGTCCAGTAGCCTAAGAAGCAGAGCCCTTAACTAAGAAGAAGTAGGTCTGACTTCTCTCCCCTCACTCCCACGAAGCAGGGAGCCTGTAGCCAGCAGGTCTCCCTGAAAATAAAAAACCTAACATAAAGTCTTTTAGAGAAACTCAGTAGAGCTCCCCTAGTGTGTGTCCAGTCACTCCTGGGCACAAAGTCTGAGGTCTGGGGGAGGGGCATAGAGGGAGGAGCCAGTTTACACCCAAAGTCTTTTTAGTATGCCCAAGCTCCTGCGGATCCCGTCTATACCCCATGGTCCTTACGGAGTCCCCAGCATCCTCTAGGACGTATGAGAAAAAGGGGCGTGGCTTCTTAATAGGGAAGGGGCATGGCCACAGTTATCCCCCTGTACTTGTGCCCCCCTGTAGCTGTGCCCCCAGTAGTTGTGCCCCCAGTAGATGTGCCCCCAGTAGCTGTGCACCCTGTAGTAGTGCCCCCAGTAGCTGTGCCCCCAGTTGATTTGCCCCCAGTAGCTGTTCCCCCTGTAGCAGTGCCCCTGTAATAGTGCCCCTAGTATGTGCCCCCTGTAGTTGTGCCCCCTGTAGATTTGCCCCCAGTAGCTGTGCCACCTTGTAGTAGTGCCCCCAGTAGCTGTGCCCCCAGTTGATTTGCCCCAGTAGCTGTTCCCCCGTAGCAGTGCCCCCATTATGTGCCCCCTGTACTTGTGCCCCTAGTAGTTGTGCCCCCTTAAGTAGCGCCACTTGCAAACAAGGAAAACAAACAAAAAAACAATACTTACCAGCCCCGCTCCTGCTTCCGGACCGCTGCTGCTACTGCTGCTGTCTCTGGCCGCTGCCGGCTCCTCTCTATGGGAGAGACGTCCCATAGCAGCACCACACTGACACTAGGGGTCAATTATGACCTCCAGTGTCAGTCAGTGATGCCGGCTGCAGCGAGCGCCCACACAGCCCACGGCGCCTGCTGCGGACGGGGAGAGGGGGTCAGGAGTAGCGGCTCTTGCCACGGCGGCGGTGCCCCGGGCAAAAAGCCTGCTTCCCCGTGGCAAGAGCCGCTACTGTTGCCAATAGCAAACTGCAGATATTGCTGACGCGATATGGCAATAGGAATATGCAGGTAAGCATCTTGTATATCTGCCAACTGTCAGGCTGGGCAGAGATCGGGATTCCGGCATCAGAATAATAACTACATCTCGCACATATGGCACTCATCCTGCTTCTACTGCCCTCCTGTGTGTTACTGAGAACAGTGAACAGGTGGGTGAGTATGCAGAGTGGTGGGTCAGAGATGAGACAGGTACAGTAATAATTCACGGGATCTGCTTTTGTGGCTAAGGTCAAACCGCTTTCCCTGATGAGAACCCGTTGCAGGGGACGCAGTGAGGCCTAGCACAATAGGAGTCCCGAGAGAAGAAATTAGGTGTGTTAGTGAAAGATATGAACCAATGCCTTTGGAGTGTGTTAGATCCAAATTTGCCTAGAATGATTACATAGCCCATATAGGATATAGGCTATAAATGGTTAGGCAGAATTTGGCAGGTGTGGTAGATTCATTTAAGGTTGATACCTTAGTTAATCACCAATATATGCAGGTAAGTGTGACACTTATGTGTACTGAACATCATTCAGGAATACAGGTTTTTTGCAGAATAGTCTTCTTTTTCCCAAATCTGTTATTGCATAACTCTTGAGAGCACCACCAACTGGGTGATGATATGGGATATAAACCCAAACAGATGATGTTTCATATGTTGGTATGATGTATCAGATTATACTAAAGAACTCCAACTATATTGTTTTGCTTGATTGTTACACTGTCTCATTTACATTGTATCCCGCTTTCCCTGCTGATGCTTTAACGCTGCTGGCCCTATAGACTCATTCTTAGTGGTGCCAGTGGTACTTGTTTGTTCACAGTTTCATCAATAAGTTTTGACTACAATGATTCGTTTTCAATCTTTTTGAGTGTATCAGCATCACATATTATACAGCTGGGTGGGGTATGGAGGGTCGACCACTATTGGTCGATAGGGATGCTAGGTCGACATGGTCTGGGTCGACAGGTCAAAAGGTCGACATGAGGTTTTGTTTTGTTCTTTTGGTGTTGTTTTCTCTGTACAGTGACCGGGAACCCTAATTAGTGCACCGTGTCCCCTCACCATGCTTCGGGCAAGGTGCCTCACTCCGCTGCGCTCAGCACAGGTTACTATTCCCAATCGTAGTCCGTGTGGATCGTTAAGTATGAAAAAGTTAAAAAATAAATAAATTGTAAATAACTCATGTCGAACTTTTGACCTGTCGACCTAGAGACCCTGTCGACCTAGAAAACCTGTTGACCTAGTTACCGTCGACCAATAGTGATTGACCTAGACATTGTTGACCTGAGTGTGGTTGACCTAGAGACTGGATACCTATACAGCTATTCCTTGTGGCATCAGCTGCAGTTCCTTGTTGCTTGCTTTTATGATTGAGATTTTGTTTTGTGAAGTGGAGCATTCCTAACAATAGGATCTTTCAATCCCTTTATTTATTGTCGCAAAACAAAATCAAATGTATGACTACTCAGCAATACTAGCATTTACACTAGACTCCCTGTGAAAGTTTCTGCTCTTCCCCGAACCATTACCTTTCGCCATGGCCCTATATACTGTAGTGAAAATCTATTCTAGGCTCAAGTACAAATGAAGGCATAAAATGAATACTTTGCACCAGAATTTTGTACCTCAATAATCTTTTTCCGCCAGTAATTAAAATAAGATCCATACCCGTATCCAGTTCGAGCACAGTGTAACGAGCATAATGTAGCAGATTTATGAATATGTACTGCCTCCAAGTGACAGTCACTGGTATAATTTGTGGCCTTTTACAGATAAGAGATTATGTTTGACTGAAATGATAAAATGTCTTGCTAATCATGCATATAACTATCTGAAAATTGTCCCAACTATGGTGTCTTACATAATCAAGTCCCCAATTATATACATAATCTTTTTAAAGCTCAAAAAGATCGTTAACTGTGCACTATATTATCTATTTCTATGTATATGATGTAAACAAAATGAAAATAAATTATATATATATATATATATATATATATATATATATCTATCAGGGGCGTCAGAACATTTTTAGGTTGGGGGGGCAAGATATAATCTCTTTTTGCGCCCCTAAATTGCTGAATCGTTAAAAGCCAGATCCACATGAAATACATTGAGAAGGCCAGATCCACACTAAGGGGGTCATTCAGATCTGATCGCTGCTGTACATTTTGCACACAGCGGGCGATCAGGTACTAACTGCGCATGCATTGCAATGCACACGCGCATTGGACAGCAACAAAGGCCACCGCTGGTCAGCAGCGGGGTGGTGCGAAAATCCATTAGCACGGGCGTTCAGAAGGTGATTGACACGAGGAGGCCGTTTGTGCGTGTTAACTGAACGTTTACTGGGAGTGTCCGGAGAATGCAGGCATGCCCAAGCGTTTTCAGGGAGTGTCTGACGTCAGCTCCGGCCCCGATCAGCCTGATGTGATCGCACTGTAGGAGTATGTCCTGGGCTGCGCAGAGATTGCACAAATTTGATTTTAGTGGATTTTAGCAGCTCGGCGTACACATGCAATCGCAACACTTGCACGGCAAATAAACTGTACACTTTCCCTGGAGGTGGCAATTATTTGAACACAGAACAGCATTATTAGCACTTCAGCTCTCCCATGTCACTCTATTTTCCCACCACGTGCCCGATGTAGCAGGGAGAGTAGATCAAGCACTAGCAGTAACCAGTTCAATGCTGGCGTCGAGGTGACTGATAGTAGTGGCTGTGGGAGTTACAGGGAGGGCAAGGGCGGGGATGCTGAGGGGGAGTTACAGGGAGGGGGAGGGACACTGAGGGGGGAGTTGCAGGGATGCTGAGGGGGAGTTACAGGGAGGGTGAGGGACACTGAGGGGGGAGTAACAGGGAGGGTGAGGGAAGGGGCACTGGGGGGGCGTTAGAAGGAGGGTGAGGGACACTGATGGGGAGTTACAGGGAGGGTGAGGGAAGGAGCACTGGAGGGAGTACAGGGAGGGTGAGAGCAGGGGCACTGAGTAAGGTGTTAGAAGGAGTGTGAGGAACACTGAGGGGGGAGTTACAGGGAGGGTGAGGGAAGGGGCACTGGGGGGGAGTACAGGGATGGTGAGGGCAGGGGCACTGAGGGTGGAGTTAGAGGGAGGATGTGGGCAAGGACGCTGACAGGGAGCTACAGGGAGGGTGAGGGAAGGAGCACTGGAGGGAGTACAGGGAGGGTGAGGGCAGGGCACTGAGGGAGGTGTTAGAAGGAGTGTGAAGAACACTGAGGGGGGAGTTACAGGGAGAGTGAGGGAAGGGGCACTGGGGGGGAGTACAGGGATGGTGAGGGCAGGGGCACTGAGGGTGGAGTTAGAGGGAGGATGTGGGCAAGGACGGTGACAGGGAGCTACAGGGAGGGTGAGGGCACGGACGCTGACAGGGGAGTTAGAGGGAGGGTAAGGGCTGGGACCCTGAGTGGGAGTTACAGGGAGGGTGAGAGTAGGGATGCTGAGTGTGAAGTTAGAAGGAGGGTGAGTGCACACTGAGGGGGGAGCTATATGGAGGGTGAAGGCAGGGACGCTGATGGGAAGTTACATGGAGGGTGAGGGCAAGGACGCTGACGGGGAGTTACAGGGAGGGTGAGGGCATGGACGCTGATGGGATGTTAAAGAGAGGGTGAAGGCAGGGGCATTGAGGGGGGAGTTACAGGGAGAGTGAGGACAGGGTCACGGAGGGTGGACTTACAGGGAGAGTGAGGACAGGGTAACGGAGGGTGGACTTTCAGGGAGAGTGAGGGAAGGGGCACTGAGGGTGGACTTACAGGGAAAGTGAGGGAAGGGACCTATAAAAATTGCTTTATTAGAATAAATAAAATACTCTAAATCCAAATGTGGATTAAACATTCATATACAGATTATAACGTATGGAGAGCCATCCCCACCAACTGTCGATTACCATATATAGGATACTTAGGCTACAGGGAGCGGGATGGTGTGGGTTAGGCTGTGGGAAGGGGGTGGGGGGGCGTTCAGGGTTAAGCTGGGGGGGCAGGATGGTTAGGATTAGGATGCGGAGGCGGGCAGTTAGGGTTAGGCTGTGGGGCGATGGTTAGGGTTATACTGCATGGGGGGCAGTTGAGGTTAATCTGTGGGGGGATAGTTAGGATTAGGCTGCGGGAAGAGAGGGTTAAGGTAAGTGGAGGGGCAGAGGGTGGGGCAAGATATTTTAGTCTACTTGAATTTAGACTTAAACCAAGATGTTTAATGTTGTCTGAGGCACAGGAATGGGGAGGAGCCAATTAAGCAAAGGGGATTGAAGGATATCCCAACTGGTGTTCTCCCAACTGCCACCTGTGGTTACTCACTTTGCCGGCGTTTTGCTGGTTCAGGCAGTAGTCCCCATATCTGGCTCCCCTCAATCTATGCCCCGGGCTGGCTGGGTCGCGTCCTTACTGAGAAGCCTCCAGGGATAAACCATGTGCAGTCCGTTGTAAGGGGCGCAATGCATCATGGGATTTGTAGTTTATATTTTACTGCTCTGAGCAGTAAAACATAAACTTCAAATCCCATACCACTTACTTCTCTGGCCGGCCGTGTCTATGCCTGAATGTATGTGGCCAGCACGGCTTGCACCCGCAGCAGCTTCCACGATTAACCTGCTGGGCGGTGCAGATGTCTCTCCAGTGCTTGGAGCTATGATCAGCGGGCCACTGCTGTTTCAGCTGTCAGTGCTCCGCGTCAGGTGGTATGGCTACGAAAGCCACCTGACGCGGAAGTAATGATAGCGGAACAGGGAGTGGCCAGACAGCTCGCTGCTGGGTGCCTGGGGCTGGAGCAGAGACGGAAACTATGCGGCTCCCTCAGTAAGGAGGGGGGAGCCGCTTTTCATGCTGCCGGCGCCGCTGCTGCCTATCAGAGTGACAAGCGCTGGCAGCCGGCAGTAATGGCAGCACATATTAGCACGGTCGCAGAGTGGGGAGAGCGCATCTCTGACTCTGAGACATAGACTGCACGGAGTGGAGGATGTAATGTGCGGTCTTTCACCTGACCGCTCATCGCTCCACCTGTACACCATCGGCGCCTCTCTATGTTTGGAGGGGTCGTGCTGCCCCCTTGCCCAACCAGTTCCGATGCCTCTGATATATATATATATATATACACACACACACACACACACTCACACATACAGTATATTATATCCAGGACAGTAATGGTGGCACTCATGGTCTTAATCAACTATGACAACCATAACTGCTGATGCCGGTTGAATATACCATACCATAGAAGTAATTGCGCGCACTGAGGAGTAGTGATGTGCACCGGACATTTTTCGGGTTTTGTGTTTTGGTTTTGGATTCGGTTCCGCGCCCGTGTTTTGGATTCGGACGCGTTTTTGGCAAAACCTCCCTGAAAAATTTTTGTCGGATTCGGGTGTGTTTTCGATTCGGGTGTTTTTTTACAAAAAAACCCTCAAAAACAGCTTAGATCATAGAATTTAGGGGTCATTTTGATCCCATAGTATTATTAACCTCAATAACCATAATTTACACTCATTTTCAGTCTATTCTGAACACCTCACACCTCACAATATTATTTTTAGTCCTAAAATTTGCACCGAGGTCGCTGGATGGCTAAGCTAAGCGACACAAGTGGCCGACACAAACACCTGGCCCATCTAGGAGTGGCACTGCAGTGTCAGGCAGGATGGCACTTCAAAAAAATAGTCCCCAAACAGCACATGATGCAAAGAAAAAAAGAGGCGCACCAAGGTCGCTGTGTGACTAAGATAAGCGACCCAAGTGGCCGACACAAACACCTGGCCCATCTAGGAGTGGCACTGCAGTGTCAGGCAGGATGGCACTTCAAAAAAATAGTCCCCAAACAGCACATGATGCAAAGAAAAATGAAAGAAAAAAGAGGTGCAAGATGGAATTGTCCTTGGGCCCTCCCACCCACCCTTATGTTGTATAAACAGGACATGCACACTTTAACGAACCCATCATTTCAGCGACAGTGTCTGCCACACGACTGTGACCGAAATGACTGGTTGGTTTGGGCCCCCACCAAAAAAAGAAGCAATCAATCTCTCCTTGCACAAACTGGCTCTACAGAGGCAAGATGTCCACCTCATCATCATCCTCCGATTCCTCACCCCTTTCACTGTGTACATCCCCCTCCTCACAGATTATTAATTCGTCCCCACTGGAATCCACCATCTCAGGTCCCTGTGTACTTTCTGGAGGCAATTGCTGCTGGTGAATGTCTCCACGGAGGAATTGATTATAATTCATTTTGATGAACATCATCTTCTCCACATTTTCTGGAAGTAACCTCGTACGCCGATTGCTGACAAGGTGAGCGGCTGCACTAAATACTCTTTCGGAGTACACACTGGAGGGAGGGCAACTTAGGTAGAATAAAGCCAGTTTGTGCAAGGGCCTCCAAATTGTCTCTTTTTCCTGCCAGTATACGTACGGACTGTCTGACGTGCCTAATTGGATGCGATTACTCAAATAATCCTCCACCATTTTTTCAATGGTGATAGAATCATATGCAGTGACAGTAGACGACGTCAGTAATCGTTGGCAGGTCCTTCAGTCCGGACCAGATGTCAGCACTCGCTCCAGACTGCCCGTCATCACCGCCAACGGGTGGGCTCGGAATTCTTAGCCTTTTCCTCGCACCCCCAGTTGCGGGAGAATGTGAAGGAGGAGATGTTGACGGGTCACGTTCCGCTTGACTTGACAATTTTCTCACCAGCAGGTCTTTGAACCTCTGCAGACTTGTGTCTGCCGGAAAGAGAGATACAACGTAGGTTTTAAATCTAGGATCGAGGACGGTGGACAAAATGTAGTGCTCTGATTTCAACAGATTGACCACCCGTGAATCCTGGTTAAGCGAATTAAGGGCTCCAACCACAAGTCCCACGTATCTAGCGGAATCGCTCTGTTTTAGCTCCTCCTTCAATGTCTCCAGCTTCTTCTGCAAAAGCCTGATGAGGGGAATGACCTGACTCAGGCTGGCAAAGTCTGAACTGACTTCACGTGTGGCAAGTTCAAAGGGTTGCAGAACCTTGCACAACGTTGAAATCATTCTCCACTGAGCTTGAGTCAGGTGCATTCCCCCTCCTTTGCCTATATCGTGGGGAGATGTATAGGCTTGAATGGCCTTTTGCTGCTCCTCCATCCTCTGAAGCATATAGAGGGTTGAATTCCACCTCGTTACCACCTCTTGCTTCAGATGATGGCAGGGCAGGTTCAGGACTGTTTGCTGGTGCTCCAGTCTTCGGCACGCGGTGGCTGAATGCCGAAACTGCGCCCGCAATTCTTCGGGCAACCGACAGCATCTCTTGCACGCCCCTGTCGTTTTTTCAATAATTCTGCACCACCAAATTCAATGTATGTGCAAAATATGGGACGTGCTGGAATTTGCCCAGATGTAATGCACGCACAATATTGGTGGCGTTGTCCGATGTCACAAATCCCCAGGAGAGTCCAATTGGGGTAAGCCATTCTGCGATGATGTTCCTCTGTTTCCGTAAGAGGTTGTCAGCTGTGTGCCTCTTCTGGAAAGCGGTGATACAAAGCGTAGCCTGCCTAGTAACGAGTTGGCGTTTGCGAGATGCTGCTACTGGTGCCGCCACTGCTGTTCTTGCTGCGGGAGGCAATACATCTACCCAGTGGGCTGTCACAGTCATATAGTCCTGAGTCTGCCCTGCTCCACTTGTCCACATGTCCGTGGTTAAGTGGACATTGGGTACAACTGCATTTTTTAGGACACTGGTGACTCTTTTTCTGAGGTCTGTGTACATTTTCGGTATCGCCTGCCTAGAGAAATGGAACCTAGATGGTATTTGGTACCGGGGACACAGTACCTCAATCAAGTCTCTAGTTGCCTCTGAATTAACGGTGGATACCGGAACCACGTTTCTCACCGCCCAGGCTGCCAAGGCCTGAGTTATCCGCTTTGCAGCAGGATGACTGCTGTGATATTTCATCTTCCTCGCAAAGGACTGTTGGACAGTCAATTGCTTACTGGAAGTAGTACAAGTGGTCTTCCGACTTCCCCTCTGGGATGACGATCGACTCCCAGCAGCAACAACAGCAGCACCAGCAGCAGTAGGTGTTACACTCAAGGATGCATCGGAGGAATCCCAGGCAGGAGAGGACTCGTCAGACTTGCCAGTGACATGACCTGCAGGACTATTGGCTTTCCTGTGTAAGGAGGAAATTGACACTGAGGGAGTTGGTGGTGTGGTTTGCAGGAGCTTGGTTACAAGAGGAAGGGATTTACTTGTCAGTGGACTCCTTCCGCTGTCACCCAAAGTTTTTGAACTTGTCACTGACTTCTGATGAATGCGGTCCAGGTGACGTATAAGGGAGGATGTTCCGAGGTGGTTAACGTCCTTACCCCTACTTATTACAGCTTGACAAAGGCAACACACGGCTTGACACCTGTTGTCCGCATTTGTGTTGAAATAATTCCACAACGAAGAGCTGATTTTTTTTGTATTTTGACCAGGCATGTCAATGGCCATATTCGTCCCACGGACAACAGGTGTCTCCCCGGGTGCCTGACTTAAACAAACCACCTCACCATCAGAATCCTCCTTGTCAATTTCCTCCCCAGCACCAGCAACACCCATATCCTCATCCTGGTGTACTTCAACAGTGACATCTTCAATTTGACTATCAGGAACTGGACTGCGGGTGCTCCTTCCAGCACTTGCAGGGGGCGTGCAAATAGTGGAAGGCGCAAGCTCTTCCCGTCCAGTGTTGGGACAGTCAGGCATCGCAATCGACACAATTGGACTCTCCTTGGGGATTTGTGATTTAGAAGAACGCACAGTTCTTTGCTGTGCTTTTGCCAGCTTAAGTCTTTTCATTTTTCTAGCGAGAGGATGAGTGCTTCCATCCTCATGTGAATCTGAACCACTAGCCATGAACATAGGCCAGGGCCTCAGCCGTTCCTTGCCACTCCGTGTCGTAAATGGCATATTGGCAAGTTTACGCTTTCAATTTTGATTTTTGGGTAATTTTACTGAACTTTTGTTTTTTGGATTTTACATGCTCTCTACTATGACATTGGGCATCGGCCTTGGCAGACGACGTTGATGGCATTTCATCATCTCGGCCATGACTAGTGGCAGCAGCTTCAGCACGAGGTGGAAGTGGATCTTGATCTTTCCCTATTTTAACCTCCACATTTTTGTTCTCCATTTTTTAATGTGTGGAATTATATGCCAGTATCAATAGCAATGGCCTACTACTATATATACTGCGCACAACTGAAATGCACCACAGGTATGGATGGATAGTATACTTGACGACACAGAGGTAGGTACAGCAGTGGCCTACTGTACCGTAATGCTATATATTATATACTGGTGGTCAGCAAACTGTGCAAAACTGAAATGCACCACAGGTATGGATGGATAGTATACTTGACGACACAAAGGTAGGTACAGCAGTGGCCTACTGTACCGTACTGCTATATATTATATACTGGTGGTCAGCAGACTGTGCAAAACTGAAATGCACCACAGGTATAAATGGTTAGTATACTTGACGACACAGAGGTAGGTACAGCAGTGGCCTACTGTACCGTAATGCTATATATTATATACTGGTGGTCAGCAAACTGTGTAAAACTGAAATGCACCACAGGTATGGATGGATAGTATACTTGACGACACAGAGGTAGGTACAGCAGTGGCCTTCTGTACCGTACTCCTATATATTATATACTGGTGGTCAGCAAAATGATGCACTGTACTCCTACTATAAACTGTCTACAATGCAGCACAGATATGGAGTGTTTTTCAGGCAGACAACGTATACTGGTGGTCACTGGTCAGCAAAACTCTGCACTGTACTCCTGCTATATAATACAGCTGCTCCCCACAATTAAGCAGTGTGAGCACAGATATATGCAGCACACTGAGCACAGATAAGGAGCGTTTTTTCAGGCAGAGAACGGATAAAACTGGTGGTCACTGATCAGCAAAACTCTGCACTGTACTCCTCCTATATTAATATACAGCTGCTCCCCAGTCCCCACAATTAAGATATAAGCAAGCACAAATATTTGCATCAACAATGTATAAACGGGGAGGAGGCCAGCCACGTCCTCTCCCTAACATTTCCAATGCACGAGTGAAAATGGCGGTGACACGCAGCTGCTTATATAGGGGTATATGCAATAGCGGGCGAATTGGCAAAAAAGGCGAATTCCGGGCCGTTTTCGCCTCCAAAAATCAATTCGCCTATGCAGTGCAGTCATTTTTCGCAAAAAAACGGCCCGTCAAAATTCGCGTTTTCTCAATTCGCCTTTTTCCGAATTCGCCTTTTCTGCAATGGTACAGATGCTGCAATTCGCCTCCAGCATATTCAATTCAAGTTTGGAAATTCGCCTGCAGTGCTTTTAGACAGCAAATTCGCGATTTTCACTCCGCCACACTTTGGAGGGTGAAAACAAATTAAAAAATTTTAAACATGTTTTTTTTGGTTTTTTTTTTTTTAGGAATAGCAGATCTATTTATATTAGAAGGGATTAGGTACTTTTTTTTTGGGGGGGGGAGGCACAAATATTATTTATATATTTTTTAAAATAATATATTTTTTTTTTTTTTTTTTTTTTATTGCTGGAACGTAAAATCAGAAAAAAAAATGGCGTGGGGTCCCCCCTCCAAAGCATAACCAGCCTCGGGCTCATTGAGCTGGTCCTGGTTCTAAAAATGCGGGGAAAAAATTGACAGGGGATCCCCCGTATTTTTAAAACCAGCACCGGGCTCTGCGCCTGATGCTGGTGCCAAAAATACGGGGGACAAAACGAGTAGGGGTCCCCCGTATTTTTAACACCAGCATCGGGCTCCACTAGCTGGACAGATAATGCCACAGCCGGGGGTCACTTTTATGCCGTGCCCTGCGGCCGTGGCATCAAATATCCAACTAGTCACCCCTGGCCGGGGTACCCTGGGGGAGTGGGGACCCCTTCAATCAAGGGGTCCCCCCCCCAGCCACCCAAGGGCCAGGGGTGAAGCCCGAGGCTGTCCCCCCCCATCCAATGGGCTGCGGATGGGGGGGCTGATAGCCTTTGTGTTCAAAAAAAAAGATATTGTTTTTTCCATTAGTACTACAAGTCCCAGCAAGCCTCCCCTGCAAGCTGGTACTTGGAGAACCACAAGTACCAGCATGCGGGAGAAAAACGGGCCCGCTGGTACCTGTAGTTCTAATGGAAAAAAAATACCCAAATAAAAACAGGACACAGACACCGTCGACAGTAAAACTTTATTACACACTGCCGACACACACATACTTACCTATGTTCACACGCCGACATCGGTCCTCTTCTCCATGTAGAATCCACGGATACCTGAAAATAAAAGATCAATATACTCACCTCAACAGGCTCCAGAGATAAATCCACGGACTTGGCAAAAAAAGAAAACGAACAACCGGACCTGCGGACCGAAAGGGGTCCCATGCTGACACATGGGACCCCTCTCCCCGAATGCCGGGACATCACGTGACTCCTGTCACTGATGTCCCTTCAGCCAATCAGGAAGCGCTACTGCCACGCTCACCTGATTGGCTGGACGCCGTCTGTACTCTGACAGCGCCTCGCAAAGCCGCTCCATTACTTTCAATGGTGGGAACTTAGCGGCTAGCGGTGGGGTCACCCGCCGGTCACCGCTGACCGGCGGGTGACCTCACCGCTAGCCGCTAAGTTCCCACCATTGAATATAATGGAGGGAGCTGTGCGATGCGCTGTCACAGCGATCAGCCAATCAGGTGAGCGCAACGAAGTTGCGCTTCCTGATTGGCTTAGAGACCTGTCAGTGACAGCTGTCACTGACAGATCTTAATCGTGGAAAGGTGTCCCATGTGTCAACATGGGACCCCTTTCAGTCCGTTTTTGGTGCGGGTAAATGCGCTTTCTTTTTTTGCCAAGTACGTGGATTTATCTCTGGACCCTGAGGTGAGTATATTGAACTTTGCTTTTCAGGTATCCGTGGATTCTACATGGAGAAGAGGACCGATGTCGGCGTGTGAACATAGGTAAGTATGTGTGTGTCGGTAGTGTGAAATAAAGTTTTACTGTCGACGGTGTCTGTGTACTGTTTTTATTTGGGTATTTTTTTTCCAGTAGTACTACAGGTACCAGCGGGCCCGTTTTTCTCCCGCATGCTGGTACTTGTGGTTCTCCAAGTACCAGCTTGCGGGAGAGGCTTGCTGGGACTTGTAGTACTAATGGAAAAAACAATATCTTTTTTTTTGAACACAAAGGCTATCAGCCCCCCCATCCGCAGCCCATTGGATGGGGGGGGACAGCCTCGGGCTTCACCCCTGGCCCTTGGGTGGCTGGGGGGGGGACCCCTTGATTGAAGGGGTCCCCACTCCCCCAGGGTACCCCGGCCAGGGGTGACTAGTTGGATATTTGATGCCACGGCCGCAGGGCAAGGCATAAAAGTGACCCCCGGCTGTGGCATTATCTGTCCAGCTAGTGGAGCCCGATGCTGGTGTTAAAAATACGGGGGACCCCTACTCGTTTTGTCCCCCGTATTTTTGGCACCAGCATCAGGCGCAGAGCCCGGTGCTGGTTTTAAAAATACGGGGGATCCCCTGTCAATTTTTTCCCCGCATTTTTAGAACCAGGACCAGCTCAATGAGCCCGAGGCTGGTTATGCTTTGGAGGGGGGACCCCACGCCATTTTTTTCCCTGATTTTACCGTTCCAGCAATAAAAAAATTATTTTAAAAAATATAAATTATATTTGTGCCTCCCCCCCCCCAAAAAAAAAGTACCTAATCCCTTCTATTATAAATAGATCTGCTATTCCCAAAAAAAAAAACACCAATAAAAACATGTTTAAAATTTGTCCCGGCCTTTGGGAGAAAGGGGTATGATGTGAAAACATTGGACCCCTTTCATTAGTCCGCTGGATCGGTGTGCGTTTTTTTGTTTTGCCAAGTACGTGGATTATCTCTCTGGACCTGGATGTACCTCTGGACGCTGGAAGGTGAGTATGATTTTTTTGACAGGTACCTTCGGTTCGTCGGAGATCGTTGCAGTCGGCGTGTCAACACAGGTGAGATGGATTGCCCAGAACTCCCTTTGTCCAAAATCACCCTGGCATGTCCAAAATGCATCCCTCCGGCACTTGCGTCACTACACATCCAAACATTCCATGAAACAGCAATGCTGGTCAGGGAATGTTTGGATGTGTAGTGATGCAAGTGCAGGAGGGTTGCATTTGGGCCGCTGCAACCCACTTGTGTTGTGTGGACTGTATGTACCTCTTCTTTCCATTCCCAGGGTGACACTATTACCCACATCTGGTAGCTCATACTGTTCTCTTCCACAGGTCCTGCGTTGTATCTTCCCAAGTGGCGTGGATGTGAGGAGACACGACATTTCACCCGATGTTCCATGGGCGACCTACTGGTGATGTGGACCTGACCCTCCGCCATGTAGCAGACAACCACCTCAGGTGAGATGCAATTGACCAACAAAACTCACTTGTCCTAAATCACCCTGGCATGTCCAAAGTGCAGCCCTACGGCACTTGCGTCACTACACATCCAAACATTCCCTGAAACAGCAATGCTGGATCAGGGAATGTTTGGATGTGTAGTTATGCAAGTGCAGGAGGTTTGCATTTGGGCTGCTGCAACCCGCTTGTGTTGTGTGGACTGTTGTATGTACCTCCTTTTTCAGCCCCAGAGTGACACTATCACCCATACCTGAAAGCTTAAACGGTTCTCTTCCACAGGTACTGCGGTGTATCTTCCCAAGTGGCGTGGATGTGAGGAGACACGACATTTCACCCGATGTTCCATGGGCGACCTACTGGTGATGTGGACCTGACCCTCCGCCATGTAGCAGACAACCACCTCAGGTGAGATGCAATTGACCAACAAAACTCACTTGTCCTAAATCACCCTGGCATGTCCAAAGTGCAGCCCTACGGCACTTGCGTCACTACACATCCAAACATTCCCTGAAACAGCAATGCTGGATCAGGGAATGTTTGGATGTGTAGTTATGCAAGTGCAGGAGGTTTGCATTTGGGCTGCTGCAACCCGCTTGTGTTGTGTGGACTGTTGTATGTACCTCCTTTTTCAGCCCCAGAGTGACACTATCACCCATACCTGAAAGCTTAAACGGTTCTCTTCCACAGGTACTGCGGTGTATCTTCCCAAGTGGCGTGGATGTGAGGAGACACGACATTTCACCCGATGTTCCATGGGCGACCTACTGGTGATGTGGACCTGACCCTCCGCCATGTAGCAGACAACCACCTCAGGTGAGATGCAATTGACCAACAAAACTCACTTGTCCTAAATCACCCTGGCATGTCCAAAGTGCAGCCCTACGGCACTTGCGTCACTACATATCCAAACATTCCCTGAAACAGCAATGCTGGATCAGGGAATGTTTGGATGTGTAGTGATGCAAGTGCAGGAGGGTTGCATTTGGGCCGCTGCAACCCGCTTGTGTTGTGTGGTCTGTATTTACCTCTTCTTTCCTGTCCCAGGGTGACACTATTACCCACATCTGGTAGCTCATACTGTTCTCTTCCACAGATCTTCCGGTGTATCCTTCCTAAGTGGTGTGGACGTGAAGAGACAGATCCCCTGATGTTCCCTGGGCAATCTTACATACAATTCAACTGCATTACAAATTTTAATAAAAACCACAGGAAACTTCTATTTTTAAAAGTTTATTGAAGATAAAAAATTTAATAAAGTTTGAAAGTTAATTAAAAAAAAAAAAAAATAGTTTGTTCTTCTTTACATTCTTTTCTTGTGTATATAGATATCTGTGGGGAAAAGAGGAAAAAAAAAGTATATTAAAGTAAAAACACACTTGTTCATTTTTTCCAATGAAAATTTGTGGAACACAGCCCAGCATGAGACATTGCTGGGCGGTGTTGTTCTACAAAGGCATGCGGTTCAAAGTGAAAGTGTCGTCAGTGGTCAGCACTTTGACATGCTAACATTTGTGGAACAACACAGCCCAGCATGAGACATTGCTGGGCGGTGTTGTTCTACAAAGGCATGCGATTCAAAGTGAAAGAGTGTCGTCAGTGGTCAGCACTTTGACAGGCTAACATTTGTGGAACAACACAGCCCAGCATGAGCCATTGCTGGGCGGTGTTGTTCTACAAAGGCATGCGGTTCAAAGTTTCTTGAATTAAATTTGGTTCTACTCACCTTGGTACGCTCAACACAATCTTATTCCGTCCACTTCATTTTTCCTCACAAATCCTATGAATAAGTCAAAAACACAGACTAGTGAATAGTAAATTCACACAATGAAAGTCTACAGTACATCATTACAAAAAGGATTTTTTGAAGAAAAAGGGGGTATCAGAATAGCTCTTTGGCCCATCATACATGTAGCCGCAAGGAGCTTTCATCCGTTACCACACGCGCCCGCATACATGCCCGCGCATGTATGCCTACACAAAGCTCCTTGGTAGTACCCGGTCACGGGTGGGGAAGCCCAACAAAGAAAAAACAATAGTAAGAAAAACAACAAACTAATGGGAGGGGAAGACAGGGATACATGAAAAACATTTAAAATAAAATAAAATAATACGACCGGGTTTATGGTGGAAGTCTGTCCGGATCCTCTTCTTCCCCCTGATAGGGCGTGGATGTCCTGGGAGGCTGGGGAGTATGTCGACTGGCCCTCGGTGCCCATGCTGCTGAAGAATGTGCGGCTGGTGGTGGAGGCATCTGGGGGGTGGGGTACATCCCTGTATATCCCTGGTACATCTGTGACTGACTGTACTGGGATGGGACTTGAGGAAGGGTACGATGCGTCCTTGTGGCTTGAGACGGCGGATATGGTGGATCACCAGCGTGTTGATGAGCTGGTTCTGGGAGCTTATCATAGATCATCTGCAGTGTGGTTGCGATGAGCTGTTGGCTGGAAGCGGAGTGTCGATGACTATCCGACATGTTCTTATTGCTTTCTGCCAAACATGTGGTTTTTTCCACAAGCTTGACCAAGGAATCGGACATGATGTTAAGTATGTTCCTATTCTCCCTACGATCTTCAATTATGATCTGTAGTATTGTGGCCGTGCTGTCGGAAATAGTCTTCTGCAGTTCATGCAGATTGTTGGACATTTTCTCCATTGTCCTCTCAATGTTGTCCAGTCTGCTTCCCACAACATTTGTGTATGTATCCTGGCGTGTCCCAATCTCTGATGCCAGGGTGTGAACCCTCTGAACAGTTGAGGGATTCTGCCCTTCCTGGATGTCTGCCACCACATTCATTTGGGCAGCTGAAAAGAAAATTAGACAATATTATCCAAATTCAACAAACATTTTTTGGAAGGTTCACAATTCAATTTACTCACGCAGGGATGTAGTAACTGGAGCCTCCTGCACTTCCACCTCGTCATCCTCTGACGACTCCTGTAGGAGATCCGGCCTGAAGTACGAACCAACCCCCGAAGCTAGTCCGCTGCTGGTTCGTGGCACCACTGTTTGCAAAATAAATTTTGGAAAAGTTGATAAACTTTACACAACTACTGCCCCCCCCCCCCACACACACAAAAAAACAAACAAACCTTCTCCATCCTGTGATGCCGCTGCTCCAGGAGCTCCACTTGTCCTCGTTTCGGAAGACTTTTCAAGGGTCTGGCTGGATACATCTGCACGGCTGTCCTCAAACCCAAGAAAAGTTTCGTCAGTTAACCCTGTAGACTCAAACAGATCGAGTGATGGGTCCACAAGGGTTGTGTCTTGAGGCTCTTCAGTCACAGTCCCAGAGCTCCTGGAGAGACGACGATCTGGTGATGGCCTGCGCGCAGGAGCTGTAGTTTGGCGCCCATCTTGTGGTGTGGTCGCCGACGGTGTCTGGTGCACAGGTGATAGTCTGTGCACTGATGTCGTCTGGTGCACAGGTGACCAACTGCGCGATGACGAACTGTGGCGCACAGGTGACGATCTGTGTGCTCGCGATGCTTGCGGCGCAGTTGATGGTCCGCGCGCTGCTGCCGATGCCTGCTGCACAGGTAACGGTCCGTGCGCTGGCGATGTCCTGTGCGCAGGTGATGTCCTCTGGGCAGGTCTGTCTGAAAAAAAAAAAAAAACACATTAGCACATACAAAAATTTTAAAGGGAACTACAGCTCATGTGAATGTATTCTTACCATCAGACCTCCTTTTGGACGGCTGGTCTCCCGCCTTCCTCCGTCTTCTGGGCGGTTCTTCCTCCTCGAGAAAGCCAGCAGGACGGCTGGAGTCCACACCTCCGCGAACTCCTTCGACCATGACAGGGTTCAAGCGCCTTCTAATAACGTTCTCCCAGGGTAGCCACTTCAAATTGAGAGCCGGGCCACCTCCCGTAGCTGTCTCATGTCGGCGCTGAATCCCCATCTTCTTCTTGGTCTGTCTGCGGCAATCACTGTACCGCTTCAAGCAATTTTGGGTGCTCCGACGGTTTCCAGAAATTGCAGTTACTTGACTGGCGATGGATTCCCAGATGTTCCGCTTTACCTTAAATGCTGTTTTCTGTGCCCTTGATCCATACAAAACGTCGTAGGACCTGTCGACGCAATCCACTAGGACACAGTTTTCCGCCTCAGTGTATCTGGGTCCACGCGGCTTTTTCTGTCCTGCTTCTTCACCAGAGGCTTCCTCCTCCGACTGCTCCTCTGGCTGGCTTCTTGCCTTTAGGGATTAAAAAAAAATAAAAATACATTTTATTAAGATCGGTATGTACCTGTGAGTGTCAGTATCCCTGGCATTGCGCACCTATTACAGTAGGTGTGCATGGCATTGCACAAACTACAGTGGGTAAAGTTTGATGCTATTTGTGTCTGCAGGTGTGGTTAAGTACCTTTTTACTAGGCTTTTTCTTGGACTTCTCATGGGCCCTTGACGACCGCGGCTGGTCACTAGATGCCTGGTCGGTCGCATCCGCCTCCTGGGTTGGCTCCCACTCCTCATTGCTTTGCAGGGATATATCCGAGGGGGTGGGGGAAGGGGCGGATCGGGTTTGTTTGTCCCTTGACATCTCTGTTATAAAAAAAAAAAACCACACATGTATAAATGGCTGACCCTCACAAAATGGCTGCCCCTTACAAAATGGCTGCCCCTTACAAAATGTCGACCAGGCTGTCGACTCAACTTGCTCCAAATCACCCCAAAATGGCCAGAAAGCATCCCTGCACACTCAGGAGGCACCCCACAGCAAAATTAGGCGGGAAAACACATGTTTGAAAAACAATCAGCCACACATGTCAACCTGGCTGTCGACTCAACTTGCTCCAAATCACCCCAAAATGGCCAGAAAGCATCCCTGCACACTCAGGAGTCACCCCACAGCAAAATTAGGCGGGAAAACACATGTTTGAAAAACAATCAGCAGCACATGTCAACCTGGCTGTCGACTCAACTTGCTCCAAATCACCCCAAATTGGCCAGAAAGCATCCCAGCACACTCAGGAGGCACCCCACAGCAAAATTAGGCGGGAAAACACATGTTTGAAAAACAATCAGCAGCACATGTCAACCTGGCTGTCGACTCAACTTGCTCCAAATCACCCCAAATTGGCCAGAAAGCATCCCAGCACACTCAGGAGGCACCCCACAGCAAAATTAGGCGGGAAAACACATGTTTGAAAAACAATCAGCAGCACATGTCAACCTGGCTGTCGACTCAACTTGCTCCAAATCACCCCAAATTGGCCAGAAAACATCCCAGCACACTCAGGAGGCACCCCACAGCAAAATTAGGCGGGAAAACACATGTTTGAAAAACAATCAGCAGCACATGTCAACCTGGCTGTCGACTCAACTTGCTCCAAATCACCCCAAATTGGCCAGAAAGCATCCCAGCACACTCAGGAGGCACCCCACAGCAAAATTAGGCGGGAAAACACATGTTTGAAAAACAATCAGCAGCACATGTCAACCTGGCTGTCGACTCAACTTGCTCCAAATCACCCCAAATTGGCCAGAAAGCATCCCAGCACACTCAGGAGGCACCCCACAGCAAAATTAGGCGGGAAAACACATGTTTGAAAAACAGTCAGCAGCACATGTCGACCAGGCTGTCGACTAAACTTGCTCCAAATCACCCCAAAATGGTCAGAAAGCATTCCTGCACACTCAGGAGTCACCCCACAGCAAAATTAGGCGGAAAAACACATGTTTGCAAAACAGTCAGCAGCACATGTCGACCAGGCTGTCGACTAAACTTGCTCCAAAACACCCCAAAATGACCAGAAAGCATCCCTGCACACTCAGGAGGTACACCAATGCTAATAGAAGACCCAAAAAAGTCAATAAAAAAAAAAAAAAAAAACGTGAAAAACTACCCCAAAACACAAGTCTCCCTAAAAATGCAGCAACACAAGCAAGGGGCTATACACATACCTGCACACATGCACACATACACAAACACCCCATGTACACCTCATGGCAACCCCCACTACACAAACACATACATGCAACACCAGACACACATGTGGTACTTACCTACAAATGTAGTAAAAGCTCCTAAAATGGCTCTGCTCCGGGGTAACAGGAATCCTCCTGACTGTCCAGGAATAAAGCCTGCTGGGGTGTCCAAAGATATCCACAGCAAACAACCAAATTGTTAGCTCTGCTCCTCCTCACACCTCTCTGCAGGTTCACAAAATGGCTGCAGAGCACATGCAGCAAACAAGCCCTAATAAAGGGCTGCTTTGGGCAGGAAGGCGAATTCATTACGCCCACTACTCGCCGATTGGCCTGGATCCGCCTGCGGGAGGGGCGAATCGTTTTTTCATTGAATATAGTGAATCCAGGGTCCCGGCGACAGGGCTGTGGCTGGCGATAGCGGGCGAATCGCACAGAGGCGGATCTAATGCCGCGATTCGCCCGCTATTGCATATACCCCATAGAATCCGAATCTCGCGAGAATCCGACAGCGGGATGATGATGTTCGGGCGCACTCGGGTTAACCGAGCCATACGGGAGAATCCGAGTATGCCTCGGACCCGTGTAAAATGGGTGAAGTTTGGGGGGGGTTCGATTTCCGAGGAACCGAACCCGCTCATCACTACTGAGGAGGCGTGTCCAAGCCGATGGGGGCGTGCCCAACACCTACGAAGGTGCAGAGCTTCCCCCAAGCGCTCCCTTTCACATGAATAGGCTGTTTTAGCACTGTGCCACTAAAGGCGCTGGGCGTATTCTTCCCTTTAATAATCGAGCAGGGCGCTAAAACAGCGTAATGTGAACACACACACACATATGTATTTATATATATATATATATATATACATACAGTATATATATATATATATATATATATATACACTGCTCAAAAAAATAAAGGGAACACTTAAACAACACAATGTAACTCCAAGTCAATCACACTTCTGTGAAATCAAACTGTCCACTTAGGAAGCAACACTGATTGACAATCAATTTCACATGCTGTTGTGCAATTGGAATAGACAACAGGTGGAAATTATAGGCAATTAGCAAGACACCCCCAATAAAGGAGTTGTTCTGCAGGTGGTGACCACAGACCACTTCTCAGCTCTTATGCTTTCTGGCTGATGTTTTGGTCACTTTTGAAAACTGGCGGTGCTTTCACTCTAGTGGTAGCATGAGACGGAGTCTACAACCCACACAAGTGGCTCAGGTAGTACAGCTCATCCAGGGTGGCACATCAATGCGAGCTGTGGCAAGAAGGTTTGCGGTGTCTGTCAGCGTAGTGTCCAGAGCATGGAGGCGCTAAAAGGAGACAGGCCAGTACATCAGGATACGTGGAAGAGGCCGTAGGAGGGCAACAACCCAGCAGCAGGACCGCTACCTCGGCCTTTGTGCAAGGAGGAACAGGAGGATCACTGCCAGAGCCCTGCAAAATGACCTCCAGCAAGCCACAAATGTGAATGTGTCTACTCAAACGATCAGAAACAGACTCCATGAGGGTGGTATGAGGGCCCGACGTCCACAGGTGGGGGTTGTACTTACAGCCCAACACCGTGCAGGACGTTTGACATTTGCCAGAGAACACCAAGATTGGCAAATTTGCCACTGGCGCCCTGTGCTCTTCACAGATGAAAGCTGGATCTCACTGAGCACATGTGACAGACGTGACAGAGTCTGGAGACGCCTAGGAGAACGTTCTGCTGCCTGCAACATCCTCCAGCATGAGCGGTTTGGCAGTGGGTCAGTAATGGTGTGGGGTGGCATTTCTTTGGGGGGCAGCACAGCCCTCCATGTGCTCGCCAGAGGTAGCCTGACTGCCATTAGGTACCGAGATGAGATCCTCAGACCCCTTGTGAGACCATATGCTGGTGCGGTTGGCCCTGGGTTCCTCCTAATGCAAGACAATGCTAGACCTCATGTGGCTGGAGTGTGTCAGCAGTTCCTGCAAGACGAAGGCATTGATGCTATGGACTGGCCCGCCCGTTCCCCAGACCTGAATCCAATTGAGCACATCTGGGACATCATGTCTCGCTCAATCCACCACAGACTGTCCAGGAGTTGGCGGATGCTTTAGTCCAGGTCTGGGAGGAGATCCCTCAGGAGACCATCCGCCACCTCATCAGGAGCATGCCCAGGTGTTGTAGGGAGGTCATACAGGCACGTGGAGGCCACACACACTACTGAGACTCATTTTGACTTTTTTAAGGACATTACATCAAAGTTGGATCAGCCTGTAGTGTGTTTTTCCACTTTAATTTTGAGTGTGACTCCCAATCCAGACCTCCCATGGGTTAATAAATTTGATTTCCATTGATAATTTTTGTGTGATTTTGTTGTCAGCACATTCAACTATGTAAAGAACAAAGTATTTAAGAAGAATATTTAATTCATTCAGATCTAGGATGTGTTATTTTAGTGTTCCCTTTATTTTTTTGAGCAGTGTGTATATATATATATATATATATATATATACATACAGGTTGAGTATCCCTTATCCAAATTGCTTGGGACCAGAGGTATTTTGGATATCGGATTTTTCCGTATATTGGAATAATTGCATACCATAATGAGATATCATGGTGATGGGACCTAAATCTAAGCACAGAAGGCATTTATGTTTCATATACACCTTGTACACACAGCCTGAAGGAAATTTTAGCCAATATTTTTTATAACTTTATGCATTAAACAAAGTGTGTGTACATTCACACATTTCATTTATGTTTCATATACACCTTATACATACAGCCTGAAGGTTATTTAATACAATATTTTTAATAACTTTGTGTATTAAACAAAGTTTGTGTACATTGAGCCATCAAAAAACAAAGGTTTCACTATCTCACTCTCACTCAAAAAAGTCCGTATTTCGGAATATTCCGTATTTCGGAATATTTGGATATGGGATACTCAACCTGTATATATGTGACCTACAGAAGAAAGAAACTGAGGTATGATCTCGATGTGACATCAGGAAGAGGAGCAATAAAGGAAAAATCAAAAGTTTGACACTCGGCGTGCAGTGTGCAGTCTCCCCAAGTCCAAAATGACTAGGAAGGTCATTCCGAGTTGATCGCTCGTTAGCAGTTTTTAGCAGCCATGCAAACGCTATTCCGCTGCCCACTGGGAGTGTATTTTAGCTTAGCAGAAGTGCGAACGGTTGTATCGCAGAGCAGCTACAAAGAAATGTTGTGTAGTTTCAGAGTAGCTCAAAACCTACTCAGCGCTTGCGATCACTTCAGACTATTCAGTTCCGGATTTGACGTCACAAACCCGCCCAGTGTTCGCCCAGCCACGCCTGCGTTTTTCTTGGCACACCTGCGTTTTTCCGCACACTCCCTGAAACTGGTCAGTTGCCACCCAGAAACGCCCACTTCATGTCAATCACCCTGCTGCAACCAGTGCGACTGAAATGCATCGCTAGGCCCTGTGCAAAACGACATCGTTCGTTGTGCCCGTATGTCGCGCGTGCGCAATGCGCCGCATATGCTTGCGCCGAACTGCCATTTTTTAGCCTGATCGCTGCGCTGCAAACAAATGCAGCTAGCGATCAGCTCTGAAAGACCCCAATATGTATATGGCGGGCATAATTATATTTAATGCACACCTGATGAGCCCTGTGCAAGAAAAAGCATCGGCGCCAGCACCCCCCCCCCCCCCACCCCACACACCTCACCCCCCCAAAAAAAAAAACTTCCCCGGTCGGCCTGGCCATTAATACCTCCCCCAGCTGCGTTTTTTTTATTTTTCTATTCTTTCCTGTACGATAGCATCTATTATCAATTTCTAGCGCTACAGCTGTGACAGGAGAGTCTGCTAGCAAAAAAAAAACATAATATGTGTAGGTGCCGGATGCATATAGAGGAGGGAATCACTCCATATCAAATCCAACAACGATAGTTTAAGTTACTAAAAACAGTGACCCTACGATCTCATACCTCCCAACATGACCCTCTCCACAAGGGACACAATGCTCTGCTCCTGGACTTTTCTCTTAATCTGTGATTGCCGGCACCTGTTTTGAACAGGTTACTGGCTAAGAAAGGTGTTTCAGCACAGGTAATGGCAATCATACATTAAGAGGAAGTCCAGGAGCAGAGCATCCGGTTGATGCTAGATTCAAGTGGCCTAAGGGACCTTATACGCATAGTTGCCAATTCAGCTTATAACAAGCGGAATTGGGCTTGTTTTTTCTTCTGGTTGCTTATTTTTTTGGGTGGTTGCTTGTTGCTTGTTTTTGGGCTTATAATTTTTTTTGCTGCTTGTTTTTGGGCTTCTTTTGTTTTTAGGTATCACTGACACCGCCTTTCAGAGATAATTAGTCATTCATCCATATAACACAGATCCTCACACAGACATACTGTAGGTGAGACGTTGTGGATGAATAGAGTCTTAAAGAAATGATGATGAGTCATTCATTATGTCTATTGTTGCCGACTGCCGGTTGTGTGTATTCAGTAGGGCTAATTTGCTTTTAACAATGACAACAACAAAGACACTGACCAGACACACAACAGTGAAGCAATTTAGGACCACTTTATGTGGTATTCTTTATGTCAGATATGGTTTAAGACGCTTGGGTATTTGTTGCAAGGATTTTAAACCAACTACCAATATGCTTCAGCGCTTCAACTCAGGAATGTATAACATGGAAGCTTCTATAGACGATGGAGACAGCTCAGATGAATTTGCTTATATCCATTTTACATAAAACCTTTGAAATTCAGTGTGCCATGCACTTTACCTCACACAGTGGGGGTCATTCCGAGTTGTTCGCTCGCTAGCTGCTTTTAGCAGCATTGCACACGCTAGGCCGCCGCCCTCTGGGAGTGTATCTTTGCTTAGCAGAATTGCGAATGAAAAATTTGCAGAATTGCGAATAAATAATTCTTAGCAGTTTCTGAGTAGCTCGAGACTTACTTCTACACTGCGATCAGCTCAGCCCGTTTCGTTCCTGGTTTGACGTCACAAACACGTCCTGCGTTCGGCCAGCCACTCCCCCGTTTCTCCAGACACTCCTGCGTTTTATCCTGGCACGCCTGCGTTTTTCCGCACACTCCCAAAAAACGGTCAGTTTTCGCCCAGAAACACCCACTTCCTGTCAATCACACTCCGATCACTTCAACAATGAAAATTCTTCGTTCGGACGTGAGTAAATCTACTAAGTTTTGTGCTAAATTACTTAGCGCATGCGCACTGCGTACCATGCGCATGCGCATTTTTGCCTTAATCGCTCCGTTGCGAAAATCGGCAACGAGCGAACAACTCGGAATGACCCCCAGTATGCTCTCTGCAATGCACTATACTTCACACAGTGTGCCATGCACTTTACCTCACATAGTATGCCATCTGCAATGCACTTTACCTCTCAGTAATTCCTTTGTTATTTATTGAATGGAGTTACTATTTAATATTTATATATGCATTTATTATTTTGAATTGTCTTAATAATCTTTTGTTTTGTTACCTTGATTTGGCCTCTTTATTTATTTAATAGAAGTACACAGTTGGATGTTGTAAGATTATTTGTTTTATCTTTCCATCGAATAAATATTTCACAGTGAATACAAATGACCACAGATACAGTATATACAGTTGGCAATTTTCACTTGAGATTTTTCTTTAGAGGAAACATGAAAGTATAGTATCTTAAATTCAAAACTCTAACTATAATATTTATAAAAATTCCAGTATTCTTTAAAAGCCAGTTTTGTGCTGATAAATATCATTGTAAAGACCTTAAAGGCAGATTATATAAATAATTATATGTATTTTAATAAGACAAACAATAATGTTTGTTTTTATATTAAAAAAAAAAACTTGAGTTGGGCTTTTTTTGGGGCTTTTTAGGATTGGTTTGGGCTTGTTTTGGGCTTATTTTTCAGTCATCGGTTGCTTGTTTTTCATTTCAGAGTTGGCAACACTGCTTATACGTGATTTTAGAACCAACACTACCCTGACAATTGGTATTGGTAACAACAGAAATCACATCCGCCCCCAGTACGTTGTGACATGGACCCAGGGGATTATGGGAAAGGTCCTTAGCACGAAGATAAACTAGACGCTACCAGCACAGCACGGGCTCTGTGTTGCTACTTCCGCCCTCAGTACGGAGGCTCTAGACAGACAAAGTGGGCGGTGAGTAACGCTCTTGTTTGGCTCCTTCTCTCCCTCCTTCCTTCCTCTTCCGGTGACTGCGGCACCAGGTATGGCCGATGCTGTGTGCGTCGCTGCTTCATATTGTTTAACGAATCCGTCTCCATCCCGTTCTCCCGGGCTCCGGCCGGCGGCGGGACAGTGACCGGGGCGCTCCCTGAGCTGCCGGCGGTTACATTATCTGTATAGGCTGCAGCGGAGGAGCAGGGGCGGCTGAACAGTGGCTGTGGGCCGCGCACCGGTAGCTGCCCTCTAGCAGAGCGCAGGACTCGTTCTCCCAGCTGTGCGGGTAGTCACACATAGGCGCTGCCTGTCCCACGGCAGAGTGCAGTGTCTGATGTTACTATGGGGAAGGATTAGCAGTGCCTCACTTGCTGATCCACTAACCTCATAATGATTATGCTTTGTGTTTAATAGTGTATTGCGGGATTTTATGTTTTGGATGAGTTACACATCTCACATGGGCTGCCTATGTATTTGTCACTTCCATCAGTTCATCGAAGTATACAGTAGTGCTGTTCTAGGTGCAAACACTTCTCATGTATGGCACTTAGCTGTGTGTTGGAGATACTTAATGGGGTCTATTTACTAAGCCTTGGATGTAGATAGTTGTTGGAGATAAAGTTTCAGCCACCCAGCTCCTAGCTGCCATGTCACAGGCTGAGTTTGAAAAAGGAACGGAGCTGCTTGGCTGGTACTTTGGGTGGTCTTCAATATGCTGGGTGTCGGGATCCCGGCGCACAGTATGCCGGCGGAGGGAGAATAAAATAGTGGTGCGCTACCGTGCCTGCAGCGTGGCGCGCGCAGCGACCCCGCAAGGGCCTCATTTGCGCTCACCACACTGTCGCCGGGAGCCTGACCGCCAGCATACCATATCACACCTGGTACTTTATCTCCATCAAAGGCTTAATAAATAGACCCCCTTAGGTTGATATCGGAGTGCCACTACCAATGTAACAGTATGTGCACCCAGGGTTTCATATATCTAACTTTTTTATTACCCATGTACAGTATAATAGGATGCAACACTTCCTTTAGTAGTAGATTGTCTATTGAAAGGATTATTAAACAACGCTTCCAAAGGAGCTACTCCTTCTAACCCAGGCATGTCCAAACTGCGGCCCTCCAGCTGTTGAGAAACTATACATCCCAGCATGCCCTGCACAGCTTTAGCATTCTCTGACAGCAAAACTGTGTCAGGGCATGCTGGGATATGTAGTTTCACAACAGCTGGAGGGCCACAGTTTGGACATGCCTGTTCTAACCAATACGTTTTTGATAGTGATGTCGTCTCTGGTTTACATAATGTGCTTTGTCAAATTGCCTGCACATGAGTTATTTCATGTAGAGTCAAAGGGTGGAATTTGATTAGCATTTATGCCTTATGCCAGTGGTTCCCAAACTTTTTTGAATCACGGCACCCTAGAACATCAGAATTTTTTTCACGGCACCCCAAGGCCAAAAATTTCTTATTGACAAATTTAGAATAAAATATTAAATGAAGTAAATTGTATTTATAGACCACAAGTTCCCCCTGCACACGAGCACATCCTGCACATCACCACCCCTTCCCAGCCAGGTGACTCCTCCCCCCCCCCCCCTGCACCTGAGAGTACAACATCTTCTCCTCCCACCCCACTCCCCCCTCTCCTCTTCCCCCCCCCCCAACCTGACAGATGACTCCGTGACATCCCGCACAAAACCACCCCTTCCCAGCCGGGTGACTCCAGTCACCATTTACCTACCCCCCCGCCCTCCTTGCACCTGAGAGCACAACATCTTCTTCTCCTCCTCGCCACCCCGACGGGTGACTCTGACATTCCGCACGCTCCTTCCCCCCACGGCGCCAGCTGATTACACGCGCGAGCATCGCCCGCTAATTACTTATTAGACGCCGCTCCAGACGGGCCGCACTTCACCCCCGGCTAAGTACACTCTGGACGGCAGCACGCACCTCCTTCCCCGGCTGACTAGCCTGGACGCTCCTGCAGCACACACTCTCCCCTTCCATACTCTCTGGCTCCGGCTAAGGCTGCGGCGGCGGCACCCCTGTGACAGCGTTGCGGCACCCCAGGGAGCCGCGGCGCACAGTTTGGGAACCCATGCCTTATGCTGTTCCATAATGGCACACTGCATCCACTGTCATCACAATTGTTTCCTTACACCACATAGGGGAAAATCCAATTGTTTCCCCCACGGCTGACCCCTTTCTTCTCGCAGCCTCCTGAGGTGGCAAAATGAAATATGCATGAACTCTGGTTTGGGGGCCCTACTCAGGAGTGTAGCTGCCATACGTGGCTAAACCCAGCCTAATTGTGTGCGATAATTAATGGGTGCCAGGAACAATTGAATTGCTCCGTTGAGCGCCCATAACAATTGTATTGCCCTCGTAGATGCTGATGTGGTCAGTACATCGCATAGAAATCTGTTTTGCCAAAGGATTTGTTACCTGTTGTAGTGGAGTGGAATATGACAACATACAGCATGCACAACCAACTGACATGGATATTTTGTTTTTAAGCTAGTCTCATTTGAGATCAGCAATTGTAGAACTTAAGGTGCATACACACTTGCTGAGAAAATGAGCGACGTCTCTAATTTTCACCCTTACTGAGCGATGCAGCTGATTTTCTCTACAAGTGTGTATGCTGACGCCGGTGACCATCGATGTTGGCTGTGCAGGCAGCTCAATCTGACCTGTTTTCCTAGAGCTGTCTGCATGAACTGGCCGCTGCGTGATGTCACTAAGCGATATGAACGTCATATCACTCAGTGTGTATGGTTGTCCGTTGGCCTGGGAGATAAAAACACTAGGCTACGTCGCTCACAGAGCATGTTGCCTAGTGTGTACCCACCATAAGCCACCTATGTTTTAGTGTATGTGTATATGTATGTATATATTTTTTTTTTTTTTTTTCACTGTTTTTCTAATTTTTCCCCTTGGCATGATGAACACTAGTTTCTTACCCTGTTCTTAATTTATTCCACAATAGATATAAAAAATGGTCCAGCGCCTGACATACCGTCGTAGGCTGTCCTACAATACAGCTTCTAATAAAACCCGTCTGTAAGTATATTCTTACTTGTTACTTTGTAATGTTGTTGTTCATGGTTCACACAGAGGACTTTATGGAGTGTCTTGTTTCTAGGTCTCGGACACCAGGAAACAGAATTGTTTACCTGTACACCAAGAAAGTTGGCAAGGCCCCCAAATCAGCATGTGGCATCTGCCCAGGAAGACTCCGTGGTGTAAGTGCAACATTTGCATTCAAAAATTTAATTATTTTTATTTATTTATCAGCCAGTAAGATGTTTGTAGATATGATCAAACATTGAAGGGTCTATTTAGTAAATTAAAAAATACCTCTCAGGCACTGTAGCTAAGCCTAACATATAATTTCTGAATTTACTACATTGAAAAGTGTAGAGAAATCATTGCTTTCTTTTTTTTTTTTGCCTAGTCCAGCAGCCTCCATAGGTTACAGTGTGGTCTGAGCATGACTGATATTTGTATAGAGTAGAGAAGCTGTTTTTCTCTAAATCATAACACAATCTCTGGACGTTTGCACAGGAGAAGAGTTCTGAAGAGACTACAGTCTTCGTGTCATCCCTTGGTCCCGTTCTTTACAGGCACATACGCACTGGGCTTTAAACACGTTGCTGTCTTTTGCATTTGCAAAAAGAGCCCACTAGATTTCATCTCAAATTTAGACAGCTCTTTTTTTGTTTGGTCTGTCCCAGCGGGTGTTTTAATGTAAAGGAGAATATTTGAATGAGTTATACAGTGCTCTATTATTACTAAATAGAGCCCAGAATCCTTATGTATCAACTAGACCTGAAATCTAGCTGGTGTAAAATATAATTTAGGATGAAGTAAAATTTTTTTTTTTTTTTTTTTTTTTTCATATTTCCCATCTATACAGATCCGAGCAGTGAGACCTAAGGTGCTCATGAGGCTGTCAAAGACAAAGAAACATGTTAGCAGAGCATATGGCGGCTCCATGTGCGCAAAATGTGTTCGTGACAGGTAATGTGTGTGTTCTCTTAACATGATGCTGGCTAGTTTTTAGTGTTTTCGTCTGCACCTTTTCTTCATTGACTTGTGCAGTGTGACCCTTAAAAAGGTAAATTATATACTTATACTGGAGAAAGTAGTCTGCAGATACTTACAGTAATTATACAGCACTCTTAAACTATTTGCTTGGCAGGTGTCAAACTACCAAATCGCCTGCTAGCCATGGCACAAGCTTCTCGTTTGGTGCTTGCTAAAAAAAAAAATACGACATTTTTTCTATGTAATGCTAAACATGCTCTGGCTGGTAATTAATAAATAAAGTAACATCTGTCTCTATAACGAATATTGGGGGTAATTCCAAGTTGATCGCAGCATGCATTTTTTTTTAGCAGTTGGGCAAAACCATGTGCACTGCAGGTGGGGCAGATGTAACGTGCAGAGAGAGTTAGATTTGGGTGGGTTATTTTGTTTCTGTGCAGGGTAAATACTGGCTGCTTTATTTTTACACTGCAATTTAGATTGCAGATTGAACACACCACACCCAAATCTAACTCTCTCTGCACATGTTATATCTGCCCCCCCTTGAAGTGCACATGGTTTTGCCCAACTGCTAAAAAATTTGCTGCTGCGATCAACTCAGAATTAGGCCCTGTGTTAGAGCTGTATGTGGTTTATAGCAGTTCCATGGGGAAGTATTCCCACATCCGTTGCTGCAGAGCCTGAATATGCAGGTGGATTTTGGCATTGAAGGAACCCTTGAGGAAGGAAAAGAGAAAGTAGGGGGTAGTGAAGGTTACATATGGGTGTTCACAAATTGTTTTGTGGAAGCAAATGGCTACTTGTGTACATTCCCTGTTTTTCTCTGCTAATATGTGGTTGTGTGTGGATACTGTGATGTCTGTGTTTCAACTTAATTTGCACTTCTAGCAGTAGTTAAGGACAACATTGTTAGGAGACATTAAGGAATTTCTATTAACATGGTATTGTTGTAAAGGATGCAGTCAAAATACAGGTTGTCGGGATCATGGCGTTCAAGGGATCGACAGCCGGTGAAATACTGACAGCCAGAATCTCTACCACTGCCAGGTATTTCCACACGGTTGGTGGGTCCTTGCCACCAACTGAGTGGGAATATAACCTGTGGCAGGTGGGCTTATTGCCAGGATTCTGATTGTCGGTATAGCGGGCCTGGCCAACCTGTGGCTCTCCAGCTGTTGTAAAACTACAAGTCCCAGCATGCCCTGCCACAGTTTTGCTATTAGGGAATGCTAGAGCTGTGGAAGGGAATGCTGGGATGTGTAGTCTCACAACAGCTGGAGAGCCACAGGTTGGCCAGGCCTGCGGTATAGTGACAGCCGGCATCCCGTCTGCTGGTAATACATATGTATTCTTGTTGTAAGGCTTAAGGGCCCTACACACTCGGTGACTGGACGCCGAGTTGCCCAATGGCTGGAGGGAAGGGGAGGTGACGAGACTGTCCATATTGGCCTTCAGGTATGAAAGAGTGCAGGGCCGCGCATCATTCATCGTTGATGCCTACACACTGAAAGATATGAACGGTATCTCGTTTATTAATGAACGAGATTGTTCATATCTTTCAGTGAAATCTTTAAGTGTGTAGGGCCCATTACTTATGTGCTGTGTTCATGAAGCAGACCAGAGGAAATTCCGTTTTATCATTAAATCGGTTATTTCCCTAGATAAACATGCCTCACAATATCCATACTAGTTTGTAACAGGAGTCCAGCGCCAATTCCTGCCTCGTAGCACTGCACGTTTCTTGGGTCCAGAATTAGTTGAATTGCTGACAGCTTCAACTGTTTGGGCGTCCGTAAAACAACTGAAATCCCCCCCCAAAGTATTAGGTGCCTGTGTGAGCAATTCATTTGTTGCTCCAATCGGGATTCGTTCAGTTTGAAGGCTGTGGGATCCCGGCGGTCAGGATACAGCTGCCGGAATGCAGACAATGCCACCATCCGGAATTTCGTCAAAACAGGACTATTCCGACTCGTAGTTGTCCACGACATCCATAGAGTGAGAATAGATCTTGTGGTGAGCGCAGAGAGCCCGCAAGGAGACTCTTTGCGCTTGCCCAACTGCCAGCATTCTGGCGGGCAGGATGTCGCTGTCGGGATATAGATAGCCGGAATCCCGCCCATTGGTCCCTCCAGTCGTGCCCATTACTGTTAATGTGTTAAAAAGTACTGGGTTTAGCCATTATACGCTGCTAAACACAGTGGGGTTTGGGTGCCCTATTCAAAAGCAGTGACTTTTTGCACATTTCTTCTTGTCGCCTCAGGAGGCTGTGAGAAAAAAATGTCTCCCGTGGCTAATGGATGCCCGAATGGAGCAACAATGCAAGTGCTCAGTTGGGCACCCATTAGTTAAGGTGCCCGGTGAAACATTACATTCCCCCCCCATCATGTTCTATAATATGGCTTATTATGTAACCTCGTGTTATGCATCAACTCATAGGTTTGATAAAGCTACCCCATAGTGACTTGAATGACTACTGTTCACTTTGTCCTGATGGCTTGTGGTACAAATCATATATTGTGTGGGAGGAGCCACTGGTATATTTGGGAAGTATTTTTGTTTTTTTCTGGATTTTGGAATATTTGCATACCATAATGTGATATTAGAGATGAGACCAAGACTATGCATGAGATGTTGTTTCATATACACAAGCAAACTTGTCATATCCCAGTTGCGCTGAAATTGTTTTCAGATTTTTGAATATTTCGGATATGGGAGCTGCAACTTATAATTGCACTGGAAGTAAACTATATTTATGGTTCATGTAAGTCGGTATTGTTTTATATATAAAGATCAATTCTGTGTAACATTTTGCGCAATTGAGGAACCATGGAAACATAGAAACATAGAATTTGATGGGCCAAGTGCTTCTTATCAGCCTATCTAGTCTGCCATTTTTTTTATCCTTTAGGTAACCTCAACCCTTTTTGAATCTTAGGCCTATGAATATCCTTACAAAGAACTATCACATGCATGTTTCAATTGCTCTCCAGTCTTAGGGGCCCTACACACTCGGCGATGCGCCGCCGAGGTGCCCGACGGCCGATACGGCCGACGAGCAACCCGGCGGCGGGGGGGCAGTGACGGGGGGAGTGAAGTTTCTTCACTCCCCCCGTCACCTGGCTGCATTGAAGTGCAGGCAAATATGGACGAGATCGTCCATATTGGCCTGCATGCACAGCCGACGGGAGATCAGCGATGAACGAGCGCGGGGACGCGCATCGTTCATCGCTTAAGTCTCCACACTGAAAGATATGAACGAGTTCTCGTTCATTTATGAACGAGATCGTTCATATCTTTCAGAATATCGCCAAGTGTGTAGGGCCTATTAGGCTCTATCACCTCTGATGGGAGGCTGTTCCACTTATCCACTACCCTTTCTTTGAAGCCATGTATATAGCTTCACAAACCTTTACATGTCACTATCCTAATACTTTATAGAATTGTATCAATGGTGCCTGGTAGCTTGTGAGTTATTACAGCAGTGTTATATTAGCATGCAACAATTTTTTTTTTTTTTTACAAGTAACCTCTTCAAAGCATTAAGCCATTTACCCATGCTCAGGACCACCTTTATAGGAAGAAATTAATTTCTAGATTATACCAAGCTGTAATAGCTAAAGTTCAGCATCAAATTTTCAAATGAAAGTTTTCCAAAATGTTGTGTAAGCAAAGAATTGTTTTGTAGAGGAATGTGATTAGTTTTTATGGTGCAACAGTAAATGGCTGTTTGAAAGGCTCATCTTAGCTTTTTGATATTCTATAGAGCCAAAGTTTTTTTTGTTTTTTTTTAATAACTGCACTCAGCCCCTGGGTGTGAATTTTCTGGTTTTATTCATTTAGGTCAGGCATGGGGAACCTTCGGCCCTCCAGTTGTTGTTGAGCTACACATCCCAGCATGCCCTGCAACAGTTTTAGTATGGCCAAATAGCAAAACTGTAGCAGGGCATGCTGGTATGTGTAGTTCAACAATAGCTGGAGGGCCAAAGTTTCCCCACTCCTGGTTTAGGTTCTACGTTTGGTGTTGTGGTGCAATTCCCCACTTACATAAGTATGTCTGTCTTAATAGACTTATACAAGGGGGTGCAGTTAAGTTCTCGGCAGTCGGGATCCTACTGCCCGGTATTCCCATTAGGGTGATGGTCTACACCACCACCTGAGGAAGAATATAATAGTGTTGCGAGCAATGCTCGCCACTGAGCACGACAAGCCTGTGAGGGGACACGCTGCCGTTGATGTTGGGATTTTGATTATCGGGATTCCGGCGTTGGTATTTCGACCACCGGGATCCCGACTGTCTGGAAATCATACTGAATCCGTATACAGAGTTTTGTAAATGTACCTTAATCAAGCAATAACAAAATTCTGGTGTTCTGAATTGACCAATTTATTTCTGTTGATACAAATGATTATACAATGCAACAGTGGTAATGCTGATGCCATTTAAATTGAAAGCATGCTGTTACATAATACTACTTAGCATATGCTTGCATATCTAGTGGGCCTCTGTATTGGATTAGTCCATTTCGTATCTCCTTAAGTCCACAAGAGTATATTTGTCAATGCTGCAGAAGTTGTCCTGTGTTAGGGGTCAGCATCCCACTTCACTACAATGTTAGTCTACAGCACTTTAAGTTGCAGCCGTTACCCAGTGTTAACGTCGGGTACCGTGGTGTCCTCTTCTGGCCAGAGGGCAGGAGATATGGGCTATGAGTACTGCCAAGGGCTCTAGGCTGAAAGGATCAGCTCCTTTTACAGGGCAGGGTTGGAGTTGTGTGCTGTGCCTGTCGTTGCCTAGGGAGGGGATTCATGGGCTAGGGCTTGTTGGGACACACTCCACTGCAGAAAGCCTGTCAGCCCGGAGCCCTTGGTAGCACTTGTAGCCCATCTCCTGCCAGTTGCATTCCTGTTATGGTTAAAGTAAGTACTTTCAGGTTTTAGAGACTAACATTCCATTTCTTATTGGCAGGATCAAGCGGGCATTCTTAATTGAGGAGCAGAAAATTGTCATAAAGGTGCTGAAGGCTCAAGCACAGAGCCAGAAGACAAAGTAACTTGTTTGTATTGCTCACATCAAAATAAAAATTTGTTGTATCTTGTTTTCTGGTCCGTAACCTTTTATCTGGTATTGTGTGGGGCTTAGCTGAATAAACACCAGCCAATCTAATGGTATATACACACTCTGAGATTCGGGCTGCCCCCGATTCTCACTATGCGACAGGGGCGAGGTCAGCATCGCAAGCATATAATGACTGTACTTGCTATGTGCGATTTTGGCTAAGTGTACATTTTGACTCTCTTTTCTACGAGAGAGAGACTGCAGGCAAGTAAATTTTGACTATCTAGGCTTGTGATCCTGACCGCGCATCGGGATCGCAAGGTGACTTTCACCTTGCAATCTGCACTAACTTTTCTTAAGATTTGACACACCATAAGGCTGTATATTGTTCATACAACAGACTGGCTATATAGTGCCCAATATATCCTTGACTTGCGCAAGCCATGCAGCATGGCATGTACATAGTCTTATCTATGGGGGATATTCAAGTGTTTTGCACGCCGGCAGCCACTTGATGGCGTCCGACAGAGCAATCAAGTGTTGCTCTGGTCGGGTGCGCACATTTGCCGGCGCTGACATTACTGTTATGATCCATGATTTTGTGTTGACAATTTGTTGGCCAAGTGTACCCAGCCTAATGCACTGCGGAGTGGGAAAAAAGTGAAATAGTGGTTTTGGATTCATGTAATTATGCTTGTGGGGTGTCCTAGCATACAGTGGTGGTCCTCCGTCGTTTTTTGGCCTTGCTACATTTAAAAGTGATACACAGGAGTTCAAAATAAAAACTTCTAAGGGGTAATTCAATTGTTCACACACGATTTTCTGTCTAAAGTAGCATTTATAAGGGTGTGCTGCACCCATAGAGTAGCTGAGCAGTTTTCAGATTAGTCACCCATCAAAGAGTCTGGTTGGGGATACTTTTAGGTGTCCTCTGTTACCGGTGATGCCCACAATATAGTGTGTGCATAACTGCACTCACCGCAGCCCCAAGATCACACGTATGCACTTATGTGGGACTGTGAATAAAATATACAGTTTCAGGGTGAATTGCAGGGGATCTGTTCTGCTGTTGCTGGCATTCCAACTACACATTGGATGCATTGCCCACAATTGAATTTGACCTCCAAGAGCTTCAGAGTCATACCCTAGGCATTGTAATCATAAGCCAACATGTCTTCTCAAAATTCACTAAACACCTTTTAAAGCAGGGATGGGGAACCTTCGGCCCTCCAGCTGCTGTTGAACTACACATCCCAGCATGCCCTGCAACAGTTTAAGCATGGCCAAATAGCAAAACTATAGCAAGGTATGCTGGTATGTGTAGTTGAAAAGCAGCTGGATAGCCGAAGGTTCCCCATCCCTGTTTTAAAGTGTACCATTGTTTGGCATTGTCAACACAAGGACCAATTAAAGCTTTTAGGTATTTTTTTTTTATCATATCCTGTCCTATAGCAGGACAGAATATGTATATACTATGTCAAGATGACCCTTTTAACTTACTGAAATTTGCCTTGGTGTGACTACAATTAAATGAGTCCCTTCGGATTCTCCTTAAAATATCAATATTTTTGTTTAATTTTGTAAATCTATACCTGAAGTTGGGTGTGGCAATTTTAGGTCTCCCAAGGTAATCTGAGAAATATTTCACCATATTACTCACACATAACAACAATTTTTTTTTTTTCTTCCAAACTTCTCCTTCCATATAAACTAGTCAAAGAATATGAGCACACTGGAGCAGCTCTCCTTTTAATGCTTTAATTGTACAATGAATTGTGTAGCAGTGCTGCGGCATTGGCAACTGATCAATCCAACATCTGTAATGTACTCTGCAACACTTGGGCTGCTTCCTTCATTGTTTGTCTACACTTGATGCCAGGGGTCCATGTATGCCAGCACATGCTGAAGCTCTTGTACATATTACACTGTAGTAATTGAGCTAGCTGTTTAGACCTCTAGACTATAGCAGTAAAGGAACATTGCCTTCACTGCTGGTTTCCACCATTAAGGTCTAGTTTATTCTTTCAAATAAACAATCCTATTTTCTAGCTGCCTGCAGATTCCATTGTACAGACAACTCGGGGTCACATAATAAAAGCACCTCATTTGCTTACACCACACTTTAACCACTTCAGCCACGAGGATTATTGTTGGAGGAGTTAACAGACTCATTGCAATGGCCTGGACAACAGAAAAATGGGGGGAAAAGCAAAGTGCAGGGGATGAGGTATGGGGTTGATGCATGTCTGTTTTTCTCTAGAGGTCAATGTGGAAGTGCCCTCAACATAGACACTTGTTGCTGTGCCACCATTTATAACCAGAACTCATAGCATAGCATCCTATAATCTATAGCTGTAGTTGTGCCTATTTAAGAAAGGCTACTTAAAATACCCCTTTCTAGGCAGACATGGTAGAGAATAAAGACAAGCACATACATAAAGCTATAATGGGGTCAATGTAAGAACAAGTAATTTTTTAAGTGGTTACTTGGTTTTCAAACAGTCATGTTCTGATTCATATGCTGTATAACCCATTAATGCCCAGAAGTAAAGGTGAGTTCTTACTACTGAACCTGGAAGATTGAGTGCAAGATGACAAACTGAACCTAGAAGTGACAAAAGTACTTGTGATTGGCGGACAGAGGCAGATAAGATGGTAACGAGGGTGGTAAATTGATTTAGAAGTTGGCAGCACAAATTTATGGGCTCGGTCCAATTACTCATGAGTTCATTGCCATATGAGAGTGCGGCAATATGCTGAATTTATGGTACCACTGCAACCCTTAGGGGCTGACCCAAAGAAAAAAAAATAGTTTTTTTTTTTTAATCTGGTGAGATTATGCCATGAGGGGTGCAAATTACAGTACTGTATACATGCCAATGCAACTTTTAACATCATGAGCACATCCTGAATCTGGAACGGATTTTAACACACAAATGTTTTACTATTCAGTGGTTTCTTAAGGATGCAGATAATAGGTTGCTTTGTCTGATACATTAAAAGTAGCATCAGAAATACATTTTTAACCAGGCTGTATAGTAAATCTATTCCCCTAGAAATAGTGTAAGAACAAGCATTTGATTGTATCTTTCAAAAGGACAGAGTTCAGTAGTATCCAATGCCATCCAATTTTAAAAACCCTTCTGTGTGGGATTTTGCTATTCCCACCTTCCACTGAAAATGGGATGAGGTAATTTCTGTAGCAATCACTGCAATTTTTTTTTCTTGCACCTCCCAGAGCAAGTCTTGATTTTTCCTAATAATCATCCGAACTTGCTCTTGTACTATACAAGTGTTATACCAAATTAGTCAGCAAAGTAATTTTATGTGTACTTGCCACATTGCGTTGTGACATGCATTTTCAGCAAAAAAGATGCCCGGTGCTAGAGGATTCTTATGCGACATGGCGTGCCAGGAGGTTCTGTTTGGCGTGACTGCAGCAAAGATGGACATATCTGTATAGACCCTTCTCTGAATGCTCTGTTAGGAGAAAGTGTCACCCTGACACCAACTATAGGTTTATGCAAGATTAAACTCGCAATTGCAGATGCCTCTGGTTCTATTATGTCCTCAAAGAAGTCTAGGGGCATCTGAGCAGGATGGACATCTATAAGCTTCTGCTGTGCCAGGTTTCAGATGTCCTGGCTGCCAGCGCCAAACAAACATCTCCTGGCTTGACTTAAGGTCATGTGACATCAAAGGTAAGTAAATTATGAGAGCTTGTTAAAGAGAGGTTGGGGATTGGATTGGGGGGGAGACTTGATGGCTGGGAACACACAAAGGGGGAGAGACTGCCTCCCCAGTCACGAGGCTATACCCATTCAATGAGGCCACACCCCTTCTTGGTGAGTGCAAAGGTTCTCATATTTATGGGGCACCAGACAGAATCTTGCCCTGGGGCATCAAATTGGTTAGGACTGGCCTGGTTAGGAGCCAGAAAAGAAGGCAAATTCATCTAATCCATAGAGTCACTGGTGCATGAGAACTTATTTGGCCCTGAGTTTATTGATAAGATTAGATTCCGGTCATTTGCTGATCTCAAGCCCAGAAGTCACAAGGTCAGAAAAATAGGCCTTTCCCAAGGCAGGGAGAGCAACCAGAGCAAGGGCCCGGACACAGTTTCTTTGGCTACAGCAGAACAAAGTTTCTCTAACGTCCTAGTGGATGCTGGGGACTCCGAAAGGACCATGGGGAATAGCGGCTCCGCAGGAGACTGGGCACAAAAGTAAAAAGCTTTAGGACTACCTGGTGTGCACTGGCTCCTCCCCCTATGACCCTCCTCCAAGCCTCAGTTAGATTTTTGTGCCCGAACGAGACGGGTGCAGGCTAAGGGGCTCTCCTGAGCTGCTTAGTGTAAAAGTTTAAAGTAGGTTTTTTATTTTCAGTGAGACCTGCTGGCAACAGGCTCACTGCACCGAGGGACTAAGGGGAGAAGAAGCGAACTCACCTGCGTGCAGAGTGGATTGGGCTTCTTAGGCTACTGGACATTAGCTCCAGAGGGACGATCACAGGCCCAGCCATGGATGGGTCCCAGAGCCGCGCCGCCGTCCCCCTTACAGAGCCAGAAGACTGAAGAGGTCCGGAAAATCGGCGGCAGAAGACGTCCTGTCTTCAATAAGGTAGCGCACAGCACTGTAGCTGTGCGCCATTGCTCTCAGCACACTTCACACTCTGGTCACTGAGGGTGCAGGGCGCTGGGGGGGGGCGCCCTGAGACGCAATAAAAACACCTTTTTTGGCAAAAAATACATCACATATAGCTCCTGGGCTATATGGATGCATTTAACCCCTGCCAATTTTTACATAAAAAAAGCGGGAGAAAGGCTGCCGAAAAAGGGGCGGAGCCTATCTCCTCCGCACACTGGCGCCATTTTTTCCTCACAGCTCCGTTGGAGGAAGGCTCCCTGACTCTCCCCTGCAGTCCTGCACTACAGAAACAGGGTAAAACAAGAGAGGGGGGGCACTAAATTGGCATATAAATATATACAGCAGCTATATTAGGGAAAAACACTTATATAAGGTTATCCCTGTATATATATAGCGCTCTGGTGTGTGCTGGCAAACTCTCCCTCTGTCTCACCAAAGGGCTAGTGGGGTCCTGTCCTCTATCAGAGCAGTCCCTGTGTGTGTGCTGTGTGTCGGTACGTTGTGTCGACATGTATGAGGAGGAAAATGGTGTGGAGGCGGAGCAATTGCCTGTGTTAGTGATGTCACCCCCTAGGGAGTCGACACCTGACTGGATGGTCTTATGGAAAGAATTACGTGATAGTGTCAGCACTTTACAAAAGACTGTTGACAACATGAGACAGCCGGCAAATCAGTTAATACCTGTACAGGCGTCTCAAACACCGTCAGGGGCTCTAAAGCGCCCGTTACCTCAGGTCGATACAGACACGGACACTGACTCCAGTGTCGACGGTGAGGAAACAAACGTATTTTCCAGTAGGGCCACACGTTACATGATCACGGCAATGAAGGAGGTTTTGAACATTTCTGATACTACAAGTACCACAAAAAAGGGTATTATGTGGGGTGTGAAAAAACTACCCGTAGTTTTTCCCGAATCAGATGAATTAAATGAGGTGTGTGATGAAGCGTGGGTTTCCCCCGATAAAAAACTGCTAATTTCTAAAAAGTTATTGGCATTATACCCTTTCCCGCCAGAGGTTAGGGCGCGTTGGGAAACACCCCCTAGGGTAGATAAGGCGCTCACACGCTTATCAAAACAAGTGGCGTTACCGTCCCCTGATACGGCCGCCCTCAAGGAACCAGCTGATAGGAAGCTGGAAAATATCCTTAAAAGTATATACACACATACTGGTATTATACTGCGACCAGCAATCGCCTCAGCCTGGATGTGCAGTGCTGGGGTGGCTTGGTCGGATTCCCTGACTGAAAATATTGATACCCTGGACAGGGACAATATATTATTGACTATAGAGCATTTAAAGGATGCATTTCTATATATGCGAGATGCACAGAGGGATATTTGCACTCTGGCATCAAGAGTAAGTGCGATGTCCATTTCTGCCAGAAGAGGATTATGGACGCGACAGTGGTCAGGGGATGCGGATTCCAAACGGCATATAGAAGTATTGCCGTATAAAGGGGAGGAGTTATTTGGGGTCGGTCTATCGGACCTGGTGGCCACGGCAACGGCTGGAAAATCCACCTTTTTACCCCAAGTCACCTCGCAGCAGAAAAAGATACCGTCTTTTCAGGCTCAGTCCTTTCGTCCCCATAAGGACAAGCGGGCAAAAGGCCACTCATATCTGCCCCGGGGCAGAGGAAGGGGAAAAAGACTGCAGCAGACAGCCTCTTCCCACGAACAGAAGCCCTCCCCCGCTTCTGCCAAGTCCTCAGCATGACGCTGGGGCCTTACAAGCGGACTCAGGCACGGTGGGGGCCCGTCTCATGAATTTCAGCGCGCAGTGGGCTCACTCGCAAGTGGACCCCTGGATCCTGCAGGTAGTATCTCAGGGGTACAAATTGGAATTCGAGACGTCTCCCCCTCGCCGGTTCCTGAAGTCTGCTTTACCAACGTCTCCCCCCGACAGGGAGGCGGTATTGGAAGCCATTCACAAGCTGTATTCCCAGCAGGTGATAATCAAGGTACCCCTCCTACAACAGGGAAAGGGGTATTATTCCACGCTGTTTGTGGTACCGAAGCCGGACGGCTCGGTGAGACCCATTTTAAATCTGAAATCCTTGAACACTTACATAAAAAGGTTCAAGTTCAAGATGGAGTCACTCAGAGCAGTGATAGCGAACCTGGAAGAAGGGGACTATATGGTGTCTCTGGACATCAAGGATGCTTACCTCCATGTCCCAATTTGCCCTTCTCACCAAGGGTACCTCAGGTTTGTGGTACAGAACTGTCACTATCAGTTTCAGACGCTGCCGTTTGGATTGTCCACGGCACCCCGGGTCTTTACCAAGGTAATGGCCGAAATGATGATTCTTCCTCGAAGAAAAGGCGTCTTAATTATCCCTTACTTGGACGATCTCCTGATAAGGGCAAGGTCCAGAGAACAGTTAGAGGTCGGAGTAGCACTATCTCAAGTAGTACTACGACAGCACGGATGGATTCTAAATATTCCAAAATCGCAGCTGATTCCGACGACACGTCTGCTGTTCCTAGGGATGATTCTGGACACAGTACAGAAAAAAGGTGTTTCTCCCGGAGGAGAAAGCCAAGGAGTTATCCGACCTAGTCAGGAACCTCCTAAGACCAGGCCAAGTGTCAGTACATCAATGCACAAGGGTCCTGGGAAAGATGGTGGCTTCTTACGAAGCGATTCCATTCGGCAGATTCCACGCAAGAACTTTTCAGTGGGATCTGCTGGACAAATGGTCCGGATCGCTTCTTCAAATGCATCAGCGGATAACCCTGTCTCCAAGGACAAGGGTGTCTCTCCTGTGGTGGTTACAGAGTGCTCATCTCCTAGAGGGCCGCAGATTCGGCATTCAGGATTGGGTCCTGGTGACCACAGATGCCAGCCTGAGAGGCTGGGGAGCAGTCACACAGGGAAGAAATTTCCAGGGCTTGTGGTCAAGCATGGAAACGTCACTTCACATAAATATCCTGGAACTAAGGGCCATTTACAATGCCCTAAGTCAGGCAAGACCTCTGCTTCAGGGTCAGCCGGTGTTGATCCAGTCGGACAACATCACGGCAGTCGCCCACGTAAACAGACAGGGCGGCACAAGAAGCAGGAGGGCAATGATGGAAGTGGCAAGGATTCTTCGCTGGGCGCAGAATCATGTGATAGCACTGTCAGCAGTGTTCATTCCGGGAGTGGACAACTGGGAAGCAGACTTCCTCAGCAGACACGATCTTCACCCGGGGGAGTGGGGACTTCACCCAGAAGTCTTCCACATGATTGTGAACCGTTGGGAAAAACCAAAGGTGGACATGATGGCGTCCCGCCTCAACAAAAAACTGGACAGATATTGCGCCAGGTCAAGGGACCCTCAGGCAATAGCTGTGGACGCTCTGGTAACACCGTTGGTGTACCAGTCAGTGTATGTGTTCCCTCCTCTTCCTCTCATACCAAAAGTACTGAGAATCATAAGAAGGAGAGGAGTAAAGACTATACTCGTGGCTCCGGATTGGCCAAGAAGGACTTGGTACCCGGCAATTTAAGAGATGCTCACGGAAGACCCGTGGCCTCTACCTCTAAGAAAGGACCTGCTCCAGCAGGGACCATGTCTGTTCCAAGACTTACCGCGGCTGCGTTTGACGGCATGGCGGTTGAACGCCGGATCCTGAAGGAAAAAGGCATTCCGGATGAAGTCACCCCTACCCTGATCAAAGCCAGGAAGGATGTAACCGTACAACATTATCACCGTATTTGGCGAAAATATGTTGCGTGGTGCGAGGCCAGGAAGGCCCCTACAGAGGAATTTCAACTGGGTCGTTTCCTGCATTTCCTGCAAACAGGACTGTCTATGGGCCTCAAATTAGGGTCCATTAAGGTTCAAATTTCGGCCCTGTCAATATTCTTCCAAAAAGAGCTGGCTTCTGTTCCTGAAGTTCAGACGTTTGTCAAGGGAGTACTGCATATACAGCCTCCTTTTGTGCCTCCAGTGGCACCTTGGGATCTCAATGTAGTTTTGGGATTCCTAAAATCACATTGGTTTGAACCACTCACCACTGTGGACTTAAAATATCTCACATGGAAAGTGGTAATGCTGTTAGCCCTGGCTTCAGCCAGGCGTGTCTCAGAATTGGCGGCTTTATCCTATAAAAGCCTTTACCTAATTTTTCATATGGACAGGGCAGAATTGAGGACTCGTCCTCAATTTCTCCCTAAGGTGGTTTCAGCTTTTCACTTAAACCAGCCTATTGTGGTGCCTGCGGCTACTAGGGACTTGGAGGATTCCAAGTTGCTGGACGTAGTCAGGGCCCTGAAAATATGTTTCCAGGGCGGCTGGAGTCAGAAAATCTGATTCGCTGTTTATCCTGTATGCACCCAACAAGCTGGGTGCTCCTGCTTCTAAGCAGACGATTGCTCGTTGGATTTGTAGTACAATTCAGCTTGCACATTCTGTGGCAGGCCTGCCACAGCCAAAATCTGTAAAAGCCCATTCCACACGGAAAGTGGGCTCATCTTGGGCGGCTGCCCGAGGGGTCTCGGCTTTACAACTTTGCCGAGCAGCTACTTGGTCAGGGGCAAACACGTTTGCTAATTTCTACAAATTTGATACCCTGGCTGAGGAGGACCTGGAGTTCTCTCATTCGGTGCTGCAGAGTCATCCGCACTCTCCCGCCCGTTTGGGAGCTTTGGTATAATCCCCATGGTCTTTTCGGAGTCCCCAGCATCCACTAGGACGTTAGAGAAAATAAGAATTTACTTACCGATAATTCTATTTCTCATAGTCCGTAGTGGATGCTGGGCGCCCATCCCAAGTGCGGATTGTCTGCATTACTTGTACATAGTTATTGTTACAAAAATCGGGTTATTGTTGTTGTGAGTCATCTTTTCAGAGGCTCCTTCTGTTATCATGCTGTTAACTGGGTTCAGATCACAAGTTGTACGGTGTGATTGGTGTGGCTGGTATGAGTCTTACCCGGGATTCAAAATCCTTCCTTATTGTGTACGCTCGTCCGGGCACAGTATCCTAACTGAGGCTTGGAGGAGGGTCATAGGGGGAGGAGCCAGTGCACACCAGGTAGTCCTAAAGCTTTTTACTTTTGTGCCCAGTCTCCTGCGGAGCCGCTATTCCCCATGGTCCTTTCGGAGTCCCCAGCATCCACTACGGACTATGAGAAATAGAATTATCGGTAAGTAAATTCTTATTTTTTATATCCAGTTCCACAGAACGCGGGACAAATCCCTCCAACTCTTGTTCAAACCCAGGCATAGAAAGGACTTTCATTGAATACTCCTCCCCTATAACGTTTTCCCAAATGGTCCTAGATTAACTAAATTTTTCAGTTTGGCCTAAATCTGCCTTTAATCAGCTTTCCCCATCAGAAGCCTAATTTACCCAAAAAATTAAATTTCTCATGTAGATGTCGTGGTAGCGAGCTGAAATGCGCGGAAAGAGACCTGTTTGGGCACTCAAACGGATCTTTTCACGATCGCGCCCATCAGTTTAGTCAGGTTTAGGTGCTTTGCACGCCTAAACCCGACTGTACTAGGCGCGATAGGGGTGATAACGGGGGCCATATGAACATCGCCCCTTTATCTCCCGTCATTTTAGACAGGAGATAGGGGGCGTGTCAAGATTTGAATCCCCCCCCCCCCCCCCCCTTATCTCATTAATTCACAATCAATATTACTGGTCAGGCACATTATTCCTTCCTTAATAAGTTGCTCAAGCCATTGGACCACTTACCTGTTCCAACCCAATTTTTATTTTCCTGAAAAATCCTATGACAGTGTCCTATATCAACAGGATGGGAGATAACTATTCTTTGTCACTGTGCCGAGAGGCGTTAAATGTGGAAATAGGCCATTCAGAGAGACATTATTTTGGCTGTTCATGCTCTGACACAGGTTCTCAAACTCGGTCCTCGGGACCCTACACAGTGCATGTTTTGCAGGTCTCACAGAATCACAAGTTAAATAATTTGCTCCACCTGTGGACCTTTTAAAATGTGTCAGTGAATAATGAATACACCTGTGCACTTGCTGGGTTACCTGCAAAACATGCACTGTGTGGGGTCCTGAGGACCGAGTTTGAGAACCACTGTTCTAGGAGAAACAAATGAACTGGCAGATATGCTGTCCAGACAAAAATCTATCTTTGGACAGAGAATCTCTAAAAGTAGTCTTTCTGCTGTGGGGTACACTGGGCTCCACAAGGATTGGACAATGGGGTGTAGAATAGGATCTTGATCCGAGGCACCAACAGGCTCAAAGCTTTGACTGTTCCCAGAATGCACAGGGCCGTCTCCTATATCACCCCGCCTCCCAGCACAGGAGTTCAGTTTTGTAAGTTGGTGCTGCAGTAAGCAGGCACTTAACAGAGGGGCTGCTCCAAGCAGCCCTAAGAAAAGCTTTTCTCTAACGTCCTAGAGCAGAGGTTCTCAAACTCGGTCCTTGGGAGCCCACACAGTGCATGTTTTGCAGGTAACCCAGCAGGTGCACAGGTGTATTAATTACTCACTGACACATTTTAAAAGGTCCACAGGTGGAGCTAATTATTTCACTTGCGATTCTGTGAGGAGACCTGCAAAACATGCACTGTGTGGGCCCCCGAGGACCGAGTTTGAGAACCTCTGTCCTAGAGGATGCTGGGGACTCCGTAAGGACCATGGGGATAGACGGGCTCCGCAGGAGACATGGGCACTTTAAGAAAGACTTTATATCTGGGTGTGCACTGGCTCCTCCCTCTATGCCCCTCCTCCAGACCTCGGTTTACTACTGTGCCCAGAGGAGATAGGGTGCATTTCAGGGAGCTCTCCTGAGCTTTCTGACAAAGTATTTTGTTAGGTTTTTTATTTTCAGGGAGCCTGCTGGCAACAGACTCCCTGCATTGAGGGGAGAGAAGCAGCTCTACTCTGAGTGCAAGGTCCTGCTTCTTAGGCTACTGGACACCATTAGCTCCAGAGGGATTGGTACGCAGGATCTCACCCTCGCCGTCCGTCCCAGAGCCGCGCCGCCGTCCCCCTTGCAGAGCCGGAAGATAGAAGCCGGGTGAGTATGAGAAGTAAAGACGACTTCAGAGGCGGCAGAAGACTTCATGATCTTCACTGAGGTAACGCACAGCACTGCAGCTGTGCGCCATTGCTCCCATACACCTCACATACTCCGGTCACTGTAAGGGCGCAGGAGGGGGCGCCCTGGGCAGCAATATAAACCTCTTATTTGGCAAAAGAGAGCATATATACAGCTGGACACTGTATATATGCATGAGCCCCCGCCAATTTTACACTTTTAGCGGGACTGAAGCCCGCCGCCGAAGGGGCGTGGCTTCTCCCTCAGCACTCACCAGCGCCATGTTTTTCTCCACAGCACCGCTGAGAGGAAGCTCCCTGGACTCTCCCCTGCTTATACCACGGTAGATGAGAGGGTTTTAAAGAAGAGGGGGGGGGCACATAATTTGGCGCAGCTAATAATAACAGCGCTATTGGGTAAACATTAAATTGCTGTGTTTTTTCCTGGGTCATATAGCGCTGGGGTGTGTGCTGGCATACTCTCTTTCTGTCTCTCCAAAGGGCCTTGTGGGGGAACTGTCTTCAGAAAGAGCATTCCCTGAGTGTGTGGTGTGTCGGTAGGTGTGTGTCGACATGTCTGAGGTAAAAGGCTCTCTTAAGGAGGAGATGGAGCAAATGTGTGTGTGTGTGTGTGGTGTGTCCGTCGACAACGCCGACACCTGAATGGATATGTGAAATTAAGTGCTAAGGTAAATTTATTGCACAAAACATTAGAGAACAGACAGTGAATCTACACATGTCTGTCCCTATGTCACAGAGACCTTCAGAGTCTCACAACGCTCACTATCCAAAATAATAGACACTGATACCGACACAGAGTCTGACTCCAGTGTCGACTACGATAATGCAAAGTACAGCCAAGACTGGCAGAAATAGTATTCAATATATGATTATTGTAATAAAAGATGTTTTGCATATCACTGATGACTCATCTGTCCCTGACACGAGGGTACACATGTTTAAGGGGAATGAAAGCTGAGGTAAATTTCCCTCCTCTCATGAAGAAAAAGAGCGGGAATCTCCAGACAAGAAACTGCAGATTCCCACAAAGAATTCTCAGGGAGTATCCTTTCCCTACTAGGGCCAGGATACGATGGGAATCTTCCCCTAGGGTGAATTGACACGTTTACCCAAAAGGTAGAGCTGACTTAACAGCTATCCTCAGGAATCCTGCAGATAGCATGCAGTAAAAGTACTTTGAAGTCCATTTACACACATTCTGGTACACTACTCAGACCGGCAATTGCGTCGGCCTGGGTGTGTAGTGCTGTAGCGGCATGGACGGATACCTTATCTGAGGAGATTGATACCCTAGATAAGGGTACTATTTTATTGACCCTGGGGCATATAAAAGATGCTGTCCTATATATGAGAGATGCTCAAAGAGACATTAGTCTACTGGGTTCTAGAATAAACGCTATGTTGTTTTCTGCCAGAAAAGTCCTATGGACACTGCAATGGACAGGTGATGCCGACTCAAAACGGGATATGGAGTTTTTACCTTACAAGGGTGAGGGATTGTTTGGGGAAGGTCTCTCGGACCTAGTCTCCACAGCTACAGCTGGAAAATCAAAAATTTTTGCCTTATATTCCCTCACAGCCTAAGAGAGCGCCGCATTATCAAATGCAGTCCTTTCGATCACAAAGAAACAAGAAAGTGCGAGGTGCGTCCTTTCTTGCCAGAGGTAGGGGCAGAGGAAAGAAGCTGCACAACACAGCTAGTTCCCAGGAACAGAAGTCCTCCCCAGCCTCTACAAAATCCACCGCATGACGCTGGGGCTCCACTGGCGGAGTCCGGCCCAGGCGGAGCACGTCTTCGGATTTTCAGCCACATCTGGGTTCACTCCCAGGTGGATCCCTGGGCAATAGAAATTGTTTCTGAGGGTCACAAGCTAGAATTCGAAGAGGTGCCTCCTCGCCGATTTTTCAAATCGGCCCTACCAGCTTCTCCCCAAGAAAGGGAGATAGTGTTAAATGCAATACAAAAAATTTATCTTCAACAGGTGGTGGTCAAGGTTCCCCTCCTTCAACAGCGAAGGGGATATTACTCGACCATGGTTGTAGTCCCGAAACCGGACGGTTCGGTCGGACCCATTTTAAATTTAAAATCCCTGAACCTATACTTGAAAAGGTTCAAGATGGAATCGCTAAGAGCGGTCATCGCAAGCCTGGAAGGGGGGGATTTTATGGTGTCTCTGGACATAAAGGATGCATACCTTCATGTCCCCATTTATCCACCTCATCAGGCGTACCTCAGATTTGCGGTATGGGATTGTCATTACCAATTTCAGACGTTGCCGTTTGGTCTCTCCACGGCCCCGAGAATTTTCATCAAGGTAATGGCGGAAATGATGGTGCTCCTGCGCAAGCAAGGTGTCACAATTATCCCGTACTTGGACGATCTCCTCATAAAAGCGAGAGCAAGAGAGCAGTTGCTGAACAGCGTATCACTTTTACTGAAAGTGTTACAGCAACACGGCTAGATTCTCAATACCCCGAAGTCGCAGTTGGTTCCTACAACTTGTCTGTCTTTCTTGGGCATGATTCTGGACACGGACCAGAAGAGGGTTTATCTCCCGATAGAAAAAGCCCAGGAACTCACGACTCTTGTCAGGAACCTATTGAAACCAAAACAGGTGTCAGTGCATCACTGCACTCGAGTCCTGGGAAAGATGGTGGCATCATACGAGGCCATTCCCTTAGGCAGGTTCCATGCGAGGACTTTCCAATGGGACCTCCTGGACAAGTGGTCAGGGTCACATTTACAGATTCATCGATTGATCACCCTGTCCCCCAGGGCCAGGGTATCACTCCTGTGGTGGTTGCAGAGTGCTCACCTTCTCGAGGGCCGCAGATTCGGCATTCAGGACTGGATCCTGGTGACCACAGACGCAAGCCTCCGAGGTTGGGGAGCAGTCACACAGGGAAGAAATTTCCAAGGTCTTTGGTCAAGTCAAGAGTCTTGTCTTCACATCAATGTCCTGGAACTAAGGGCCATATACAACGCCCTATGTCAAGCGGAGACGTTTCTTCGCGACCAACCGGTTCTGATCCAGTCAGACAACGTCACTGCAGTGGCTCATGTAAACCGCCAAGGTGGCACAAGGAGCAGTGTGGCGATGGCAGAAGCCACCAGAATTCTTCGCTGGGCGGATAATCACGTAAGCGCACTGTCAGCAGTGTTCATTCCGGGAGTGGACAACTGGGAAGTAGACTTCCTCAGCAGACACGACCTACATCCGGGAGAGTGGGGACTTCATTAGGAAGTCTTCGCACAGATTACAAGTCGGTGGGAACTGCCACAGATAGACATGATGGCGTCCCGCCTCAACAAAAAGCTACAGAGGTATTGCGCAAGGTCAAGAGACCCTCAGGCAGTAGCTGTAGACGCCCTAGTGACACCGTGGGTGTTCCAGTCGGTCTATGTATTTCCTCCTCTTCCTCTCATACACAACGTGTTGAGGATAATAAGAAAAAGAGGAGTGAGATCAATCCTCATTGTTCCAGATCGGCCACGGAGGAACTGGTATCCAGATCTGCAGGAAATGCTCACAGAAGATCCGTGGCCTCTTCCTCTAAGACAGGACCTGTTCTAGCAGGGGCCCTGTCTGTTCCAAGACTTGCCGCGGCTGCGTTTGACGGCATGGCGGTTGAACACCGGATCCTAGCAGAGAAAGGCATTCCGGTTGAGGTCATCCCTACACTGATAAAGGCTAGGAAGGACGTAATGTCAAAACATTATCACCGTATATGGCGAAATTATGTTTCTTGGTGTGAGGCCAGGAATGCTCCTGCGGAAGAATTCCATCTGGGCCGTTTCCTTCACTTCCTACAAACTGGAGTGAATTTGGGCCTAAAATTAGGCTCCATTAAGGTCCAGATTTCGGGCCTATCCATTTTCTTTCAAAAAGAATTGGCTTCTCTCCCAGAAGTTCAGACTTTTGTAAAGGGAGTGCTGCATATTCAGCCTCCTTTAGTGCCTCCGGTGGCACCTTGGGACCTTAACGTGGTGTTAAGTTTCCTAAAGTCACACTGGTTTGAACCACTTAAAACGGTGGAGTTGAAATATCTCCCGTGGAAGGTGGTCATGTTATTAGCCTTGGCTTCGGCTAGGCGAGTCTCGGAATTAGTGGCTTTGTCACTTAAAAGCCCCTATCTGGTTTTCCATATGGATAGAGCGGAATTGCGGATCCGTCCTCAATTCCTGCCAAAAGTGGTCTCATCTTTTCATATGAACCAACCTATTGTGGTGCCTGTGGCTACGCATGACTTGGAGGATTCCGAGTTACTTGATGTAGTCAGGGCTTTGAAAATTTACTTGGCCAGACCGGCTAGAGTCAGAAAAACGGAAGCACTGTTTGTTCTGTATGCAGCCAACAAGATTGGTGCCCCTGCTTCAAGGCAGACTGTTGCTCGCTGGATCTGTAACACGATTCAGCAAGCGCATTCTACGGCTGGATTGCCGTTACCGAAATCGGTCAAGGCCCATTCCACTAGGAAAGTGGGCTCTTCTTGGGCGGCTGCCCGAGGGGTCTCGACACTACAGCTGTGTTGAGCTGCTACTTGGTCGGGTTCAAACACCTTTGCAAAATTCTATAAGTTTGATACCCTGGCTGAGGAGGACCTCATGTTTGCTCAATCGGTGCTGCAGAGTCATCCGCACTCTCCCGCCCATTTGGGAGCTTTGGTATAATCCCCATGGTCCTTACGGAGTCCCCAGCATCCCCTAGGACGTTAGAGAAAATAAGATTTTAAACCTACCGGTAAATCTTTTTCTCGTAGTCCGTAGAGGATGCTGGGCGCCCGTCCCAAGTGCGGACAACTTCTGCAATACTTGTATATAGTTATTGCTTCAATAAGGGTTATGTTATAGTTGCATCGATCCTGAACTGATGCTATGTTGTTTTTTCATACTGTTAACTGGGTAGTTATCACAAGTTATACGGTGTGATTGGTGTGGCTGATATGAATCTTGCACTAGATTAACAAAATCCTTTCCTTGTACTGTCCGTCTCCTCTGGGCACAGTTTCTCTAACTGAGGTCTGGAGGAGGGGCATAGAGGGAGGAGCCAGTGCACACCCAGATCTAAAGTCTTTCTTAAAGTGCCCATGTCTCCTGCGGAGCCCGTCTATCCCCATGATCCTTACGGAGTCCCCAGCATCCTCTACGGACTACGAGAAAAAGATTTACCGGTAGGTTTAAAATCTTATTTTTATGAGGTAAAAGTGAAGACTTCAAGGGCAGCAGCGGTGGTAAATGTCTTGTGACATTCACTGCTGCAGCTCCAGCTCTCCCCAGCGGCGCTGTACACTCCCGAGCCCTGGTTGCCGGGTACCTACAGCGGAGGCTCCCGTTTTCTTAATATTAGACACACACGGCTGGGGCTCTCCATGATCGCGTGGCCACGCTTCAGGAGGTGGTAAGTGGGTCCCGCTTGCAGGACCCGGTCTTTATCGCGATCCGGCGCGGTCAGTGGGAGGCGTGCTGCGCGCGCTGGCGGTGGACACTGTGGCAGTACAGGCGATCCCACTAGATCACCAGGGCATGGGCCACAGGTCAAGTTTCCTCTCTAAACCAATTCTTATTTCGCCCACAGTACCCGGTGGTTTGCCAGCAGAGGGGTTAAGGCTTAGACCTGAAGCCCCTCCCCCAGCCCCAGGGCGCCATTTCTAGCAAATGTTCCTGCTCTGGAGCTGCATATCTGTCTATTCCTCACTCCCTATCAGTGTCTGCGGCGCCATTATCCCTCAGCTCACTGTTCATGTGACTGCTTGGGCAAATCCTCCTATGTAAAGCCGCCTGGTTGTCAGCGCTGTGCCTTTACATGACACTTAAGTATTCTACCTGCCTTTTTAGACAGTGATAGTTAAGAAAGAGTGCATTTAGTCAGGGTTTTATAGTACAATTACCCTGTGATATACATCAAGTTCTTACTGTGCACTGTTATATATTGTTATATATTGTTATATAGCTGTGTAAGCTAGTCCAGTGCAGTATTATTGTCCGTAATAACTTCTGCATTGTACAAACTGTGACTATTTGTGTGTGCATTTGATAGCTGAGTGGTGTCCATTTCGTGTCTTTCACTCATCTTGCTATCCCTATATTCCATAACCTGAGGGGGCTTGGTGCGTCAGGTGTTATCTAATATAGGATTTTCACAAAGATATACTGTATTACGTATTTCTCTGACGTCCTAGTGGATGCTGGGAACTCCGTAAGGACCATGGGGGGATAGCGGCTCCGCAGGAGACTGGGCACAACTAAAGAAAGCTTTAGGTCACCTGGTGTGCACTGGCTCCTCCCACTATGACCCTCCTCCAAGCCTCAGTTATATTTTGTGCCCGGCCGAGGTTGGATGCACACTAGGGGCTCTCCTGAGCCCTTAGAAAGAAAGTATAGATTTAGGTTTTTTATTTTCAGTGAGACCTGCTGGCAACAGGCTCACTGCAGCGAGGGACTAAGGGGAGAAGAAGCGAACCTGCCTGCTTGCAGCCAGCTTGGGCTTCTTAGGCTACTGGACACCATTAGCTCCAGAGGGATCGACCGCAGGCCCAGCCTTGGTGTTCGGTCCCGGAGCCGCGTCGCCGTCCCCCTTACAGAGCCAGAAGCAAGAAGAGGTCCGGAAAATCGGCGGCAGAAGACATCAGTCTTCACCAAGGTAGCGCACAGCACTGCAGCTGTGCGCCATTGCTCCTCATACACACTTCACACTCCGGTTACTGAGGGTGCAGGGCGCTTGGGGGGGGGCGCCCTGAGCAGCAATAAAAACACCTTGGCTGGCAAAAATACCACAATATATAGCCCCAGAGGCTATATATGTGGTAAATACCCCTGCTAGAATCCAGAAAAAAGCGGGAGAAAAGTCAGCAAAAAAGGGGCGGAGCTATCTCCCTCAGCACACTGGCGCCATTTTCTCTTCACAGTGCAGCTGGAAGAAAGCTCCCCAGGCTCTCCCCTGTAGTTTTCAGGCTCAAAGGGTTAAAAAGAGAGGGGGGGGCACTAAATTTAGGCGCAATATTATATATACAAGCAGCTATTGGGGAAATTTCACTCAGTTATAGTGTTAATCCCCACATTATATAGCGCTCTGGTGTGTGCTGGCATACTCTCTCTCTGTCTCCCCAAAGGGCTTTGTGGGGTCCTGTCCTCAGTCAGAGCATTCCCTGTGTGTGTGCGGTGTGTCGGTACGGCTGTGTCGACATATTTAATGAGGAGGCTTATATGGTGACGGAGCAGATGCCGATAAATGTGATGTCGCCCCCTGTGGGGCCGACACCAGAGTGGATGGTTAGGTGAAAGGTATTAACCGACAGTGTCAACTCCTTACATAAAAGGGTGGATGACGTAACAGCTGTGGGACAGCCGGCTTCTCAGTCCGCGCCTGCCCAGGCGTCTCAAAGGCCATCAGGGGCTCAAAAACGCCCGCTCACTCAGATGGCAGACACAGATGTCGACACGGAGTCTGACTCCAGTGTCGACAAGGTTGAGACATATACACAATCCACTAGGAACATCCGTGACTTGATCCCGGCAATTAAAAAAAAAAAAAAAAATGTGTTACACATTTCTGACATTAACCCTCTAAAAATGGGTTTTTATGTTGGGGAGAAAAAGCAGGCAGTGTTTTGTTCCCCCATCAGATGAATGAATGAAATGTGTGAGAAGCGTGGGTTCCCCCCGATAAGAAACTGGTAATTTCTAAAAAGTTACTGATGGCGTACCCTTTCCCGCCGGAGGATAAGTTACGCTGGGAGATATCCCCTAGGGTGGATAAGGCGCTCACACGGTTGTCAAAAAAGGTGGCACTGCCGTTTTAGGAACGGCCACTTTGAAGGTACCTGTTGATAAAAAGCAGGAGGCTATCCTGAAGTCTGTATTTACACACTCAGGTACTAGACTGAGACCTGCAGATCGTGCTGCTGCAGCGTGGTCGGTGACCCTGTCAAACATGAGAACATATTAAAGACGTCGTCTTATATATGAGGGATGCACAGAGGGATATTTTGCCGGCTGGCATCCAAAATGAATGTAATGTCCATTCTGTCAGGAGGGTATTAGAGACCTGTCACTGGACAGGTGATGCTGACTTTAAAAGGCGCATAGAGATTCTGCCTTATAAGGGTGAGGAATTATTTGGGGATGGTCTCTGGGACCTCGTATCCACAGCAACAGCTGGGAAGAAATATTTTTACCTCAGGTTTCCTCACAGACTAGGAAAGCACTGTATTATCAGGTACAGTCCTTTCGGCTTCAGAAAAGCAAGCGGATCAAAGGCGCTTCCTTTCTGTACAGAGACATGGGAAGAGGGAAAAAGCTGCACCAGTCAGCCTGTTCCCAGAATCAAAATTCTTCTCTCGCTTCCTCTGAGTCCACAACATGACGCGGGGGCTCCACAGGTGTAGCCAGGTACGGTGGGGGGCCGTCTCAAAAATTTCAGCGATCAGTGGGCTTGCTCACAGGTGGATCCCTGTTTCATTCAAGTAGTATTTCAGGGGTACAAGCTGGAATTCGAGATGTCTCCCCCCCGCCGTTTCCTCAAATATGCCTTGCCGACAACTCCCTCAGGCAGGGAGGCTGCGCTAGAGGCAATTAATAAGCTGTATTCCCAGCAGGTAATACTCAAGGTGCCCCTACTTCAACAAGGACGGGGTTACTATTCCACACAGTTTGGGGTACCGAAACCGCATGGTTCGGTGTGACCCATTTTATATTTAAAATCCTTGAACACATACATAAAAAAATTCAAGTTCAAGATGGAATCGCTCAGGGCGGTTATTGCAAGCCTGGACGAGGGGGATTACATGGGATCCCGGGACATCAAGGATGCTTACCTGCATGTCCCCATTTACCATCCTCGCCAGGAGTACCTCAGATTTGTGGTACAGGATTACCATTACCAAGTCCAGACACTGCCGTTTGGACTGTACATGGCACCGAGGGTGTTTACCAAGGTAATGGCCGAAATGATGATACTCCTTCAAAAAAAGGGAGTTTAAATTATCCCGTACTTGGACAATCTCCTTATAAGGGCAAGGTCCAAGGAGCAGTTGCTAGTCGGGGTAGCACTATTCTGGAAAGTGCTACAACAGCACGGTTGGATTCTAAACAGTCCAAAGTCACAGCTGGTTCCTACGACACGTCTACTGTTCCTGGGGATGGTTCTGAACACAGAACAGAAATAAGTGTTTCTCCCGGAGGAGAAAGCCAAGGAGCTGTCATCTCTAGTCAGAGACCTCCTGAAGCCAAAACAGGTATCGGTGCATCATTGCACGCGAGTCTTGGGAAAAATGGTAGCTTCCTACGAAGCAATCCCATTCGGCAGGTTCCATGCAAGAACTTTTCAGTGGGACCTGTTGGACAAGTGGTCCGGATCACATCTTCAGATGCATCGGCTGATAACCCTGTCTTCAAGGACCAGGGTATCTCTACTGTGGTGGCTGCAGAGTGCCCATCTTCAAGAGGGCCGCAGGTTCGGCATACAGGACTAGGTCCTAGTGACCATGGATGCCAGCCTTTGAGGCTGGGGGGCAATCACACAGGGAAGAAACTTCCAGGGACTTTGGTCAAGTCAGGTGACTTCCCTACACATAAATATTCTGGAACTGAGGGCCATTTACAATGCCCTGAGTCAGGCAAGGCCTCTGCTTCAAAACCAGCCGGTACTGATCCAATCAGACAACATCACGGCAGTCGCCCATGTAAACCAACGGGGCGGCACAAGAAGCAGGATGGCGATGGCAGAAGCCACAAGGATTCTCCGATGGGCGGAAAATCATGTGTTAGCACTGTCAGCAGTGTTCATTCCCGGAGTGGACGACTGGGAAGCAGATCTTCTCAGCAGACACGACCTCCACCCGGGAGAGTGGGGATTTCATCCAGAAGTCTTCCAAAGGATTGTACACCATTGGGAAAGGCCACAGGTGGACATGATGGCGTCCCGCCTCAACAAAAAGCTATAAAAGATATTGCGCCAGGTCAAGGGACCCTCAGGCGATAGCTGTGGACGCTCTGGTAACACCGTGGGTGTACCAGTCGGTTTTTATGTGTTCCCCCCTCTGCCTCTCATACAAAAGGTACTGAGAATAATAGGAAGGCGAGGAGTAAGAACGATACTCGTGGTTCCGGATTGGCCAAGAAGAGCTTGGTACCCAGAACTTCAAGAAATTAGATCAGAGGACCCATGGCCTCTGCCGCTCAGACAGGACCTGCGGCAGCAGGGGCCCTGTCTGTTCCAAGACTTACCGCGGCTACGTTTTGACGGCATGGCGGTTGAACGCCGAATCCTAAAGGAAAAGGGCATTCCGGAGGAAGTCATTCCTACGCTGATTCAAGCCAGGAAAGATGTAACTGCAAAACATTATCACCGCATATGGCGGAAATATGTTGCTTGGTGTGAGGCCAAAAAAGGCCCCAACAGAGGAATTTCAACTAGGTCGATTTCTGCATTTCCTACAAGCAGGAGTGTCTATGGGCCTAAAATTAGGCTCCATTAAGATACAGATCTCGGCTCTGTCGATTTTCTTCCAGAAAGAACTAGCTTCAGTACCTGAAGTTCAGACATTGTAAAAGGAGTGCTGCATATTCAGCCCCCGGTTGTGCCTCCAGTGGCACCTTGGGTTCTCAACGTGGTGTTGAGTTTCTTAAAATCACATTGGTGTGAGCCACTAAAAACCGTGGATCTAAAATATCTCACGCGGAAAGTGGTCATGTTATTGGCCTTGGCTTCGGCCAGGCGTGTATCAGAATTGGCGGCTTTGTCATATAAAAGTCCTTATCTGATTTTCCATATGGATAGGGCAGAATTGAGGACTCGTCCCCAGTTTCTCCCTAAGGTGGTATCAGCTTTTCACTTGAACCAAAGAAATCTACCAAACAAATGGAAGATCGGGCGCTTTCAGGTGCTGTGTCTCTAATGCTGCTGCTATAACGTTATGGGGGTAGTCACACCCCAACCATACATCAAAGAAAACCAAAGGAAAAAATAGCAGCGCTAATGGAATGATATAAATGATTCTAATATGAAGGATTGAGTGAAAAAATTCTTAAATTTAATAAAACATGAGTTTTAGGCCTCAATAAAAATTGGATGCAAGGTCCACATATAACAATTTAAAACAATGAAAACAGCAATTGAGGGTCAATAATGCATAACTGCCTATCACATTAATAGCCGTTCCTAATATTATGCCTGGAACATATAGCAGATAAAAACAGACTGACAGCGCAGTCACACCAATGCACTTTACCCAAAGACCGCTAGAGGTGTAGTCCCTTAAGAGTGTCTCTGATGTTTATACTCAAAAACCAGCCAGGTTCGGGGATCCTCATTTGGTACGGTGTCCTCTTTGTAGAGATGGGGTAATGGTGTTCCAAGTTATTGGATGTTTTATCCCGTTTTATCTGCAGATGGCAAAGTCCAGTATTTGGTCCGGATGTGATTTGGCAGCAAAAAGATAGCACAGTTGATGACCCAAGTAGCCTCCTCCTGACGCGTTTCGCTGCAAGCAGTGCAGCTTTTTCAAAGGTGACTTAGGTGGACAACTAGCATGGTATTTATACCTTAGATGATTACCAAACACTGAACAGCTGTTTCACACAATCCTTCAATTTGGTCCAATACCGCATAAAATTTTAAAATTACCACTTCTATGGGTTCTAAATGTGTTCCTAGGACAGACTCAGATGACTAAATTATGTTATTCAAAGGAATTTTAATATAAAAACGATTTCTTTTCTCAGTTCAAACCCTACCTAATGTATCGCTTCCGGGTCACAGGGGCATCTATTCCCATCACAGGTATCCAATCTCGTCAAATATTTTCAAAAACTTATATACAAAGGTTCTCTACCTGCCCGCATGTCTTTACCTCGGTCAGCACAACCCCCATATGAGATGTATAGATAACAAGCAGGAGAACTCACTTTACTTTTGTGTTCAGATTCGGCGTTCCATTTCCGCCCTTTGGAACGCATTTTGTGTTCCACCATCCAGTGTACCGGATGCTGTTCCTAGACATCGTTCGTTTCTCCGGTCATGTGACCCCTGTTTCCCTGATGCCTATGGGAGTTGTAGTATAACCCAGATTGTTAAGGACAACCTCGTATGCAACCTACGTAGTGGGGCAGTCGCGCCTGTTGGCATGGTAACCCGCTATCGCTTCCTTCAATTAATATGAACCAATTATGAGAACGGATTATCATGGGGACAAATTTTGATTACATCTCCTTATCTGGGGAATGGTTTATTCATATGACATATCTAAGGGTAGTTATATAGATGGACATATATCTAACTTATCTCCTTAGCTCCTATATCTGTATTACTATGTCTATAATTCTAATAAATAAATATATATCCTGTTGCTTTGGCTCATTATTTCAGTATTTGGAAAAGAAAAGGGGGGAAAAAAAGAAGAAAACGGGGAGAGAGCAGAAAAAACCAGAAAGGATGGGGAAAATGAGAACTAAAAAGCTGTTCTCTACAAGTGCTTAATTAGTCATTTGCGGCTTCCACAGAATATATAAATTTTATTTGTCATCTATATCTTTGTTTCTATTTATACTATTAATGTTGTTATGCATATAGCTTATCTCCTCTTTTCCTATTAAAGTACAGGAATTTCTTATTATAGGTATGTGGGGGAAAGACACAGCGGGGACAGTAGTCCCCCCAGCCGACTTGGCCTGCCGGCGGCCTGGACTGATGCCTCGGCTGTGTCCGGGGCGGGCTAGGGGGACATGCCGGCTCTGTGGACTCTTACTCACAGCGGGCTCTTTCCCCCACATACCTATAATAAGAAATTCCTGTGCTTTAATAGGAAAAGAGGAGATAAGCTATATGCATAACAACATTAATAGTATAAATAGAAACAAAGATATAGATGACAAATAAAATTTATATATTCTGTGGAAGCCGCAAATGACTAATTAAGCTCTTGTAGAGAACAGCTTTTTAGTTCTCATTTTCCCCATCCTTTCTGTTTTTTTCTGCGCTCTCCCCGTTTTCTTCTTTTTTTCCCCCCTTTTCTTTTCCAAATACTGAAATAATGAGCCAAAGCAACAGGATATATATTTATTTATTAGAATTATAGACATAGTAATACAGATATAGGAGCTAAGGAGATAAGTTAGATATATGTCCATCTATATAACTACCCTTAGATATGTCATATGAATAAACCATTCCCCAGATAAGGAGATGTAATCAAAATTTGTCCTCATGATAATCCGTTCTCATAATTGGTTCATATTAATTGAAGGAAGCGATAGCGGGTTACCATGCCAACAGGCGCGACTGCCCCACTACGTAGGTTGCATACGAGGTTGTCCTTAACAATCTGGGTTATACTACAACTCCCATAGGCATCAGGGAAACAGGGGTCACATGACCGGAGAAACGAACGATGTCTAGGAACAGCATCCGGTACACTGGATGGTGGAACGCAAAATGCGTTCCAAAGGGCGGAAATGGAACGCCGAATCTGAACACAAAAGTAAAGTGAGTTCTCCTGCTTGTTATCTATACATCTCATATGGGGGTTGTGCTGACCGAGGTAAAGACATGCGGGCAGGTAGAGAACCTTTGTATTTAAGTTTTTGAAAATATTTGACGAGATTGGATACCTGTGATGGGAATAGATGCCCCTGTGACCCGGAAGCGATACATTAGGTAGGGTTTGAACTGAGAAAAGAAATCGTTTTTATATTAAAATTCCTTTGAATAACATAATTTAGTCATCTGAGTCTGTCCTAGGAACACATTTAGAACCCATAGAAGTGGTAATTTTAAAATTTTATGCGGTATTGGACCAAATTGAAGGATTGTGTGAAACAGCTGTTCAGTGTTTGGTAATCATCTAAGGTATAAATACCATGCTAGTTGTCCACCTAAGTCACCTTTGAAAAAGCTGCACTGCTTGCAGCGAAACGCGTCAGGAGGAGGCTACTTGGGTCATCAACTGTGCTATCTTTTTGCTGCCAAATCACATCCGGACCAAATACTGGACTTTGCCATCTGCAGATAAAACGGGATAAAACATCCAATAACTTGGAACACCATTACCCCATCTCTACAAAGAGGACACCGTACCAAATGAGGATCCCCGAACCTGGCTGGTTTTTGAGTATAAACATCAGAGACACTCTTAAGGGACTACACCTCTAGCGGTCTTTGGGTAAAGTGCATTGGTGTGACTGCGCTGTCAGTCTGTTTTTATCTGCTATATGTTCCAGGCATAATAGGAACGGCTATTAATGTGATAGGCAGCTATGCATTATTGACCCTCAATTGCTGTTTTCATTGTTTTAAATTGTTATATGTGGACCTTGCATCCAATTTTTATTGAGGCCTAAAACTCATGTTTTATTAAATTTAAGAATTTTTTCACTCAATCCTTCATATTAGAATCATTTATATCATTCCATTAGCGCTGCTATTTTTTCCTTTGGTTTTCACTTGAACCAACCTATTGTAGTGCCTGCGGCTACTAGGGACTTGGAGGATTCCAAGTTACTGGACGTAGTCAGGGCCTTGAAAAATTATGTTTCCAGGACGGCTAGAGTCAGGAGAACTGACTCGCTGTTTATCCTGTATGCACCCAACAAACTGGGTGCTCCTGCTTCTAAGCAGACTATTGCTCGCTGGATTTGTAGCAAAATTCAGCTGGCGCATTCTGCGGCTGAACTACCGCAGCCAAAATCTGTAAAAGCCCATTCCACAAGGAAGGTGGGCTCATCTTGGGCAGCTGCCCGAGGGGTCTCGGCTTTCCAACTGTGCCGAGCTGCAACTTGGTCAGGGGCAAACACGTTTGCTAAATTCTACAAAATTGATACCCTGGCTGAGGAGGACCTGGAGTTCTCTCATTCGGTGCTGCAGAGTCATCCGCACTCTCCCGCCCGTTTGGGAGCTTTGGTATAATCCCCATGGTCCTTACGGAGTTCCCAGCATCCACTAGGACGTCAGAGAAAATAAGATTTTACTCACCGGTAAATCTATTTCTCGTAGTCCGTAGTGGATGCTGGGCGCCCATCCCAAGTGCGGATTGTCTGCAATACTTGTATATAGTTATTGCCTAACTAAAGGGTTATTGTTGAGCCATCTGTTGAGAGGCTCAGTTATATTCATACTGTTAACTGGGTATAGTATCACGAGTTATACGGTGTGATTGGTGTGGCTGGTATGAGTCTTACCCGGGATTCAAAATCCTTCCTTATTATGTCAGCTCGTCCGGGCACAGTGTCCTAACTGAGGCTTGGAGGAGGGTCATAGTGGGAGGAGCCAGTGCACACCAGGTGACCTAAAGCTTTCTTTAGTTGTGCCCAGTCTCCTGCGGAGCCGCTATCCCCCCATGGTCCTTACGGAGTTCCCAGCATCCACTACGGACTACGAGAAATAGATTTACCGGTGAGTAAAATCTTATTTTTTCTCTGTGATTTAGTCACCATATCTCTTCTTTATCTCTGCTAGTGCTGACTACACTGCGCAGGGGTTTGGGTTTAGAGGTATAGTGCTGCTGATAATTGTACTGTTACCTCATACTGCAAGTTATATCATGTCTGCTTCTGAGGGTAACGGTTCTGGGGCGGAACACACTGCTGGTGTTGCTGAAGCCACAGACAAATATGAGGAGAATATAGCAGCTGTGGGCTCTGGTTCTGGGGGCTCCTTGCCTCCCAGTGGGACTCTGGCAGCGGAGGCACATACTGACCCACCGTGGGCCGCTTTTTCCACACTTCTGCATACGCTAGTTCATAAACTAACACCCCCTATGGGACCCCAATGCCGGTACAACCGTATGTGGTCCCTGCAGCTAACCCGCCGTGGGCGGACGATTTATCTGCTCAATTAAAGAAGTTGAACCAGTCCTTGACTACTAAAAAGTCTGACCAACGCTCGCCTAAGTCCAAGAGGTCATCTAAGCGAGCGCTTGTCTCCTCACAATCCACTGCCGTTACTGACACCTCGTCTGATGAAGACGGCACATATACTGACCCCACAGGTTCTGACTCGGATACGGCTGATGGGGAGGGTAGTTCACATGTGGATGTTCCTGATCTTTTGGAGGCTATTAAGTTAATTCTGCAGATTACGGATGATCCTGAGCCATCCGTCCCGCCTAAGAAACCAGATAGGTTCAAGCATCAGAAGGTGGTTAAACAAGTTTTACCTCACTCTGATCACCTAGTGGATATACATGTGGAACCCTGGGAAAACCCAGGTACGAAGTTTGTGCCTCAAAAGAAGATGCTGGCTCGCTATCCCCTTGCACCAGAGCTGTCTAAGAATTGGGAAACGCCTCCTCCAGTGGACTCACATGTGGCTAGGATGGTGGTTTCCTCAGCTCTACCTGTCACTACCGTCACGTCTCTAAAAGAGCCTACGGATAAACGTGTGCAGGGTTGTCTGAAAGCGATTTACACCCTCATGGGTGCTGCACAAAGGCCCACTATTGCAGCTACATGGGCTGCAGAGGCTATTGAAGCATGGTCCTTGGAGTTAGAAGCTGAAATCTCCTCTGACCATGCTAGACAATGCTTGTCATATATTGTCACAGCTTCTCGATATATTAAAGAGGCGGCTTCTGATGCCGGTATCCTAGCAGCCAAGGCCTCTACTACGTCAGTCCTGGCTCGCCGGATATTGTGGCTGAGATCCTGGTCTGTGGATCTGGACTCTAGAAAAACCCTGGAGGTACTCCCTTTCAAGGGAGGTATTCTGTTTGGGGAGGACTTAAATAAGATAGTGGCTGACCTGGCTACTGCCAAAACTGCCTGTCTGCCTAATACCGCTCCTTCTGTGTCGAAGGCTAAAGGTACGTCCTTTCGCCCCTTTCGTCCTTCAGGTAAAGCAAAAGGTCAGGCGTACCATAAGCAGGCCCGCACTTCCAAACCTGGTAAGCCGAAGCTCAAAACAGCCTGGGCTGCCCACCAGCCAGCTGCCAAGACCGATAAGCCTGCCGCATGATGGGGCGGGCCTCCCCCTGGGGGATCCCAGGGTGGGGGGCCGGCTTCTAGGGTATACCCAGGTACAATAATACAGGAATAGTTGAAGACCACTTCAGATGCCTGGGTACGGGAAGTCGTCACTCGAGGTTACGCCATAGCCTTCAAAAACCGACCCCCTCATCGATTTTGCCAGACAGACGTCCCTCTGGACCAGACAAAGGCAAAAACTCTTCACTCGGTGGTACAGACCCTCCTGTATACAGGAGTCGTAGTACAAGTGCCTCTTGCTCAGAGGGGCCGGGGGTACTATTCTCCGCTGTTTCTAGTCCCGAAACCGAATGGGTCCTCCCGGCCCATTCTCAATCTCAAGGCATTGAACAGGTTTGTGAAGATTTCCAAGTTCCGTATGGAAACTCTTCGCTCTATAGTTCTGGCCTTGGAACCTGGGGACTACATGGTCTCCCTGGACATACAGGATGCTTACCTGCATACTCCTATAGCAGTGTCACATCAACAATACCTGAGGTTTGCTATTGGCAACATCCATTACCAGTTTCGGGCATTACCTTTTGGTTTAACAACGGCTCCGCGAGTCTTCACCAAAGTTATGGCGGTGAGGACTGTGGTACTCCGCCGTCAAGGGGTCAAGATACTGCCGTATCTGGACGATTTGTTAATCCTGGAAAATTCCCCAGATCTTCTCCTGCGTCATCTGGATATGACGGTCCAGTTTCTACAAGCCCACGGGTGGCTCATCAACTGGAAGAAATCCTCCCTGGTCCCTGCTCAGGGCATGGTGCACCTGGGAGCGCTGTTGGACACTCACAACCAGAGGTTGTTCTTGTCTCAGGAGAAAGTCCCTGAAGCTTCACGACAGGATTCATTGCTTCCTTTCTCGTCCGCAAGTGTCGATACATTCGGCGATGCAGGTGCTGGGCCTCATGGTATCAGCATTCGACATGGTGGAGTATGCTCAATTTCACTCTCGCCCCCTCCAGAGGCTGATTCTAGCCAAGTGGGACGGCCTGCCTCACCGGATCAGATCTCAAATGATCTTATTGACTCCGGAGGTCCGTCTGTCGCTGCTTTGGTGGCTCCGGGACCAACAATTGTGCAGGGGTCGTCCCTTCTGGATATCCAACTGGGTCCTGTTGACGACAGATGCCAGTCTAAGAGGTTGGGGCGCGGTGCTGGAGCAGCACTCCCTTCAGCGTCGGTGGACCAAGGATGAATCTCTCCTCTCGATCAACATTCTGGAATTACGGGCGGTCTTCAATGCGTTGAACCTGGCCCAGCATTTAATTCAGAACCGTCCTGTTCAAGTACAGTCGGACAACGCCACCACGTGGCTTACATAAATCATCAAGGCGGCACTCGAAGCCGTTTGGCAATGAAGGAAGTCTCACAGATTCTACGTTGGGCGGAGCGCCATCTACCGGCCATATCGGCAATATTCATTCCGGGGGTCCTGAATTGGAAAGCGGACTTTCTCAGTCGTCAGGACGTACATGCCGACGAGTGGGGCCTCCATCCAGAAGTGTTTCAACTCCTCGTGGAAAAGTGGGGTCTTCCAGATGTAGATCTGATGGCGTCTCGACACAATCACAAGGACAAAGGATCCTCAAGCAGCATTCATGGATGCGCTGGCTGTGCCGTGGAAGTTTCGGCTGCCTTACGAGTTCCCTCCGGTGTCACTCCTGCCCAGGGTAATTCGGAAGTTCAAGAAACTCAAAGGAAGAAAGAAGATTCCCTGTAGTGGGCACACTCGGACTAGTATACTTTCTTAAAGTCAAATATCTATTGTGATAGATGACCACATCTGATGGCGTCTCGACACAATCACAAGGTTCCGGTCTTCAGAGCAAGGACAAGGGATCCTCAAGCAGCATTCGTGGATGCGCTGGCGGTGCCGTGGAGGTTTCGGCTGCCTTACGAGTTCCCTCCCGTGTCACTCCTGCCCAGGGTAATTCGGAAGTTCAAGAAACTCAAAGGAAGAAAGAAGATTCCCTGTAGTGGGCACACTCGGACTAGTATACTTTCTTAAAGTCAAATATCTATTGTGATAGTTATATTAAAATATAACTTTTAATATAATCTCTAAAACATGAGCGAAATATAGTGCATGTGAATTAAATTGTGAATAATTGTGAAAAAAATTAAATAAAGTGAATTAAAAAGCTTAGCCACTGTAATTATGTATTTCTTCACTGTCTCCAATGTTTTAAACAGTTTCAGTATTTGTAACAATATTAGTTGCCAGGTGTCTTGCAATGATACATTTGTATCTGGGAGTGAACAGCTCCTACATGTAATTTAATAGTACCACCACTATTGTAATTTTAACTCTGTGTTTCCAGTGTGCGCATCACTGACTAAAATACACTGTATTATTTTATTATTAATGGTTGGCCATGATATAAAGTGCCTACTATGAATATATATGTTAATAAATTTGCTGCTTGGGGGATTGATGTCACTGTGCTACTGTCCTAGATGATGGGTATAAGGTGACTTGTGTATATTGATTCTCTCCTTAAGCTGCCCTTATTACTGTCTAACAGAAAAATTCACGAACAGTTGGGGCTTATTCTCATTCTCTTCACATATTATGTGTGTGTATCATTGATAGTACTCTTTTCTGTATGGCTGTGAGTCGTATTTATAATTCATATATCTACATCAATTGCACATGGTATATTGTGGAATTTTTATCGTGCATTCACCATACAGCCAATATTTATTATCAATAATAGTTATTTCTTTGATATCGTAATAAAGATACTCAGTTCTACTTGACATCAATTGTACACGCATGTGGTATATTGTAGAATTTTTATCCAGCATTCACCATACAGCTAATATTTATCATTGATAGTAGAACAATTATTTCTTTGACAGTTGTTTATTCAGTGTTGTGTATAGCACATATATTTTCCTTATTTCTGATGACGCATAATGCACTACATACAGGTGCATCCACAATGTAGCTGGGACCACAATATATCCCCTCAATGTTTTGCCGCTCATGCATTAGGTGTTAGTTTTACGGGGCCGGCACACTGGGATCTTGTGCTAAGAAACCCCAGTGCGGCAATACCCTCGGCTCCCTCACGTAGTGTGTATCAGCGGGAAGCCGCTGACCGCGGCTCTCCCGTGTGAGACCACCCGCGTGGCTAGGTGTACTGTATGGCGGCCGTCTCCCGTACGGTGTGCATACAGTAGGACCCGCGGTGGCAGCAACTACAATTAAAGGCACAAATATTTAATTAAAAGAGCACCCTTGCTAGGCAGGCAACATAAATTGAGCAGTGGCTAGGCTAAGTATTAAAAGGACACATAGTAAGTGCGTCCGATCCCCTAATTCGGAAGTTCAAGCAAGAAAGAGGAAATCTGCTTCTCATAGCTCCGGCGTGGCCCAGACGGCAATGGCTCTCAGACCTGCAAGGCCTATCGTCGGACCGTCCACTTCTATTTCCACAACGCCCAGACCTCCTCGTTCAGGGCCCCTGTGTCTACCAGGACCAGGCCCAGCTATCTTTGACGGCGTGGCTCTTGAAGCTTCCGTCTTGAGGGCTAAGGGTTTTTCTGAAGAGGTCATTAAAACTATGTTGCGGGCCCGGAAACCGGCTTCTGCTCGGTTTTATCATAGGGTCTGGCATTCCTACTTTGTTTGGTGCGCATCTAACAATTATGACGCTTCCAAGTTTAGTACAGCCAAACTTTTGGCTTTTCTGCAGCAAGGCCTAGATTTAGGCCTGCGTCTGGCCTCCCTCAACGTCCATATTTCTGCCTTGTCGGTGTGGTTTCAGAGAAAAATTGCGACTTTGCCTTATGTTCATACTTTCACTCAGGGTGTGTTGCGTATCCAACCTCCCTATGTCCCACCTGTGGCTCCTTGGGACTTGTCGTGGTTTTGGAGGCGTTGCAGGAGCCTCCATTTGAACCCCTTGGTTCAGCTGACCTTAAGTGGCTTTCCCTTAAGGTTGTGTTCTTGCTGGCTATTGCCTCTGCTAGAAGAGTGTCGGATCTGGGTGCCTTGTCTTGTAGTTCCCCATATCTGCTTTTTCACCGTGACCGGGCGGTTCTTAGGACTCGTCCCGGATATTTACCTAAGGTGGTTCTTCGTTCCACCTTAATCAAGAGATTGTGGTTCCGGCCTTTGTCTCTCCTGATTTGTCTCCCAAAGAGCGGTCTTTGGATGGGGTACGGGCTCTCCGTATCTATGTGAAGAGAATTGCTTCTATTCGAAAATCTGATTCTCTCTTTGTTTTGTTTGGATTTCACAAACGTGGCTGGCCTGCTCACAAGCAGACCATGCCTAGATGGATTAGAATGGTGATTGCACATGCTTATGTGAGGGCTTGTCTGTCAGCTCCTGCTCACATTACGGCCCATTCTACTCGGTCTGTTGGACCTTCTTGGGCGGCCCAACGTGGTTTCGACCCTTGATCAATTGTGCAAGGCGGCTACGTGGTCCTCAGGGAACACGTTCATAAGGTTCTATGCCTTCGATACTGCCACTTCCCAGGATGCTTCCTTTGGACGCCGGGTTCTTGTGCCCGCTACAGTGCGTCCCCTCCCATAAGGAACTGCTTTAGGACATCCCCATTGTCCAATCATTGTGGAGCCCAGTGTACTCCGCAGCAGAAAATGAGTTTTATGGTAAGAACTTACCTTTGTTAAAACTCTTTCTGCGAGGTAACTGGGCTCCACAAGGCGCCCACCCTGACGCACTTAGCTTCTTTGGGTTGGTATGGCATTAGCCGCTGACACTTCTGTCGTGAGAGTGTGGTGTATGTGGCTACTAACCGTTGTTGTCTCTTTTCCTGCTACTGCATTGGGCTGGTTAACTAAAAACTGAGCTCCTGTGCTGGGAGGCGGGGTGATATAGGAGGCGGCGCTGTGCATTCTGGGAACGGTCAAAGCTTTGAGCCTGTTGGTGCCTCGGATCAAGATCCTATTCTACACCCCATTGTCCAATCCTTGTGGAGCACAGTGTACCTCGCAGAGTTTTAATAAAGGTAAGTTCTTACCATAAAGCTCATTTTCAAAAATAATTTTGGCTCCTGGTTCCCCAGTGGTAGACCTCTTCACCTATCCCCAGAATGTACAGCCTTCTCTGTGTCCACAGACAATACAAAGGTTACCAGGAAAATAGACACATTCTTTCCAATGGACGAACATTAATTTCCCTTTCCCCGCTGGCTCTTCTATTGTGAGGCTCAGTGGCCTCACAAGGGTGGTGCGGCCAGCAACCGGGTGTCACCCGCCGAGGGGTGACACCAAAATGCCTGCTCAGTGACAGGAGCTGTTACATTATGTGCAGCACTCAGCTCCTGTCACTGAGCAGGTGCCGGCACTGCACAAAGCACTCCACGTGAGGCAGCACGCAACTCCCGAACCCCCCAAGTGACGAAAAATGGGGGTTGGGGATAGAAGCCCTGCCCCCTCATGTGAAGTCCTGCCCTGTTTTATGGCTGCTCCGCACCGGGTGTACAAGGCGTTGGTGACGCCTCTGGTGAGGCTTAACAGGAATGATTAGGTTACAAAGATCATCCTGGTTTACCCAGCTTGGTCATCCACTGTTTGGTGTCCCCTGACCATGCACCTCAAAATAGATCCCAAATTCCGCTGAGATTCCCCACAGACATTCTAAAGAATCTTCCTTGCTCCATGTGGATGAAAACATTGCTAGGCTGTTAACAGATTTACCCTTTGCTATATCTACAAAAGCTCTTATTAATGCTTCTTTGAGACCAGCAATGAAGGCTAGATATACTGCAATGGTCAAAAAATGTATTTACTGGCATTCTCAGTTCTAACAGGGCTTCCCTTCAATTAGGCCTAGATTTTTTGGCCCACAAATTTGAATTGGGGATGGCTTCAGCCACTATCAGATCATATGTCTCGGCACTCAATCTGTTGAGTCCAGGCTTTACAGATAAAATGTACTACCACCTACTCACAGGTATTCTTCCTATATACTCCATAACTTAGGATATTGATCCATTCTTGTCATAACTAGCTGCCCTAGATTCAACAGCAACCTTGCTATCCAACTTAGAACCTTATTGGCTCTAGCTTTCACAGCTCGTGGGGTAGAACTTGATTTGATTGATGTATCTGACTCATGGCTAACGCAGACACCACAAGGGTTTCACAAAATAAATGGGCAACCAAAAACTTCTGTGATGGATAACTCCTTTATAGAATTTTATATTATCAAAGATTATGTAGATCATAGCCTTTGTATAGTCCAGAGGTTCCCAAACATGGTCCTCAAGGCACCTTAACAGCCTTGGTTTTAAGCATATACATTCTTGGCCTCAGTCAATTTTATTTAACCATCTGTGCTGACCCATGGATATACTTAAAACCTGGACCGTTAGGGTGCCTTGAGGACTGCACTGGGGAACCTCTGGTATAGTCTTGCTACTTACATGTCTCTTACTTCTCCTTCGAGGCAAGATATTAGACAATTACTCATTCCCTTCCAAAAACCTTTCAGACCAGCTTGACCTCCGCCATCCGAGACTGGATTGTTTTAGCCGTAAGAGGTGCTGGTATTGACACATCTCTTTTGAAAGGTCATTCCCTTCAGAAGGCAGTGACCACCAAGGCTGCCTCGAATTGCTAGTCTCTCCAAACCATTATGCATGCATCCCGATGGTCGTCAGACACAACTTTTGCCAAATCCTAATGAATGCCTCGTGATTTAGATAAAATCAAGTTCCTCTGCGCAACCACCAGTTATGTGATAATCTACCCACCTACTGTTGCTAGGTGGCAAGCCTCCTGACTAACAAACTAGTTTGCAGGAATCTATGATCTTCAAACTTTCTTTGTTCTAGATAGACCTGGCCAAGCAGTGTCTCTCCAGCTGTTCTGAAACTACAAGTCCCTGCATGCCCTACCACAGTCTTGTTATTAGGGAATGCTAAACATGTGGCAGAGCATGCTGGGATGTATAGTTTAACAACAGCTGGATAGCCATAGGTTAGCCAGGCCTGTTCTAGGGAATGGGATTGCCACCTAGCAACAACACCCATCCCAATTGCTATTTCTGTTTGTTGTTTTGCTATGGAACTTTAGTTATGTTTTTGACCCTCCAAAAGACCAGAGGAAGGCAGAGCAACCGATCCAGAAGGACAATAAGTTTTAACACAGATCCGTCCTTCAAAGTCCTGCCATAATAGAAGATGAAAAAAGCTAATTATACTTACCGATAATTTAGTTTCTTCCAGATTCTTCATGGCAGCCATTACTCTGGGATTATATCCCATTCTCCTAACACTAGATAGGGAGTTTTTTTTTAATAGTTAGGGACCGTCCACTTCAGGTATATAGCACTGCTCCTCTCCTTAGTCTTTTGGGTGTCTCCTTCACAATTGCTATGATAAAACTTACTAAGGGAGGGTATATTGTAGGCTTGCATGAAGTATCTTGAAGAAAGAAAATTATCGGTAAGTATAATTAGCTTTTTTTCTCCTGCGCTACTTCATGGTAGCCATTACTCTGGGATATACCAGCACTCAATATAGGAAGGGTAACAGAAAACACAAGAGACCCTGAATCCATGCTGAATCAAAAGTCATTTATTACAATGCCCCCTCAAGGACATGTTTCCCAAAGTGGGCGTCTACAAAATCTAATGCATAATGACTAGAAAACGTATGTATCGATGACCAAGTAGCTGCTGCACATATGTCCTTCACTGACACTCGAGCCTTCTTAGTCCAAGAAGTTGCAATAGCCCTAGTAGAGTGTGCCTTTAGTTTTTCTGCAACTTTACAACCACTTTCCTCATATATAAACATTAAGAGTTCTCTAATCCATCTTGAAATGTTTGCTTAGTGGGTGTCTCAATCCTCTTTGCTCCTGAATGTAGTACAAACAGATGCTTTGTCTTTTCCAAAACTCTTTCAAATGAATCGAGATCGCCCTTGTTAGAGCCAAATGATGCATCTTTTCTTCCTTGTTCTGTGGTTGTGGATAAAAAGATGGTAACACAATGTCTTGATTCAAATGAAACTCTGACACTACTTTGGGCAGAAAATCCGGATTGGTTCTTAGAACAACTCTATCTGGGAAAAAAATTAGGGAAGGGTCCTCCGACCGCAGAGCCTGTAACTCATCAACTCTTCTGGCTGACATGATGGCTATCAGTAAAACTACTTTCCATGTTAACAATTTCACCGAAATATCTTGTAATGGTTCAAAAGGAGGCAACATTAAAACATTCAAAACCAGATTCAACCACGGGGCAAGAACTGATCTAATTTGAGGTCCTGGTAATACTTCTTGTATGCTGAGAAAATCTGCTACCACATTGTTTACTCCCTGGACATGCAAGGCTGGCAGTCTCAATGTGATTCTTTGCCCAATCTAGTATCTTTGACACTTCTTTCATTAATGCTTGACCTTTAGTGCCACCTTGCCGGTTTAAATAGGCCACTACTGCTACATTGTCTGAGAATATCTTGAGATGATTCCCCTGCAACTGACCTTGAAAGCATTTTATTGCACTCCATACTGCTCTCATCTCCTTGTGGTTTGAAGACAACCTCCTCTCTTTTTGGTCCCAGCTGCCTTGACCATTTTGTCGCAACAAATCTGCTCCCCATCTTGTTGCACTTGCATCTGTTGTTACAACCAAACAATGATGTTCTGACAGACGTTTTTCTGCTGACTAGGTCTGTCTCCATCCACCAGTCTAGGGACTCTTTTTGCCTTCTGACGTAACTTTATACAGTAATTCAGATAATATCCTTTTCGACTGTAGTTTAGGATGTCCCACTGTAGCTCTCTCATCCTCCATCTTGCCTAAGGAACTATGTCTATGGTGAAGGCCATCATTCCCAAGAGACTCATTCCTTGACGCAGTGTTATCCTGCTGCACGTCTTTACTAAAGTAGTCAGGTCTTGAATAATCCTGTACCTTTCTTCTGAAAGTACCATCATATAACTGAGTATCCACCTGTACCCCCAGAAACTGAATTTTCTGCGTTTGTCTCAACTGGCTCTTCTCCCAGTTTATTAACCAGCCGTGACACAGAAGAACATGTAATGTTTTGTTAAATGCTTCTGTTACTTCTCCTTTTGATTCTCCGCACACCAGCAGATCATCCAGATATGACCAGACTGCTATTTGTTGTCCTCTTATGACAGTTAGAAGTGCTGTAAGGACCTTTTTTGTAAATTGCCTTAGAGATGTCTTGAGACAGAACGGGAGGCAAGTAAACTGAAAATGTTTTCCCAGAACGCAAAACCTGAGATATTTTCAGTGTTGTTCGGCTACAGGGACATGGAAATAAGCATATTTTAAGTCTACGGATGCCATAAAATCTTCTCTCTTTACATCCGACAAGATGGACTTTAGAGTTTCCTTATGAAATGTTCTTACTTTTATAAATTTGTTGAGCTGTCTGAGATCCAGAATAGTTCTGAATTCCCCCGACACCTACTTTACCAGAAATATTCGGGAGTAGAATCCTTTCTTTTAATTGTGACAAAGGGACAGGTTCCACTGCTCTTGCTTTGATGAGCTTCCTTAAACTGTCCTTTTAGAGCTCCTAATTCTGAATACATAGTTGGTGTCTCAGATACCAGAAACCTGTCCCAATTTGGAATCACTGAAAATTCTATTCAATACCCAGTACCCATATTTCTTGAATCTACTTTTGCCAATGACTGATGAATTGCTGAAGTCTGCCGCCTACTGGAAAGGATACCGAAATCCTGTAATAGTCCATTATCTTCGTCCACTTCTGTATGATGAAAAGTCTGTCTATTTGTCCCTGACTGTATAGAAATGACCTGGCCTATAGCCTCTAGCATCCTTAAATTGTTGCTTGGAAGATGGAATTGGGAATCTATTTCTATTGTCCTGAGGTAATCTAACTGATTTACCCCTGACATCTTTTGTATAATTGCTTCCAATTAATTGCCAAATAGTAATGAACCCTCATATGACAATGACACAAGCCTATTTTTGGAATGCATATCTGCTCACCATGAACGAAGCCACAAGGCCCTTCTTGCCATTACCCTTGCTGCCATAAATTTTGCAGCAAAATCTAAAACATCCAAAGAGGCTTCACATAGATACTCTATACCTTTAAGCATAATATTTACATTTCTTTGCAGATATTGCCTTGAAAGTTTCTCTTCCAAGTCAGTCAACATCACTGATCCCCAGACTCTTAATGCTCTGGAAACTGACTCAACAGCCACGCCAGACTTTAATGAGACTGCGGAAGACATATGTAGCATTTTTAAAGTACTTTCAATACATTTATCCATACCATCTTTCAAAACCACCCCTTCTTTTAAAAGAATGGTCGTTTTTGACACCATCTCTGCAACTGTGGCATCAATCTTGGGCACAGCACAATTCGTAAACTGTTCATCCCTAATCGGAAACACACGCTCAATCTTCTTAATATTACCAAGCCTTTTGTCAATGTTTTGCCACTCTTTACTCACAATATCTTTCAAAGCCTTGTGGACTGGGAAACATCTATTCTTTTTAGCGCTACCTCCAAACAATATATTTTAATCATCACATTTCTCTTCAGACTCCAAATTAAATTTCCTATCATCTTGCATTTCTTCTGACTCCGCACTAGAAACTGCTTGATAATCATCCTCATTATATTCACGTGAAACTGATTCCTCCACAGATTCAATACTAGCCAGGGATCTAGATCTCTTATTTCCCTGCAATTCAAACAGCTGCACCTTGGTAACAAAAACAAGATTTAGGGTAAGAACTTACCGTTGTTAAATCTCTTTCTGCGAGGTACACTGGGCTCCACAGGGAATTACATTGGGGTGTAGAGTAGGATCTTGATCCGAGGCACCAGCAGGCTCAAAGCTTTGACATTCTTCCCAGAATGCATAGCGCCACCTCCTCAATAACCCTGCCTCCGTGCACAGGAACTAAGTTTTTGTTACCAGTCCAATGCAGTAGCAGGCAGAAGAGACGACAACTGTTAGTAGCCACATACACCACATTCTCACGACAGGAGAAAGTGTCAGCGGCTAATGCCATACCAACCCAAAGAAGCCAAGTGCGTCAGGGTGGGCGCCCTGTGGAGCCCAGTGTACCTCACAGAAAAAGATTTAACAACGGTAAGTTCTTACTATAAGTCTCGTTTTCTGCTGCGGGGTACACTGGGCTCCACAGGGAATGACATTGGGGATGTCCTAAAGCAGTTCCTTATGGGAGGGGACGCACTGCAGCGGGCACAAGAACCCGGTGTCCAAAGGAAGCATCCTGGGAGGCAGAAGTATCGAAGGCATAGAACCTTATGAACATGTTCACTGAGAACCATATAGCCGCCTTGCACAATTGTTCAAGGGTCGCACCACGGCGGGCCGCCCAAGAAGGTCCAACAGACCGAGTAGAATGGGCATTACCTGTGCATAGGCTTGTGCAATCACCATTCTAATCTATCTGGCCAAGGTTTGCTTATTCGCAGGCCAGCCACATTTGTAAAAACCAAACAAAAAAAAAAGGGAATCTGACCTCCTGATGGAGGCAGTCCTCTCCACATACATACGGAGAGCCCTAGCCACATCCAAAGAACACATTCAAAGATCCATTATTCTTATTGTCAACCGACCAGCCTGTACATAAGTATGTGCAATCACCATGCTAATCCATCTGGCCAAGGTCTGCTTGTGAGCAGGCCAGCCACGTTTGTGAAAACCAAATAGTACAAAGAGAGAATCAGACTTCCTGATAGGATTTGTCCTCTTCACATAGATATGGAGAGCCCGTACCACATCCAAAGACCGCTCTTTGGAAGACAATTCAGGAGAGGCAAAGGCCGGAACCACAATCTCCTGATTAAGGTGGAAAGAAGACACCACCTTAGGTAGGTACCCGGGACGTGTTCTAAGAACCGCCTGGTCACGGTGAAAAATCAGATATGGTGACTTACAGGACAAGGCACCCAAATCAGACACCCGTTTGGCAGAGGCAATAGCCAGCAGAAACAACACCTTAAGAGAAAGCCACTTAAGGTCTGCCGATTTCAAGAGGCTCAAACGGAGACCCTTGCAATGCTTCTAGAACCACCGACAAGTCCAAAGGAGCCACAGGCGGGACGTAAGAAGGCTGAATCCACAACACACCCTGAGTGAATGTATGAACATCAGGTAAAGTTGCAATTTTTCTCTGGAACCAAACAGACAAGGCGGAAATATGAACCTTGATGGAGGCCAGGCGAAGGCCCAAGTCCAGGCCCTGTTGTAGAAAGGCCAAAAGTTTGTCCGTACTAAACTTGTAAGCGTCATGATTGTTAGATGTGCACCAAGCAAAGTTAGAATTCCAGACCCTATGATAAATCCGAGCAGAAGTCTGTTTCCGGGCCTTCAACATGGTTTGAATGGCCGCCTCAGAAAATCCTTTGGCCCTTAAGATGGAAGCTTCAAGAGTTACGCCGTCAAAGCCAACCAGGCTAAATCCTCATATACACAGGGGCCCTGAACGAGGAGATCTGGGCCCTGCGGAAGTAGAAGGGGACGCTCTATCGAGAGACACTGAAGGTCTGAAAACCAATGTCGTCTAGTTCACGCTGGAGCGATAAGAAGTAGGATTCCTCCTTCTTGCTTGAACTTCCTTATTACTCTGGGCAGGAGAGACACCGGAGCGAACACGTATGGCAGCCAAAAGTTCCATGGAATTGCCAGTGCGTCCATGAACGCTGCTTGAGGATCCCTTGTCCTTGCTCCGCAAACCGGAACCTTGTGATTGTGTCGAGATGCCATCAGCTCCACATCTGAAGGCCCCACTTGTCCACGAGGAGTTGAAACACTTCTGGATGGAGGCTCCACTCCGGCGTGTACGTCCTGGCGACTGAGAAAGTCCGCTTCCCAGTTTCGAACCCCCGGTATGGCTGGCAGATGGCGTTCCGCCCACTGAAGAATCCGTGATACTTCCCTCATTGCCATGCGGCTTCGAGTGCCGCCTTGATGATTGATGTACGCCACTGTGGTGGCGTTGTCCAACTGTATTTGAACAGGCCTGTTCTGTATTAAATGCTGGGCCAAGTTCAATGAGTTGAACACCGCCCGCAATTCCAGAATGTTTATTTGGAGGAGAGACTCCTCCTTAGTCCACTGACCCTGAAGGGAATGTTGTTCCAACACCGCGCCCCAACCTCTCAGACTGGCATCCGTCCTCAGAAGGACCCAGTTGGAGATCCAGAAGGGACGACCCCTGCTCATTCGTTGGTCCTGAAGCCGCCAGCTCAGTGACAGACGGACCTCCGGATACAAGGAGATCATCTGAGACCTGATCCGGTAAGGCAGGCCATCCCACTTGGCAAGAATCAGCTTCTGCAGAGGGCGGGAATGGAATTGAGCGTACTCCAACATGTTGAAAGCCGACACCATGAGACCTAGCACTTGCATTGCCGAATGTATTGACACTTGCTGACAAGATAGGTAGCATTGAATCCTGTCCTGAAGCTTCAGGATCTTCTCCTGAAACAAGAACAACCACTGGTTGCGAGTGTCCAACAACGCCCCCAGGTGCACCATGCTCTGAGCAGGGACCAGGGAAGATTTCTTCCAGTTGATGAGCCACCCGTGGGCTTGCAGAAACTGGATAGTCAGATCCAGATGGCGTAGGAGAATTTTTGGGGAATTTGCCAGGATCAACAAGCCGTCCAGGTACAGTTGGATCCTGACCCCTTGATGGCGGAGTACAGCCGTCATTACCGCCATGACCTTGGTGAAGACTCGCGGAGCTGTGGTCAAACCAAAAGGTATCGCCCAAAATTGGTAATGGAGGTTGCCAACCGCAAACCTCAGGTACTGCTGATGCGACACTGCAATGGGAATATGCAGGTAAGCATCCTGTATGCCCAGGGAGACCATATAATCCCCAGTTTCCAAGGCCAGAACAATAGAGCTTAGAGTTTCCATACAAAACTTGGAGACTCACAAATTTGTTCAAGGACTTGAAGTTGAGAATGGGCCAGGAGGACCCATTTGGTTTCAGGACTAGGAACAGCGGTGAATAGTACCCCTTGCCTCTCTGAGCCAGAGGCACCTGTACTACCACTCCTGTGTCCAGGAGGGACTGTACCACTGAATGAAGAGTTTTTGACTTCACCTGATCCGAAGAGACGTCTGTCAGGCAAAATCGATGAGGGGGACGATTCTTGAAGGATACGGCGTAACCTCGAGTGACGACTTCCCATACTCAGGCATCAGAAGTAGTCCTCAACCATTCCTGGGTATACCCTAGAAGTCGGCCCCCCACCCTGGAATTCCCCAGAGGGAGGCTCGCCCCATCATGCGGCAGGCTTGTTAGTTTTGGAAGCAGGCTGATGGACAGCCCAAGCCCGTTTGGGTTTGGGCTTTTTGGGTTTGGAAGTGCGAACCTGTTTCGGGTACGCCTGACCTTTTGCTTTCCCTGAAGGATGAAAGGGAGTACTCTTAGCCTTCAGCACCGAAGGAGCAGTACTAAGGCAGGCATGCTGTTTTAGCAGAAGCTAAGTCAGCCACTATCTTGAGGTCTTCTCCGAAAAGAATGTCTCCCTTAAAAGGGAGTACCTCCAGGGTTTTCTTAGAGTCCAGATCCACAGACCAGGACCGTAACCAGAGAATCCGGCGAGCAAAAATGGACGTAGTAGAAGCCTTGGCCGCCAGAATACCGGAATCCGAAGCCGCCTCCTTAATGTAATGAGAAGTTGTGACAATATAAGACAGACATTGTGTAGCATGAGCAGAAGCGTTGGAAGGCAACTCCGCCTCCATCTCCTGAGCCCACGCTTCAACAGCCTCTGCAGCCCATGTCGCTGCAATGGTGGGCCTATGCGCAGCACCAATTAGGGTGAAAATTGCCTTTAAACAACCCTCCACAAGCTTATCCGTCGGTTCTTTCAGAAAAGCGACGGCAGTTACCGGCAGAGCTGAGGATACCACCAGCCGTGCCACCTGCAAATCCACTGGCGGGGTTCTTTCCCAATTTTTACTTAGCTCCGCTGCGAGGGGGTAGAGAGCCAGCATCTTCTAGTGAGGCGTGAATTTCTTCCCTGGATTTTCCCAGGACTCCTGACGTATGTCAACTAAATGGTCAGAATGAGGTAAAACTTGTTTAACCACTTTCTGACGTTTAAACCTGTCCGGTTTCTTAGGGGCAACATCAGGCTCCGGGTCATCAGTAATTTGAAGAATGGTCCTGATATCCTCCAACAAGTCAGGAACAACCACCTGTGAAACTGATTCCCGATCAGAATGTGTGGGGTCAGTATAAACGCCATCCTCCTCAGACGAGGTGTCTGGGATGTTGGTGGATTGTGGGGAAGTAATGGCCCGGTTAGTGGACCTCTTCGTCTTAAGGGCCCGGCGCATTTAGTGATCCGCCGCCGAGCTGCCCGACGGCAGATACGGCCAACGGGAGACCGGGAGGGGCAGTGACGGGGGGAGTGAAGTTTCTTCACTCACCCCGTCACCCGGCTCTATAGAAGTGCAGGCAAATATGGACTGCATGCACAGGCGACGGGGTACCAGCGATGAACGAGCGCGGGGCCGCGCATTGTTCATCGCTGGAGCCTCCACACTCAAAGATATGAACGGTATCTCGTTCATTAATGAAAGAGATCGTTCATATCTTTGAGTATTATCGACCAGTGTGTAGGGCCTATTAGGCGGGTGAGGGTTAGACTTCTGAGTAGTCAGTGATTGGTTCAATTGCTGTAACTGAGCAGACAGTTGATCTGCCCATGGCGGGTTAACCGCGGGGACCATAAATGGTTGTACCGGCACAGGAGGTCCCATAGGGGGCGTTAGTCTAGTTACCAGTGTATTCAATAGCGTGGAGAAGGTATCCCAAGGTGGGTCATTCTGAACTCCCGTTGCTACAGTCCCACTTGGGGGTAGGGATCCCCCAGAACCTGAACCCTCAGCTGCTATGTTTTACTCAAATGTGTCTGCAGCGTCACCACCACGCAACGTGGGATCAGGCCCAGCACCATTGCCCTTTGTAGCTGACATATCCGAAAGCTCAGTGCAAGGCAACACAGTACAATATCAGCAGCACAATACCTGACAAGAACCCCCTGTGCAGTGTATCATCACAAACAGGGAATTTAAGAGGTATATGGTGACTAAAAATCACAGAGAAAAATACACACCGAGTATATCCTGTGAACTACCTATATTAAATTATAAACCTGACGCACTTAGCCCCCTCAGGTTATAGAATATACGGATAGCAATCTGAGTGAGATACACGAAATGGAGGTCACACAGCAGCTATATGCACACACACATAGTCACATTGGGGGTCATTCCGAGTTGTTCGCTTGGTAAATTTCTTCGCATCGCAGCGATTTTCCGCTTAGTGCGCATGCGCAATGTTCGCACTGCGACTGCGCCAAGTAAATTTGCTATACGGTTAGGTATTTTACTCACGGCTTTTTCTTCGTTCAGGCGATCGGAGTGTGATTGACAGGAAGTGGGTGTTTCTGGGCGGAAACTGTCCGTTTTATGGGAGTGTGTGAAAAAACGCTGCCGTTTCTGGGAAAAACGCGGGAGTGGCTGGAGAAACGGAGGAGTGTCTGGGCGAACGCTGGGTGTGTTTGTGACGTCAAACCAGGAACGACAAGCACTGAACTGATCGCACTGGCAGAGTAAGTCTCGAGTTACTCAGAAACTGCACAGAGATGAATTTTCGCAATATTGCGAATCTTTCGTTCGCAATTTTACTATGCTAAGATTCACTCCCAGTAGGCGGCGGCTTAGCGTGTGCAATGCTGCTAAAAACAGCTTGCGAGCGAACAACTCGGAATGACCCCCATTGTACAATGCAGAAATTATGACATGCAATAAAACTGCACTGGGCTAGCAATACAGAGTAGTACTATGTATAGCTATACACTCAATAGATATAACAATGCACAGTAAAGACTGGATGTATATCACAGGGTACTTGTACTATATAACCCTGACTAAATGCACTCTTTCTTAACTAACACTGTCAGCAGACGTAGAATTTTTAAGTGTCCTGTAAAATGCACAGCGATGACATGCAGGCGGCTTTACAGAGGAGGATTTGCCCAAACAGTCCCATGATCAGCTCAGCTTGTCCTAATGGCGCCCAAACGCTGACAGGGAGTGAGGGAGAGAGAGATATGCAGCTCCAGGGTGGGAACATTTACTCTAAATGGCGCCCTGGGGCTGGGGCTACAGGTCAAAGCCTTATCCCCCTACTGGACTTCACCTGGTACTGTGGGCTTATATAAATGGTTTATGAGAGAAAACCGACCTGTGCCCTTGCCCTGGTGGTCTAGTGGGGTCCCTGTACTACCACAGTGTCCACGCCAGCGCGCGCGGCCCACCTCCCACTGGCCGCGCGGGATCGCGATTTACAGCGGGTCCCGCCGGGGGGACCCAGTTACCTCCTCCCTTAGTGCGGCCACGCGATCCAGGAGAACAGCGGTCGTGTGTGTGACTAACTGGAAGAAAACCGGAGCCTCCGCTGTAAGTACCCGGCAACCGGGGCGCAGGAGTATACAGCGCCGCTGGGGGAGGTGATGGAACTGAAGCAGGAGATGTCTGACTGACAGTGTCTCTGCTGCAGCCCTTGAAGTCTTCATTTTTCTTAAAAGCTTCTCAGGGCTGCTCGAGCAGCCCACCTGTTGTATGCCTGCTTACTGCATGGCACCAACTACAAAACTGAGTTCCTGTGCACGGAGGTGGGGTTATAGAGGAGGCGGCGCTATGCATTCTGGGAAGAAGGTCAAAGCTTTGAGCCTGTTGGTGCCTCGGATCAAGATCCTACTCTACACCCCAATGTCATTCCCTGTGGATCCCAGTGTACCCCGCAGCAGAAAGACTTTTTTATTTTTTTCAATCCATTAAGTCTTGTATCTGCCTGGATTGTTTAGAGCAGGCATTCCCAACCACGGTCCTCAAGGCACACCAACAGTGCAGGTTTTAGTGATATCCAGGCTGCAGCACAGATGGTTAAATCAAAATAACTGAGCTACTAATTAAGTCACCTGTGCTGAAGCCTGGATATCACTAAAACCTGCACTGTTAGTGTGCCTCGAGGACCGTGGTTGGGAATGCCTGGTTTAGAGCCATGATAATCACTGTCAGTACAATCTTCACAGAACTTCACATTTTACACAGAAGAAAATATTTTGTCACAGGCAGCACATTGAATATCCTTATCCTTCTTACACGATCTCCTCTTAAGTGGAGACACACTACATTCGTAACAAAAAAAAATATCTACCCTAACCAACCTTAATACTAAATAATATCATGCCCTCTATGAGGACTTGCCTCTTTTGGGCAATAGGAAGCTTTTGGGGAGAAGGCTCCTTTTTCCATGCTGCTAGTAAGCACAAGAACCTGGCCAGACAAAACCGAGGAGAATTGCTGAATACTCCGCTCCAGCGCTGTTTTTAAAACCCCTTGTAACATAGAGGTGGCGGGCACATGCGCAGATCGTCCCGCTAAATACACTGGGATGTCTGCTACACAGCACTTTCGGCCGCCGCCTCCAGACTCCAGTGCTTGCGCCCGCCAGCTGCCACATCCCCTTCTTCTACCTGCCTATCTGTACTTCCAGTCATAGGTGTGCGCAGGGGGGGTGCCTGGTGCGCACAGGCACCCCCTAATGTCTGGAACCCCGATCTCACATGGCTGATGCAGCGATCCCCTGATGCAACATCCCCTCTGCGCTGCACCCTGTCAGGACTGCATTACTGACCGGACGCCTGGGTTAATGAAAGGTGCCACTGCCACCGGCTTTCAAACTCCCGGCTCCACCTCCATGTATAAAAACAGTGTGATGTGACGTGATTACGTCATGCTGCTCGCACGCCCACCCGTCACACGCCCACCTCTTTCCTTCAATGCTATGCCAATGCCAGCCACTGATGAAGAGCAGCATGCAGCCAGCGTTCCCCTTAGGAAGACAAATTCAATACTGGCAGGCGGTCGGCAGCAGCATTGACACGTCACTCGTTTTTCCAGCAGCAGCAGTACTAGTCTGCGACTGTCAGTGTCAGTGAGTGACTGACTTGTAAGTAAGCTGCTGCAGCTTGCAGGGGAAAGAGAGGGGGAGCCAGACCAGGCTGAGGAGGAGCAGTGTAATTGCAGTGAGTGCCATCAGGGGTGTTTGGGGCACACCACAACATCTGACAATGTATCTGCTTTATTAGGATTGCTACAAGGGTGGATATTTTATATTGCGTTGACCGTCAATAGATGGTGCTAGACACGCCCAAAAGGCGGTGCTAGACACACCCCTCCGACGGTGCACCCTCTAATTAAATGTGCTGTGCACGCCTATGCTTCCAGTCCCGGACTTCTGCTACTCGGTGCGGCGGCTATATGGCCCAACAAAAGCAGTGGCTACCCAGAGCAGCAATGAGAGAGCCCTGCGATGTTACCAGCGAACAGACACCATGGGGTAAATTTACTAAGATTCGTAATTTCCAGAATCATGTCCAAGTTCAATCACGAATGACATCGACAGTGTAAAATTGCAACTTTTTGAATTGATTACGACTAATTTACTAAGCTGTCGTATTCGTATTTTTCGTTTCTTCCGATGTCGATGTCATTCGTGCTTTTCTGCTGTAGATTGCGGCCGCGTTTGCTGTTTCGCGGCCGCGTTTATGGGTTTTTTTACGACTGCGTCACATGTCTGTTACGGCAGTGATTTAGAAATTGCTGCCGCGTTTTAGTCCTAAGTTTCGTTTTCGTCACGCGGCCGTGATTGGTTGTATTCGTGAAGGAGGAGTGTCTGTGCATATTACTATAAAACCGCCCCAAACACACCGCACCTCGTGGGTTTAGCTAGTGGAGAGGAGAGAGGAAGGTGTATTTGGAGTTGGTGAGTTTGGTGGAGTTTTTGGTGGATTTGGAGAGGAGTTTGGTGATTGTTGAGTGCTGTACTGTGTGTGTAAGTAGTCTTGTCATATTTGTAGTATTGTTTTTTCACAGTTTGTCTACTTTTTTGTCCTTGTTTTTTTTTTACAGTCTTTTGTCATTGTTTGTGAGTGAGTGAGTGAGCGTGTGTGTTGGCTGTGTGGTGTGTAGTAGTAGGAGTAGTGGAGGAGTGTGTTTTGTGTTTTGATTTTTCAGTGTTTTTTGTTGTTTGTCATGTCAGACTCAGAGGTCAGTGTGGTGGCGGAGGTTAGTGAGGTGGAGGCTGGTAGTGAGGTGGAGGCTGGTAGTGAGGTGGAGGCTGTTAGTGAGGTGGAGGGGGGTAGTGAGAGGGAGGAGGTTAGTGAGGAGGAGGAGGAGGGGGTGCCTGTTGCTGTATTTTCCAGTGATAGTGATGGTGTTGTGGCTCCGCAGCCACGCACCACTACCAAGACTGGCAGGAATATAAAGTTCAGCTATGCTGAAAACATGGCTTTGGTGCGTGAGCTGATGAAGCACCATCGCCAATTGTTTGGTCAGGATGCTGGCAAGGTGTCCTCCCGCAGGAAGTCTGTCCTGTGGGGGCAAGTAATACTTGCCGTGAATAGTGAGGGTGTGGTGAGGCGGACTGAGGACACGTGCCGCAAGAGGTTTTATGATATAAAGCGGCGTGTCAAGGCCAAGATGGCCAAAGAGGCCAAATCTGCAAGAAAAACCGGAGGTGGCCCCCCTTTCCGGGCCACCTATCGGGACTGGGAGGAGCCTGTGCGGGCATTGATTCCTGCCGAAGTAGTGTCTGCTACTCATGTCCGGGATTCGGACCGACCCACGCAGGATGGTAAGTTTGATGTGTTATATTTTTATTTAAATGTCCTCTAAATGTTGTAAATGTCATTTTTAAAGGGTAAAGGATGCATAAATTGTGTTTCACATATTGCAGGCCTATGCACCCCTAAGGTGTGTTTGTGTTTAGAATGTGCTTTTTTCACCTTGCATTGGCTGTTTGTTAAATTTAATATTGTGCAAAAACATGTGCAATGGCTTTTTAATTTTTAAAAAAAAAAAGATTTTTTTTTTGACGATATTGCTTGGACATCTGTGTTGTCTGCTTATTTTAAAAAGATTTTTGTATTTATTTACTTCTGAAAAACGGTGCAATTATTTCAACATTAAATTTGTGAAACATTTGCAAGTAGTAAATCTCTGCAATATCTGAGGCATAATTCTAAAATGTAACAGATTTATTGTGTGCAACATCATGTACATTTGGATATACACCACAAAATAATGAAGCTTGAAGCTCTTAATCAGAAATTATTTGTTTATCCAATACCTAATAGATGGTTACAGTACAATAAGGCTTTGCAGGGGTATTTTTTACACAAAGCATGGTAATAATGTTTGGTACACTTTTTCAACAGTCCCACAGACCAGCCGGCCAGACAGGCCTCAGACAAGTCAGGATGAGGCTGGGATTGCAGGTAAGACTTCAGTGTAGTCACATATTCTGCAAACACATAGAAGTACAAAATATTAATGTTTATATTTTCACATAGGTTCTGCTTCTGGAAGCCGACCTCCTGTAAGGCGCCCATCACAGGGCTTGGGCCACTTACCCAGGAGGCCAAGTAAGACACGGCGTCTTGGCTCGGAATCTGCGGCTCCATCATCCCCACCCAGGCGACGACTTTCGGCAGTGTCACCCCAGCCACCACTGGCACTATTGGCGAGTTCGCAGAGTGATGAGCCCCGATCCCCTCAGTTATCTGGTGAGTAAAAACAGAAATTAAACACATAGGCAATAATATACACAGTACAGTTAATATGTTGTTAGTTGTTTTTGAGATTACATGTTTTCCAGAACAAGCAATGTGATGTTACGTCTTCAATTGCTAAAGGTGACAAAAAATAATTTAATAAGGTCTTAGTGGATGTTCTCGACAACATCATTTTTAATAAATATCAGAATTTTTTTTAAATTTGGCCCACACACGTGCACATTTAAATAAAATAACAATAAAATTCCAAAAAAAAAACAGCATCCACAACATTATAGTGTTCACACATCTCCCCTGTCCAGTATGTAGATGGCTTACTTGCTCCGCTCCTCTGGACTATCCAGGTAAGTAGTCTATATCGTGGTCAGGGGAGGGAATCTAACAGTGTAATGCTGTGGAGGGGAGTTAGTTAGGTGAGGATTATGCAAATCTGTCTATGTGGCCGCCTGTGTTGGTATATATGTTTTTGAGCATAAAAAACATTATAAGTTTATAAAATCAACGCCAAAAAGTTAAAAAATGGAGTATTATGAATGTAGTAATGTGTAGAAGTAGCCTTGCAAAAAATTTACAAATAAACATTGCATGTTGGCCACCCCATACAGAGCCCAGCTTGATGGCCGACGTGGACCAGCAGGGACAAGACCAACAGGCAACCATCACACTGCAACTTACACCTGTTGACCCAAGCCAGCCAATACAGCTGCAGGATATCCCCCAAGCCTCCATCAGTCCACAACTGGCACAAGCTCCGCCCCCAAGCCAAATACCAGATGATTTTTGGGCCAGTTGGACAAGCCAACAGGCCCAAAGCAATGCCAGCCTGACCGCACATACACAACACCTTGCCAGTCTGCCCCATCATCTACCGCGTATTAGTCGCAACTCGGGCAGACTGATTGTACAAGTAGGGCGAATGGCAACCTCAATGGAGCAAATAAGGGCTGACAACAGCCAAATGCTTGCTCATTTATCGCGCATCATAGATGAGCAACAGCGCCATCAGCAGGCACTCGTTCAGCTCATTCAGCACAACCAAGTGGTGAATGAGTCGTTATCCAGGATTGTAGCCAGCCACACTGCAACCAACACTCAGCTGATTGCAAGCCTTAATAATTTGAGCAGCAATATTTCATTGATGGGAGCTCACCAAGTAACCTCCAGCTCGGGGACCACGACCCCTATCCAAACGCCAGTAACCTCCCCTGTTCGGCGTTCCTCCAGAGCACGTGCCAGTGAGCCAGCACAAAGCTCAGCACCCAGCACACACAAGCGGAAAAAATAAACCCAATGTGATTGGCAAAATAAAAATTTGTATTTGACAAACACACAACTTCCTGTGTCCGTCTCAAACATTGTCGAAGCTGCTCTGTATGTATGTATGTTTTTCATGGGTAATGACTGAAAATGTATTTTTAGCATAAACTAAGTACAATGGACACACCACTATAAACTACAAACAGTAAGTAACAAAACACACAATAGAAAGTAGTGCAAAGTGTTTAGTCAAGGATAATTACAGCCTACTAAAACTGACCTGAAAAATAGCGCAGGATCACTTCTTGCCGTACCTGCCTCCCTACATATGTACTCACACTGTCACCAGATGGGTCTAACTCCTCTGCTTGCCGACTGCTTTCTCCCTCATCATGTGCCAGATGTTGGGTTAAACACAGATTATGGAGAAAACAGCAGCAGAACACAATTCTAGTCACCTTTGAGGGACTATACAACAAAAGGCCTGCAGATTTATCCAGACACCGAAACCGTGACTTCAGCACACCAAAACATCTTTCTATCACATTCCGCGTAGCCTTATGTGCATGATTGTAACTGTGTTCAGCAGGAGAATCAGGTTGGGACAATGGAGTAAGGAGCCAAGAGTAGCAGCCGTAACCCCCATCACCTGAAAAACAGATATAGTCCACATTAGTACATATGTTAGATTATTCTTTCACCTAATCATAACTTGAGTTTGTGGATAAAAGACATACACACAAAACATTTTAAACATACCCAACAGCCAGCCATCAGGCATTTGTCCGTCCTCAAATTTATCGAAGAGCGATGACTGACTGAGGATGAAGGAGTCATGGCAGCCACCAGGGTAACCTGCAACAACACTCATAATTTTTAAGTTTGCATCACAGACCACCTGGACATTAGTTGATTGGGACAGATGTCTATTAGTATATATATATTGGCGGCCCTTAGGTGATCTCAGCTGAACGTGTGTGCAATCTATGGCCCCCAGCACATTGGGCATGCCAGCAAGCTCATAGAAAGCTACCCTGACAGCACTCCACTCCGACTCCTCGGTAGGAAAGCAGACTGAGGCATTAATGTGTGGCTCCAACACATCCAAAACCTGAGTGGACATTAAAGAAGCTAAGGTGAGTGTCATGTTAGGTATTCTCTACAATACTGTGTTGTTTGAACTTACAGAAGCAACACTTAGACATAACCGCCTATGTATTTTTAGACTCACCTGCATCAAATATCTGGAAAAGGTGGGCTGTGAGATACCAATGACGTCGCCTGCCACAGCCTGGAAGCTCCCAGTAGCCATAAAGTGTAACACAGCCAGGAGTTTGTGTAGGCCTGAGACAGAGCGAGAGCGTGCTGTCTCAGGGTCTATGCCCAGTTTGACAAGGTCATACAGGTGGAAAATGTTGTTTCTATTTAGGCGGAACATCTGTATGACCCTATCATCGGACAATGCATTTAAGTTTAAACGCCCTCTAAAAAAACGAGGCTGGCGCAGCCTCCGCGGTACCTGGACAACCTGTTGACCATGTTCACTTACCTGGGCCTGATTCCTGGAAGCCTCATGGAGCAGTCTAAGGTATCCCACAGCAAACAAAAAATCATTGCCACACACCACAGCCGCCATTTCAGAGTGAGAGAAGTTCAAAATGTGCCTGGAACACTTTTATAGGGCCAAACATTCAGGTGTGAGTAATGGATAATTGAGTACACATGTAAACACGCTTTTCAAATGCTGGCGCGTTTTTTTTTAGGAAAAAATTACGATTTGTAATTTTTCGCGGCCGCGAATGCATTTTCACGGCAGCAATTACAATTACGAATGGTTAGTAAATGACCGAGATTCATATCTAAACAGGCGTAATTTGACCGATGGTGTATTCATTCGTAATTTTTTACTTGGACTTGCAAAAAATTACGAATGCCCTCATCTCTGCCGTGATTAGTGTTTAGTAAATTACCGAGATGACACTTTGAAGAAAAAACGGCATCTCGGTCAAAATCGGGAGCTTAGTAAATTTCCCCCCATGGGTGGGATGTACTAAGCTCTACTGCTGCGCTAATTGCATTCTCACCACTCTGTTGACATCTCTATAGTAACATTTCCCCTCCCAGCACTGCCATTCTGTTCCCTCTACCGGCAATCACCGGTATGAACTAACAGAAGTATCGCTGCTCCTCCATTGCGGCCACTCAGCGTTGTGTATGCTGCGCTCGGCACTCCATACATACTCTCCTGCGCATGTCTTAGGATCCCGTCATGTGCATGCTGAGCTCTGAGTGTCTGCAGCGGTGTGCATGCGCAGGAGGGTATCTATGGAGAACCGAGCGCAGCATACACAACACTGAGTGGCAGCAACGGAGGAGCAGCAATACTTCTGTTAGTTCATACCGGCGATTGCCAGTAGAGAAAACAACGGGACAGAATGGCAGCGCTGGGAGGGGAGGAGAAATGTTACTATGGATATGTCAACAGAGCGGTGAGAAGGCAATTAGCGCAGCGGTAGAGCTTAGTACATCCCGCCCAATAAGCTGTAAGCGGGGACTTGCTTGGTCTCCCCTAGCACAACATGCCATCCTTCCCAGGGAGCTACCCTTCTTCAGTACGGCTGTGTAAATACTGTGTAGTCCATTAAGGTACACAGTAAGCGCTAGGTAGTTGTATTGTATTATATCTACCTCAGTAAGCGCTGTGTGTGGGTTGGCTCCAATCTCTGTAGCATACTTGGGGGGGGGGGAACTGTGTTTGACATTTCCCTGTGTGTGTGTGGGTGATTGTTGTCTCACATAGCCATGTCTAGGGACTCTGTGTCATATGCTGCAGAGGATGTTTCCTCTCAGGAGGAATCCATTCCATGTACACAGGAATGCAATGTCTTGTCTCAGATCCCAATTAATGAGCCTGAGTGGTTGTCCTCTATTAAGAGGGATGATCTCTCAGATCTTGACCAGGGTAGCTCATACTGATACTGAAACTCAGGTGTTGAAGAACTCTATGGCAGTTTGGTCAGGTTTTGTTCCTATTCCTGCAAAAGGGTGGTCTTCAGTTTGCCGGCTGTCGGGATCCCGGCGCGTAGTATACCAGCGCCGGAATCCCGACAGCTGGCATACTGACACTTTTTCTCCCTCTTGGGGGTCCACGCCCCCCCCCCTGGATGGAGAATAAATAGCGCGCCACCGTGCCCACAGCATGGCGAGCGCAGCGAGCCCGCAAGGGGCTCTTTTGCACACGCCACGCGGTCAGGATTCCGGCACCGGTATGCTGGTAGACGGGAGCCCAGCCACCGGCATACCATACTACACCCCTGCAAAGTCCCCTAGTATGTTCCCACAGAAACGTGCACTTGCCCAGATTATGCAAGATGACATACCGACTCTGATACAGCAGACCGTGATGTGGACGTGCTGAGGGGGGCGGCATCCCTTGCAAAGGGGGTGCAGCTCATGATTGAGGCCATTAGGGATGTGTTAAACATTAGTGACACGCCACCTGAGCAGGCTGAGGAGGCTTACTTCACTGACAATAAGAAAGCCTCGCTAACCTTCCCTGCATCAAAAGAATTAAACGCTATATTTGAAAAATCCTGGGAAGACCCGGAGAAAAAATTCCAGATCCCAAAAAGGGTTCTGGTTGCTTTTCCCTTCCCTGAGGAGGATAGGATCTACCGCGTTAAAAGAACTGGCTGATCGTAAGATTGACACCGCTTAAATCCATATACACTGCTTCAGGAGTGGCGTTAAGGCCCACTATTGCCTGTGCATGGATTTCTAAAGCCATAGTAAAGTGGTCAGGCACATTACTATAGGATTTGGATACAATGGATAGAAGTGACATTGAATTGTTTTTCCGTAACATACAGGATTCTGCGGGGTGGAAGGACCTGGGTACGCTGACTGCACGGATATCTTCCATGTCGGTCTCAGCTCACAGGGGACTCTGGCTACGCCAATGGTCTGCAGATGCGGAATCCAGGAGAAGTGTGGAGAACCTACCCTACACAGGTCAGGCTCTTTTTGGGGAAGCGTTGGATGCGTGGATTTCACGGCAACCGCGGGTAAGTCACCTTTCCTTCCCTCTGCTACACCTTCTACGAAGAAACCATTTTCTTCAGCTGTGTCGCAGTCCTTTCAGACCGCTAAGGCAAAAAAGTCCCAGCCTCGTACCACTTTCTTTAGAGGTGGTCGTGCAAAATCCAAAAAGCCTGCGCTCCCAGGACCAGAAACCTTCTGGTGCCTCAAAATCCTCAGCATGATGGTGGACCACACATCCTGGAGGATGGGCTGGTGGGTGCGAGACTCAGACGTTTCAGACACGTCTGGGTGTCGTCCGGCCTGTATCCCTGTGTACAGGATATTGTGTTCCAGGGGTACAGACTGGAGTTTCAAAACCCCCGCCTCACAGATTCTTCAAATCAGGCTTGCCACCTTTGCTGACAGACAGGGCTATCCTACAGGAAGCCATCCTAAAATTGGAAAAGTCACAGGTAATTGTCTCAGTTCCACCTCATAAGCAAAACAAGTGTTATTATTCAAACCTTTTTGTGGTACCGAAACCGGATGGTTCGGTCAGACCAATTTTTAACTTGAAATCGTTGAACCCTTACCTGAGGGTGTTTAAATTCAAAATGGAGTCTCTCAGAGTAGTGATTTCAGGTCTAGATTATGGAGAGTTTCTGGTATCCCTGGATATTAAGGATCCGTACCTCCACATTCCGATTTGGCCGCCACACCAGGCTTATCTCAGATTTGCACTGTTAGACAGTCACTATCAATTTCAGGCACTGCCATTCGGCCTCTCCACAGCACCGAGGGTGTTCACCAAGGTGATGGCGGAGATGATGGTTCTCCTCCGCAGACAGGGGGTGAACATTATCCCATATCTGGACGATCTGCTGATAAAGGCATCGTCCCGGGAGATGTTGTTGCAGTCCATTGTTCTCATGACTCATCTGCTCAGGGAACACTGTTGGATCCTGAACCTTACAAAGTCACATATGGAGCCGACAAGGAGATTGTCTTTTCTGGGGATGATCCTCGACACGGAAGTGCAGAGGGTGTTTCTGCCGGAGGAGAAAACATTGGTGATTCAAACAATGGTCATCAGTGCATTTGCCTTCTGGGGCAGATGGTTGCCTCTTACAAGGCTCTACAGTATGGAAGGTTTTATGCTCGGTCCTTCCAACTGGATCAACTAGACAAATGGTCGGGATCTCACCTACACATGCACCAAAGGATACGTCTGTAAAACCAGGATTTCACTCCTCTGGTGGCTGCAAATGCCTCACCTTCTGGAGGGCCGCAGGTTCGGGATTCAGGACTGGATCCTTCTTACCACGGATGCAAGTCTCCGGTGCTGGGGTGCAGTCACTCAGGGGGAAACCTTCCAGGTAAGATGGTCAAGCCCGGAATCCAGTCTTCAAATAAACATTCTGTAACTAAGAGCCGTCTACAACGGTCTTCTCCAAGCGGCACATCTTCTGCGAGATCGAGCCATTCAAATGTAGTCGGACAATTTTACGATGGTGACCTACATAAACCGACAGGGCGGAAAAAAGAGCAGAGATGCAATGTCAGAGGTAACCAGAATCATCCTCTGGGCAGAAAAGCACGCAGTGGCGCTGTCAGCAATCTTCATTCTGGGAGTAGACAACTGGAAAGCGGACTTCCTCAGGGGACTCCATCTGTAGGTGTTCACGGAGGTAACAGATCTTTGGGCTGTACCTCAAATAGACATGATGGCCTCCCGTTTCAAGAAGCTTCAGAGGTATTGTTCCAGGTCAAGGGACCCGCACGCCCTAGTGACTCCGTGGGTGTTCTCATTCCAAGAGTTCTAAAGCTCATAAAGAGAACAAGAGTTCAGGCAATCCTCATTGCTCTGGACTGGCCAAGAAGGGCTTTCTATACGAATCTTCTGGGTCTTCTGCTGGAAGATCCAAGGCCTCTTCCTCTTTGGGAGGACCTACTGCAATAGGGGCCATTTGCTTATCAAGACTTATCGCGGCTACGTTTGACGGCATGGAAGTTGAATGCCAGATATTAGCTTGGAAGGGCATTCCGAGCAAGGTTATTCCTGACCTGATACAGGCTAGGAAAGGAGTAACGTCTAAACATTACCATCGCATTTGGAAAAAGTATGTCTCTTGGTGTGAATCCAAGGAGTTTCCTACGGTAGAGTTTCAACTGGGACGGTTTCTCCTCTTCCTGCAAGCAGGTGTGGATATGGAACAAAAATAAAACAAAATAAGACAGCGCTAACTGAAGATGGATTGTGGATAATACAGTACTAATTTATTAAAATGACAATATTCAACTAAACATTTTTAAAAAATTCATAAAATCTAATTCACTGCACTTTTATATTGTGGTCACCATACGTGTACTTATTGATCATTTGTTGTTATGTCCAAAGTCCCCGTGAAGTCCGCTCATTTAATGTCCCATATCCTGGGGTTGTGGCACAATCCCTGGGCCGATAGTACGCTGGAGGAATGTCTTATCCCAATTCTTAAACAAGGCAAAAGGGAAGTGTCCTCACCAGTATTGCGTGTTGGTAATTCTCTTCGGTCCTTATTGTTGGATAGGGTGTAAAAACTTGCGTTATTCAGCGGATTCCACAGAGGTCCAGACAGTGTTGGGTGATCAGGGTAGGTGACACAGGTTACACCAAATGTTTAGTTGAATATTGTCATTTTAATAAATTAGTACTGTATTATCCACAATCCATCTTCAGTTAGCGCTGTCTTATTTTGTTTTATTTCTGTTTTGCATGATATAGTGGGCGTGACTAGCCCACTCAGACAGCTGCTTATTATTATTTTTTATCACTATACTATTTGGAAACACAGCTCGAGCGCCCCTTCCAATTTGATTGGTTCTACATCCTTTGCCTAGGTGTGGATATGGGCCTGAGGTTGGGATCCGTGAAGGTCCAGATTTTGGCCTTATCCATTTTCTTCCAGAAACAGCTGGCTTCCCTCCCGGAGGTTCAGACTTTCTTGATAGGAGTTCTGTATATCCAGCCTCCCTTTGTGCCACCTACGGCACCCTGGGATCTTAACGTGGTGTTACAGTTCCTCCAATTGGATTGGTTCAAGCCTCTGCAGGAGGTTGAGGTCAAATTTCTCACGTGGAAGGTTGTCACTTTGTTGGCCTTAGCTTCTACTAGACGTGTGTCGGAGTTGGGGGCTTTGTCTTGTAAAGCCCCTACTTGGTCTTCCATGAAAATAGATCTGAGCTCCGGACACGTCAGCAGTTCCTTCCAAAGGTTGTGTCGGCATTTCATATCAGTCAACCTATTGTGGTGCCAGTGGCTACTGACTTTTCAGTTTCATCAAAGTCCTTGGATGTTGTAAGGGCTCTGAAATTCTATGTGAAGAGGACTGCTTGTCACAGAAAATCGGACTCTCTGTTTGTCCTGTATGATCCCAAGAAACTTGAAAGCAGACTATGGGGGTAATTCAGACCTGATCGTAGCAGCAAATTTGTTAGCAGTTGGGCAAAACCATGTGCACTGTAGGGAAGGCAGATATAACGTGCAGAGACAGTTAGATTTGGGTGGGTTATTTTGTTTCTGTGCAGGGTAAATACTGGCAGCTTCATTTTTATACTGCAATTTAGATTGTAGTTTGAACACACCACACCCATATCTAACTCTCTCTGCACATGTTATATCTTCCTACCCTGCAGTGCACATGGTTTTGCCCAACTGCTAACAAAATTCCTGCTGCGATCAACTCAGAATTACCCCCTATATCTCGCTGGATCAGGTTTACTATCCAGCATGCGTATTCTACGGCAGGATTGCCGTGTCCTACGTCTGTTAAGGCCCACTCTACTCGTAAGGTGGGTTCTTCCTGGACTGCTGCCCGGGGTGTCTCTGCTTTACAGTTTTGCTGAGCGGCTACTTGGTCTGGGTTGAACACATTTGCTAAGTTTTACAAGTTCGATACATTGGCCTCTGAGGACCTGAAGTTTGGTCAATCAGTTCTGCAGGAGCCTCCACGCCCTCCCTCCCATTCTGGGAGCTTTGGTACATCCCCATGGTACTAATGTGGACCCCAGCATCCTCTAGGACATAAGAGAAAATAGGATTTTAATTACCTACTGGTAAATCCTTTCTCGTAGTCCGTAGAGGATGCTGGGCGCCCGCCCAGCGCTTCGTGATCCTGCAATGGTTGTTTAACTCTGTACTGCTTCGTTCTTGGTTAAGTACTGTTTTGTTACTTGGTTAAGTAATATTGTTCAGCCATTGCTGATTTTTCAAGCTGGTTAGCTTGGTTTGCTTTGTATGTGTGAGCTGGTGTGAATCTCGCCACTATCTGTGTAAAATCCTTCTCTCGAAGTTGTCCTTCTCCTCGGGCACAGTTTCTAGTCTGGTAGGAGGGGCATAAAGGGAGGACCCAGCCCACACTCTCAAACACTTAAAGTGCCAGTGGCTCCTAGTGGATCCGTCTATACCCCATGGTACTAATGTGGACCTGAGCATCCTCTACGGACTACGAGAAAAGGATTTACCGGTAGGCAATTAAAAACAGGATTTTGATACCTACCGGTAAATCCTTTTCTCCTAGTCCATAGAGGATGCTGGAGTCCACTTCATGACCATGGGGTATAGACTGTTCCGCAGGAGCCATGGGCACTGGCTCCTCCCTCTATGCCCCTCCTCCAGACCTCAGTTATAGGAACTGTGCCCAGGGAGACGGACATTTCGAGGAAAGGATTTACTTTAAACTAGTGGTGAGATACATACCAACTCACACCTCAACCATGCCTCACAACATGGCATTCAACATAACACACACCAACAGGCATGAACCAATTAGAGCAACATGCTGAAACTAATATAACACAACTTGTGTAACTCTAATAACAAAACTGCAGGTAAAGTACGCACTGGGACGGGCGCCCAGCATTCTCTACGGACTAGGAGAAAATGATTTACCGGTAGGTATCAAAATCCTGTTTTCTCATACGTCCTAGAGGATGCTGGGGTCCACTTCATGACCATGGGGTTTATACCAAAGCTCCAGTACGGGCAGGTGAGTGCGGATGACACTGCAGCACCGATTGCCCGAACTTGAGGTCTTCATCGGCCAAGGTGTCAAACTTGTAGAATTTTGCAAATGTGTTTGACCCTGACGAAGTAGCTGCTCGGCAAAGTTGCAATGCCGAGACCCCCCGGGCAGCCGCCCAGGATGAGCCCACTTTCCTAGTGGAATGGGCCTTCACCGACGTCGGTAACGGCAATCCAGACGTAGTATGAGCATGCTGAATCGTACTTCTGATCCAACTCGCAATAGTCTGCTTGGCAGCAGGACACCCAATCTTGTTGGGAGCATACAGGACAAACAAAGAGCAAAAAAGACTCCTTAACAAGAAGAATAGGCGCTTAGTATAAAGTTGCTGCACCAAGCAGCTGCCGTGAGTACAGGAGAGTCATTTCTGAGGTAACAAACAAAAAAATACACAATGTTTAAAAAGTGTAACAATTTATTATAATAGAACCAATAAAACCATTCAAAATGGCAATTTCTTTCCTCAAAATACATAATATAAATATGCACACCACATTCTGTAAAATTATCTATAGATAGTTGGACCAATACGTGTCTGTTCCTATAGTATATGCCCAGATAAGTCCACTAGTCCGTAGAGGATATAATGTATCAGCACAATTCGGTTTGTAAATATTTACCGGTCACCAGTTTAGAGGTGGAAAGGCTTCCATATATGAGAGTCCATATTAGGCTTGTGATGTCCTCATTAGTGTAGCCCTTTGTATGTGTATATATATGTATGTGTATGTGTGTATATATATATATATATGGATTGAGAGAAAGGGCCTTCCTCCCTGGACAAATAGAGGTCTTAGAGTAGGGATTGTTATAATGTGTTAGTATTTAATATGCTAATTGGTCCTGGTTATAAGAATATTATAATATATAGCCTGTTATATTGGTATTAGAAGCAATAGAGTGGCTCGTGGTATTCTCCTCATGTGGTGAGGGAGAGAGTGACCAAGAGAGAAGATTCTAGTGGGAGCACGAGCTAACGGAGGAGACGGTTAGCCAGCTCGTGCGGACGGATGAGAGGGAGCTACGCAGACGGCAGAGAGTAGGGAGGAGAGAGAGGGATCACTCGTTCCGGAGCGGTATCTATTAGAGACTCCCCCGCCGGTACTGTCCTCGATCACCCAGCAGATGGATCGGAGAGGAGGAAAGAACGAGCGAGAGAGGAGGCGACATCATTGAGTGAGAAACCACCGGCCACAGAGAGAGAGGGCGTACCTGACGAGCGGCGCTGAGAGCCGAAGTGGTGAGTGAATGCCGGCCGTTCCCCGGGGGTCCCCAGCGCCTCTAAAGCTTCCCCACAGTGACGTACCCTAGTCTACCGGAGGAATCCGCACTGATACAGGAGGATAGTGGGGGTACAGAGCGCTACCAATACCCCCTACTGTCTAGGGGTCGGCCAGGATCCCGGGTCCTCTTTGTGCCTGATGAAAACCACTGAGAAAGGTGAAAGGGGGAGCAGTAACGCACATCAGGACAACCCTTAAGGAGGTCCCTCCCCCATGGTCCTTCAGCACAGTACTGCAGGGGGGAGTAATAAGGACAGCGTAGCCTAATGCCCCTACAATATAGAGGGCCAGTGGATAATAAGTAGGCAGCTGGATGATATGAGTAAGCAGCATAACTGAATGCAACGAGACTGCCATAATCAGTAGGGTATTCACATACCAGGATATACATACATACAGATTATCCCCACGGAGGGAGAGAAAGTACACGAGGATTCAGCATAACCGTGGATTTGTGTCCACCCTTCGGTATATCTTAACCATAGAGTTGGGGGAGCCTTGCAGGAGCTCGATCCACAGACATTCAGGGACCAGAGGAAGTGCTAGTCCCCACCGACAGTATAGTGAGAACGGAGGAGATATTACTATCTCGGAGGGCTATCGACCACTTTATTGATACCAGAGTAAGGAGAGGGGTACAGGGAATCCTCATCCAAGAAGGGTATGGAAAAGAAGGTAGTATTAACAAGGGAGTAAGACTATCTTGGATCCACTACCGTTCATTCTTTACTGACATTTGGGGCCATTGTCTTACCTACAGTTACATGCACTCTTGATATCATCGCTATCCTATTATCAATATATAAAATAGGGACCCTGAGGCCCCTTACTTACAGACGAAACCCTATAACTACGCACTATTAAGGATTATCTGGTCAAGGTACAGTAATAGTGACTCCCATTCTATGTTCTAACATAGTAAGGCCAGGCTGATATCTTTGAATGAGTACTGCAAGGAAAAAGGGAGAACTAAGGTGTTTAACAGCTCTCCTTTTACTATTATCCTTCATCAGTATCTCGCAGCGGTAAAACATACAATATCGGATGATATAACTCTACCCAAAGGGCCCCAACTGTGCACCAATGTATACTTCATTAGACTACTTGGCCGCACCACTAGGAGATACCACTCTAAGCTTCCATGAAAGTACTTTAATTAGAACTTATGGTAATATATGAGTTGGTATTAGTTATAAATTTGAACCGGTTCTAAAATAAATTCGTTGTATATGCATGCACTTTAGTTTGTTCGGAGAACAATATATGAAAAGTATCAATTTATCTATATGTCATTAATTGTTATCTATGATTTCATTCTGTGTGATGTTATTTAATACTATGTGATGTTATTTAATACTATGTAATGTTCCTAGGATCTCAAGTAGTATCCGGAGCTTGTTATGGTATTGGCAAATTAATAAAATATTTACTTACCTGTATATTTAAGTCCAAGGGAAAATTCTCTGATAGATCTGAAAGACACAAGGTGGGTACTAATGTCATAAGTTATTTAAAGGTATTTTCTATTGTCTTTAAGGCTTTCCCAAGCGAGCCCGAGAATCTTACAGCTTGGGTGGAGGCACTCATATTTCATAATATAGTAACCTTTACACTTTCCGAAGAATAGAGGAAGGGAGGGTTACAAGTGGAGGCACTGCTGAGATCCCTAGCCTACTGTTGTCTCCTGTTTACCAGAATCATTGTCAGCATGGAAGTTATTACAGAAGTCGACCTTGGGCGATGGTGCCTAGAGAAAGGGGTGAATCCTGGATACTTTTTTGGGTTACGAGGAAATATGGTTATGGTAACTGATGACGGTATGTTAAAGACTGTGGGGAATTTATGTGGTGTAAGGCAACCGTGTATAGTTGATAAATGGACAGGCCCATATGGAGATGTTTGTGTCCTCATAAAAAATGGCAATCCATTGGATCGAACCTTGATTCCCAGCATGATATTATTAGAAGGCACCATGGGAAGGAAAGTCCAGGTAGTGTGGCCGGAAGAGAGGAACGAAGAGGAAGCGTCCGAATCCGCTCAAGGGGAAGCATTAGAGGGTCCTGGAATGGGGGAACCCATTTCTGGGGGTTGTTTTCCCACTATGAGTAGAGGAGTGGATCCTGCTAATACTACCCAGAAGGGTCTCTATGATACTCCAGTAGATAATGTAGTGGATAAGGTGGTAAGCCACCTTGAAAGGTGGCATTATGAAGGAGGATACAGACGTTTAAGAATCTTTTCCGGAATTACACCTGTTCCAGCTGGAGAAGAAACGTATGAGATGTGGCGTGAAGCGGCAATACAACATTCCGAGGAATGGCAATGTCCTGAACACATAAGGCGGCAAAGGGTGGTTGAGAGCTTACGTGGACCTGCAATGGGGGTGATCCAGGCTACTCGCCGGAGTAACCCTACCGCCACCCTGAGGGATTATATCGAAGCATTGGATTTTTCTTTTGGGACATTAGAGGATGTGGGAGACTTGATGGCATGATTGAACTGCACGTATCAAGACTATGGAGAGACATTGACCCATTATATATATAGGGTCGACCGATTAATATATAAGATTGTTGATAAAGGTGGACTTAGTCCTGATATAGTCAACGAAACAAGGTTAAAACAAGTATTAAAAGGAGCTCTGACTAATAACCCAGTAGCTCAAAGATTAAGATGCACCATGGCTAGTGCACCACCTCTTAACTTGACAGAATTAGTTAAGGAAGTAAAATTGGAAGAGGTACAAATTGAAAACCGGGAAAAGTCTGTTAGAAAAGTTAAAGTGGTGGTACCATCGGCTGACACTCCTCCTCCTACTATAGATGACCGACTGTTGAAATTAATTGAGGAGCAAAACAAGAAAATCGATCAACTGATTGCTTTACAGACTCCGCAACCACCCCCGACAACAACTCGAACATCTGGATGGGGTAGAGGAATCAACAGAAGAGGAGGACCTCGAACGAATATAGAGTGTTATAGCTGCGGTCAGCTTGGGCATCGGTCGTTTGAATGTCCCCTAAATAGATATGACACCCGAGGAAGTAACCCCCATAGGAGGAGGGAGTCTCTGGGGGAAAACGAGAACAGGAGCCCTGTGGACCCCTCACAGGCTCCCCGATCATAAAAGTTCAAGCCATGGGGAGTGCCCAGTGGTCTCATAATCTTCCAGATAAGTTATTGGGACATGCACCATTAACAAGGGCTATTATTAATGGAAAAGACTGCACCATTCTAATGGATAGTGGGTCGCAAGTATCCATTGTCTTTGAGTCCAGGTTTAATGATCATCTTTCAGATATCCCCATTTAACCTCTCAGTGGACTCACCATCTGGGGATTGAGTGAGCAGCGGTATCCCTATCTAGGGTATATTATCACGCAAATTATGTTTGAACCAGGCTTGGGCTCCCCCAACGAGACTGTTCCATTGATAGCTCTAGTTTGTCCGGATTCACCAGGGGACAATGGAAATTTACCCGTTATTGTTTGCACTAATACTAACATGTACGGGAATCTCATTAAGTGGTGTGAGAAACAAGACCTTGAACTCAGAGTCCATCGAGGAAAGGAGGAAATGGAAGGCAGATGTATGTTCCTACAAGGAGACGACTGTATAACGGGGGGAAAAAAGCCACTGAACCCAGTGATAAATGGGCATGTGAACTCAAGACTTAACCTAGAATCTTGTTTCGAGGGAAGTGACATCCCTGATGACTATAAACAAATTTTGATGGAACAATTACTACAGAGGGAGGCGGTTTTCGCAAAAGATGAATGGGATCTAGGGTCAGCGATAGGGGTGGAACACCATATTAAATTAACGGATGAAACGCCCTTCCGGGAAAGGTCAAGGAGGCTGGCGCCCGCTGATTTCGAGGATGTAAGGAGTCATCTAAAGGGGCTACTGGAGAATCATGTAATTGCGGATTCCGAAAGTCAATATGCATCCCCTATTGTCATGGCAAGAAAGAAAAATGGAGAGATTAGACTGTGCATCGACTACCGCATGTTGAACCGACGAACTATTCCGGACCAATACACCGTCCCTAAGGTCGAAGAAGCGCTAGATTGTCTGCAGGGCAGCCGGTGGTTTTCGGTGTTGGACCTCCGCTGTGGGTATTACCAAATTCCCATGAGTCAGGCTGATAGATCCAAGACTGCCTTTATATGTCCCTTTGGGTTTTTTGAATTTCTGAAGATGCCCCAAGGTATAACGGGAGCCCCAGCAACATTCCAGAGGACTAGGGAAAGAACCGTGGGAGATATGTGTTACCGTGAAGTTTTGGTTTACTTGGATGACATCATTGTCTTTGGTAAGACTCTTCAAGAACACAATGATAGATTGATGAATGTATTAGATCGTTTACAATCCCGAGGGCTTAAACTGTCGGTTGACAAGTGCAAATTCTGTCGTTCATCAGTCAAATATTTAGGACATATCGTAAGTCGACAGGGAATAGCCACTGACCCTGATAAAGTAAACACCATACAGAATTGGCCACGACCCGAAAATCTCAAGGATTTGCGTTCATTTTTGGGATTTTGCGGGTATTATCGTAAATTCATCCCGCAATATTCTGAAATTGCCCGACCACTCACAGATCTTACTCGAGGATATCTGCCAAGGAAGGGCGATTACTACCAACACAGGCAGAATACAGTTCGAGAGTATTTTAAACCTAAAGAACCTTTTGGAAGTCGATGGAATCTAGCATGTGAAGAAGCTTTTGGAAAACTTAAAGATCGATTAATGCACTCCACCGTATTAGCGTATGCAAACCCTGAGCTTCCTTATGAAGTCCACATAGATGCATCACTTGATGGTTTGGGAGGTGTTTTATATCAACAACAAGATCAGCAAATCAGACCGGTGGCGTATGTTAGTCGGGGACTATCTCAGAGTGAGAGGAAATATCCTGTGCATAAATTGGAGTTCCTTGCCCTTAAGTGGGTAGTAACTGAGAAGTTTCATGACTATCTATATGGCGCCAGGTTCTTAGTTCAAACCGATAACAACCCCTTAACCTACATCCAGACAACTGCCAAACTTGATGCGACAGGACACCGGTGGTTGGCCGCATTAAGTAACTATAATTTCACCATAAAATACCGACCCGGAAACAGTAATCAAGATGCCGATGCACTATCCAGAATGCCCCATCGACAAGTTAAGGAAGATATCCAGGAATGGGTAGAAGTTCCTGCTTCTGATGTAAAGGTACTCTGTCATCAGATTAGTATCACCAAGAATGCCATTGTAGCGGCCATTACATTGACTGGAGCCTCTGAGCAAGCTATACCGTCTCAGTATTGTATGCTGAATCTATCAGCTGTAGAAGGAATGGAAATGATCAGCTCTGCCCAGATGGCAAGGGAACAGAAAGCAGATGAGGATATTTCACCGATAGTACGTATTTTAGAGGGGCATCCTTTTCAGGTCCAAGAGGAGAATCTTACGGTGAAATCCCGAATATTGATGCATCAATTAAAGCGACTACTATTAAAAGATGGACTAGTTTATCGGAGCAGCATACGGCCAGATGGCATCAAAAGATTACAACTGGTATTACCTAACAACTATACCCAGTTGGTACTGTCAGAGTTGCATGATTGGCATGGCCATTTGGGGTACGACAAAACTCAAGGGTTGATTGCTGACCGCTTCTTTTGGCCTTTCATGAACAGAGACATTGAACATTACTGCAAGACCTGTGGGAGCTGTATACTGAGGAAAACCCCTCCCGCCAGAGCCGCTCCCTTAGTAAACATTCAAAGCTCTGGGCCCATTGACCTTTTAAGTTTGGAAGAGCCTGGAGGTAAAGATGGAAACATCTTAGTGATTACAGATCATTTCACTAGGTATGCACAGGCATACGTGACCCCAAATCAGAAAGCTGTGACGGTGGCTAAAACCCTATGGGAAAAGTTTTTTCAGCATTACGGGTTACCTGCAAGAATACACTCCGACCAAGGACAAGACTTCGAGAGTCGAATAATTAAGGAACTCTGCATGTGTTGTGGGATAAGAAAATCCCGAACGCCACCATACCACCACCAAGGGGATCCACAACCGGAAAGGTTCAATCGGACTTTGTTAAATATGCTAGGAACATTGAGTCCAATACAGAAATACCAGTGTAAGCAACATATATCTTCTTTAGTGCATGCATATAACTGCACTAAGAATGGATCTACAGGGTATACCCCATATTTCTTAATGTTTGGAAGAGAAGCTAGACTACCCATTGATGTTTGTCTGGGGACACCGTCGCATTCCACCACTTCCTCCCATCATCAATATGTAAGGCACCTTCAGCAACAGCTAAAGAACGCCTATCAATTAGCTCAAGCAGCTGCAAAACGCTCAGGAGAGAAGAACAAGACGCAATATGATCGCAATGTAAGAGAGCATAGGTTGCTCCCTGGAGATAGAGTATTACTTCGAATGTTTGGTGTTCCCAGGAGTCAGAAACTTACTAATCAGTGGCGACCCTACCCCTATATTATCCTCCGACAACTTCCAGATCTTCCCGTCTATCAACTAGTACCCGAAGATGGAATAGGTCCTCAGGTAACTTATCACCGTCAGCATCTATTACCTATATCCCAAGATACCCAATGGAAAAGCAGTAATTGTGATACCGAGATAGTCGTGTCCCCACCTGGAACGAGGTCTCTGGGTGATGAACCCAAGAAACTCAACAGTTTAGTAGAGGAAGTTGAAGAGGATGATAACTATTATAGTGGAAGGTACTATAAGGAAGAGGAGTCTTCAGTAACGGGTGGAGGAACAGCTCAGGATACCAACGAGTGGAATATTTGGAATAATGTCAATACTATGTATGGTAATGATTGTGGCCTGGAAGACATCGGTAGGATTGATGAAAGAAGTGAAGAAAGAAGTCTCAATGTACCGTAAGTTGATGAAGCTATGGGGGAAAACAGCCATGAATCAGAAACGGGTTCTTTTCCTTTACCTAGGCCACAAAGAATTCGGAAGCCCCCTCGGATACTCACATATGACCAATTGGGGATTCCTACGGAAGTACCTTTGGTAGTACACTCCACTCCAGTGTTACCCTGGCCCTATTTTGAACAGATAGGATATATGGGGTGGTGATTTCATAATTCCTGTCATTAGAATCACCAGGGGGAGAATGTAGCCCTTTGTATGTGTGTATATATATATATATATATGTATGTGTGTGTGTGTGTATATATATATATATATGGATTGAGAGAAGGGGCCTTCCTCCCTGGACAAATAGAGGTCTTAGAGTAGGGATTGTTATAATGTGTTAGTATTTAATATGCTAATTGGTCCTGGTTATAAGAATATTATGATATATAGCCTGTTATATTGGTATTAGAAGTAATAGAGTGGCTCGTGGTATTCTCCTCATGTGGTGAGGGAGAGAGTGACCAAGAGAGAAGCTTCTAGCGGGAGCACGAGCTAACGGAGGAGACGGTTAGCCAGCTCCTGCGGACGGATGAGAGGGAGCTACGCAGACAGCAGAGAGTAGGGAGGAGAGAGAGGGATCACTCGTTCCGGAGCGGTATCTATTAGAGACTCCCCCGCCGGTACTGTCCTCGATCACCCAGCAGATGGATCGGAGAGGAGGAAAGAACGTGCGAGAGAGGGTGCGACATCATTGAGTGAGAATCCACCGGCCACAGAGAGAGAGGGCATACCTGACGAGCGGCGCTGAGAGCCGAAGTGGTGAGTGAATGCCGGCCGTTCCCCGGGGGTCCCCAGCGCCTCTAAAGCTTCCCCACAGTGACGTACCCTAGTCTACCGGAGGAATCCGCACTGATACAGGAGGATAGTGGGGGTACAGAGCGCTACCAATACCCCCTACTGCCTAGGGGTCGGCCAGGATCCCGGGTCCTCTTTGTGCCTGATGAAAACCACTGAGAAAGGTGAAAGGGGGAGCAGTGACGCACATCAGGACAGCCCTTAAGGAGGTCCCTCCCCCATGGTCCTTCAGCACAGTACTGCAGGGGGGAGTAATAAGGACAGCATAGCCTAATGCCCCTACAATATAGAGGGCCAGTGGATAATAAGTAGGCAGCTGGATGATATGAGTAAGCAGCAGAACTGAATGCAACGAGACTGCCATAATCAGTAGGGTATTCACATACCAGGATATACATACATACAGATTATCCCCACGGAGGGAGAGAAAGTATACGAGGATTCAGCATAACCGTGGATTTGTGTCCACCCTTCGGTATATCTTAACCATAGAGTTGGGGGAGCCTTGCAGGAGCTCGATCCACAGACATTCAGGGACCAGAGGAAGTGCTAGTCCCCACCGACAGTATAGTGAGAACGGAGGAGATATTACTATCTCGGAGGGCTATCAACCACTTTATTGATACCAGAGTAAGGAGAGGGGTACAGGGAATCCTCATCCAAGAAGGGTATGGAAAAGAAGGTAGTATTAACAGGGAGTAAGACTATCTTGGATCCACTACCGTTCATTCTTTACTGACATTTGGGGCCATTGTCTTACCTACAGTTACATACACTCTTGATATCATCGCTATCCTATTATCAATATATAAAATAGGGACCTGGAGGCCCCTTACTTACAGACGAAACCCTATAACTACGCACTATTAAGGATTATCTGGTCAAGGTACAGTAATAGTGACTCCCATTCTATGTTCTAACATAGTAAGGCCGGGCTTATATCTTTGAATGAGAGTACTGCAAGGAAAAAGGGAGAACTAAGGTGTTTAACAGCTCTCCTTTTACTATTATCCTTCATCAGTATCTCGCAGCGGTAAAACATACAATATCGGATGATATAACTCTACCCAAAGGGCCCCAACTGTGCACCAACGTATACTTCATTAGACTACTTGGCCGCACTACTAGGTGATACCACTCTAAGCTTCCATGAAAGTACTTTAATTAGAACTTATGGTAATATATGAGTTGGTATTAGTTATAAATTTGAACCGGTTCAAAAATAAATTAGTTGTATATGCATGCACTTTAGTTTGTTCGGAGAACAATATATGAAAAGTATCAATTTATCTATATGTCATTAATTGTTATCTATGATTTCATTCTATGTGATGTTATTTAATACTATGTGATGTAATTTAATACTATGTAATGTTCCTAGGATCTCAAGTAGTATCCGGAGCTTGTTATGGCATTGGCGAATTAATAAAATATTTACTTACCTGTATATTTAAGTCCAAGGGAAAATTCTCTGATAGATCTGAAAGACACAAGGTTGGTACTAACGTCATAAGTTATTTAAAGGTATTTTCTATTGCCTTTAAGGCTTTCCCAAGCGAGCCCGAGAATCTTACAGCTTGGGTGGAGGCACTCATATTTCATAATATAGTAACCTTTACACTTTCCGAAGAATAGAGGAAGGGAGGGTTACATTAGAAATGGTGAATTGCTGAAGATATCCTCTTATTGATGCAAGCTGGTAGTGGATCCGGGATTGGTTCAGACACGTCCAACTGGTCGCTCAGATGGAGAAGGTGTAGAGCAGAAGTGGCAGGGGGTCCAGACGCGTTTCGCTGCTCCCCAAAAAGTTTTGCAGCTTTATCAAAGGATGCCATGTAGTATGTGAGTGGGGTATAAATACCCTTTCTAATGAGGAGGATTCATGACACTTGTGCTAGTAATCAAACCAATCACTTCAAATAAAAATTAAAACACATTTATAACATAACGGAGGCAGACCTATTACGTATATTCATTCTATGGACCTTTTAAAATTATGATATTATAATCCTGTATATGTATAAACCTTAATTTCAAACACACTTACAAATTGAAAACCGTGTATAACACGTTTTTAAACCAATGGGTAACACTATTATGTGTTACCATAGTAACTGAGGTTTAAACGCCTATGATTGGCTGCATAGGTTGATAGACTAAGAATGTAACCAATAAGAGCCCGACCTATTGATTGGTCGCTAGCAGTCACATGACCGCTAGTAGTAATGACATGTTTCGTATTTGCTCTGTCTTTCTTCCCGGTCACGTGATGCATGCCGGTCATGCGGCCGGGTCACATGACTCGGCTCCGACACACGACCTTGGCTAAAAGAACACAGCTCGTGAGGGTAGGAGAGGGAGATCTTCATACAAAGGTTGCGGAACTGAAATAGACCTATTATTCAAACGGAAAAAACTGTCACAGATCAATTTCAATTGTGGTCACATGACCACTGTTGTTGCTAAGCAATAATGCGTGTTCACTTCCTGGTCACGTGACCCGCACCGATCACATGCCCAAGTCACATGTCCCGGCGCTAGTCCGTGACCAGGAGTTAAGCCGCCCAGAGAAGGGAAAGAAAGGGAAATAGGGGAAGTCTCAGTCCCAGTTTTAAGAGGATATTACAAAGTTGCATATTATATACCACCCTGAAAGATACATTGTTCAAATAACTATGCACTCACAAGTTTATTACAGAAAAATGTGAGTGATTATCACCCATTTTCTTAACAGTCACATGACCTAGGTGATTCTATTAAATATCAGAAAAATAACTAAAAAAAGGGGAAAAAAAGGAATATATATATATATATATATAGGAAGAAAGGAATCAGCGGCACTCCAGGGTTTAGTCAATCAAAATGAGTGTATTCAAAGCATCACAAGATACATTGCAAAACCGACGTTTCGGGGCCCGTCGCCCCTTCTTCAAGGTGTATGTGATGTGTGTTAAGAGCTTACCTTATAAGCCGTGAAAAACCCGCCAACCACACGTGAGGACGGACGCCGCCGGCCACTCTGTCTCCATCGCGCTCCCTGGACTTCCGGGGTCCGCTGTGGATGACGTCACGCGTCCATGCGTCGGGTTGCTATGGTAGCAGCCGGCGCATAGGATCGCGCTGGCCGGGGCTGTCAATAGAAATAAGTGAACAGAAAATGTAAAAATTTAAAAATGGAGCACCCATACTTATCATGCCTGTGTTATAATACAGTTGAAGAGAAATTGCATAAGACATAGACAAAGAAGTGGAGACATTAGACGGGGATGCAATATATACAAAACAATGAGTTAAGGATTCTATTATACATGGGGGCCATGGTAGCCTAATGGGAAGAGGTGCTGATGGCCACGGGATCGGTATGGTGATCACCTTACCCAGGTACTAAAAAGGTGGGATCTAAATGGCATCACCATGTGTGTGAGGTGTCTGTCAGCCTATAAAGTGAATCCCGTGATAACAATCTGTCAACAAACAATGGTATCCCATTGAATTGGGTTCAGATAAAAGATGATCTGAAGTCCATCATGGTGCATCCATCTGTATTCGGTACCACATTACAGATGGATGCACCATGATGGACTTCAGATCATCTTTTATCTGAACCCAATTCAATGGGATACCATTGTTTGTTGACAGATTGTTATCACGGGATTCACTTTATAGGCTGACAGACACCTCACACACATGGTGATGCCATTTAGATCCCACCTTTTTAGTACCTGGGTAAGGTGATCACCATACCGATCCCGTGGCCATCAGCACCTCTTCCCATTAGGCTACCATGGCCCCCATGTATAATAGAATCCTTAACTCATTGTTTTGTATATATTGCATCCCCGTCTAATGTCTCCACTTCTTTGTCTATGTCTTATGCAATTTCTCTTCAACTGTATTATAACACAGGCATGATAAGTATGGGTGCTCCATTTTTAAATTTTCTGTTCACTTATTTCTATTGACAGCCCCGGCCAGCGCGATCCTATGCGCCGGCTGCTACCATAGCAACCCGACGCATGGACGCGTGACGTCATCCACAGCGGACCCCGGAAGTCCAGGGAGCGCGATGGAGACAGAGTGGCCGGCGGCGTCCGTCCTCACGTGTGGTTGGCGGGTTTTTCACGGCTTATAAGGTAAGCTCTTAACACACATCACATACACCTTGAAGAAGGGGCGACGGGCCCCGAAACGTCGGTTTTGCAATGTATCTTGTGATGCTTTGAATACACTCATTTTGATCACTAAACCCTGGAGTGCCGCTGATTCCTTTCTTCCTATCATCATTAACACGGAGGGCACCCAGGACCTTTGCATATTGCATCTAGTGAGTGCCGGGCTATTTTACAGTATATATATATATATATATATATATAAAATAAAAGTACATTTAATTCTACAGCTTCATTCAACCCTTCAGGATATAAAGAACCTACTTTGTGCATCCAATAGATTTATTGTTTGCAAAGTTTCTTAAAGCGATCCCCACCTCTGCTTGTAACTGGTATATGTTCTACTCCTTGTACTTTTAAGCTTCCTGGATCCCCATTGTGATAATCAGAGAAGTGCTTCGATACACTACAGTATGTGTCAAAATGTGATTTAAAATATTCCTTCGATGTTCTAGGAATCTAACCCGCAGTTTTCTAGTTGTTCGACACACATATTTTTGGTTACAACTGCAGATTAATATATAGATAACATAGGTACTGTTGCAGTTAATGAAGCATTTTATGTCCCAAGAATTCTGGTGGTTATCGTTGATTTTGGATTTTGTTTCTTGTACATAATTACATGTGATACATTTGTTTCCCCCACATTTAAAAAATCCTTTTGGTTTAGGAGGAAGCCAAGAAAGACTAACCTCATGTTGAACAATTTTATCTTCATTTTTAAGATAACTGGGGGCTAGTATATTTTTTAAAGATAGATTCTTTTTAAAGATAAAACGGGGTTCGGGTGGTAGATCTTTTATCAATAAATGATCCTGTTTAAGAACATTATAGTTCTTTTTAATAATTTGTTTAATTTTTGAACACTGATCGTTATAAGTGGATATAAAAGCAACTTGACTATTCAGCTGCTTAGAAGATTTAATTTTTGGAACTAGTAGATCTTCCCTGTCTATGGTAAGTACTTCTTTAAGGGCTGACTGAAGAATCATAGTCGGGTAACCCCTCTGTTCAAAAGAGTCTAGCATTGGTATCGCTTGTTTTTCAAAATCTTTTTTCTCTGTGCAATCTCTCCGAAGGCGAATTAATTGCCCTTTCGGAATATTTTGTTTCCACGGTGTTAGGTGCCACGGTCCACGGCGCCGCTCGGTCTGTTTCCAAGCGACGCTCACGGCCGCCGCACCTCCTTCCCTGACCGCCCGGCGCCTAGCAACTAGGGGACGCCGTGCGCGCTGAGCCGCCGGGTCCCTAGCAACGCTAGGACGCCGTGCGCGCTGAGCCGCCGGGCCCTTAGCAACGGGGACGTCTCTGTCTAACCGCGTTCCCCGTTGCTTCCTGTCTATCATCACACCTGTTAGCTCTGGTCGTGCAGCAGGGCAGCTGCATGACATTACTAATCAAGCTTTACTGCAGCTATTGGAGGGTTCCCTGTTATATTCTCCCTCACTACCTGGCACAGACGCCGGTGATAGCTTCCTGCATGCTGTTCCTGCCTGGTAACGTCTGCTCCTGATTTAGCTGTATCTGGTCGATCCTGCTCCCTGTGCTCCCGAGTCCTGGAGTTCTGAAGCCGGTCCTGGGAATCCTTCCTGTCCAAAACGAACCTGTTGCAGTCATCCGAGGGTTCTCGTTATTTGGGGTTCTCTCCCGGTTTCGTGAGTAGTGGCTTCTGCCGCGAGTTGCGGCCTAGGCCGCTTTAACTTTGTATTACTTTTGTGTTGGAGGTTTTTGCGGAGGTTTCCGCTTTTCACTGTCCTCCCCGGAACTCGGCGGTGCCGTGTGGGGGAACGGACAGTGGTATCTTTTGTTGTCCTTTTTCCTTAGCGGCATGCCGCACATACCTTTAGTTTTAGGGTAGTTAGTAGCCCCTAGCTTCTGTTTGTTTTAGTTAGAGGTCCCCTTGTTATTACCCTGTCTCGGTTCACGCTTTGTCTCTCTCTAAGACCTGGGGGCATCGGAGTTGGGAAGACCTAATCCGCCCTTCAAACGCGGCTGCCGTGGGCCCAAGAAACCATAGTCATTCAGGCGTGAGTCGACCACACGGGTAAGACAACGGAGGTATGGTAATAGGGGCTATTCCCGTACCTCTCCTTAGTTCAGCGTCACGTTCTGGTGCTCTGAACTCGCATCACTACATCTCTCCAGTTCTGAGCATCAGGAACGTAACACACGGTGGGTAGTGGGCGCTTTTAAAGTGTAAATACGTATTGGAGCCCACTTCTTTCGTATAATTTGTAGTGATAATAGTATTTTTTTGCACTGTTAGAGTCAGATCCAAAAAATGCATCTGAGAGGGGTGAAAGGAGTGAGTAAACTGTAAATTAAAAGAATTGTGATTAAGGTGATATATGAAATGAAGTGCTGATTGAAAATCCCCATCCCAAATAATAAATAAGTCATCAATATAGCGCCCATAGAGGACCAGGTTCACGCCAAAGTTGCCCCCCCAGATGAGGGCGTCCTCCACCTCCCCCATATAGAGGTTGGTATAACTAGGCGCGAACCTGGTCCCCATGGCTGTCCCCATAATTTGTAGGTAGTGAGTGTCCAAAAAAATTAAGTGATTTTGATGTAGGATGAAGGAAACAGAATCCAATAGAAATAAGCGATAAACCTCTGTCGAATCATCGTCAAGACGCAAACGATTTGCTATACTTTGTATACCTTGATCATGTGGTATATTTGAATATAGGCTCTTTACATCAAGAGTCAGAAAATTATATGAATCTTTCCATTTCAATCCATCAATGAGTTTGAGAAAATGCATAGTGTCTTTGACGTGTGATCTGAGGGTGGAAACTCGTGGCTGCAAAAAAGAATCAACATAGAAAGAAAGATTAGATGTGAGGGACCCTACACCAGAAATTCTAGGACGCCCAGGAGTGAGGGATTTGTGTATCTTAGGGAGATGGTAATAATTCGGAACTACCGGATGTTCAACATACAAGAACTGAGGTTCTTCTCTGGAAATGACTCCTTTCATCTGTGCTGTATCTAGACGTTCAAATAATTCAGTTCTGAATTTCTGAGTCGGGTTCCCTTCCAGTTTCTTATAAAAGGAGGAGTCATCTAGTTGACGTCTAGCTTCCAAAATGTAATCAGCTCTATTTTGTATAACTAGACCCCCCCCCACCACCACCACCTATCTGTCTCTTTAATTACTAAGGCTGTATTGTTTGTAAGATCCTTCAGGGCCTTCTTCTCTCGTCTGGACAAATTTGTAGATCTCTTTTTATTGGCTGAAATATTAGAACACAGATTTTTTAAATCGCTAAGGGTTGTTTTGTAAAAACTTTCTATATTAGAACCTTTAGATTTAATAGGAAAGAAGTCAGACTTTGTTTTGAACTGACCCCTTGAGATATCAAATAGCTTTTCTGGTTGTTGAATGAAAGTCAGATTATTTTCTTTCCATAATTCATTAAGGATTTCTATTGTAGGGAGATCGTTTACATTTAACAATATGGGTGAAGCTTCATCCCTATTTTTAATAAGATTTTGTTTAGCAAAAAAGCATTTCCGACACAGAGTCCTGACAAATCTGTTTAGTTCTACAAACAGTGAAAACATATTGGGCGTCGATGAAGGGGCAAATTTTAAACCCCGACTGAGTAGGGAGATCTCTGCTTCAGTGAATTGTTTAGATGAAAGATTATAAATATTTTTAGTAAAATTTTTACTGTTCGTTAATCTATTTCTCTTTAATCTTTCTCTCTTTCCTGCTCTCCTCCCTCTGAACTTCTGCTTCTTCTTTTGGGTGTAAATTGTGTTCTGTCTCTGTTTGCTAGTGACTCTCTGAATGGTTTCTTTAGGTGTTGGTGTAAAAAACTTTGTTCCTCGTTAGAGATTTTTTCTATATTAAGGCCTCTATCTTTTGGTATCGCTCCCATATGATTACATGTATCATATTCTGTCCACCGATCTTTTCTCACCTCTTTTTTCCTGATAGAGTGGGAATCTGTTGGATAGAGGGGTCTGTCCCTAGGATCTCTTGTTGGGGATTGGTTGGCATATGAACTATAGACATACTGCCCCCTTTCAAAAACACCAAATTTCTTATTTCTGAAGGAGTTGTACTCCTTGCTGGGATAATTAGATCGTTTGTTTCTTTGATTGGATTGGATCTGGTGAATTCCCTCCCTCTAATTCTGTCTCTATATGTTCTAACTAACTTGTCCTTCTTTATAATCCTCCAAGTCCCGTTTAAATTTCTTACACTTAGTTTCAAGTAATGTGTGCTCAAATTTATCAACCTTTTCCATAATTAGAAGATCCCTTTCCTTACATTCCCTTGTGTGACTATGGGGTTCTAGATTCTTCTTCAGTGATTCAATTTCTGTTTCTATAGATGTTGTTTTTTCTTTTCTATATCTGATGACTACTTCCATAAGGGAGAGGGAACACCGGTCCAATATGTCTTCCCATTCCTTCTGGAAGTGTTCATAATTCGAAAACACTGAAGGTTTAAAGAGTCTAAGGCCCCTTGGGATCATCTTTCTATCAAGATATTTTTGAAGATTTACGCTATCTAGCCAGTGTTTCATTTCTGACTTCAACAGAGCTTCTAGTTTAAAAAATTCCTCTCTTAGTTCACAACTAGGTTTCTCGATCACTTCCCCTTGTGTGGATTCCCATTGAGAAATATAGGTCTGCCTCCTTTTTGATCTATTGTCAAAATTGGTGAAGCAACTCATAGCAGCCTGAGTGACTATGTGAAATGGCAAAAAAGACTCCTTAACAAGAACTGGCGCTTAGTATAAAGTTGCTGCACCAAGCAGCTGCCGTGAGTACAGGAGAGTCACTCCTGAGGTAACAAACAAAAAAATACACAAATGGCAGCACTACTAATGAAGTGATTGGATATGAACAATGTTTAAAAAGTGTAACAATTTATTATAATAGAACCAATAAAACCATTAATGGTTTTATTGGTTCTATTATAATAAATTGTTACACTTTTTAAACATTGTTCATATCCAATCACTTCATTAGTAGCGCTGCCATCTGTGTATTTTTTTGTTTGTTACCTCAGGACAAACAAAGACTCTGTTTTCCGTATTCGAGCTGTTCTAGCGACATAAATCTTCAAAGCCCTAACCACATCTAGAGACTTTGACTCAGTGAACGTGTCAGTAACTACTGGCACCACAATAGGTTGGTTTATGTTCAAAGATGAAACCACCTTCGGAAGAAAATGTTGACGAGTCCTCAACTCTGCCCTATCTTCATGGAAGATCAGGTAAGGGCTCTTGTGAGACAAGGCCCCCAATTCAGACACCCACCATGCGGATGCCAATGCCAAAAGCATCACCACTTTCCAAGTGAGAAACTTCAACTCTATCTCTTGTAGAGGCTCAAACCAATCTGATTGAAGGAACTGCAACACCACGTTAAGGTCCCATGGTGCCACTGGAGGCACAAATGGAGGCTGGATGTGCAGAACCCCTTTCACGAAGGTCTGAGCCTCTGGAAGAGAGGCCAATTGTTTTTGGAAGAACACTGACAAGGCCGAAATCTGGACCTTGATTGATCCCAATCGGGCCCGCCTCCACACCAGCCTGCAGAAAATGGAGAAAACGTCCCAACTGAAACTCTTCCGTAGGAGCCTTCTTGGATTCACACCAAGACACATATGTTCTCAAAATACGGTGGTAATGTTTCGACGTTACTCCTTTCCTGGCCTGAATAAGGGTGGGTATGACTTCATTGGGAATACCCTTTCGGGCTAGGATACGGCGCTCAACAGCCATGCCGTCAAACGTAGCCACGGTAAGTCTTGATACACGCACGGCCCCTGCTGCAGCAGGTCCTCGCGAAGAGGAAGAGGCCGAGGATCTTCTATGAGCAACTCATGAAGATCTGGGTACCAAGCCCTCCTTGGCCAGTCTGGGGCAATGAAGATTGCTCGAACTCTTGTTCTTCTTATGATCTTGAGCACTTTTGGGATCAGCGGAAGTGGAGGGAAGACATACACCATCCGGAACACCCACTGGGCCAACAGAGCATCCACTGCTATTGCTTGAGGGTCTCTTGACCTGGAACAATATTTCTGAAGCTTCTTGTTGAGACGAGATGCCATCATGTCTACTTGAGGAACTCCCCAAAGACTTGTCACCTCTGTGAAGACTTCTTGGTGGAGGCCCCACTCTCCTGGATGGAGATCGTGTCTGCTGAGGAAGTCTGCTTCCCAGTTGTCTACTCCCGGAATGAAAATTGCCGACAGAGCCTTTATGCCCAGAGGAGGATCTTCGTCACCGCTGCCATTGCCGCTCTGCTTTTCGTTCCGCCCTGCCTGTTTATGTACGCGACTGCTGTTACATTGTCCGACTGGATCTGCACGGGATGATCTTGAAGATGTACCGCTTGTTGAAGGCCGTTGTAAATGGCTCTCAATTCCAGCACGTTTATGTGAAGGCAGGCTTCCTGACTTGACCATTTTCCCTGGAAGTTTTCTCCCTGAGTGACAGCTCCCCAGCCTCGGAGACTTGCATCCGTGGTTACCAGGAGCCAGTCCTAAATCCCGAATCTGCGTCCCTCTAGTAGGTGAGAACTGTGTAGCCACCACAGGAGCGAAATCCTGGCTTTTGACGACAGGATTATCTTCCGGTGCATGTGAAGGTGGGATCCCGACCACTTGTCCAATAGGTCCTACTGGAATACTTTGACATGGAACCTGCCAAACTGTATGGCCTCGTAGGTCGCCACCATCTTCCCCAACAACCGAATGCACTGATGGATGGACACACTTGATGGTTTCAATATTTGTTTTACCATTTTCTGGATTTCCAGAGCCTTTTCCACCGGAAGAAAAACTCTCTGAACCTCTGTGTCTAGAATCATCCCGAGAAAAGACAGTCTTGTCGTCGGTTCCAACTGTGACTTTGGATCATTTATGATCCAACCGTGTTGTTGAAGTATCAACAGGGAGAGTGTGATGTTTTGTAACAACTGCTCCCTAGATCTCGCCTGTATCAGGAGATCGTCTAGATAAGGAATTATATTGATTCCTTTTTGACGCAGGAGAACCATCGTCTCCGCCATCACCTTGGTGAATACCCTCGGCGCCGTGGAGAGACCGAAAGGTAACGTTTGGAATTGGTAATGGCAATCCTGAACTGCGAATCTCAGATAAGCCTGGTGAGGAGGATAAATGGGAACATGCAGGTAAGCATCCTTTATGTCCACAGTAGTCCCCCCTCCTCCAGACTGGAAATCACTGCCCTCAGTGATTCCGTTTTGAACTTGAATCGTTTCAAGTAGAGATTCAGATTTTTTAGGTTTAGGATCGGTCTGACCGAGCCGTCCGGCTTCGGAACTACAAAAAGGCTTGAATAAAACCCTTCTCCTTGTTGTGACCAAGGTACCAGGACTATGACCTGATCCTAACATAATTTTTGGATTGCCGCTGTTACTGCTTCCCTTTCTGGAAGAAAGCTGATTTGAAAAATCGGCATGGGGAAACGTCTTGAAACTCCAGCTTGTATCCCTGGGACACTATTTGCAACACCCAGGGATCCAGGCTATACAGAATCCAACCTTGGCTGAACAGTTTGAGACGTGCCCCCACCCAAGCGTCCTCCCGCAAAGGAGCCCCAGCGTCATGCTGAAGATGAAGTAGGGGTAGACTTCTGCTCCTGGGAACCTGAAGTTGCTGTGGACTTCTTTCTTTCTTCTTTGTATTTATTGGGCCGAAAGGACTGCATGTGTGGGTGATATGTCTTTTTTGCCGGTGCAGGTGCAGAGGGCAAAAATGTCGACTTACCTGCGGTAGCCGCCGAGACTAACGCATCCAGTCCATCGCCAAATAAGGCCTCACCTTTATATGGGAGAGCCTCCATATTTCTTTTGGAATCTGCATCCGCGTTCCATTGGCGAATCCACAACGCCCGCCGAGCCGATACTGCCATGGTAGCGGCTTGTGAACCCAAGAGTCCAATATCTTTCATCGCTTCTAGCATGTATGCGGCAGCGTCTTTGATATTCCCTAACTTAAGGAGTATCTCATCTTTGTCAATCGTGTCAATTTCTGATGACACGCTTTTTGACCATTTTTCAATAGCGCGACTCACTCACGCGCAAGCAATAGTGGGCCTGAGCAGCGTACCATTGGCAACATAAATGGATTTCAATGTAGTTTCCATCTTTCGGTCTGCCGGCTCTTTTAGTGAAGCCGTGCCAGGTGCAGGGAGAATTACTTTCTTTGTCAACCTGGACAGTGCACTGTCTAACACAGGGGGTGTCTCCCATTTTTTCCTGTCCTCCACCGGGAAAGGATAAACTATCTGAATTCTCTTGGGAATACGAAATTTCTTTTCGGGATTCACCCACATTCCTTTCAGAGAGAGTATTAAGCTCGTGGGAAGGAGGGAAGGTGACCTTGGATTTCTTTTCTTTATAGAAATAAGCCTTCTCCTGAGGTACAGGAGTGGCTTCCGTGACTTCCAGCACTTCCCTTATAGCTACGATCATATATTGTATATTTTTTGCCAATTTATGATCTATTTTTCTGGAGTCACTATCGTCGACACAAGAATCCGTGTCTGTATCAGTATTCACAATATTCGCAAATGGTCTCTTATGTGACCCAGCGGGGTCGCCTGCGGATAGAAGAACAGAGCCCTCAAAAATCACATCTTCGACAGATTTTCTCCAGCACTCAGCATGAGATTCAGACTTATCTAATCTCCTATTGATATGATGCATACGATCACGTATTTCTTTCACCCATGCAGGCTCTCGGTGTGCCGGCAGCGCCACCACATTACAACTCTGTGTCCCTAAAATGCCTTCCTCCGGGGAGGAACTCCCTGCCTCAGACATGTCACACACGTGTACAACACACTCTCACATACACACTGGGACTTAAAGGGGACAGGCCCACAGTAAAATCTGTCAGAGGGACACAGTTTAGGAGCAGCCGGTTCACAACCCAGCGCCAAAGAAAAAATCCCTGTGCCGCGTACTTTGTACAGAGACAAAATCCCTGTGTCGCGTACTCCGTACACATAAACCTTTAAGCATTATTATATTATGAACAATATGATTAGCACCCAGGCCCCCCCTTTTTTCACCCTGATACTTGTTGAGAAGTGGAGGAGAACCAGCGTCTTCTCTGCAGTCTGTGAATGAGAGAAAATGGCGCTTAACAGTGTGCTGGCTGCCTGAGGAGGAAGCTCCGCCCCTGCAATGGCGCGTTTCTCCTCAGAGATTTTTCACATAATATTTATACTGGCAGGGGTAGGGCTTTGCCTTGGCATGTTATGCCCCCTTTTATCCAGTTTACGAGGTTATTTGCTGCCCAGGGCACCCCCCCCCAGCGCCCTGCAGTGCCTGTGTATGTGTGGACCGCAATGGCGTGCTGCGCTCCAGCCAGCCGCGTGGTACCTCAGCCGTCACTTTACTTTTTTTTACTTTATTGAAGATCTGTCTTCTTACACTCACCTGTCTTCTGACTTCTGGCTCTGTGAAGGGGGTGACGGCGTGCTGTGGGAGTGAGCATCTAGACACGGCTAGCGTTCAGTTCCCTTCAGGAGCTAATGGTGTCCTCTCAGCCAGAAGCAGAGCCATGAAACTCTTTAGGAAGTTGGTTCCTACTTCTGCCCCCTCAGTCCCACGAAGCAGGGAGACTGTTGCCAACAGTTCTCCCTGAAAATAAAAAACCTAACATGTCTTTTCAGAGAAACTCAGTAGAGCTCCTCAGAGTGCATCCAGTCTGCCTGAGGTCTGGAGGAGGGGCATAGAGGGAGGAGCCAGTTCACACCCATTTAAAAGTTAAGAGTACCCATGGCTCCTGCGGAACTGTCTATACCCCATGGTCATGAAGTGGACCCCAGCATCCTCTAGGACATATGAGAAATTCTATTTTCCTAGTGGAATGTATTTAAGCTTTACTGACATTAATGTTCTCCTTTGTCAATAAATTAACTTATTCTTGCAATTTTTGGATACTTATTTGCCTTAATATGGTCACAGACTTTGGGTATATGTGACTGGCAGTCGCCACAGGTTATATTCCCACTCTGTGAGTGTCGTGGACACAGAGTGTGAATAGTCCCTCTTGGTCGGCATGCCGACCATCAGGATTTTCAGATGCTGGGATCCTAGCGTCGGTATTGTGACCGGCAGTCTCCTGGGCACTGGTCACATAAACGTAACCCGGTCACAGGGCATGTGTTAAGGGATAAGGATTGTCAATAGTAAGCTTCCCAAAATCTAGTTTTAGCAAAGCAGCTGAACAGTGGTGGAACTTGAGTGGTGGGCCCAGGTACAAAAATATAATTTGGTCTCTCCTCCTCCTGAAATTCACAATATGCCACACGAGAGCAGGTGATAGGGAGAGGCAGAGGGTGACAGCATAAGGCAGGGGAAGGCAAGGGGAGACAGAGGTTGACAGGGAGAGACAGTGTGTAATGGGTACAAGCACAATGTCCTGTATGGTGCGAAGAACAGGGAGCATGTACCCTGATGGGGGCAGGAACACAGTGGCCTCTGCTCTGTGACAGGGTCCCCCTTTGTGCTTTCCTCTAGAAATTATTCAGTATCCATCCGTTGTCAATCAGGCGATCGCATCTCCCTGCCTGCACAGGCGCATTGGGCCTATATTTGGGAGTATGCGATCGCATCTCAGATGCGTCTCATACTGAATAAGGTCCTCAGTCAGGCAGACTCTGACAGTGGCAGTTACACCAGTTGTGGCTGCCTTTAATTTACAGACACCAATGAGTCAAACAACTGTCTGTTAATTAGAGACAGTAAGTGGCTGTGATCATCAGCGGTGATAGGTGGCAGGACTCCTCTATCAGTCCGGCACACACAAGGTCAGTCCTTCTTCCCTAAGGTCAGGGGCAGGTCCCTCAGGTTGTGGGGCCCAACCTGCTCTCTGCACTGGGCCATTCAACCTACATTGGGGGTCATTCCGAATTGATCGCTCGCTAGCAGTTTTTAGCAGCCGTGCAAACGCATTGTTGCCGCCCACCGGGGAGTGTATTTTTGCTTTGCTGAAGTGCGAACGCCTGTGCAGCAGAGCGCCTGCAAAATCTTTTTGTGCAAAACAAGACTAGCCCTGGTCTCTTCGTATGTGTTGATTCTAACGACGGAGGGACGGCTTTTGACGTCACACACCCGCCCAGCGTTTGCCCAGCCACGCCTGCGTTTTTTCGACCACTCCTGCGTTTTACCAAACACTCCCTGAAAACGGTCAGTTGCCACCCAGAAACGCCCACTTCATGTCAATCTCCTTGCGATCGGCTGTGCATTTGGAATCGTCGCTAGAACCAGTGCAAAACCACAAAGGACTTTGTACCCGTACGACGCACGTGCGCATTGCGGTGCATATGCATGCGCAGATTAGCCGTTTTTTTCACTGATCGCTATGCAGCGAACGGCAGCTAGCGATCAACTCGGAATGACCCCCATTGACTGCAGGGGGGCCAGGGGATAACTCATTGCTGGCCTGAGCAGCAATGGGTCCCTTAGTCCTCAGGGGTCCTGGTGCACTGTACCTGCTGCATCAATAGTAGTTCTGCCCCTTCAGGTAGGTATGTGAACTTTACCTGCTGGCTGCGGATCATCAGGAGGCTTGCTGCCTTTACCCACAAATTTAGTTTGCAGATCACTGATTTCTGGATACTACAGTATAAACATTGTTTGATATGTGGGGCATATCCTTATCTAATCCTTGAAGAGTGAAGAGAGATACGTTTCAAACAATCCGCTCCTGTCATTTTTCAAACACAGCCTGTAACGTGGCAGTTAGAAGCTGATTAACATAGAAACATAGAATTTGACAGCAGATAAGAACCACTTGGCCCATCTAGTCTGTCCTTTGTTTTTAATCCCTTAGGTAACCTCATCCCTATTTGATCCTGTTCTTTGTAAGGATATTGATATGCCTATCTCAGCTATGTTTGAATTGCTCTACTGTCTTAAACTAGGTACACACTATGGGGGTAATTCCAAGTTGATCGTAGCAGGAAATTTTTTAGCAGTTGGGCAAAACCATGGCCCTCATTCCGAGTCGTTCGCTCGGTAAATTTCTTCGCATCGCAGTGATTTTCCGCTTAGTGCACATGCGCAATATCCGCACTGCGACTGCGCCAAGTAATTTTGCTATGAAGATAGTATTTTTACTCACGGCTTTTTCTTCGCTCCGGCGATCGTAATGTGATTGACAGGAAATGGGTGTTACTGGGCGGAAACAGGCCGTTTTAAGGGCGTGTGGGAAAAAACGCTACCGTTTCCGGAAAAAACGCGGGAGTGGCTGGAGAAACGGAGGAGTGTCTGGGCGAACGCTGGGTGTGTTTGTGACGTCAAACCAGGAACGACAAGCACTGAACTGATCGCAGATGCCGAGTAAGTCTGAAGCTACTCTGAAACTGCTAAGAAGTTTGTAATCGCAATATTGCGAATACATCGTTCGCAATTTTAACAAGCTAAGATTCACTCCCAGTAGGCGGGGGCTTAGCGTGTGCAATACTGCTAAAATCGCCTTGCGAGCGAACAACTCGGAATGACCTCCCATGTGCACTGCAGGGGAGGCAGATATAACATGTGCAGAGAGAGATAGATTTGGGTGGGTTATTTTGTTTCTGTGCAGGGTAAATACTGGCTGCTTTATTTTTACACTGCAATTTAGATTGCAGATTGAACACACCACACCCAAATCTAACTCTCTCTGCATATGTTATATCTGCCCCCAACTGCAGTGCACATGGTTTTGCACAACTGCTAACAAAATTCCTGCTGCGATCAACTTGGAATTACCCCCTATATAATTATCTGGCAGATTATCTTCCAGATCTGGATGGTTAGGATGGAAATCTGGTAATGGATGAGAGCAAATGACAATCGAACATTTGCTCCCAAACACTGCAAAACAGACAAAAAGAGATGTTCGTACAAATTGGTTAAATTTGCATTTATCCAATTTGTCTGAACAACAGGTTTTGTTTGTTTTCCAGTGTTTGGGGGCAAAAAAAACTAAAAATAACGCAGGCGTGCCAGGTAAAAACGCAGGAGTGGCTGGAGAAACGTAGGAGTGGCTGGCCGGACGCAGGGTGTTTGTGACGTCAAACCAGGAACAAAACGAACTGAGGTGATCGCAATTTAGGAGTAGGTATGGAGCTACTCAGAAACTGCAAGGAAATACTTAATAGCAGAATTGCTAATCTTTCGTTAGCAATTCTGCTATTAATAGCAGAATTGCTAATCTTTCGTTAGCAATTCTGCTATGCTAAGATACGCTCCCAGAGGGCGGTGGCTTAGCGTGTGCAATGCTGCTAAAAGTAGCTAGCGAGCGAACAACTTGGAATGAGGGCCATAGTGTGCACCTAGCTTTAGCCTCTACCACTTCTGACAGGAGACTATTCCACTTATTCACTCTCTTTTCTGTGAAGTACATTTTCCTTAAATTTTCCCAGAACCTGTTTGGTTGGTACTTTATCTCTCTCCACTTTATCACTCTCCAAGGCTTAGTATATCTCCCCCCTACACAAAACCCACAGAGGTTGAGCCTAAAGCTGGGTACACCCTGGAGCGACGTTGGGCCGATTTGCCGTGTCATAACAAAATCGCCTACATCGCTCAGTGTGTACAGGTGATTGCACACTCCCGCGGTCACTAGCAGTGGTCTCTAGGTCTGATGTGCTGCACATCAAACCTAGCGATAATCTAGCGGCCTTGTTTATGCTAAAGGATGGAACGTGATTGTTCTGTCCTTCATTAAACTCGTTCTATGTATTGTGTACGGCCATTCCCTGCTCAAGGACATTCATTCCGATGTTTGAATGAATTCCCCTTGCTCCAGTGTATGCCCAGTTTAGGAGCTAATTCAGACCTGATCGCTGCTGTTCGTTTTCACACAGCAGCGATCAGGTCTGAACTGCGCATGCGCCGGCGCATGCCAGACAGCCGACGGCTGTCTTAGCCCTGCGATCGCCAATCAGGTAGAGGCAATCGCTGGGCGGGAGGGGGCGGGCCGGCAGCGTTTGGCTGCCATTTAGGGGGCGCGGTCCGGGCATGTCCTGTGAGGCCACACTCCTTGTAGCGAGACCACGCCCATTCTCTGGGAGCGCGTGCGCCTTCAGCGCGCATAATTATGCCTGTCACCATTAACTACTTCCCCTTTCCGTATCATGGTGCCTCCACTGTCATTTTTTTCTGGATCCGCCCTTGGATGGCAGTTCATGTGCATTTCAACAGAATGGGTCAGAAGCGTGAAGAGCGTGTTTGGTTGCAAAATAATTGTGATCAATGATACAGCTCCACACATGCGTTCAATTTTTATGCACATCTGGCTTCTAGCATATTAACTGATAATAGTTTTGACTAAGCCCTCAACATGTTTGCGATACCACCAGGCTTCTCCTCTAGTGCTGTCTTTTTTGTCAGAATTTTAAAGTGGGTTATTTGATAAAAGTAGGAATGTGATACGAGGTGCTGAACACTGACTGACCACGCAGAGATACTGCACACGGGCTAGCCGCTAGAACAGTATGTTAGGGTGACAGTCATGTTCCCACATCCCGATGGCCAGCTGCGGCCTCTTCAGCAGAGTCTCCCTAATATTCCATTGAGTGACTTCCGTCAGCAACACCTTCCCCCGCAGCCCCCGCCTCCTTCCGCCGCCTGTGCCCTCCCCTCCCCGGCTGCACCGCCACGTCAGGCCTATGCAGGTCCGGTCTGATCAGTGCCGGCGGCGCAGCACAACCCTTTCCTTCCAGGCTGTAGGCGGTAAGTGCGCTGTACGCGGTGTCTCCGGCATTACCGCGCACCGGAGCACAGCCGGCAGCAGCAGCTCATTACTGACATGTCTGTTTTGTAGGCAGCTGTGCGGCGGCTGCAGGATGGAGAGCCTATACCGAATCCCGTTCACGGTGCTGGAATGCCCGAACCTCAAGCTGAAGAAGCCGTCCTGGCTGCATATGCCCTCCGCCATGACGGTGTACGCAATGGTAGTGGTCTCTTACTTTCTCATCACTGGAGGTGAGCTACGTGCACCCAGCCCCAGCCTCCTGTAGCGGAGGATAGGGGGAACCTGCGATCCCTGCGGCGCTGACATGTCACCCGAGCAGTCTGTTGCAAGCTCTGCATCTATGTGACATACAGATGTGCAATCTTGGTCTCTGTGTGATCAGTGAAGCTGCATTATCTGCTGCTGTCTCCATGCCTACAGACTACATGGACTTGCTGTACCCTCTAAATAATGTGAGATACAGACTTACCTAATACACATTCCACAGTAAGCTTACATTATGGGCTGGGATGCCGGGGGTCAAAATGCTGACTGTGGCATCCAGATGATTAGTATAGTATCCCAAAATGGGTCGGGAAAGAAGGCTCACTAACCCCCCTAAACCTACCTAACCCCCCCCCCCCCCCCTTCCTTCCCTCGGATTGTGATCACAATTGGGATGCCGGCATTCCAGTGCTGGTATTTCAAGAACCGGGATTCCGACAGGATCCCATGGCACCATATAAATTAAAGCTTATAAAAAATAATACTGTAAGTAGAAATACGGCCCATAGGGACACTATAAACCTTAACCTGTAACCCCTAGTTCATTTCTGCTTTATTGTCTGGTTTGTTTATGGCATTACGTACAGTATAGGTGCCTTTTTTTCATTCATTGGGTGGAATTCAAATGTTTGAAAAGTCGGTTGGGTGTCTGTTCCTCCCGGTCTATTAGATAGGAAAAAACAGACTCCCAACTGACTTTTCAAACATTTGAATCTCCCCCATTAAATGCATTTTTAACTTTTTTTTTTAAATAGAGAATATCGTTCTGTGTGGACCATTTTAAAAGTTAAAGCCCTGCTCTGAATTACATCAAGTTGCCCATCCTTGATGTAAAACCTTACTATTTTAGGTTCATTCATGCTCGCAATGCTTCTAAAACTATTATATTATTATTTTAACCATTTCAGTGCTAAGGATGAGTGGCTCTTGTCCTGCACATAGTTTTAAAAAAACTAGCCACCTTCGTCCTAAGCACTCACAGGGCGGTATTCAATTTTTTCCACCCCCTTCCACATCCATTCTGTTTCTGCTGACAGGTGTGGTATCATCATTTCAGCTCACTAACCCTGGGGTAGAAAGGCGTCCAACCCTTTACGCAGCTAAACCTGATTACTATGCACTGTAGCGGGGATCATTTTAGAAAGGAGATTGGGCATGATATATCATTTGAATACCGCCCATGGGGTCCAAATAAGTAAGAATGATCTGTGTGAGACGATGATATACATTATAGCAAAATATGCAGAGTCAGGAAAGGGAGTGTGGACACTTGAAGTGTCTTGTCCTCCAATACAGGCACCCATTGCTCAGGGGCACTCGTCTTTCAATGATCATTTACTCTTTTAAACACTATGGCTCATGAAAAGTTATTGTCTTGTGAAAATGTGTACCACGCTACACTGCAGGAATCCTAAAGATAGCCATGTATTTGGGGAGGATCTTCCCCATCCTGGTATTAATTATGGTGGCCAATCCAGGGATCGGCGGGATCCCGGGATTTAGGGCCAAAAATGGCCGGGATTGGAAGCTCCAATCCTGGGGATTGAGGGATCAGCGTTGAGCGTCCACAGGACGCTCAGACGCTGCCCGGCTTCCTTGTTCCGACTCCCCAGCGCAGCGCGAGAGGTCACGCTGCGCCGTCAGCCACTACAGGGAGCAGCCAGCAGTGATAAGAGGAGGTTCTCCGCCCGCCCGCGTTATATGGTGTTATGTGTGCGGGGCGAGCGGGCGGCCACATAGCAAAAAGCCTATCACGGTAATCCCGGGATTGGCCATTTTTCAATCCCGTTACCCGGGATTGAAAAATGGCCCGGGATTGGCTTCCCTAGTATTAATACACTTAAACCCCTTTCATTCCAAAAATCCAATCCAGCCCGGCTCACTGAACACTGATTTGAAACCCATTCACCCCCATAGGGAGAGTGATAGAAATAATATTGTAGCTATGTTTTGGTTGGAGTTTGTAGGACTTTCTATTTACATGGTCATTGGCTGTTGTTAATCTGCATTCTTCACTTTCATATTTCACACTGTATACTGGGGAGAGTGATATAAATAATATTTAATGAGGTTTAGGTTGGAGTTTGTAGGACTTTTTATTTTCATGATCATTGGCTGCCGTTACTCTGCATTCTTCGCTTAAATAAGTCTTAAACCGCATATACACGGTGCGATTTCCCGTGCGATATGGACTATATAGTCCATACTGCACTGTGTATATAAGCCTGCGATGCTGATGCGCGGATCGGCATCGCAAAGAAAATATAGTGAGTGCAGGCGGGGCCGCTACTGACTATATTGTGACCGGAGGCATGTAGTCCTTATCGGCCGCGGCATGACATTTATAACATTGCATACTACTTACTCCTGATTTAGCTGTATATGACACACTACATTATAGCAAATTCTTCTCATAATTGGGTTACTAAAACTTTAAATTGAATTGCTTTCTTATGACAGCATGGATTTGTAATCTGACTGTTCCCATCAACAAGTCACATGACATGAAACCGGTGGATCCCAGTTTAAAATATATTGCTCTCTATTTTTCATATCATCTGTCTAAATCAGGTGTGATAGGGGAAAAAGGTCAAGAACAATATACCCAATATGCATGTAAAGTGTGCCCTATCATATTTTTCAAGCACACCAACATTCTGTTGTGTTGTTTTTTTGTGTGTGTGTTTTCTTTATTGCAATCCACATGCCCTCAATATCGATCACTGTTTTTAGGGATCATTTATGATGTCATTGTGGAGCCACCCAGCGTTGGCTCAATGACGGATGAACATGGACACCAGAGACCGGTAGCCTTTCTGGCCTATAGGTGAGATGTTTTTTTCAGAAAAATTAGGTACCCTTCAGAGAAATTTTGGAAAGGAGATGATAATGGCGCATACAGTCAGATAAATAGTTAATAGGTCCTCATCTTCCTATTTAAGAGAAAAACATTTGTGTGGGATTCTTTCTTCGTATGACTTGAGTATTTGCTGTCAGTAATCATACATAAGACTAGTGATAAACACTCCTTTCGTTTGATGGATGAATGAACCTTCTGTCTTGTCAGTCATGGTTTAAGGAGTATCCAAGCAATTAATATATAAGAACTAAACTAGTAAGTGTTCCATAGAGGTGAGCAGAATGTGACTGGTTTATTCCTCCAGTTTAGCCCCTTTAACTGTGAAGGTTTTAAAAGTCTCTGTAATGGACACACATCTCCTTTTGGAGTAAGCCACTTGGCAAAACGTATCTGGCCAGGACAGGGAGCCCCTTACACTACTGCCTCTTACTGGGTGCTCTTGTAGCTTTCAATTGCTATTACATTAAACCTTTTACTTAATTTCCTAATTTCTCTGACGTCCTAGTGGATGCTGGGAACTCCGTAAGGACCATGGGGAATAGCGGGCTCCGAAGGTGGCTGGGCACTCTAGAAAGATTTCAGACTACCTGGTGTGCACTGGCTCCTCCCACTATGACCCTCCTCCAAGCCTCAGTTAGAATTCGTGCCCGGCCGAGGTTGGATGCACACTAGGGGCTCTCCTGAGCTCTTAGAAAGAATAGACTTAGGTTTTTTATTTTCAGTGAGACCTGCTGGCAACAGGCTCACTGCAGCGAGGGACTAAGGGGAGAAGAAGCGAACTCGCCTGCTTGCAGCCGGATTGGGCTTCTTAGGCTTCTGGACACCATTAGCTCCAGAGGGATCGACCGCAGGCCCAGTCCTTGGTGTTCGGTCCCGGAGCCGCGCTGCCGTCCCCCTTACAGAGCCAGAAGCAAGAAGATGGTCCGGAAAATCGGCGGCATGAAGACTCTGTCTTCACCAAGGTAGCGCACAGCACTGCAGCTGTGCGCCATTGCTCCTCTCACACTTCACACTCCGGTCACTGAGGGTGCAGGGCGCTGGGGGGGGCGCCCTGAGGCAGCAATAATAACACCTTGGCTGGCTAAAATACCTCAATATATAACCCCAGAGGCTATATATGACCCCAGAGGCTATATATGAGGTAAATACCCCTGCCAGAATTCCATAAAAAGCGGGAGAATAGGCCGCGAAAAAGGGGCGGAGCCTATCTCCTCAGCACACTGGCGCCATTTTTCCCTCACAGCTCGGCTGGAAGGAAGCTCCCTGGCTCTTCCCTGCAATATACAGTAACAGTAAGAGGGAAAAGGGAGGGGGGGCATTAAATTTGGCAGTATATATACATATATTATATGAAAAGCAGCTATTAGGGACATAACTCAGTTAGTCCCTGTATATATATAGCGCTCTGGTGTGTGCTGGCATACTCTCACTCTGTCCCCCCAAAGGGCTTTTTGTGGGTCCTGTCCTCTGTTGAGATTCCCTGTGTGTGTGGGGTGTGTCGGTACGGCTGTGTCGACATGTTTGATGAGGATAATGAGGTGGAGGCGGAGCAGATGCATTTTGAAGGGACGTCACCCCCTGCGGGGCAGATACCCGAGTGGATGAACTTATGGAAAGAAATGAGTGCACGTATAGATTCTTTACATAAGAAATTTGACGACATGCCAAATGTGGGACAGCCGGGATCTCAGCTCGTGCCTGTCCAGGTGCCTCAGGGGTCATCAGGGGCTCTAAAACGCCCGCTACCTCAGTTTGCAGACCCGGATGTCGACACGGATACTGATAACAGTGTCGACGACGATGAGTCAAACCTAATGCCTGTCAGGGCCATTCACTGCATGATTGAGGCAATGAAAGAGGTGTTAAACATTTCTGATTTACATCCAGGTACCACAAAAAAGGGTATTATGTTTGGGGAGAAAAAACTACCCGTAGTTTTTCCCCCATCAGATGAACTAAATGAAGTGTGTGAAGAAGCGTGGCTTTTCCCTGATAAAAAATTTGTAATTCCTAAGAAGGTACTAATGGCGTTCCCTTTCCCGCCAGAGGATAGGTCACGTTGGGAAACACCACCTAGGGTGGATAAAGCGCTCACACGTTTGTCAAAAAAGGTGGCACTACCCTCTCAGGATACGGCCGCCCTTAAGGAGCCTGCTGATAGAAAGCAGGAGGCAATCCTGAAGTCTGTATACACACACTCAGGCATTATACTTAGACCAGCTATTGCGTCAGCTTGGATGTGCAGTGCTGCCGCTGCATGGTCAGAAAAACTGTCAGAAAATATTGACACACTAGACAGAGACACTATTCTGCTAACGATTGACCATATAAAAGATTCAGTCTTATATATGAGAGATGCACAGAGGGAAATTTGCCGGCTGGCATCTAAAGTAAGTGCATTGTCTATCTCTGCTAGGAGATGCTTATGGACTCGTCAGTGGACGGGAGATGCAGATTCCAAGAGGCACATGGAAGTTTTGCCTTATAAAGGGGAGGAATTATTTGGGGATGGTCTCTCCGACCTAGTTTCCACAGCAACGTCTGGGAAGTCAGCATTTTTACCCCATGTTCCCTCACAGCCTAAGAAGGCGCCATTTTATCAGGTTCAGTCCTTTCGGACCCAGAAAAGCAAGCGTGGAAAAGGAGGGTCTTTTCTGTCTAGAGGCAGAGGTAGGGGAAAAAGGCTGCAACAGACAGCAGGTTCCCAGGAACAAAAGTCCTCCCCCGCTTCCTCTTCCAAGTCCGCCGCATGACGGTGGGGCTCCACAGGTGGAGCCAGGTACGGTGGGGGCCCGCCTCAGAAATTTCAGCGATCAGTGGGCTCGCTCACAGGTGGATCCCTGGATCCTTCAAGTAGTATCTCAGGGATACATGCTGGAATTCGAGGCGGCGCCACCCCACCGGTTCCTAAAATCTGCCTTGCCGATTGCTCCCTCAGACAGGGAGGCGGTGCTAGCGGCAATTCACAAGCTGTATTCCCAGCAGGTGATAATCAAGGTACCCCTACTTCAACAAGGCCGGGGTTACTATTCCACACTATTTGTGGTACCGAAGCCGGACGGTTCGGTGAGACCCATTTTAAATTTGGAATCCTTGAACATGTACATTAAAAAAATTCAAGTTCAAGATGGAATCGCTCAGGGCGGTTATTGCAAGCCTGGACGAGGGGGATTACATGGTTTCCCTGGACATCAAGGATGCTTACCTGCATGTCCCCATTTACCATCCTCACCAGGAGTACCTCAGATTTGTGGTACAGGATTGCCATTACCAATTCCAGACGCTGCCGTTTGGACTCTCCACGGCACCAAGGGTATTTACCAAGGTTATGGCGGAAATGATGATACTCCTTCGAAGAAAGGGAGTTTTAATTATCCCGTACTTGGACGATCTCCTAATAAAGGCACGGTCCAAAGAACAGTTGTTGGTGGGAGTAGCACTATCTCAGGAAGTGCTGAACCAGCACGGCTGGATTCTGAATATCCAAAAGTCACAGCTGGTCCCGACGACACGTCTACTGTTCCTGGGGATGATTCTGGACACAGTCCAGAAAAAAGTGTTTCTCCCGGAGGAGAAAGCCAGGGAGTTGTCTTCTCTAGTCAGAGACCTCCTGAAACCAAAACAGGTATCGGTGCATCACTGCACGCGGGTCTTGGGAAAGATGGTAGCTTCTTACGAAGCAATTCCATTCGGCAGGTTCCATGCCAGAATCTTTCAGTGGGACCTGTTGGACAAGTGGTCCGGATCGCATCTTCAGATGCATCGCTTGATAACCCTGTCTGCAAGAACCAGGGTGTCTCTTCTGTGGTGGCTGCAGAGTGCTCATCTTCTGGAGGGCCGCAGATTCGGCATTCAGGACTGGGTCCTGGTGACCACGGATGCCAGCCTGCGAGGCTGGGGGGCAGTCACAAAGGGAAGAAACTTCCAAGGACTATGGACAAGTCAGGAGACTTTCCTTCACATAAATATTCTGGAACTAAGGGCCATCTACAATGCCCTAAGTCAAGCAAAATCCCTGCCTCTACACCAGCCGGTGCTGATCCAGTCAGACAACATCACGGCAGTCGCCCATGTGAATCTACAGGGCGGCACAAGAAGCAGGATGGCAATGACAGAAGCCACAAGAATTCTCCGATGGGCGGAAAATCATGTACTAGCACTGTCAGCAGTGTTCATTCCGGGAGTGGACAACTGGGAAGCAGACTTCCTCAGCAGACACGACCTCCACCCGGGAGAGTGGGGACTTCATCCAGAAGTCTTCCAAATGATTGTACATCAGTGGGGTCGTCCACAGGTGGACATGATGGCGTCCCGCCTAAACAAAAAACTAGAGAGGTATTGCGCCAGGTCAAGAGACCCTCAAGCGATAGCTGTGGACGCTCTGGTGACACCGTGGGTGTACCAGTCAGTTTATGTGTTCCCTCCGCTGCCTCTCATACCAAAGGTATTGAGAATAATAAGAAAGCGAGGAGTAAACACAATTCTCGTGGTTCCGGATTGGCCAAGAAGAACATGGTACCCGGAACTTCAAGAGATGATCTCAGAGGACCCGTGGCCTCTGCCGCTAAGACAAGACCTGCTAAAGCAGGGGCCCTGTCTGTTCCAAGACTTACCGCGGCTGCGTTTGACGGCATGGCGGTTGAACGCCGGATCCTGAAAGAAAAGGGCATTCCGGAGGAAGTCATTCCTACGCTTATTAAAGCCAGGAAAGAGGTTACAGCAACTCATTATCACCGCATATGGCGGAAATATGTTGCATGGTGTGAGGCCGAAAAGGCCCCAACTGAGGAATTTCAACTAGGTCGATTTCTGCATTTCCTGCAAGCAGGAGTGAATATGGGCCTAAAACTGGGTTCCATTAAGGTACAGATCTCGGCTCTATTGATTTTCTTTCAGAAAGAACTAGCTTCAGTACCTGAAGTTCAGACATTTGTAAAGGGAGTGCTGCATATTCAGCCCCCATATGTGCCTCCTGTGGCACCTTGGGATCTCAACGTGGTGTTGAGTTTCTTAAAATCACATTGGTTTGAACCACTAAAAACCGTGGATCTGAAATATCTCACGTGGAAGGTGGTCATGTTATTGGCCTTGGCTTCTGCCAGGCGAGTATCAGAATTGGCGGCTTTGTCTTATAAAAGCCCTTATCTGATTTTCCATATGGATAGGGCAGAATTGAGGACTCGTCCCCAGTTTCTCCCTAAGGTGGTGTCAGCGTTTCATTTGAACCAGCCTATTGTGGTGCCTGCGGCCACTAGGGACTTGGAGGACTCCAAGTTGTTAGACGTGGTCAGGGCCCTGAAAATATGTTTCCAGGACGGCTGGAGTCAGAAAATCTGACTCTCTGTTTATCCTATATGCACCCAACAAGCTGGGTGCTCCTGCTTCTAAGCAGACTATTGCTCGTTGGATTTGTAGTACGATTCAACTTGCACATTCTGTGGCAGGCCTGCCACAGCCAAAATCTGTCAATGCCCATTCCACAAGGAAGGTGGGCTCATCTTGGGCGGCTGCCCGAGGGGTCTCGGCTTTACAACTTTGCCGAGCTGCTACTTGGTCAGGGGCAAACACGTTTGCAAAATTCTATAAATTTGATACCCTGGCTGAGGAGGACATGGAGTTCTCTCATTCGGTGTTGCAGAGTCATCTGCACTCTCCCGCCCGTTTGGGAGCTTTGGTATAATCCCCATGGTCCTTACGGAGTTCCCAGCATCCACTAGGACGTCAGAGAAAATAAGAATTTACTCACCGGTAATTCTATTTCTCGTAGTCCGTAGTGGATGCTGGGCGCCCATCCCAAGTGCGGTTTATCTGCAATATTTGTACATAGTTATTGTTAACTAAATCGGGTTATTGTTGAGCCATCTGTTGAGAGGCTCAGTTGTTTCATACTGTTAACTGGGTTTCATATCACGAGTTGTACGGTGTGATTGGTGTGGCTGGTATGAGTCTTACCCGGGATTCAAAATCCTTCCTTATTGTGTACGCTCGTCCGGGCACAGTATCCTAACTGAGGCTTGGAGGAGGGTCATAGTGGGAGGAGCCAGTGCACACCAGGTAGTCTGAAATCTTTCTAGAGTGCCCAGCCTCCTTCGGAGCCCGCTATTCCCCATGGTCCTTACGGTGTTCCCAGCATCCACTACGGACTACGAGAAATAGAATTACCGGTGAGTAAATTCTTATTTTTTAAGGATTTTCTTTTAACTTTACCTCATTTTTGTAAGTGCACAATAAAATGTGTATCTATCTATCTATCTATCTATCTATCTATCTATCTATCTCTATCATGTAATACTGTGGAGGCGCACATTTTCATAAATGTATTTGTTTAGGAGAAATGAATGGCACGCTTATTGATAATTGTGGCAACCTCCACTGACTTTTAGGAGGGGGGGTTTTTGGGGAACTACACAGGTTTATAACACATTTATAGATTGTCCTTGAGTAGCTCCAAAAATGTTTTTCTGTAGACTCATGTTGGGGTTTTTTTCCACTACAGGGTGAATGGTCAATATATCATGGAGGGCCTGGCATCAAGCTTTCTTTTTACAATGGGTGGTTTAGGATTCATAATCCTGGATCGATCTAATGCACCAAATATCCCCAAGTTGAACAGATTCTTGCTGCTTTTCATTGGATTTGTCTGTGTCCTGCTCAGTTTCTTCATGGCCAGAGTTTTCATGAGGATGAAGCTGCCGTAAGTTGTTCTCCACTCAAAAATTGAATGATTTATGTGATGCTTATATAGGACAAATGATAATGTGTCAACCCACAAATCTGCACATGTTGAGATTGTATTGCTGGAACCTCACAGCTGTGCTAGATTGGTAATCCTGCTGCAAAACTCTGTTTAGGACATTTTTACTTTATATTATAGGTGCGTCAAAGCATTCATTAGGTAATAATAGGCTGAGAAGGAAGAAGTAAAATCCAGTAGTTCACAAGCTTGATCACAACACTTTCCTTTCTGTTCTTAAGCAGTCTGGGGCATCCTGTAGCTGTTTAGTTGCTGTGCAAGTAGAATCCTGGTCCACAAAACTGGAATATTTGTTCATTTTTCACAATGTGTATCGAAAGACGTTTTCATTTTATTTTCATGTGGTGAGTGGGGGAAAGTCTAATGCCAGCCAAACAGGACGATATTGTTCCAACCAGCCAACTAGTTGGCTGGTTGGAACGATAATCTGGCAGTGTGTGGGAGCAAACTATCATCAGCCGTTAGCGCCCACACGCTGAAAAACGTACAGAAACGGTTGGTCCATCTAGTTGGGAAAATCAAACCTGTTTGATTTTCCTAACTAATTGTTCAGGTGTAGGGGGAACTGTCCGCCCAACTGAACGATAAGTAAGCGGACACTGGCCGGTGGTGTATGCGTTATGTCACCATAACTGCCGGCTGGGCTGACTGTCAGCCCATGATCCCTGGCAGTGGCGGCAGAGGAGCGGGAGCCGGAATGAGGTTCAGGGGCAGCTGCAGCAGTCCATAACTGCTGCCGCGCTGCCCCTGTAATCCCTGTAGCTGTGGCAATGGCTGGTGGAGAATGCTTCATTGCTGCCATGCTGCCCCTGTTACACCGGGACCCCTGTCAGTTGCGGAGGTAAGCAGGAGCTGGGAGGAAGATAACTATATCCCCACCTGCAATCACCCGGCACAATCCCGTGGCTGTGGAGCAGGAGGTAGGAGGAAGTCCGGGGGCAGCTGAGGCAGTCCATCACTACCGGGATGCCCCTGTCATGCCATCTGTAGTGGCGGCTGGAGGAGAACCAGGGGCAGTGGTGGCAGTACTTCACTGCTGACAGGCTGCCCCTCTCACACCGGAACCCCTGCACTGGCAGCGGTGGAGCAGGATCAAGGGCAGCTGCGGCAGTACATCACTGCTACCAGCCTGCACTTGTCACCTTGGTAGCAGCGGTACTGCCAGCTGTAATACTTGTTAGCAGGACCTGGAGCAGGAGGATCACTACGGGGGCGAGCTGGGGAAAGGGGTGGAGAGGTAATCGTGGCCATCACTATCGGGCAGCAGTCCCTGTCATCGGCTAGTCACCTGACCCCTGCTGCACATATCCGATGCTCGTCTGCACCCCAGTGCAGGGACACACTATGCTGTCTTTGCCCGGTCCTCCCCTTGCAGCTCCCAGCTCAACCCCTTGCACAGCATTCCAAGTAATTATTTTTATACTAATCATTATGTATTAAAATTATTTTTATATTCTTATACTTCTTTTTCACCCCCTAGTCTGCTTCCTCTTATATGCCACTGCATCCTACCCCCCACTATCAACCGGCACCCCTAGCCTCCAGCGATCACCAGCTCCGGCAGCAGCACTACAGCGTCCCCTTCCTGCATTCTATCCCCTGCGATCACCCAACACCCCTAACCCTTATAGGCCCTACACACATGCCGATTTTTTGAAAGATATGAACGATCTCGTTCATAAATGAACGAGAACTCGTTCATATCTTTCAGTGTGGAGGCTCCAGCGATGAACGATGCGCGGCCTCGCGCTCGTTCATCGCTGGTCCCCCGTCGGCTGTGCATGCAGGCCAATATGGACGATCTCGTCAATGGAGCCGCGTGACGGGGGGAGTGAAGAAACTTCACCCCCCGCCGCCGGGTCGCTCGTCGGCCGTATCCGCCGTCGAGCAGCTCGGCGGCGGGTCGGCCAGTGTGTAGGGCCCCTTACAGTTACCTGTCCCCATGCCCAAATCCTCCACTTTTATAGAAAATAAAGTAGCAGTGTTATTAAAATAAACATGCAAAAGTTTTTTGTTTCCTTTAAAAAAACAACACATTATTTATTCAAAACATGCAGAAGTAGGCAGGCACTGTCCGCCTACTTCTGTGACCTCACAAGTTGGAGAGAAGTTGGATGGTGTGCTGAAAAATTTGGCTGGTCTGATGAAAAAAGTTGGTTAGGTGTGTGGGGTACAGTTTTAGTTGGACAGACAAGTTGTTCGGTTGGTCTGATGTATGGCTAGCATAAGCCTGTGTACACACTAGTGATATGTGCGCCCCATGCAATATTGTATGCAATTTCCCGACATACGATATTGGGCATACACACTACACCAGGCCTGGCCAACCTGTGGCTCTCCAGATGTTGTGAAACTACACATCCCAGCATGCCCTGCCACAGTTTTAGCCTTCCCTAATAGCAAAACTGTAGCACAGCATGATGGGACTTGTAGTTTTACAACAGCTGGAGAGCCACAGGTTGGCCAGGCCTGCACTACACAATGAAACAATAAGAAGAAATGATATCGTAAGGGGCTGGAGTTTTTCTTAAAAGTTTATTGAAAGCCCATGGTTTTGCTCTGATTTGTTTAACACTCCACATATATAGTACTGTTTTTGATGTACTTATAGATTTAGGGGGGTGTTCAATTGAAGTTGAAAGTCGAAGTTGGAAACTGCCGTCTTGTCGGAAAGACTGCAGTTTCCGACTTTTTTATGTCGGAAGGGGTTCCAACCCATACAATGCTGCCTCCTTTTTTCTGACAAGTCAGGAATTCCGATTTGGCGGCCATTTGTTTTGTTGGAAACGAAATCCTACAGGTTTTAGCCCCATTTCCTGTCAGATTTGGCTGCTTATTGAATACTCAGAGGTCGGATCCTTTCCGTCGGAAAGGATCCGACATCTATTGAATACACCCTTAAATCTGTGGCTCTCCAGCTGTTGTGTAACTACACATCCCAGCATGCCATACCACACTTTTACCATTCCATAATAGCAAAACTGGCATGCTGGGACTTGTAGTTTCACATCAGCAGCAGAGGCCAGGCCGGGAACTGGGCAGTACCAAATATGGTGACACATACTGTATACATTGGTGGTCAGCAGAAAACACTTTATAAAAACATTGTAAACACACCTGAGCAGGCGTTCAACTTGTGCTGATATGCTGCTGTTTGTGAAGATGCCGCTGCTCCAGTGCCGTCCAGAAGCACAGTAATGGAGGAGGGGGGGCAAGGCAGATGACAACACAGTAAAATTTTATGGAACAAAAAGACATTTTGAAACGACCTTCATACTGAGGATAACGAGTACATCCCTCATGAGTTGTAAATTATGAGATAATGAGCCCACATTCACCTCAATCGAGGGGCTGTGTTAACCCCTATTTTTGAGGAACAAAAGGACATAGAGGATAGAAAGCTGCGCTCATGGGGTCAAAAATGTCTCATAAAAATCGTGTCCACAGAGCCGAAAATGTAACGAGAGTATAAATTTAATATACACAGTTCAAGAATTGTACTAAAACAAAAAACGTATACATAATAAAATAAATGTAAGCATATACATTGATATCAGTGACAAAACTAAAAAGATAATATATATTTAAAAAAATCAATCACTGGCCGACAGTTCATATTAATATGCTGTAAGTAAACAGCTAGTTCAGATATTTTTCCTGCTGCCTAAGTGTCCATTGCTAGTGCTATCTGTGTCTCAAAAGCACTAAGTTTAGAGTAAAACCAGTCAGGGAGATAAGCAGATAGCAGCATATTTACAGTAAAATCGTATGGTCTGATGTACATACTAATGAAAAACCACACAATATTGCATGATCAAGGCTGCATGTTGGATGTCCACGGGAGCGTGTATCATATAATAAATTTGGTGTACACACTATGATATTGTATGCAATCATACAATATCAGCAATATTGTATACAATATCTTATAGTGTGTATGCAGCTTAAGTTTTGTTAACTTAGTATGTATTTCTGCAAAGTAAAAAATGCACCAGACCCATACAATTGATATAATTAGTGTACTGTCAAGTTCCTCACAGGATTGGTTCCTGACCAGCATGGGGTGTTAATGGTAACATTTCACACACACAATGCAACCATATTAATGTGGTTTCTTTTTTTTTTTTCTTTTTTCCTTACAGCGGATACCTTATGGGCTGATTGTCACATACTGACAGCACTTTACATTCGCAGTTTTTCAGAAGTAATAATGAAATGGAAAATAGTGTTCACACTGAAGATGTCGTAATTGTGTTAGAGACAAGAAAAAGTGAATTTCCTGAAGGACCCTGTTTGCCAATAGTAAAATATTTTTGTATATTTTTTTTTTTTCTTCAAAATTAGTTGTTTGTTTTTTTCTTTTCCTCCTCCCTCCCTTTTTACTGCTTATGTCCTTATTTGGTTCAAAATAAAACTTTTTTTTTTTTTTAAATTGGTGTTTAATTTTTAATTAAGCTGAAAGATATCTGACGATCTGCTTATTTAGTATTTTCAATGTACAAATTCAAAATCTGAAGCCTTTATACATATTTTTTTTTTCTTTTTTTTTTTTTTTTTTTCTTACAATTTAGATCACCAATCACACAAAATAAGACATTGAACATCCACTGTACGATCGGGAAGGGATATTGGGGGTAATTCCGAGTTGATCGCAGCTGCAAATTTATCAGTTGGGCAAAAGCATGTGCACTGCAGGTGTGGCAGATATAACATTTGCAGAGAGAGTTAGATTTGGGTGGGTTATATTGTTTCTGTGCAGTGTAAATACTGTCTGCTTTATTTTTACACTGCAATTTAGATTTCAGTTTGAACACACCCCACCCAAATCTAACTCTCTCTGTACATGTTATATCTGCACCCCCCCCCTGCAGTGCAAATGGTTTTGCCCAACTGCTAACAAATTTGCAGCTGCGATCAACTCGGAATTAGGACCATTGTGTCAGCCATAAAAACTGAATCGATACAGGTTTTAAAATTGCATGCAGAAACAAAGTGGTGATGGACAGTTGTCCACGTGCACATAAGAAATATACTATTGTCAAAGTCAGAAAAATATCTCTATGCACGCTACCATATTTGCACCGCACACAGGTCCGTGCTGCGCATGCGTACGCTCTCCCGTACGTGCGCATACTCACAGTCGCGGGCACCCGCAGGCGCATGGTATGCGTATTTACGGTAGAGTTTATGCGATCGTAGCGTGCGACTCAATCATTACATATTTTCACTAATAATGTATTTTGTAGATCATGGTCCCTTTGATAGATTCTGAAAGTTTGGTTAATATAGAATGTTCATGAACAGAGGAATCCCTCTTTGTTTGATACGAAGGGTCAGATAGGAGTAATACAGTGGTGTTTAGTATCCATCGGAAGAATATTTAATTAGAAATATTCCGGTGTTGGTTTGAAGCAGATCAATCGCTCGTGCGAATAGTTATGGACATAAGAAGTTTATGAACATTTACTTTATTTGCACTTTATTACCCATGCGGCGGGAAACCCAGTTTCCCTCCCACCTGAGCAGTTGGAAATAGTCACAGCCCACCTGTATGAATCAACCTATGACCTTTTGTTATAATGCGAAGCCGAATTCCTGTGTCCAATGAACAATGAGATTGTAGGGACCATTGAATTGTATTGTGTGTGGAGCATAAATAGCAGGCCGACCATATCCAACTTCACTCTCTTCAACGGTTCTCATTGCTGATAATCGGGAGCTGGATATCGAGGCGCATGCGATCGTTCCCCTTGTGCGTAAGTTTTCTCCGTAATCATATTGTCTTACTGTGAGCCATTTCTCTCTCTCTCTCTCTCTCTCCCTCTCTTCTCTTTCTCTCGTATTTTCCCTTGATTAGACTTAAATTGTATTGTATTGTATTTCCTGTGTAGTTATCTGGTTAGTTGGTTTATGTTATACTGTAGTGTATGCTTTGTACTGTGATTCTTTTTGCAAGTAATAGTCATAATACATATAATAGGTTTCGGACCCTAAGCCAGGTATCTGTGTATTCTTTATAGTGTTAAGTATTCTCTGAGCGTCGGTGACGCTCAAGCAGCTTTGTAGGTAATCAGGTTACACAAGGTTGCACTTACACATTGTCTCCACACTAAGGTTTACTGTGTATTTCATTGTTAGAGGTATAGATATAAAGGTTTAACGTTGTGAGCGTCTGCATCGCTGGTGATCTCCTCGTGGTCCCGAGCGCTGCTACGCTATAGCGAATCATTACGATAAGTCAACAGCCAATATTCTGCCTGCCTGCCATCACTTGGCCGTGAGTGAACGTGACGCCTGAGCGTCTCGATCACGGCTAAGCGATCGATACGCAACTTGCGTACCCTTACGGTACTTCTTACGTAGATAGCGTACAGTGTTCTTAGACCTCATAAAGGGTTATATACACGATAAAAAATTTAGCTTTATCAATTGGCGGCTCGTCCTGTCCTTCACATATCTGCACTAGGTAGATCAGCAGACATTATCCCTCAGCAAAGGGCGGGAGGTTGTCTCGTAGTGCTGACGGGATAAGCGTCTGCTTCGCTTAGATAAAAGAGTGCTGAAGGAATCCGGGAACCGGAGGTAAGAACAAAACGCTAGTGTCTTTTAAAACTGTATTTTTCTGTCTTGCGTACACACGCACGCACACATATATCTGCATTTCTTTTCTTTTTTCATTTTCGTATATCACTCTCCTGTCTGCCAGTTTTATAGTCGATAGAAGTGCTAAAAAAAAAGATTTGCCGTTATTTCATAGTTTAAGAGTAAAGGTAATATAGTTAAAAGATAGACAAACACACAGTTTTGCCTGGGAGATAAGGCGAAGTCAGTGTGTTGTGTGGTAGATGACCAGGGATCATCTACATTGATAAAAATATAAATTGTGTTACGGTGGATCTTTGCTTTGCGTACACGTGTCCCTAACAAAAGACTTGTGTACGCAATCCAAAGGCGGACGCACGCAGCGCACATTACGCAACGGAGCGTCCGGTTACGCCCACGTAGCTCGTCACGATAAGTTGATTTTTAACGCAACGCGATAAGTAACGCAACGCGATAAGTAACGCAACGCGATAAGTAACGCAAAGCGGTAAATAGCGCCACAGGCGATAAATAACGCAAGTCTATTTTTGGAAATCCAAAATTTAAATTAACAGATCCTGCTCCTAATTGGTAACACAGCTGGGCTAAAGAAAAATTTCTGCGCAGAAATAGAAATAGAAGCAAAAGTGTACATGTGATGAGTGAGTGTTTTTGTATTACATAAGTTTATATAACTTAAAGGTTGAACCACAAGAAAAGTCGAGTACTCGTGAGGTACACGCGTGTAAGTGACGTGCACGGTGGCTAGGGAGGCATCCTTGGTTAAACATAATATTTGAGCATTAGAGTATAGCGGACCAGTATAGAACAAGACCAGGAGGTCAGACCAGGAGGTCGTACAGAACAAGACCAGGAGGTCATAACAGACCAGGAGGTCCAGGTACAGTAAACAGGGAAGTCCGCTATACAGTTCAGAGGCACAACACCGAGAAGGGTTGGTGCAAGACCCATATAGGCCGTACAAGCTCTGGCTGAAGGAATTCGCAGTCGTAAGTTTCGATTCCATTGGTCTTTCTGTACACAAGCTTAGTTGTTTGTGTACTGAACGACTGGACCGCACGTAATTGTGTACAGTAGTTAGTAATCTGACCTAGTACCATTAGAGTAAAGGGGTCACAAACGCTATTTGTACATTCTGACGTGATTTGTGTAATTTTTTATTTTTCAAGAAGGGAAGTTCGCTGGTCACTCAGGAACTATCTGACAAACCTCACCTTTACTGGAAAGAGTAAGTGTTCTGCGGATAACCCTCACATGTTCCAGTAAACAACGGTTTTTATAGGTGCCCTGGGTCGAGTACGCCAGCACCATATCGGTGTGATCAGGTCGTATTGGTCGGCGTGGGCGAGTGAGTGGGGTACTCGGTAAACCGCCACCGTCGGCCTATTGTGAACAATCTGGTTTTCTGTAAGGGTTCGCTGACGACCTTGATATAGAGATCAGAGGTAGAGCAAGCAACGCCTGCAGAGTTATGGGGGCCAGTTGTTCAGGTAGGGGGCGATCAACCTCGGTTCGGGTTGATTCAGTGGTCCGACCAATTGGGTCGGCCAGGTATATCATGTGTGAGAAATATGGAAGTCACACAGAGGTTTTATGTGATGAATGGGAGAGAATGACGGTACAAGACCGGGAGAAATTCCCAAGAATAGGTAGCTTCAGCCCAGAGGTGTTACAAAATTTAAGGAGGAGGATATGTCTCATAAAATCAACAAAGAGACGAGTTCAGCATTATGATTATTTACAGTTGTGGCAACAGGAAGGTGAGATACAGAGAGGTTTGGCTCAGGCGGCGGGATCTGGCTCTAACAGAAAACTAATTGCCACGGCCCCGCCGCCACCATATATATCAGGAGAGAAGTTGATTACGGAGAAAGACGCACTAAGGGGTAACACAAAACCACTTAGTAACGGTGTAAATGTTAATGATAATGTTAACCCATTAACCCATGCAAGTATTAACCCGTGCAAGTTGTACCCTGTTTTGAACTTTCCTCAGGAGTGTGATCAAGAGGACGAAGCGACAACGATTTCAGCGCTCTCTCTAGCAGCCACCATAGCAGAGACCACAGTAGGCACAGCAACACCCACGAGATTAGTAAAGGCCCCTAGCGGAGGGATAGGTGAGGTCGTATCAACTGGTAAGTACGGCACCATACATTATACTGAGACTATTTCACCACAAGCTGTAGAATCTACACAGAATGAGGTTGTTAGAATTACTCCTGTTAGGGTAATAGCAGTTCCCAATGGGAAAACAGATGTATCAGGAGCCACTCCCATAAGGAACATTGCCATGTACAGCCCATTTTCCCGAATGGAATTAAGGACCATAGTGTCTGAATTCCCTGACCCTAGAAAAGATTTAGTTGCCAGCCAAAAATACATCACAGACTTAGGAAACACTTTAGAGCCCAATAATAAAGATTGGCAGATATTGCTAAAAGCTTGTTTACCCTCCAATGTCGACTCAGCTCAATTTTTAGCTGATTGTGGACTAGATCTGGATGTACCTCTTACAGATGTGTACAACAAAGATAACGTAAGAAGGATAAACTTACAGTTAAAGGAGCAATTCCCAGCAGTTGTTAAATGGAACAAAATATTTTCCATTAAACAAAAAGAGTCAGAAACAGCTGCAGAATATTTTCACCGGGCACTATTAGAAATGGCAAAGTACACTGGTATAGAGGACATTAGGACAAATCCAAACCATCGAGAAATAGCAGTGTCTGTACTAATGGATGGTTTGAAGGAAACATTAAAGGCAAGGGTACAGACCACGCAACCATGTTGGCGAGGTCTGTCAGTGTCCACTTTGAGAGAGGCTGCTATTGATCACGACCGAAACATCACCAGACACAGGGAGTCGCAGAGTGATAAGCTAATGTCAGTAAGTATACAGGCTCTGACCACAAAGCAGCCTGCGTATGTACCATCCAACCCTATGGGTAAGTCAACTATGATAACATGTTATTCTTGTCAAAGACAGGGGCACTATGCACGAGACTGTAGAGCGAAAAATTCGCAAAGATCATACCAACCCCCTAGACAACGACACGACACACGACATTGGGAGCAAGGTCCGCAGAAACGGAGTTATGAGCCACATACAGGGGAAACAAAAAGATATCCCCCAAACAGAGACTGGCATGCCTCTGGTAGTTCCCAACTATCTCCCTCACAAATAGTTGCTGCCAGCGGGATTCAGGGAGGTCACCATACCCAATAGGGGTGTGGCCATACCTGTAATCTGCAGCCAGTGAAATTGATTGCCAACCTTGAAAGTGAACCCGAGGTCGCAATTAATGTAGCTGGTAAAACTTTAAACTTTCTTGTAGACACAGGGGCGGCCAAGTCAGTGATAAATTCGACAGTGGGCATGAGGACCACTGGTAGGACAATTCCAGCCATGGGAGTAACAGGAGTAGTCCAGCACTACCCTGTTAGCAAACCAGCCGAGATTACAATAGGGCCTTTGCATACCAAGCATTCCTTTTTGCTGGCTGCATCGGCACCAACCAATCTCCTGGGAAGAGATTTACTGTGTAAAATGGGGTGCGTCATTTATTGTACTCCTGAAGGTGTATTCTTGGACATACCTGAGAAACACGCTCAGGAAGTGCGAGACATGTTAGACTCCCCATCAAAATTAATGTCACATACCATTATGACAAATAGGAATCCATCCCAGATAGAAGAGATGACATCTCAGATACCAGAGTCACTTTGGACAAAAGACGGACAGGACACTGGATTAATGGCAAACGTAGCTCCAGTAGTTGTACAAGTAAAAGATGGTAGGATAGCTCCAAAAATCCCACAATATCCTCTGAAGCCAGAGGTGGAGTTAGGAGTTTACCCAGTAATAGAGCGCTTGCTACAACAGGGCATTCTGGTAAGAACGTCCAGCACTGCCAATAGTCCCATCTTCCCTGTTAAGAAGAGTGGGGGGAGGGGTTACAGGCTAGTGCAGGATCTAAGGGGGATTAACAAAATAGTTGAGTCAGTTCCCCGTAGTGCCAAATCCAGCTGTCATCCTAATGCAAATCCCTCCCACTGCCAAATTTTTCACTGTTATTGACCTCTGCTCCGCTTTCTTTTCGGTACCTCTGCACCCTGACAGCCAATATTTGTTTGCATTCACATACAGAGGAGTCCAATACACGTGGACTCGATTACCCCAAGGTTTCATAGATAGTCCAAGTATATTTTCTCAGGCTTTGCATGATTGTTTACAGTCTTTTCAACCAGACAGTGGATCAGTATTGATACAGTATGTGGACGATTTATTACTGTGTTCAGATTCACTGGAAGCATCTCTGAAGGATACGAAACAGCTCCTGTTTCATCTTTCAGACACCGGACACAAGGTGTCCAAAGACAAGTTGCAATTATGCCAAACTAAGGTAAAATATTTGGGACACTGTCTAACACAAGGACTGAGACACCTGACCGCTGATAGAATCCAAGCAATTAGAGACATGACCCTGCCACAAACCCAGCAACAGATCAGAACGTTTTTAGGAATGTGTGGGTATTGCCGTAATTGGATCCCAGGGTTTTCCATTTTAGCGTTACCTTTGCAGGAAATGGTCTCCTCAAACAAACCTGATAGGATCTCGCATACAGACGAGTCCGAAACAGCATTTGAGAGACTTAAACAGTGCCTAACACAGGCACCAGCACTAGGTATGCCAGACTATGGGAAACCCTTTGAACTATACGGAACAGAAAGTGCTGGTTGCGCGGCAGGCGTACTAACCCAAAAACACGGTGATGCCAGCAGGCCAGTTGCATACTACAGCGCTCAGCTAGATACGGTAGCGCGATCCCTCCCCACATGCTTGCGAAGCGTTGCTGCGATAGCATTGCTAGTGACAAAAAGCGAAGATGTCGTGCTAGGCCACAACCTCACAATCCATACGCCACATGCGGTATCAGCCTTATTGAATTCTGCCCAAACCAGACACGTCTCATCAGCGAGGTTTACAAGATGGGAATTGGCACTAATGGCCCCCGTAAACATCACCATAAGGAGATGCAGTGCATTAAATCCTGCAACATATCTCCCAGGTGTGCCTGGTCAGGCACAAAGGGTGGAAGGTGAGAGTGCTGGGGAAGGAGGATTTAATACAAAGGAAGATACACATGATTGTATGGAATATTTGACCCAAAATTTTACCGCAAGGCCTGACATCAGTGACAACCCACTGGAAGATGCAGAACTCACGTTCTACACGGACGGTAGTTGTCACAGACAGTCAGACTCGGGAGACTTGTGTACTGGATACGCAGTCGTAGATGACCAAGACACCATAGAAGCGGAACCGCTAGGCCCACCTCACTCAGCCCAGGTTGCTGAACTGGTCGCCCTAACCAGAGCATGTGAATTGGCTAAGGGTAAGTCAGCCAATATCTACACCGATTCTAGATACGCATTCGGGGTAGTCCATGATTTCGGAGCCCTATGGCGCCTCAGAAATTTCATGACGGCAGCTGGTACACCGGTAGCGCATGCAGCTCACATAAAAAGGCTTCTAACCGATACAGGAACCCGACAGAGTGGCTGTTATCAAATGTAAGGCACACACATATAGCCAAGACCCGGTATCACTTGGTAACAGCCGAGCAGACGAAGCTGCTAAGTTAGCAGCTGCTACCCCCATACAGACAGACACCACACAACTGATGGTATTCAATACCATCAACACACAGAAGTTGTGTAAAATGCAAAATTTGTGTTCCACACAGGAAAGGGCAGTCTGGAAGGCAAAGGGATGTGGCCAAGAGTCCTCAGGACTCTGGACGGATGGACATGGTAAACCAGTGGCCCCCAGAGCATATCTTCCATGTCTGGCTGAAGCAGCTCACGGGCTGACTCATCTAGGCAAGGAGGGAATGTGCAAATTGGTAAGAGCCTATTGGTGCGCCCCAGGATTCTCCTCTCATGCGAGTAAAAGAGCAATGTCATGCCTTACCTGTCTGAGAAAGAATATTGGAAAGGCAATACCAACAGAACCATCCCATATCCCACCTGCCGGCGGCCCTTTCCAGGTAATACAAATTGACTTCATACAATTACCCCCTTGTCGGAATTTGAAATATGTACTTGTTTGTATAGATGTTTTCTCGAATTGGGTCGAAGCATTTCCTGCAGCTACAAATACCGCTATGTTTACAGCTAAGAAAATTGTGCAGGAATTTGTATGTAGATATGGTATCCCTAGAATAATCGAAAGCGATAGGGGTACCCATTTTACAGGTGATGTCTTTCAAGGAATGTGTAAGTTGATGGGAATTGATAGCAAGCTGCACACTCCGTACCGTCCACAGGCGAGTGCGAAGGTCGAAAGAGTGAACAGCACTATTAAAAATAAATTAAGTAAAGTGATGGCAGAGACAGGATTGACATGGCCAGAAGCTTTACCCATTGTATTGTACAGTATCAGAACCACTCCCAGGTCCCCTCTTAATCTGTCCCCCTTTGAAATCTTATTTGGTCGACAACCGCATGTCATGATTAACCCTCAGGATGATTTGAAATGTAACAATGAAGTAACTGTAAAGTACTTGATTAACATGAGTAAACAGTTAAGGAATCAAAATGATAATCTAAAGTTGGTGATTCCTGATCTACCTGATAGTAGTTGTCATGACATTGAACCTGGGGATTATGTAATGATACGAAATTTTCTACGCTCAGGTTGCCTTATTGACAGATGGGAAGGACCATACCAGGTCTTATTGACTAGCACGACAGCATTGAAGGTTGCTGAGAGAGAGACTTGGGTCCATTCATCCCACTGCAAGAAGGTTGCTGATCCAGAGAAGTCCCGTGATAAGGAACAGACGGTAGAGGTTGTATCACTGGGGTGTCTGTTCCAGGAGGACTGAGGCGGCACCTGAGCCTTGAAGACCGAGAGCTGTTGTCGACTCCCCACTCCCTTTTATTGTTTTTCTCCACTTCCCATCCCCTCTCCCTCAAATGTATTTTTCCTCCTTCTCACTCTTCTTCGTCTCCTCCTCAAAGATGGACTTGCCCCAAGAGACTGTGATCCGGATTTTCCTGTTGACCATGATGTTGACCAGAGCAGTCTATTCCGGCGAGAGTACCATGGAGGTCGATAGAGGTTCTGGAATGGGTTCTGATGATCAAGATGGAGGCGTAGTTTTCCAAGATCAACCTAACCAACAAGCAAAGGCGAGTATCAGAAAACGATCCGATAGCATTGACCATAGAAGAAATTGTGACGGATTGTTAGCTGAAGAAAACTGTATCTGTAGGCTCTGTAACAATGTCATTGAAGATGGGTGCATTAAGAAATGCCAATCCAGTTTTAATATCCATATGGACCGGCATCCATTGAGTGATTATCACTCCTTAGTGGGTAATGTATTAAACAAAACAGATTGTTGGGTATGCTCTCAAGTACCTCAGGGTCATAGCAAATCAGGGCTAGTACCATTTCCTTTAACGATAGGGGAGGTACTTGAGTTAAATGGTGGGAGACCGGTGGACCGGAGGTTTAATATCTCCAGCCCTCCTAGTTTGAAGCTCCACCAATACCACGTGGATAGGTCCCTATTATGTTTTAACATCTCCAATTCCAGAAAGCCGGGAAATTGGGAAGTATCATGGAGCGACCACACCATGACCTTTTCACACAGAGCAGATAGAATGCCTACAGATACAGAGCTTGTACGCCACATAGCCAGTAGAGGAAAATCTTTCCGGTATAGATACACCTTAGGAAATAGGATTACTAGAGTTGGAGAAGTATCACCAGGATACTGTGCACATATCGTACAACCTGATACGTGCATTAAGCAGATGGAAGAGTTAGGGCTAGGAGATTTCACCTGGAAGGTGTGTAATATGGTAATGTCTTTCTCCGTCCCATATGTTCTCCCCGATGATGCATATTTCATATGCGGGAGAAAGGCGTACAAGTGGCTTGCCCCAAACTCTGAAGGATTGTGTTATATTGGAAGAGTATTGCCTGAAGTAATGACTGTAACTCATGATAAAATGAAAGACATACACCGCGGTGCCCAAGCTCCTTATACTCACACTCATTACGAGCACCTCGTTAAAAGACAACTGTCAGAAAGGTTAGAGCATCCGGCCTCTGATCTGATCCATGAATCCACCGGGATTCAGGTTCTGGTGGCGTTAGATTTCACTCGCACCGCTCGAGGAGTGATGAATTATAGATACATTTCCGCACTCGCCAATTTGTTAGATAATATCACTGAAATGTATGATGACACGTTTAGATATACTGGAAGAGAACTCCAGGCTTATAAAACAGAACTGGTACAGCATAGAATGGTTCTTAATTACCTCACAGCAGTGACAGGCGGATATTGTGTTACATTAGCAACACAGTACGGCGTGAAGTGTTGCACGTATATCACGAATAGCACCGAGGATCCGGTAGAGGTCATAGACCAAAAGATGGACGATATTCTCCAATTAAAGTGGGAATTTCGTCGAAAACACAATCTCACTCTTGCTGCTGTAGGTAATGAGCTGACTGGTTGGGTGTCATGGTTGAACCCGCGAAATTGGTTCTCTGGTTTAGGAGACTGGGCTCAAGGAGTCATAATGGATGTTGGGAAGTTTCTACTATGTATCTTAGGTGTCGTTATATCGATTGGATTGATATTTAGATGCGGGCAGGCTTTAATGAGGTGCAAACAAAGTACCAGAGTGATGAGTTTGAGGAGTGAGGAAACTGTAATTAACCTGGATTTGATTTACGACCCAACGATAGAAACAATGATGTGATGAAAATGCGATTTCTACGGTCCGTTTCTTTCACCTGTTTTTCTGGTTTTTCTCCAAGATAACAAGACCCCCTTGGACGAGGAAGTTGATGAGACGCTATACAGACAACGGATAGACCAAAGAAGAAGTTTTGACCACTTGAGATATGGACACTTGATGAACTTTGCCATGGATCCCCAGTTTCCCTAGAATTCTTAAAATTACGCTAGCCCAACATTTTTTTGTAAATCTAATGGCATCGACAAAGCTTATTGCTCACGCTTAATGAGCAAAACAGCGCAAAGAAGACGACTTTCAACTGATACCGAACAAAACTTCAACTGACAGATGTACATTAACCTGACATAGAATACCACCGCATTTACCGTAATTATGTCTTTTCTTCATTTCTACAACCCTCAGGTAATGACACACATAGTATAGGGAATACAGGCACAGATATCAGCAATCACATATTCCCCCATTCATGTATCATCAACTAAAATGTGCTCCCCATTTTGTTCAAAAATCCGAAAAGAGCTCGGTAAAGTTTGACAGCCCATCCACAGACCTGTACCACGGGATAAGAAGGAATTCAAATGTATACTTCGCAATACCTCGAAGCTTGATTTACAACACGTACGGCACGATGATACATGACCCCCCAAACATGGACCCATACACACATGCTTCTGCTATCTCACTAGGTCATACCCTCTTCCCACCTACTCCTCTCTCCTCCCTTACCCAACCATGGAAATGAATTAACCCCTGACATATATTTTTCTCCTTTTGAAATGTTTTCAGGAAGTGGCAGTTATTATTGACTGCCAAAGGGTGGACTGTCAAAGTCAGAAAAATATCTCTATGCACGCTACCATATTTGCACCGCACACAGGTCCGTGCTGCGCATGCGTACGCTCTCCCGTACGTGCGCATACTCACAGTCGCGGGCACCCGCAGGCGCATGGTATGCGTATTTACGGTAGAGTTTATGCGATCGTAGCGTGCGACTCAATCATTACATATTTTCACTAATAATGTATTTTGTAGATCATGGTCCCTTTGATAGATTCTGAAAGTTTGGTTAATATAGAATGTTCATGAACAGAGGAATCCCTCTTTGTTTGATACGAAGGGTCAGATAGGAGTAATACAGTGGTGTTTAGTATCCATCGGAAGAATATTTAATTAGAAATATTCCGGTGTTGGTTTGAAGCAGATCAATCGCTCGTGCGAATAGTTATGGACATAAGAAGTTTATGAACATTTACTTTATTTGCACTTTATTACCCATGCGGCGGGAAACCCAGTTTCCCTCCCACCTGAGCAGTTGGAAATAGTCACAGCCCACCTGTATGAATCAACCTATGACCTTTTGTTATAATGCGAAGCCGAATTCCTGTGTCCAATGAACAATGAGATTGTAGGGACCATTGAATTGTATTGTGTGTGGAGCATAAATAGCAGGCCGACCATATCCAACTTCACTCTCTTCAACGGTTCTCATTGCTGATAATCGGGAGCTGGATATCGAGGCGCATGCGATCGTTCCCCTTGTGCGTAAGTTTTCTCCGTAATCATATTGTCTTACTGTGAGCCATTTCTCTCTCTCTCTCTCCCTCTCTTCTCTTTCTCTCGTATTTTCCCTTGATTAGACTTAAATTGTATTGTATTGTATTTCCTGTGTAGTTATCTGGTTAGTTGGTTTATGTTATACTGTAGTGTATGCTTTGTACTGTGATTCTTTTTGCAAGTAATAGTCATAATACATATAATAGGTTTCGGACCCTAAGCCAGGTATCTGTGTATTCTTTATAGTGTTAAGTATTCTCTGAGCGTCGGTGACGCTCAAGCAGCTTTGTAGGTAATCAGGTTACACAAGGTTGCACTTACACATTGTCTCCACACTAAGGTTTACTGTGTATTTCATTGTTAGAGGTATAGATATAAAGGTTTAACGTTGTGAGCGTCTGCATCGCTGGTGATCTCCTCGTGGTCCCGAGCGCTGCTACGCTATAGCGAATCATTACGATAAGTCAACAGCCAATATTCTGCCTGCCTGCCATCACTTGGCCGTGAGTGAACGTGACGCCTGAGCGTCTCGATCACGGCTAAGCGATCGATACGCAACTTGCGTACCCTTACGGTACTTCTTACGTAGATAGCGTACAGTGTTCTTAGACCTCATAAAGGGTTATATACACGATAAAAAATTTAGCTTTATCACTATGAATTGCAGTTACTTGTTTTATTTATTTCTAGAAATTTACCTTGCAATTAATCTGACCTATACAATTGATGACTTTTTTATTAATTGCTAAGAAAGCTGAACATTTTTTGTTCTCAAACAAAAACAGCACATTGCATACCAATTGTCCTTTAAGTTATTTTTGGTTAAATATATCCTGTACGTGAGATTTTTACAGTACATGCTTGTGTATTCCACCACAATGGAGGACAGATAAAATACCCCTATGTGGATCCATCTACAGTGTATGTGAGTGTTCAGTGAATAGTGAAAAATGGTCAAGCACAATCTGCATTGCCTTAAAATCTCGTGCTCTGGCTGGCGGTTCTTCACAGGGGACATTATTTTGAGGGATGTTTTTAGCCAGCATACCATGTGACTGACTGCACCTCAGTACATCTACTTTGCACATGCCCATGGGGCAGGCAATCAATTTACCGGCTGTTGAAATCCCGGCGTCAACCTCCTGACAGCTGGTATATCATACTGATCCCGCCCATGGGTACACAGCATTTGAATATATTTAAAATGTCTTAATTTTAAATGTCATCCACATTCTGAAACATACATCTGATGTGGCCTGAAACGATCTACACTAGCATTTTTATACTTGTGTTTATGTATTTTATTTTGACAGACACGACATCCTTCTACATTTGCCACAGGTAAACGACGCCAGATTTGCGACTACTTATCTTTGTATTTTTCATGTTCTACTTAACTATTTCATCCTAACCATGGGGATAGATGGTATCCAAACTACTTTCTAAGATTCTCACTTTACAGATCAAAAAAAGGATAGTTGTCAGTTTAAACTTGAAACCTAGATGGTTTGATAAAGTTTCTCCCTAAGAGGACAATGGGGGTATTGCCTATAGCAACCAGATTCTAGTTATCAGAATGTACTAGATTAATTATAATGGTACAACAAATCTGCTATAAGCGCCTAATGATAGGTTATTTTTAAAACAACAAGAGCGCTGCCAAAAAAATAAGAATTTACTTACCGATAATTCTATTTCTCGGAGTCCGTAGTGGATGCTGGGGTTCCTGAAAGGACCATGGGGGATAGTGGCTCCGCAGGAGACAGGGCACAAAAAGTAAAGCTTTAGGATCAGGTGGTGTGCACTGGCTCCTCCCCCTATGACCCTCCTCCAAGCCTCAGTTAGGATACTGTGCCCGGACGAGCGTACACAATAAGGAAGGATTTTGAATCCCGGGTAAGACTCATACCAGCCACACCAATCACACTGTACAACCTGTGATCTGAACCCAGTTAACAGTATGATAACAGCGGAGCCTCTGAAAAGATGGCTCACAACAATAATAACCCGATTTTTGTAACTATGTACAAGTATTGCAGATAATCCACACTTGGGATGGGCGCCCAGCATCCACTACGGACTCCGAGAAATAGAATTATCGGTAAGTAAATTCTTATTTTCTCTATCGTCCTAGTGGATGCTGGGGTTCCTGAAAGGACCATGGGGATTATACCAAAGCTCCCAAACGGGCGGGAGAGTGCGGATGACTCTGCAGCACCGAATGAGAGAACTCCAGGTCCTCCTTAGCCAGGGTATCAAATTTGTAGAATTTAGCAAACGTGTTTGCCCCTGACCAAGTAGCTGCTCGGCAAAGTTGTAAAGCCGAGACCCCTCGGGCAGCCGCCCAAGATGAGCCCACCTTCCTTGTGGAATGGGCATTTACAGATTTTGGCTGTGGCAGGCCTGCCACAGAATGTGCAAGCTGAATTGTACTACAAATCCAACGAGCAATAGTCTGCTTAGAAGCAGGAGCACCCAGCTTTTTGGGTGCCTACAATATAAACAGCAAGTCAGACTTTCTGACTCCAGCCGTCCTGGAATTATATATATATATATTTTCAGGGCCCTGACAACGTCTAGCAACTTGGAGTCCTCCAAGTCCCTAGTAGCCGCAGGCACCACAATAGGTTGTTTCAGGTGAAACGCTGACACCACCTTAGGAAGAAACTGGGGACGAGTCCGCAGTTCTGCCCTGTCCGAATGGAAAATCAAATATGGGCTTTTGTAAGACAAAACCGCCAATTTTGACAATCGCCTGGCCGAGGCCAGGGCCAACAGCATGGTCACTTTCCATGTGAGATATTTCAAATCCACAGATTTGAGTGGTTCAAACCAATATGATTTGAGGAATCCCAACACTACGTTGAGATCCCACGGTGCCACTGGAGGCACACAAGGGCTGTATATGCAATACTCCCTTGACAACGTCTGGACTTCAGGAACTGAAGCCAATTCTTTCTGGAAGAAAATCTATAGGGCCGAAACTTGAACCTTAATGGACCCCAATTTGAGGCTCATAGACACTCCTGTTTGCAGGAAGTGCAGAAATCGACCTAGTTAAAAAATTTTCGTGGGGCCCTCCTGGCCTCACCCACGCAACATATTTTTACCACATGTGGTGATAACGTTGTGCGGTCACCTCCTTCCTGGCTTTGACCAGGGTAGGTATGACCTCTTCCGGAATGCCTTTTCCCTTAGGATCCGGCGTTCAAACCGCCATGCCGTCAAACGCAGTCGCGGTAAGTCTTGGAACAGACAAGGTCCATGCTGGAGCAGGTCCTTTCTTAAAGGCCAATGCCACGGTTCCTCTTGGAACAGACATGGTACTTGCTGAAAGCAAATCCCTTCTTAGCTCCCGAGGCCATTAGTCCTCTGTGAGCATCTCTTGAAGTTCCGGTTACCAAGTCCCTCTTGGCCAATCCGGAGCCACGAGTATAGTTCTTACTCCTCTATGTCTTATAATTCTCAATACCTTGGTTATGAGAAGCAGAGAAGGGAACACATACACCGACTGTTACACCCACGGTGTTACCAGGACGTCCACAGCTATCGCTTGAAGGTCTCGTGACCTGGCGCAATACCTGTCCCATTTTTTTGTTCGGGCGAGACGCCATCATGTCCACCTTTGGTCTTTCCCAACGGTTCACAATCATGCGGAAAACTTCCCGATGAAGTTCCCACTCTCCCGGGTGGAGGTCGTGCCTGCTGAGGAAGTCTGCTTCCCAGTCGTCCACTCCCGGAATGAACACTGCTGACAGTGCTATCACATGATTTTCCGCCTAGCGAAAAATCCTTGCAGTTTTGTCACTGCCCTCCTGCTTCTTATGCCGCCCTTTCTGTTTACGTGGGCGACTGCCGTGATGTTATCCCACTGGATCAATACCGGCTGACCTTGAAGCAGAGGTCTTGCTAAGCTTAGAGCATTATAAATTTGTTCTTAGCTCCAGTATATTTATGTGGAGAGAATTCTCCAGACTTGATCACACTCCTTGTGTGACTGCTCCCCAGCCTCTCAGGCTGGCCTCCGTGGTCACGAGCATCCAATCCTGAATGCCGAATCTGCGGCCCTCTAGAAGATGAGCACTCTGTAATCACCACAGGAGAGACACCCTTGTCCTTGGATATAGGGTTATCCGCTGATGCATCTGAAGATGCGATCCGGACCATTTGTCCAGCAGATCCCACTGAAGAGTTCTTGCGTGAAATCTGCCGAATGGAAGCGCTTCGTAATAAGCCACCATTTTTACCAGGACTCTTGTGCAATGATGCACTGACACTTTTCCTGGTTTTAGGAGGATCCCGATTAGCTCGGATAACTCCCTGGCTTTCTCCTCTGGGAGAAACACCTTTTCCTGGACTGTGTCCAGAATCATCCCTAGGACCAGCAGACGTGTCGTCGGAACAACTGCGGTTTTGGAATATTTAGAATCCACCCGTGCTGTCGTAGAACTACTTGAGATAGTGCTACTCCGACCTCCAACTGTTCTCTGGACCTTGTTCTTATCAGGAGGTCGTCCATTTTCTTTGAAGACGAATCCTCCTTTCGGTCATTACCTTGGTAAGGACCCGGGGTGCCTTGGACAATCCAACGGCATCGTCTTGAAACTGATAGTGACAGTTCTGTACCACGAACCTGAGGTACCCTTGGTGAGAAAAGGCAAATTTTGGGACATGGAGGTAAGCATCCCTGATGTCCCGGGACACCATATAGTCCCCTTGTTCTTTGCTATCACTGCTCTGAGTGACTCCATCTGGATTTGAACCCTTGTAAGTGTTCAAATTTTTCAGATTTAGAATAGGTCTCACCTAGCCTTCAGTACCACCATATAGTGTGGAGTAATACCCCTTTCCTTGTTGTCGGAGGGGTAAATTTATTATCACCTGCTGGGAATACAGCTTGTGAATTGTTTTCAATACTGCCTCCCTGTCGGAGGGAGACATTGGTACAGCAGACTACAGGAACCTGCGAGGGGGGAAACCTCGACATTCCAATCTGTACCCCTTGGATACTACTTGTAGGATCCAGGGGTCCTGTACGGTCCCAGCGTCATGCTGAGAACTTGGTAGAAGCGGTGGAGGGCTTCTGTTCCTGGGAATGGGCTGCCTGCTGCAGTCTTCTTCCCTTTCCTCTATCCCTGGGCAGATATGACTCTTATAGGGACGAAAGGACTGAGGCTGAAAAGACGGTGTCTTTTTCTTTATACGGCAATACATCTTTGTGCCGTTTGGAATCTGCATCACCTGACCACTGTCGTGTCCATAAACATCTTCTTGCAGATATGGACATCGCATTTACTCTTGATGCCAGAGTGCAAATATCCCTCTGCGCATCTCGCATATATAGAAATGCATCCTTTAAATGCTCTATAGTCAATAAAATACTGTCCCTGTCAAAGGTATCAATATTTTTAGTCAGGGAATCCGACCAAGCCACCTCAGCTCTGCACATCCAGGCTGAGGCGATCGCTGGTCGCAGTATAACACCAGCATGTGTGTGTATACTTTTTAGGATATTTTTCAGCCTCCTATCAGCTGGCTCCTTAAGTACGGCCCTATCCGTAGATGGTACCGCCACTTGTTCTGATAAGCGTGTGAGCGCCTTATCCACCCTGAGGGGTGTTTCCCACCGCGCCTTAACTTCTGGCGGGAAAGGGTATACCGCCAATAATTTTCTATCGGGGGAAACCCACGCATCATCACACACTTCATTTAATTTATCTGATTCAGGAAAAACTACAGGTAGTTTTTTCACCTCACACACATAATACCCTTTTTTGTGGTACTTGGAGTATCAGAAATATGTAACACCTCCTTCATTGCCCTTAACGTGTGGCCCTAAAAGAAAATACGTTTGTTTCTTCACCATCGACACTGAAATCAGTGTCCGTGTCTGGGTCTGTGTCGACCGACTGAGGTAAATGGGCATTTTACAGCCCCTGACGGTGTTTGAGACGCCTGGACAGATACTAATTTGTTCGCCGGCCCTCTCATGTCGTCAACCGGCTTGCAGCGTGTTGACATTGTCACGTAATTTCCATAAATAAGCCATCCATTCCGGTGTCGACTCCCTAGAGAGTGACATCACCATTACAGGCAATTTGCTCCGCCTCCTCACCAACATCGTCCTCATACATGTCGACACACACGTACCGACATATAGCACACACACACAGGGAATGCTCTGATAGAGGACAGGACCCCACTAGCCCCTTGGGGAGACAGAGGGAGAGTTTGCCAGCACACACCAAAGCGCTATATTTTACAGGGATAGCCTTATAATAAGTGCTCCCTTATAGCTGCTTTTATAAAATCACAATTTCGCCAAATTTTGCCCCCCCTCTCTTGATTTAACCCTGTTTCTGTAGTGCAGTGCAGGGGAGAGCCTGGGAGCCTTCCTGACCAGCGGAACTGTGTGAGGAAATGGCGCTGTGTGCTGAGGAGATAGGCCCCGCCCCCTTTTCGGCGGGCTCGTCTCCCGCTTAAAAATGGATTCTGGCAGGGGTTAAATATCTCCATATAGCCCCGGAGGCTATATGTGAGGTATTTTTTGCCAAAAAAAGGATTTTCATTGCTGCCCAGGGCGCCCCCCCCCAGCGCCCAGCACCCTCAGTGACTGCCGTGTGAAGTGTGCTGAGAGCAATGGCGCACAGCTGCAGTGCTGTGCGCTACCTTAAGAAGACTGAGGAGTCTTCTGCCGCCGATTCTGGACCTTCTTCTCTTTTCAGCATCTGCAAGGGGGCCGGCGGCGAGGCTCCGGTGACCATCCAGGCTGTACCTGTGATCGTCCCTCTGGAGCTAATGTCCAGTAGCCAAAGAAGCCAATCCATCCTGCACGCAGGTGAGTTCACTTCTTCTCCCCTAAGTCCCTCGATGCAGTGATCCTGTTGCCAGCAGGACTCACTGTAAAATAAAAAACCTAAGCTAAACTTTTCTAAGCAGCTCTTTAGGAGAGCCACCTAGATTGCACCCTTCTCGGCCGGGCACAAAAACCTAACTGAGGCTTGGAGGAGGGTCATAGGGGGAGGAGCCAGTGCACACCACCTGATCCTAAAGCTTTACTTTTTGTGCCCTGTCTCCTGCGGAGCCACTATCCCCCATGGTCCTTTCAGGAACCCCAGCATCCACTAGGACGATAGAGAAAACACTGTGTATGTGCTTTAAAGTTACCAAGAAAGAAGAAAAAAAAGATTGGCTGCGCTTATAATGTTGTAAAAATATTGTGTTAATTGGAGAGCTGACAGACACAATAATATATATATAAAGGAATTTTTATTAAAATGTTAATACACCAATAGGAATTTAAACACTCTGGGGTATATGCAATTGCGGTCGAATTCCCGAAATTGTCGAATTTCGGGTCATTTTCGACCAAAAAAAAAATTCGCCTATGCAATTCAGTGCTTTCCGACCAAAAAACGGACTTTCAAAATTCGACTTTTTGAAATTCGAATTTTTGCAAATTCGACTTTTCTGCAATGATACAAGTGCTGCAATTCGACCAAAGCATATTCAATTCAAGTTTGGAAATTCGACAGCAGTGCTTTTAGACAGCAAATTCGTCATTTTCAATCCGCCACACTTTGGAGGGTGAAAACAAATAAAAAAAATGTAAACATGTTTTTTTTTGTGTTTTTTTTTTTGGGAATAGCAGATCTATTTATATTAGAAGGGATTAGGTACTTTTTTTTTTTTTTTTTGGAGGCACAAATATTATTTATATATTTTTTAAAATATTATTATTATTATTTTTTTTTATTGCTGGAACGGTAAAATCCTAAAAAAAAATGGCGTGGGGTCCCCCCTCCAAAGCATAACCAGCCTCGGGCTCTTCGAGCTGGTCCTGGTTCTAAAAATGCGGGGAAAAAATTGACAGGGGATCCCCCGTATTTTTAAAACCAGCACCGGGCTCTGCGCCTGGTGCTGGTGCCTAAAATACGGGGGACAAAAAGCGTAGGGGTCCCCCGTATTTTTAACACCAGCATCGGGCTCCACTAGCTGGACAGATAATGCCACAGCCGGGGGTCACTTTTATGCCGTGCCCTGCGGCCGTGGCATTAAATATCCAACTAGTCACCCCTGGCCGGGGTACCCTGGGGGAGTGGGGACCCCTTCAATCAAGGGGTCCCCCCCCAGCCACCCAAGGGCCAGGGGTGAAGCCCGAGGCTGTCCCCCCCCCATCCAATGGGCTGCGGATGGGGGGGCTGATAGCCTTTTGTGATCATGAAAAGAATATTGTTTTTTCCAGCAGTACTACAAGTCCCAGCAAGCCTCCCCCGCAAGCTGGTACTTGGAGAACCACAAGTACCAGCATGCGGGAGAAAAACGGGCCCGCTGGTACCTGTAGTACTACTGGGAAAAAAATACCTAAATAAAAACAGGACACACACACCGTGAAAGTAAAACTTTATTTCATACGTCGACACACACATACTTACCTATGTTCACACGCCGACATCGGTCCTCTTCTCCATGTAGAATCCAGGGGTACCTGAAAATAAAAGATCAATATACTCACCTCAGCCATGGTCCAGAGATAAATCCACGTACTTGGAGAAAAAAATAAAACGCAAATACCCGACCAAACGGACTGAAAGGGGTCCCATGCTGACACATGGGACCCCTTACCCCGAATGCAGAGAGACCTGTCAGTGACAGCTGTCACAGAAAGGTCTCTAAAGCCAATCAGGAAGCGCAACTTCGTTGCGCTCATCTGATTGGCTCTGCGCATCTGAGCAGACAGCGCATCGCACAGCCCAGTCCATTATATTCAATGGTGGGAACTTAGCGGCTAGCGGTGAGGTCACCCGCCGGTCAGCGGCTGACCGCGGGTTAACCCCACCGCTACCCGCAAAGTTCCCACCATTGAAAGTAATGGAGCGGCTTTGCGATGCGCTGTCACAGCACAGACAGCGTACAGCCAATCAGGTGAGCGCCACGGAAGTAGCGCTTCCTGATTGGCTGAAGGGACTTCAGTGACAGGAGTCACGTGATGTCCCGGCATTCGGGAGAAAGGGGTCTGATGTGAAAGCATGGGACCCCTTTCTTAGTCCGGTATGGATCGGTGTTCGTTTTTTTGTTTTGCCAAGTACGTGGATTATCTCTGGACCTGGATGTACCTCTGGACGCTGGAAGGTGAGTATAATTTTTTCACAGGTACCTCGGATCGTCGGAGACCGTGGCAGTCGGCGTGTCAACATAGGTAAGTATGTGTGTGTCGGTAGTGTGTAATAAAGTTTTACTTTCACGGTGTGTGTGTACTGTTTTTATTTGGGTATTTTTTTTCCAGTAGTACTACAGGTACCAGCGGGCCCGTTTTTCTCCCGCATGCTGGTACTTGTGGTTCTCCAAGTACCAGCTTGCGGGGGAGGCTTGCTGGGACTTGTAGTACTACTGGAAAAAACAATATCTTTTTATTATCACAAAAGGCTATCAGCCCCCCCATCCGCAGCCCATTGGATGGGGGGGGACAGCCTCGGGCTTCACCCCTGGCCCTTGGGTGGCTGGGGGGGGGGACCCCTTGATTGTAGGGGTCCCCACTCCCCCAGGGTACCCCGGCCAGGGGTGACTAGTTGGATATTTAATGCCACGGCCGCAGGGCACTGCATAAAAGTGACCCCCGGCTGTGGCATTATCTGTCCAGCTAGTGGAGCCCGATGCTGGTGTTAAAAATACGGGGGACCCCTACTCTTTTTGTCCCCCGTATTTTTGGCACCAGCACCAGGCGCAGAGCCCGGTGCTGGTTTTAAAAATACGGGGGATCCCTGCCCAATTTTTCCCCTGCATTTTTAGAACCAGGACCAGCTCGAAGAGCCCGAGGCTGGTTATGCTTTGGAGGGGGGACCCCACGCCATTTCTTTTTCCGGGTTTTTCCCGTTTTTTAAAATCGCGGCAAAATCCGCCAAATCGGCCGATTTTCGCCCGCGATTCTGGCGAATCCGTTTTTCATTGAATATGGTGAATTCCGGAAGCCACCTTCCGGAATTCACCTGTCGAATTAAGTCGAATTAAAAAACGGCGAAAAATTGCCGCGATTCGCCGTGAATTGCATATACCTCAATGTGTAGCAAAGTGATACGTTTATATATACTCTGAAAGGACTACAGTTGTCAATAAACAAATAACAGTATCCACAAAGTGAGTTTGTTGTTGGTAATAATGTTAAAATAAAGTAACATCCATGTAGCATTCATATGGCTGCTAGAATTGTATCATTCACATAAAATGTGAAACTGCAGGCTATCTATAAGTGCAGAGGCAACATGCACTTAAGATTAATGAAAGTCCTGGCAACAGATGGTATAATTCAAGAAAATTGTATAGTTACCTCTCCTGGGCTATTAACACCGAGCGTCCCCGGTGCAGTCCACTATAGCCCTCTCTTTGAATTAATAAAAGATGGTAATTTGAGCAAATTGCTCTAATAAAGGTTATTCCCGTGTGGTAAGAGGTATCTGTGTATCAAAAAACTTTTTCCTGAAATCTCCAGGGGGCTGGTAGAAATCCTTTGGTGTGCCCACTCACATGCTGAGAAAGGTATGCCGTCCGGTGCCGTCAATTATGCTGCTAACATGGGTAGCTAGAGGCGCCGTGCATCGGCACTAACCAGGGCTGCCGGGTGTAGCAGGACAAGTCCTCTGGCTGAGGCTGGAGTCTGCTGAGGCGGTAATGGCCGCAAGCAGCGGAGAGGAGGCGCTGAGTAAAGGCGCTGGCCGGAGCAGTCTCTGGTAGATTGATAACGACCACAAACAGCAGAAAGTAGGCGCTGAATGAAAGCGCTGGCCGGAGCAGTCTCTGGTAAATTGGAGCAGTGCCAATATGAACGAGTCTACGAACAGAGTATAGTGGGAGGAGCCTAACGCGTTTCGTCACGATCACGTGACTTTCTCAAAGGAATATCCCCTCCACAGCATTTCTCTATACTTATAGTGATCGTACAAATTAGACCAGGTGAAATTCATATACAATGAACAATTAATTAAGTGAAAAAAGAGGTCAGCTCTCAACAACATAAACCATACAATTGTTTTTAAACACAGACCCAGAGTGATCTTTGAATACATAAAGAAAAAATAGGAATGAAAAAACACAAATTAAAAACAAATAAGTATACAGACTATAATCGGCTGCAATAAATAAGTTACAGAAAGACACATCATGGTAATTAATTACTGATACTACATAATATAAGACCTATAGTATATTAAAATATTATCTTAAAAGAACAGTGAACTATAGTGGGACTAAATGAATTTAAATTAATATCCTGTTTTTTTTTATTTTTAATTCTTTTGATACCTATCCCTACTAATAAATTACATAAACTGGAAGAATAATTTTATTTATTGGTATTCTTATTTTTATAATTTTATAACCTTAGTTTTGCATATCACTGAAAATGAATGACAAATAACTATGCTATACTCATTGAATAAATAAATAATATATTACAAATTAGATGAAACATAGAACATTTAGCTAAAAAAGAAAATCAAAAGACAAAAAAATTAGAAAAATTAAACCTATAGGAGAATAGAGAGTAGAGCCATCGGGACAGAGACCAAAAGCCCCCCCAGTTGTGTATATGACCTGACTTTAAAGATCAAACTATTGTTTCGTTAAGTCCGTTGGGAACAAGAGTCCTAAGTTTATGAATCCAGTAGTTTTCTCGTTGACAAAGTTTCCTATACCTATCTTTCCCCCTTGGAGTGGATGAAATCGCTTCAATCCCTATAAGATGAACATCTTGTGGGTCTTTATGATGAAATTCTGCAGTGTCTAGAGACACTATGAAGAAGGTGACCCTTAAGTATGTTACGCCTATGCTCCAAAAATCAAATTTCTCTGACGTCCTAGTGGATGCTGGGTACTCCGTAAGGACCATGTGGTATAGACGGGCTCCGCAGGAGACTGGGCACTCTTAAAAGAAAGATTAGGTACTATATCTGGTGTGCACTGGCTCCTCCCTCTATGCCCCTCCTCCAGACCTCAGTTAGTATCTGTGCCCGGACAGAGCTGGATGCACCCTAGGGGCTCTCCTGAGCTTCCTAGAAAAGAAAGTATTTGTTAGGTTTTTTATTTTCAGTGAGATCTGCTGGCAACAGACTCACTGCTACGTGGGACTGAGGGGAGAGAAGCGAACCTACCTGCTTGCAGCTAGCTTGGGCTTCTAAGGCTACTGGACACCATTCGCTCCAGAGGGATCGAACACAGGCCCAGTCCTCGGTCGTCCGGTCCCGGAGCTGCGCCGCCGTCCCCCTTGCAGAGCCAGAAGAACGAAGAGAAGTTGAAAATCGGCGGCTGAAGACTCCGGTCTTCATTAAGGTAGCGCACAGCACTGCAGCTGTGCGCCATTGCTCCCTTAGCACACCACACACTCCGGTCACTGATGGGTGCAGGGCGCTGGGGGGGGGCGCCCTGGGCAGCAATTAGATTACCTTACTTGGCGAAAAGCACATAATACAGTCTGATAAACTGTATATGTGCATTAACCCCCGCCATTAAAGTACATAAAAGGACAGAAGCCCGCCGCTGAGGGGGCCGGGCCTTCTTCCTCAGCACACCGGCGCCATTTTCTCTTCACAGCTCAGCTGGAAGGAAGCTCCCCAGGCTCTCCCCTGCAGTATCCTGGTACACAAAGGGTAAAAAAGAGGGGGGGGTCACATAAATTTAGGCGCAAAACTGTGTATATAAGCTGCTATAGGGGAAAAATCACTCAGTATAGTGTACATCCCTGTATTATATAGCGCTGTGGTGTGTGCTGGCATACTCTCTCTCTGTCTCTCCAAAGGGCCTGGTGGGGGAACTGTCTTCAAATAGAGTATCCCCTGTGTGTGTGGTGTGTCGGTACGCGTGTGTCGACATGTCTGAGGTAAAAGGCTCCTCTAAGGAGGTGATAGAGCGGATATGTGTGTGGGAGGGTGTCTCCGTCGACAACGCCGACACCTGTTTGGATATGTGTAAGTGCTGAGGTAAAATTATTGCACAAAAGGTTAGGGAACAGGCAGGAAATCTACCCTGGTCTGTCCCTGTGTCACAGAGTCCGTCAGAGTCTCTCTATGTTCACTATCCAAAATAACAAAGTATCGACACGGAGTTTAACTCCACTGTCGACTACGATAATGCAAAGTTACAGCCAAGAGGGCTAAAAGATATTCAATATATGATTATTGGAATAAAAGATGATTTGCATATCACTGATGACTCATCGGTCCCTGACACGAGAGTACACATGTTAAGGGGAAGAATGCTGAGGTAAATTTCCCTCCTCTCATGAGGAAAAAGAGCGGGAATCTCCAGACAAGAGACGGCAGCTTCCCACAAGAGAATTCTCAGGCTGTATCCTTTCCCCACTAGGGCCAGGATGTGTTGAGAATCTTCCCCTTGGGTGTCCTGTTTGCACTAGCTATTCTAAGGGATCCTGCAGATAGTGTGCACATTCTAGTATACTACCCAGACCGGCGATTGTGTCGGCATGGGTTTATAGCGCTGTGGCAGCGTGGACAGGTACCTTATCAGCAGAGATTGAGACCCTAGTATGCATATAAATATTTTAAGATGCTGTCTTAAGTGATAGATATATAATTATAAAGCATGCCCAAAGGGACATGAGTATACTGGGTCCTAGAGACAAAAGCTATGTCGATTTCTGCTTGACGTGTCCTGTAGAATATACATTGGACAGATGATGCCGACTTAAGAGGCATATGGAAGGCTGAGGATTGTGTGGAGAAAGGTTCTCGGGCCTGGTCTCCACAGCTATAGCTGGTAATTCTGATATTTTGCCTTATATTCCTGCACAGCCTAGGAAAGCACGACATTATTAAATGCAGCTTTTCGAATAAAGAAACAAGAAAGTCTGAGGTGCGTCCTTTCTTGTCAGAGCCAGGGGCAGAGGAAAGAAGCTGTACAACACAGCTAGTCCCCAGGAACAGAAGTCCTCCCCGGCCTCTACAAAAATCCACCGCATGTCGCTGGGGCTCCACAGGCGGAGCTAGGCCTGGTGGGGACACGCCTTCGTAAGTTCAGCCACAAGTGGGTTCACTCCCTGTTAGATCCCTGGGCAATAGAAATTGTATCGCAGGGATACAGGCTGGACTGTGAGAAGATGCCCCCTCACCGAGGACCCGGCGGGCTTCCCCCCAAGAGAGGGAGCCAGTGTTAACTGCAATTCGTAAATTGTATCTTCAACAGGTGGTGGTCAAGGGGCCCCTCCTTCAACAAGAGGGTGTTATTATTCGACCATGTTATAATCCCGAAACCAGACGGTTCGGATAGACCCATATTGTATTAAAATCCCTGAACATATACCTGAAAAGGTTCAGGTTCAAGATGGAATCGCTAAGAGCGGTCATTGCAAGCCTGAAATGAATCGGGACATAAGGAATGCATACCTTCGTGTCCCCATTTATCCACCTCATCAGGTGTACCTCAGAATTGCAGTACGGGATTGTCATTACCAATTTCACCAAGGTAATGGCGGATATGAGGGTGCTCCTGCGGAAGCAAGGTGTCACTATTATCACATACTTGGATGATCTCCTCATAAAAGCGAGATCAAGAGAGCAGTTGCTGGACAGCGTATCACCTTCTCTGGAAGTGAAACGGCAACACGACTGGATTCTATATATTCCGAAGTCGCAGTTGGTTCCTACAGCTCATCTGCCTCGCCTAGGCATGATCCTAGACACAGACCAGAAGAGGGTTTAATCTCCCGATAGAGAGAGCTCAGGAGCTCATGACACTGGTCAGGAATCCATTGAAAACCAAAACAGGTGTCAGTGCATCACTGCACTCGAGTCCTGGGAAGGATGATGGCATCATACGACGCCATCCCCTTCGGCTGGTTCCATGCAAGGACAATGGAACTTACTGGACAAGTGGTCCGGATCACATCCTCAGATGCATCGGTTAATCACCCTATCCCTCAGGGCCAGGGTGTCTCTCCTGTGGTGGCTGCGGAGTGCTCACCTTCTCGAGGGCCGCAGATTCGGCATTCAGGACTGGGTCCTGGTGACCACGGATGCAAGCCTCCGAGGGTGGGGGGCAGTTACACAGGGAAGAAAATTCCAAGGTTTGTGGTCAAGCCAACAGACTTGCCTTCACATCAATATCCTGGAACTAAGGGCCATGTACAACGCCCTAAGTCAAGCGGAGTTCCTGCTTCGCAACCAACCGGTTCTGATCCAGTCAGACCGCAGGGGCTCATGTAAACCGCCAGGGCAGCACAAGGAGCAGGGTGGCGAGGGTAGAAGCCACCAGAATTCTTCGCTGGGCGGAGAATCAAGTAAGCGCACTGTCAGCAGTGTTCATTCCGGGAGTGGACACGACCTCCACCCGGGAAAGTGGTGACTTCATCAGGAAGTCCACGCAGTTTTGCAAATTGATGGAAACTGCCTCAGGTGGACTACATGGCGTCCCACCTCAATAAAAAGATAAAAAAGGTTTTACGTTGGGTCAAGGGACTCTCAGGCGATAGCTGTGGTCGCACTAGTAACACCGTGGGTGTTCCAGTCTGTCTATATATTCCCTCCTCTTCCTCTCAGACCCAAGGGCTGAGAATTGTAATAAACGGAGGAGTGTGAACAATATTCTTTGCTCCGGATTGGCCAAGAAGGACACGGTACCCGGAACTGCAAGAAATGCTCTCAGAGGACCCATGGCCTCTGCCTCTCAGTCAGGACATGTTGTAACAAGGACCCTGTCTGATCCAAGACTTACCGCGGCTGCGTTGGACGGCATGGCGGTTGAACGCCGGATCCTAGCGGAAAAGGGCATTCCGGATGCAGTTATTCCTACGCTGATAAAGGCTAGGAAAGACGTGACAGCAAGACTTTTTCACTGTATATGGCGAAAATAGGTTGCTTGGTGTGTGGCTGGGAAGGCCCTACAGAGGAATTCCAGGGGGGTCGATTCCTGCACTTCCTACAGTCAGGAGTGACTATAGGCTTAAAATTAGGATCCATAAAGGTCCAGATTTCGGCCCTATCCCTTTTTCTCTCAAAAAGAACTGGCTTCACTGCCTGAAGTTCGGACGTTGTTACAGGGGTGCTGCATATTCAGCCCCTTTTGTGCCTCCAGTGGCACCTTGGGATCTTAACGTGTGTTGGATTCCTAAAATCCCACTGGTTTGAGCCACTTAAGACCGTGGAGCTAAAATATCTCACGTGGAAAGTGGTCATGCTTTTGGCCTTAGCTTGGACTAGGCGTGTGTCAGAATTGGCGGCTTTGTCATGTAAAAGCCCATATCTGATCTTCCATATGGAAAGGGCAGAATGGAGGACTCGTCCCCAATTTCTCCCTAAGGTGGTATCATCGTTTCATTTGAACCAACCTATTGTGGTGCCTGCGGCTACTAGGGACTTGGAGGATTCCAAGTTGCTGGACGTAGTCCGGGCCCTGAAACTTTATGTTTCCAGGACGGCTAGAGTCAGAAAAACTGACTCGCTATTTATCCTGCATGCACCCAACAAGCTTGGTGCTCCTGCTTCAAAGCAGGATATTGCTCGCTGGATCTGTAGCACGATTCAGCTTGCACATTCTGCGGCTGGACTGCCGCATCCTAAATTAGTAAAAGCCCATTCCACGAGGAAGGTGGGCTCTTCTTGGGCGGCTGCCCGAGGGGTCTCGGCTTTACAACTTTGCCGAGCTGCTACTTGGTCGGGTTCAAACACTTTTGCAAAATTCTACAAGTTTGATACCCTGGCTGAGGAGGACCTTGAGTTTGCTCATTCGGTGCTGCAGAGTCATCCGCACTCTCCCGCCCGTTTGGGAGCTTTGGTATAATCCCCATGGTCCTTACGGAGTACCCAGCATCCACTAGGACGTCAGAGAAAATAAGAATTTACTCACCGGTAATTCTATTTCTCGTAGTCCGTAGTGGATGCTGGGAGCCCGTCCCAAGTGCGGACTCTCTGCAATACATGTATATAGTTATTGCTTAACTAAAGGGTTATTGTATGAGCCATCTGTTGAGAGAGGCTCAGTTATTGTTCATACTGTTAACTGGGTATAGTTATCACGAGTTGTACGGTGTGATTGGTGTGGCTGGTATGAGTCTTACCCTGGATTCCAAATCCTTTCCTAGTAATGTCAGCTCTTCCGGGCACAGTTTCCCTAACTGAGGTCTGGAGGAGGGGCATAGAGGGAGGAGCCAGTGCACACCAGATATAGTACCTAATCTTTCTTTTAAGAGTGCCCAGTCTCCTGCGGAGCCCGTCTATACCCCATGGTCCTTACGGAGTACCCAGTATCCACTACGGACTACGAGAAATAGAATTACCGGTGAGTAAATTCTTATTTTTAAGTTTACGTATTGTACGCCCCACATACATGAGTTGACAACTACAAATTAATATGTATATGACAAAAATACTATTGCAATTGATATAAGAATTGATACTAAATGATGTATTGTCTGTTGAGGAAAAAGTTTTAGTTTTATTCTGTATAAAGTCACAAGTTATACAATGATTAGAGCCACATTTGAAACACCCTTTCGTTTTTGTAAGCCACTGTGATGAATTGAGGAGGGTACTTGATTGTCCTGCAGTTCTTTTATCCACACAAAAAAACTAGGGGCGAGTTGTTGTTGCAAACTGGTAGATCGTTTAAAAATAATTGACGGTTTATCGACAATTTCTGTTTTAAGAATTGGATCAGTTAACAAAATCGGAAAGTTGGGAGAAATAATATTCCTAATTTTTAAAGAAGAATTGTTGTATTGTGAGAAAAAATGTGGTTGGTCCTGTTTAAATTTAGAATCATCCTGTTTATAATGTAAAAGATCTTCCCTGTTAATCTGATTAACACGTGTCCGAGCTTCTTGAATCAACTCTGGAGGATAACCTTTATCACACAGTGATTGGGACAATTCATCAGCCTGAACCGTATAATTATGATACTGGCTACAATTACGCCTAATGCGTCGTAGTTGACCATATGGAATATTTTTAATCCAAGGTTTATGGTGTGAACTATCATAATGTAAAAAGTTGTATTTATCTACCTCTTTTCTGAAGGTTTTTGTCGAAATGGCTCCGTCAACTATAGTGAGGGAGATATCGAGGAAAGAGATGGAAGACCTGTCCACCGTACAAGTGAAACATAAATTAAACTCATTATTGTTTAAAAGTGAAGTGAAATCCGAAAAAAGATTAATATCTCCATCAAAAATAAAGAAAAGGTCATCTATATAACGGCCATAGTATACAAGGTCCGCGCCCAAGCTCCGCCCCCAAACATGCGCGTCCTCAAACGCTCCCATGTAAAGGTTGGCGAAGCTGGGCGCGAACCTCGTACCCATGACCGTTCCTAGAATTTGTAAAAAAAATTGGTGATTGAATAAAAAATAATTATGCGACAATATGAATTTAATAGAGGCCAGAATAAATTCTTGTAAATCCTTAGATAATTTATTAGAATTAGAAAGGTATTGAGCAATAATAGTAATACCTTTATTGTGCGGAATGTTCGAATATAATGCCTGCACATCACAGGTCATAAAAAAATATGAGTCCTTCCACTTTATTCTTGCAATGGAGTTTAAAAAAGCTGTGGTGTCTTTAATGTGTGATGGAAAAGTGGGTGCCAAAGGCTGTAAAAAATAATCTACAAAATGTTATAAACTAGAAGTGAGGGATCCAACACCAGAGATTATGGGTCTACCCGGGGGTGCAGTGAGTGATTTGTGAATTTTAGGTAAGTGATAATAGGTAGGAGTGATAGGATGGGTAGGTATAAGGTATTTCATCTCTTCCCTCGATATCGTATCCCCCCCGCCCCCCCCCCCCCCCCCCCCCCCTGAACGCATTCTCACCCATTTTAGTGAGTGACCTATGAAAATCACTAGACGGATCTGTGGGTAATAATTTATATACTTTTATATCTCTTAATTGTCTATAAGCCTCAGATAAGTAATCATCCGTGTTTTGTATTACTATACCCCCTCCCTTGTCAGCCGGCTTAATGACAAGGGAGGGGTCATTAATACATTTTTGCAGGGAAGTTTTTTCTTTTGCTGTTAGATTCTGTTTGTATTTGGATTTTTTATGTTCTTTGTGACACAGAATATTAAATTCCTCCAAAGTTTTTTTGTAAAAGATATCTATTGATGAACTTCTATGATGCATAGGAAAGAACTGCAACTTATTTTTGAACCGCAAACTGCGACCATTGGTTTCTGCTGTGGTATAAATAGGAATCGTTTCTTCAAGGAGATTACTCTCCAGAAAAAGTGATTCCAACATGTCTATGCCACTTTTATCAGTATTGTCTAAGACAATTGGTAAACCATCTATTTTCTGCTGGGTTAATCTTTTGGAAGCAAAATATCTCTACCGTGCTAGAGTGCGTATATATCTATTGAGCTCCACAAAAAGACTAAAGAATGCAGGTGGTTTAGAGGGGGTGAACTTAAGACCTTTATTCAATAATTTTATGTCATCTTTTTCTAGTTGGATTGAGGACAAATTATGAATGTTATTGCCTATGATCTCAGATCTCTCTTTTCTCTAACGTCCTAGTGGATGCTGGGGACTCCGTAAGGACCATGGGGAATAGACGGGCTCCGCAGGAGACTGGGCACTCTAAAGAAAGATTTAGTACTACCTGGTGTGCACTAGCTCCTCCCTCTATGCCCCTCCTCCAGACCTCAGTTAGAATATGTGCCCGGCCAGAGCTGGGTGCTTTTAGTGAGCTCTCCTGAGCTTGCTAATAAGAAAGTATTTTAGTTAGGTTTTTTATTTTCAGAGAGCTTCTGCTGGCAACAGACTCTCTGCTACGAGGGACTGAGGGGAGAGAAGCAAACCTACTAACTGCGGCTAGGTTGCGCTTCTTAGGCTACTGGACACCATTAGCTCTAGAGGGTTCGAACACAGGATCTTAACCTTGGTCGTCCGTTCCCGGAGCCGCGCCGCCGTCCCCCTCGCAGAGCCAGAAGACAGAAGCCGGCGGAAGCAAGAAGACATCGAAATCGGCGGCAGCCTCACATGAGGTAGCGCACAGCACTGCAGCTGTGCGCCATTGCGCCCACACTACCCACACACTCCGGTCCCTGTAGGGTGCAGCGGGGGGCGCCCTGGGCAGCAATTAGGATACCTCTTGGCAAAAAGACACATATATACAGCTGGGCACTGTATATATGTACGAGCTCCCGCCATTTTATTTACACAGACCCGGGACAGAAGCCTGCCGCTGAGGGGGCGGGGCCTTCTTCCTCAGCACTAACCGGCGCCATTTTCTCTCCACAGCTCCGCTGAGAGGAAGCTCCCCAGGCTCTCCCCTGCAGTATCAAGGTAGAAAAGGGGTAAAAAGAGAGGGGGGGCACATAAATTTAGGCGCAAATTATCATAAACAGCAGCTACTGGGTAAACACTAAGTTACTGTGTAATCCCTGGGTTATATAGCGCTGGGGTGTGTGCTGGCATACTCTCTCTCTGTCTCCCCAAAAGGCCTTGTGTGGTCCTGTCCTCAATTAGAGCATTCCCTGTGTGTGTGCGGTGTGTCGGTACGTTTGTGTCGACATGATTGATGAGGACGGTTACGTGGAGGCAGAACAAGTGCAAGTGAATGTGGTGTCGCCGCCGACGGCGCCGACACCTGATTGGATGGATATGAGGAAGGTGTTAAATGATAACGTAAGCTCCTTGCATAAAAGGTTGGATAATCAGTCAGGGTCTCAACCCATGTCTGATTCTACAGCTCAGGGGCCGTCAGGGTCTCAAAAGCGCCCACTATCCCAGTTGGTTGACACAGATGTCGACACGGATTCTGACTCCAGTGTCGATGACGATGATGCAAAGTTGCAGCCTAAAATGACTAAAGCCATCCGATGCATGATTATAGCAATGAAGGATGTATTGCACATATCGGAGGAAAACCATGTCCCTGACAAGAGGGTTTATATGTTTGGGGAGAAAAAGCAAGAAGTGACTTTTCCCCCTTCACATGAATTAAATGGGTTATGTGAAAAAGCGTGAGATTCCCCTGATAGGAAAGTACTGGTTTCCAAAAGATTACTTATGGCGTATCCTTTCCCGCCAACGGATAGGTTACGCTGGGAATCCTCCCCTAGGGTAGACAAAGCGTTGACACGCTTATCTAAGAAGGTGGCCCTGTCGTCACAGGATACGGCCGCCCTAAAGGATGCTGCGGATTGGAAGCAGGAAGGTATCCTGAAGTCTGTTTATACACATTCTGGTACTCTTCTGAGGCCAGCAATTGCTTCGGCCTGGATGTGTAGTGTTGTAGCAGCATGGACAGATACTCTGTCTGAGGAGATAGATACCCTGGACAGGGAGACTATTTTACTGACCCTAGGGCATATCAAAGACGCTGTCCTATATATGCGGGATGCCCAGAGGGACATTTGCCCGCTGGGCTCTAGAATAAACGCAATGTCGATTTCTGCCAGAAGGGTCCTATGGACTCGGCAATGGACAGGTGATGCCGACTCTAAAAAACACATGGAGGTGTTACCTTATAAGGGTGAGGAATTGTTTGGGGACGGTCTCTCGGACCTAGTTCCACAGCTACGGCTGGGAAATCAAATTTCTTGCCATATATTCCCTCACAGCCAAAGAAAGCACCGTATTACCAAATGCAGTCCTTTCGTTCACAAAAAAGCAAGAAAGTCAGAGGTGCATCCTTTCTTGCCAAAGGCAGGGGTAGAGGAAAAAAAAACTGCACCATGCAGCTAGTTCCCAGGAACAAAAGTCCTCCCCGGCTTCCACTAAATCCACCGCATGATGCTGGGGCTCCACAGCCGGAGCCAGGAGTGGTGGGGGCGCATCTCCGTAATTTCAGCCACCAGTGGGTTCGCTCATGGGTGGATCCTTGGGCTATACAAATTGTGTCTCAGGGATACAAGCTGGAATTCGAGGTGACGCCCCCTCACCGTTACCTAAAATCGGCCTTGCCAGCTTCCCCCATGGAAAGGGAGGTAGTGTTGGCAGCAATTCACAAGCTATATCTCCAGCAGGTGGTAGTGAAGGTTCCCCTCCTTCAACAGGGAAGGGGTTACTATTCCACTATGTTTGTGGTACCGAAACCGGACGGTTCGGTCAGACCCATTTTGAATTTAAAATCCCTGAACATTTATCTGAAGAAATTCAAGTTCAAGATGGAATCGCTCAGAGCGGTCATTGCAAGCCTGGAGGAAGGGGATTTTATGGTGTCTCTGGACATCAAGGATGCGTACTTGCATGTCCCCATTTATCCACCTCATCAGGAGTACCTCAGGTTTGTGGTATAGGACTGTCATTACCAATTCCAGACGTTGCCGTTTGGCCTGTCCACGGCACCGAGAATATTTACCAAGGTGATGGCGGAAATGATGGTGCTTCTTCGGAAGCAAGGGGTTACAATTATCCCATACTTGGACGATCTCCTCATAAAGGCGAGGTCCAGGGAGCGGTTGCTGATCAGCGTAGCACACTCTCAGGAAGTGTTGCGACAGCACGGCTGGATTCTGAATATTCCAAAGTCGCAGCTGATTCCTACGACGCGTCTGCCCTTCCTGGGCATGATTCTGAACACAAGCCAGAAAAAGGTGTTTCTCCTGGAGGAAAAGGCTCAGGAGCTCGTGACTCTGGTCAGAGACCTCCTAAAACCAAAACAGGTATCGGTGCATCACTGCACGCGAGTCCTGGGAAAGATGGTGGCGTCATACGAAGCCATTCCCTTCGGCAGGTTCCATGCGAGGATCTTTCAGTGGGATCTGTTGGACAAGTGGTCCGGATCGCATCTTCAGATGCATCGGCTGATCACCCTGTCCACCATGGCCAGGGTGTCTCTTCTGTGGTGGCTGCAAAGTGCTCACCTCCTCGAGGGCCGCAGGTTCGGCATACAGGACTGGGTCCTGGTGACCACGGATGCAAGCCTCCGAGGATGGGGGGCAGTCACTCAGGGAAGAAACTTCCAGGGGCTGTGGTCAAGTCAGGAGACTTGTCTGCACATCAATATCCTGGAACTAAGGGCCGTATACAACGCCCTGAGTCAAGCGGAGCCTCTGCTTCGAAACCAACCAGTGCTGATTCAGTCAGACAACATCACTGCAGTGGCCCATGTAAACCGCCAGGGCGGCACAAGAAGCAGGGTGGCAATGGCAGAAGCCACCAGGATTCTTCGTTGGGCGGAGAATCACATACTAGCACTGTCAGCAGTGTTCATTCCGGGAGTGGACAACTGGGAAGCAGAATTCCTCAGCAGGCACGACATCCACCCGGGAGAGTGGGGACTTCATCAAGAAGTCTTCACGCAGATTGCAAATCGATGGGAACTGCCACAGGTGGACATGATGGCGTCCCGTCTCAGCAAAAAGCTAAAAAGGTATTGCGCCAGGTCAAGAGACCCTCAGGCGATAGCTGTGGACGCGCTTGTAACACCGTGGGTGTTCCAGTCGGTCTATGTGTCCTCCTCTTCCTCTCATACCAAAGGTGCTGAGAATTGTGAGAAAAAGAGGAGTGAGGACAATACTCATTGTTCCGGATTGGCCAAGAAGGACTTGGTACCCGGAATTGCAAGAAATGCTCACAGAGGACCCATGGCCTCTGCCTCTCAGACAGGACCTGTTGCAACAAGGGCCCTGTCTGTTCCAAGACTTACCGCGGCTGCGTTTGACGGCATGGCGGTTGAACGCCGGATCCTAGCGGAAAAAGGCATTCCGGATGAAGTTATTCCTACGCTGATAAAGGCTAGGAAGGACGTGACAGCAAAGCATTATCCCCGTATATGGCGAAAATATGTTGCTTGGTGTGAGGCCAGGAAGGCTCCTACAGAGGAATTCCAGCTGGGCCGGTTCCTGCACTTCCTACAGTCAGGAGTGACTATGGGCTTAAAATTAGGATCCATAAAGGTCCAGATTTCAGCCCTATCCATTTTCTTTCAAAAGGAACTGGCTTCGTTTCCTGAAGTTCAGACGTTTGTAAAGGGAGTGCTGCATATTCAGCCCCCTTTTGTGCCACCAGTGGCACCTTGGGATCTTAACGTGGTGTTGAGTTTCCTGAAATCTCACTGGTTTGATCCACTTAAGACCGTGGAGCTAAAGTATCTCACGTGGAAAGTGGTCATGCTATTGGCCTTAGCTTCGGCTAGGCGTGTGTCAGAATTGGCGGCTTTGTCATGTAAAAGCCCCTATCTGGTTTTCCATATGGACAGGGCAGAATTACGGACTCGTCCGCAATTTCTGCCGAAGGTGGTGTCATCTTTTCATTTGAACCAACCTATTGTGGTGCCTGCGGCTACTCGTGACTTGGAGGACTCCAAGTTGCTTGATGTAGTCAGGGCTTTGAAGATTTATGTAGCCAGGACGGCTGGAGTCAGGAAAACTGACTCGCTGTTTATCCTGTATGCATCCAACAAGCTGGGTGCTCCTGCTTCAAAGCAGACTATTGCTCGCTGGATCTGTAACACGATTCAGCAGGCTCATTCTGCGGCTGGTTTGCCGCATCCAAAATCAGTGAAAGCCCATTCCACAAGGAAAGTGGGCTCTTCTTGGGCGGCTGCCCGAGGGGTCTCGGCATTACAACTTTGCCGAGCAGCTACTTGGTCGGGTTCAAACACCTTTGCAAAGTTCTATAAGTTTGATACCCTGGCTGAGGAGGACCTTGTGTTTGCCCATTCGGTGCTGCAGAGTCATCCGCACTCTCCCGCCAGTTTGGGAGCTTTGGTATAATCCCCATGGTCCTTACGGAGTCCCGAGCATCCACTAGGACGTTAGAGAAAATAAGATTTTACTCACCGGTAAATCTATTTCTCGTAGTCCGTAGTGGATGCTGGGCGCCCGTCCCAAGTGCGGACTTTCTGCAATACGTGTATATAGTTATTGCTTAATAAAAGGGTTATGTTATGTTGGCATCTGTTGTTTGATGCTCTGTTGTTGTTCATACTGTTAACTGGGTAAGTTTATCACGAGTTATATGGTGTGATTGGTGTGGCTGGTATGAGTCTTACCCTGGATTCCAAAATCCTTTCCTTGTAATGTCAGCTCTTCCGGGCACAGTTTCCTTAACTGAGGTCTGGAGGAGGGGCATAGAGGGAGGAGCCAGTGCACACCAGGTAGTACTAAATCTTTCTTTAGAGTGCCCAGTCTCCTGCGGAGCCCGTCTATTCCCCATGGTACTTACGGAGTCCCCAGCATCCACTACGGACTACGAGAAATAGATTTACCGGTGAGTAAAATCTTATTTTTTCCTCTGTACCCGATGTCCTCCTCTGTGTCCTCTATGCTGTTTTCCCTTCCTCTTTTCGGGGTGTCTATACGAAGGGGGTCGAAGCGATTCTGTGTGTGATGGTAAGGTGGTGGCATTTTGTCTCTCCTCTGGCCTTTCTCTAAAAAAACCTGAGGTCACTGAATTGGATGTGAAATGTGAAACAGATGTATTAGAAAAATTTCTTATGTTAGAATTTTTTGGTCTTACTGACAGATCCTCATAAAAGGTTCTGTCCTTTTGAGGAGAATGAAATCTTTTATCCAATTTCCGAATATAGGGGGATCTTGATCTATGGCCCGATGGCTGATAACTCTGTTTATTGAAATTAGGATGTCTATTAGTTGGTTGTCTAGTGTTCCTATATCTCCAGTTTGATGAACTACGTTATCTATCGGTTGAAAAATGTTTTTTATTATATGTCCGGACAAGATTCCGATTGTAGTCATCTGTGTCCCTATCAAATTTCTTTTTCTTTCCTTCTATAATATCTCTTTCATAAAGCTCAAGTTTATGGTTTCATTTCAAATCGTTATGTTTGAACTGGGGATGTTCTGAAAAATTACTTAGGAGTTTTTTGGTTTCCTCTATTTCTTGTGCCAACTGTGTAGTTCTGTCACTACAGTATTTAATAAGAAGTTCCATTAAAGAAAAGGAACAATTGTCCAGCAAAGTGTCCCATTTTTCTTTCAATGAGGGATCATCTATGAAGGATAACGTTTTGATGATTCTGAGACCTCTAGGAATTTTTTTGGTTTTAACATATTTTTGTAAGGTAACCATATCCCACCAGTGGCGGGTTTCGGCTTTCATTTGATTTTCTAATTTATAGAAGAGCATATTAAACTCTTTCTCTTAATCACTATAGATTGCTGGTGGGGCTATGGTCTCAGAGTCCTCAATTAGTTTTACCTCATATTGTTGCCTCCTTTTAATACGTTCTGATAAACAAGTAAAATTTGCCATAATGAATTGCAAAGAATTAAATCAATAAAGGAAAATTAAATAATTACTAAAATATGAAAATAAAGGCAGCTAGCAGAATACACAAAAAGAGAAAAAAACTAAAACTACAACAAATCTGCTATAAGCGCCTAATGATAGGTTATTTTTAAAACAACATCAAGAGCGCTGCCAAAAAAACACTGTGTATGTGCTTTAAAGTTACCAAGAAAGAAGAAAAAAAAGATTGGCTGCGCTTATAATGTTGTAAAAATATTGTGTTAATTGGAGAGCTGACAGACACAATAATATATATATAAAGGAATTTTTATTAAAATGTTAATACACCAATAGGAATTTAAACACAATGTGTAGCAAAGTGATACGTTTATATATACTCTGAAATTACTACAGTTGTCAATAAACAAATAACAGTATCCACAAAGTGAGTTTGTTGTTGGTAATAATGTTAAAATAAAGTAACATCCATGTAGCATTCATATGGCTGCTCACTAGAATTGTATCATTCACATAAAATGTGAAACTGCAGGCTATCTATAAGTGCAGAGGCAACATGCACTTAAGATTAATGAAAGACTATCACTGACCAGATTTGGGAGTGTTGTGGACTCGGGGCTTCTTCCGATGACCGGGAAGAGGAACCGCTACTGGGTCGCAGTAGAGATGGCCGGATGTAGGTCTTCCTCATGCAGGATTAAAACGGCAGGCAGGAAGCACGGAAGAATTCTTGAAGGTTTCCTGAAAGACAAGACTTGTAGAAATACTGAATGCTGAGGTGTTGGAGGCACTGTGGTGTTGGAGGCACTGTGGTGTTGGAGGCACTGAGGTGCTGGTAGTACAGGTACTGAGACACACAGGTGCCGGGAGCACAGTGAGACTGAATGCTGAGGCACTGGAGGCACTGAAGTGCTGGAGGCATGGAGGTGCTTGGAGGCACGGAGGTGTTTGGAGGCACGGAGGTGCTTGGAGGCACGGAGGTGCTTGGAGGCACGGAGGTGCTTGGAGGCACGAGGTGCTTGGAGGCACGGAGGTGCTTGGAGGCACGGAGATCACAGGAACGTGGGAGCTCTGGAATCACAGCTTCTGCGGGAGAAACGAAGATACTCAGGCACCAGATCTCTGCCCGGCGTCTGGTTTTGAATTCCCCGCCCTTGCCTGATTGGCGGAGCAGGCAGGTGACGTCAGTCCTGCTCCGCCTCCTTGACCTCACTATGATGGCGGCGCCCTCGCTCCGGAAAGCCGCCGGAGGAACGCGCCGACCCGCCGCTGGAACCGGAGATTGCCGGGAGAAGAGAGGCGCCGGGCAGACCAGGTCACCCGCAGGGACAAGAGCGGCCGCCGCTGCCCGCGGTGAGTGACAGTACCCCCTCCTCCAGGAGTGGCCCCTGGACACTTTCCGGGCTTAGTTGGATGTCTGGAGTGGAAGATCCGAACCAGTCGAGGAGCCGTTACTTCAGTAGCCTTAATCCAACTTCTCTCCTCAGGACCATAACCCTTCCAGTCCACCAAGTACTGTAATTTTTTATGAAGATAACGAGAGTCAAGAATAGCTTTGATTTCAAACTCCGCTCCAGCTTCTGTCACTACAGACGTTGGCCTAGGGGATGCTGAGTGGAACCGATTCAGAATGAGGGGACGGAGTAGAGAAACATGAAAGGCGTTAGGTATTCGAAGGAGGGAAGGCAAACCCAGTTTACAGACCACAGGATTTAAGACTTGTAGCACAGGGTAAGGACCGATGAACCTTGGAGCGAACTTCATGGTGGGCACCTTCAACCGGAGATTACGTGTGGACAGCCATACCCTGTCCCCAACTTTATATTGAGGTGCGGCTCGCCGTTTCTTATCTGCGAAGAACTTGTACCGGACTGAAACCTTCTTAAGATTAGCATGAACCCTTCTCCAAATTTGTCTGAAGTGTCGTAGAGTGGACGTTACAGCTGGAACCTCTTCTATCGGAAGGCTTGGAAATTCTGGAACACGTGGATGGAACCCGTAGTTGACGAAGAATGGTGATTCCCCAGTGGAAGAATGAAACAAATGGTTATGGGCAAACTCCGCCCAAGGCAACAACTCCACCCAGTTGTCCTGTGAAGGGGAGAGATACAAACGAAGGAAAGTCTCTAGATCTTGATTGACTCGTTCTGTTTGACCATTTGTTTGGGGATGATAAGCGGACGAAAACTTAAGTTTAATTTGTAGAGTTGAACAGAGGGCTTTCCAAAACCTGGCGGTGAACTGTACTCTACGGTCAGAAACAATTTCTTGTGGCAACCCATGCAATCGAAAATGTTCTTGGATGAACAGTAGAGCCAGTTTCGGAGCTGTCGGGAGACCAGCCAAAGGCACGAAGTGTGCCATCTTCGAAAAACGGTCAACGATTACCCAAACGGTGTTGCAACCCTTGGAACAGGGCAAGTCAGTGATGAAGTCCATGGAAATGTGAGTCCAGGGTCTCACAGGGATAGGCAAAGGACGAAGTAACCCTGCAGGAGGCAGACGAGGAGATTTATGTTGTGTACATTGTGGACAAGAATTAACGCAATCTTGTACATCCTTCCTCATGGTGTTCCACCAGTAAGACCTTTGCAGAAACTTGTACATTTTCTGGGCACCGGGATGACCGGAAAACTTGGAGTTATGGACCCACTGTAGTATTCTTGGCCGGAATCTAGCTGGTACGGACATTCTTCCAGGAGGAGGAGCTGGAGTAGTTAAAGCAGCAGAGACAGAAACTGGATTTAGAATTAAACCCCGCTCAGGAGATTCATCCTCGTCTGTGGAAGCTTGTGAACGGGAAAGCGCATCTGCTTTAATATTGAGAGTCCCGGCCCGGTACTTGATAACAAACGAGAATCGAGAAAAGAAAAGTGCCCATCTCGCTTGGCGAGGATTCAAGCATTGTGCGGATTTGATGTACAGCAAATTTTTGTGATCCGTGTAGATGGTAAACACATGTTTAGCCCCTTCCAAAAGATATCTCCACTCTTCCAAGGCGGATTTAATTGCCAAGAGTTCCTGGTCTCCAATAGTGTAATTTCGTTCGGCCGGAGAGAATTTACGAGAATGGAAGCCACATGGATGTAATTTCTTATCAGAGGAGTACTGAGAGAGAACAGCCCCAACCCCGACTGAAGATGCATCAACCTCTAGGAAGAAAGGTTCATCGAAATTTGGTTGTTGGAGAACTGGAGCCGTCATGAAAGCTAACTTTAAGTGGGAAAAAGCCTCAATGGCTTCCGGAGGCCACAAACTTGGATTAGAACCCTTTCTCTTCAGGGCAGTAATGGGCGCAACAATGGTGGAGAAACCCCTAATGAATTTCCTGTAGTAGTTCGCAAAGCCCAGGAACCTTTGTATTGCTTTCAAAGAAAGAGGCTGAGTCCAGTCACGAATGGCAGACAGCTTTTCCGGATCCATGCGAAGCTCCGTCCCCGAGATGATATAACCGAGGAACGGAATTGATGTTACTTCAAAGGTACATTTGGAAAGCTTGGCATAGAGATGATTCTCTCGTAAACGGTGGAGCACCTCTTTGACTTGAGTCCTGTGTTCGACAAGATTCTTGGAAAAGATCAGTATGTCGTCCAAATATACCACAACACTCTGATATAACATGTCACGAAAGATTTCATTGACAAATCCCTGGAAAACAGCGGGAGCATTACTGAGACCGAACGGCATCACCAAGTATTCGTAATGCCCATCTCGGGTATTGAAGGCAGTCTTCCATTCATCCCCTTCTCGGATGCGTATAAGATTATAAGCTCCCCTCAAGTCGAGTTTGGAAAAAATGCGGGCACCACGAACCCTATCAAATAACTCTGTGATTAGTGGCAAGGGGTATTTATTCTTGATAGTAATATCGTTTAAGCCGCGGTAGTCGATGCATGGTCTCAACCCCCCGTCCTTTTTCTTCACGAAAAAGAAGCCCGCTCCAGCAGGGGAGGAAGAGGGGCGAATAAATCCCTTGAGCAGATTGGACTTAATATACTCCGACATAGCTTGAGTCTTGGGAAGTGACAGAGGATATGTGCGACCACGGGGTGGCGTCTTCCCTGGGACAAGGTCAATAGGGCAGTCCCAAGGCTATGAGGTGGTAACAGATCAGCTGCTTGTTCCGAAAACACGTCCTTGTACCCTTGATACGCCTCCGGAATGTGCTCTTCATCCGTCTTGGAGGAGACACGGAGCGGACAAACAGGAGTGAGACAATTAGTGTGACAAAAGGAACTCCAGGACAGAATTTGTGAAGACTTCCAGTCGATGTGGGGATTATGACTTTTTAGCCAAGGCATTCCAAGAACCAGATCATGGTGCATTTCTGGGATTACCAGGAGTTCCAGACCTTCCTGATGTAGAGCCCCGACCTGCAGCTTAACTGGCCCCGTGCGCCACATTATAAGACCTTTGGAAATTCTAGTCCCGTTGATAGCCGTCAGTGAAATTGGCCGCTCGATAGGCCGTAACTTTAAACCCAAGCTTTGGGCACAGAAGGAAGATACGAAGTTCCCCGCAGCCCCGGAATCCAACAGGGCTTCACAAGACTTGGAGACTGAATCGGAGACTAGAGTTACAGGAAGCAAACAGTCCGAAGTTGGAGAAGCTTTTGTCGTAACTCCCAACTTGACTCCTCCGGAACAAGCTAGGCCTGCCCGTTTCCCGGACGGGATTTACAAGATTTAAGAAAATGATCTGCGGCTCCACAGTAAAGGCAGAGTTTACCCTCACGACGACGCTGTCGTTCTTCCGGAGACAGTCGGGATCGGTTAATTTGCATGGGCTCGTCCGAGCTAGGTGAGGCCACTGGTCTAGGAGTAGGATTCCGGAACCTGGAACGATCCGAACGGCTACGTTCCCTTCCACGCTCCTGCATCCGAAGATCCACCTTGACGCAAAGGGAAATCAAATCTTCTAATGGATCCGGCAGATCTCTGGTAACCAGCTCATCTTTCAGCCGGTCGGAAAGACCGTTCCAGAAGGCAGCTCTCAGGGCATCATTATTCCAGCGTAGTTCGGAGGCAATGGTCTGGAAATGAACCACGTACTGACCCACGGAACGGGCGCCCTGTCGAACACGGAGCAAGTCGGAAGAAGCAGTGGTCATTCTGCCGGGTTCGTCGAAAATTCTTCAAAAGGACGTGATGAAGTTGTTATAGTTGGAAACCATGGGATCAGATCGTTCCCATAATGGAGAAACCCAATCCAAGGCAGACCCTTCCAGCAGAGAAATAATATATGCTACCTTGGACCGGTCTGTAGGAAAGTTGTGTGCAAGTAGCTCGAAATGTACCTCGCATTGGTTTAAGAAACCGCGACAATTTTTAGGATTCCCATTATAGCGGGACGGAGTAGGCAGCTGAAGGCGTGGGGTGATACCGGCCGATGGTTGAACATTGCTGGCAACGGCAACTGGTGCGACTACTGGAACAGGTGCCGGAATTACAGAGGCTAGAGACGCCTGAATCTGATCCAGACGCCCGGACAACTGCTGGAGGTACTGCATCACCTGGCCTTGTGCCGCTTCCTGACTTTGTACTCGGGAAGCCAGATTCTGGATGGCACTTGAGTCCGTGTTCCGATTCCCCGGGTCCATCTGGCCTGAGTATACTATCACTGACCTGATTTGGGAGTGTTGTGGACTCGGGGCTTCTTCCGATGACCGGGAAGAGGAACCGCTACTGGGTCGCAGTAGAGATGGCCGGATGTAGGTCTTCCTCATGCAGGATTAAGACGGCAGGCAGGAAGCACGGAAGAATTCTTGAAGGTTTCCTGAAAGACAAGACTTGTAGAAATACTGAATGCTGAGGTGTTGGAGGCACTGTGGTGTTGGAGGCACTGTGGTGTTGGAGGCACTGTGGTGTTGGAGGCACTGAGGTGCTGGTAGTACAGGTACTGAGACACACAGGTGCCGGGAGCACAGTGAGACTGAATGCTGAGGCACTGGAGGCACTGAAGTGCTTGGAGGCACGGAGGTGCTTGGAGGCACGGAGGTGTTTAAAGGCACGGAGGTGCTTGGAGGCACGGAGGTGCTTGGAGGCGCGGGATGCTTGGAGGCACGGAGGTGCTTGGAGGCACGGAGGTGCTTGGAGGCACGAGGTGCTTGGAGGCACGGAGGTGCTTGGAGGCACGGAGGTGCTTGGAGGCACGGAGATCACAGGAACGTGGGAGCTCTGGAATCACAGCTTCTGCGGGAGAAACGAAGATACTCAGGCACCAGATCTCTGCCCGGCGTCTGGTTTTGAATTCCCCGCCCTTGCCTGATTGGCGGAGCAGGCAGGTGACGTCAGTCCTGCTCCGCCTCCTTGACCTCACTATGATGGCGGCGCCCTCGCTCCGGGAAGCCGCCGGAGGAACGCGCCGACCCGCCGCTGGAACCGGAGAAGAGAGGCGCCGGGCAGACCAGGTCACCCGCAGGGACAAGCGCGGCCGCCGCTGCCCGCGGTGAGTGACAAAGTCCCGGCAACAGATGGTTTAATTCAAGAAAATTGTATAGTTACCTCTCCTGGGCTATTAACACCGAGCGTCCCCGGTGCAGTCCACTATAGCCCTCTCTTTGAATTAATAAAAGATGGTAATTTGAGCAAATTGCTCTAATAAAGGTTATTCCCGTGTGGTAAGAGGTATCTTTGTATCAAAAAACTTTTTCCTGAAATCTCCAGGGGGCTGGTAGAAATCCTTTGGTGTGCCCACTCACATGCGGAGAAAGGTATGCCGTCCGGTGCCGTCAATTATGCTGCTAACATGGGTAGCTAGAGGCGCCGTGCATCGGCACTAACCAGGGCTGCCGGGTGTAGCAGGACAAGTCCTCTGGCTGAGACTGGAGTCTGCTGAGGCGGTAATGGCCGCAAGCAGCGGAGAGGAGGCGCTGAGTAAAGGCGCTGGCCGGAGCAGTCTCTGGTAGATTGATAACGGCCACAAACAGCAGAGAGGAGGCGCTGAATGAAAGCGCTGGCCGGAGCAGTCTCTGGTAAATTGGAGCAGTGCCAATATGAACGAGTCCACGAACAGAGTATAGTGGGAGGAGCCTAACGCGTTTCGTCACGATCACATGACTTTCTCAAAGGAATATCCCCTCCACAGCATTTCTCTATACTTATAGTGATCGTACAAATTAGACCAGGTGAAATTCATATACAATGAACAATTAATTAAGTTAAAAAAGAGGTCAGCTCTCCACAACATAAACCATACAATTGTTTTTAAACATACGTTCATTATAAGTATAGAATCATATGCAGTGACAGTAGACGACATGTCAGTAATCGTTGGCAGGTCCTTCAGTCCGGACCAGATGTCAGCACTCGCTCCAGACTGCCCTGCATCACCGCCAGTGGGTGGGCTCGGAATTCTTAGCCTTTTCCTCGCACCCCCAGTTGCGGGAGAATGTGAAGGAGGAGCTGTTGACGGGTCACGTTCCGCTTGACTTGACAATTTTCTCACCAGCAGGTCTTTGAACCTCTGCAGACTTGTGTCTGCCGGAAAGAGAGATACAACGTAGGTTTTAAATCTAGGATCGAGCACGGTGGCCAAAATGTAGTGCTCTGATTTCAACACATTGACCACCCGTGAATCCTGGTTAAGCGAATTAAGGGCTCCATCCACAAGTCCCACATGCCTAGCGGAATCGCTCTGTTTTAGCTCCTCCTTCAATGTCTCCAGCTTCTACTGCAAAAGCCTGATGAGGCGAATGACCTGACTCAGGCTGGCAGTGTCTGAACTGACTTCACGTGTGGCAAGTTCAAAGGGTTGCAGAACCTTGCACAACGTTGAAATCATTCTCCACTGCGCTTGAGTCAGGTGCATTCCCCCTCCTTTGCCTATATCGTGGGCAGATGTATAGGCTTGAATGGCCTTTTGCTGCTCCTCCATCCTCTGAAGCATATAGAGGGTTGAATTCCACCTCGTTACCACCTCTTGCTTCAGATGATGGCAGGGCAGGTTCAGGACTGTTTGCTGGTGCTCCAGTCTTCGGCACGCGGTGGCTGAATGCCGAAAGTGGCCCGCAATTCTTCGGGCCACCGACAGCATCTCTTGCACGCCCCTGTCGTTTTTTAAATAATTCTGCACCACCAAATTCAATGTATGTGCAAAACATGGGACGTGCTGGAATTTGCCCAGATGTAATGCACGCACAATATTGCTGGCGTTGTCCGATGTCCCAAATCCCCAGGAGAGTCCAATTGGGGTAAGCCATTCTGCGATGATGTTCCTCAGTTTCCGTAAGAGGTTGTCAGCTGTGTGCCTCTTACGGAAAGCGGTGATACAAAGCGTAGCCTGCCTAGGAACGAGTTGGTGTTTGCGAGATGCTGCTACTGGTGCCGCCGCTGCTGTTCTTGCTGCGGGAGGCAATACATCTACCCAGTGGGCTGTCACAGTCATATAGTCCTGAGTCTGCCCTGCTCCACTTGTCCACATGTCCGTGGTTAAGTGGACATTGGGTACAACTGCATTTTTTAGGACACTGGTGACTCTTTTTCTGACGTCTGTGTACATTTTCGGTATCGCCTGCCTAGAGAAATGGAACCTAGATGGTATTTGGTACCTTGGACACAGTACCTCAATCAAGTCTCTAGTTGCCTCTGAATTAACGGTGGATACCGGAACCACGTTTTCTCACCGCCCAGGCTGCCAAGGCCTGAGTTATCTGCTTTGCAGCAGGATGACTGCTGTGATATTTCATCTGCTGTGATATTTCATTTCATAAAGCAGCACACTGAGCACAGATATGGAGTGTTTTTCAGGCAGACATAGTATACTGGTGGTCACTGTCAGCAAAACTCTGCACTGTACTCCTGCTATATAAAACAGCTGCTCCCCAGTCCCCACAATTAAGCAGTGTGAGTACAGATATATGCAGCACACTGAGCACAGATGAGGAGCGTTTTTTTCAGGCAGAGAACGGATAAAACTGGTGGTCACTGATCAGCAAAACTCTGCACTGTACTCCTCCTATATTATACAGCTGCTCCCCAGTCCTCCCCACAATTAAGCAATAAAGCCCAATCAAGTTCAACAATAAACCGAGAGGACGCCAGCCACGTCCTCTCCCTAACATTTCCAATGCACGAGTGAAAATGGCGGCGACGCGCGGCTCCTTATATAGAATCCGAAACTCGCGAGAATCCGACAGCGGGATGATGACGTTCGGGCGCGCTCGGATTATCCGAGCCATACGGGAGAATCCGAGTATGCCTCGGACCCGTGTAAAATGGGTGAAGTTTCTGAGGAACCGAACCCGCTCATCTCTAATGTATGTATATATATATATAAAACAGCAGTGTAGCCGGCACTCCCCTTGCTATCTTGATAATTGCTCCGGTGCCCTCCTTAGGATATAGGATCCATTAACAGCCAGAAGAATAGGCGGCACTCCAGAGACTTTGTTTCCAATACTTCTTTTTATTGAAGACGCATCCTACAATTGTTTCGGGCCATTGCCCGTCATCAGGGATGACGGGCAATGGCCCGAAACAATTGTAGGATGCGTCTTCAATAAAAAGAAGTATTGGAAACAAAGTCTCTGGAGTGCCGCCTATTCTTCTGGCTATATATATATATATATATATTCCATAGACAAAAAAACCTTACAGTTTCACAGGTCCCATTAAGGCTTCTTACACATGATCTGGCATTTCAGAAACCGGTTGTAACTCTTCCACTCAAACTCCAAAAAGCATCTCCCTGGGCTACCGGGGTACGCACGCGTAGTGCGGCCATTGCGCGTGCGCACCCCACAAACTAATTCAGACTGCGGTCGCTGCTTCTGCAGTCTGAATTATCCCATGTTTCTTTGTCCCCCCCCCCATCAGTGCTGCTTGGTCTTCCCTCTATCCACACACTTCTGTTCCCCCATCCACACCGCTCTGTCTCCACCCTCCAATCAACAACACTCTTACCTCATCCGAGCAGCTTTGTCTTCCGCTCAGACCTTCAGTTGCATAGACTGCATGTGTGTATTCCAATGAGCACACAAATCTGTGAATTAGCAGCTCCACCATTGTGTGAGTGACAGCAATCTCACTTTGTGAGAGTGCTGAATCTGTACTTACCCACAGGCTGTGATGGCATACCATATCTGTATTGCGCAAGGAACACGTCCATTAAGGCGTCAGCCTTAATGATCGGAATTTCATTGCTTTTTGAAGTTTGAGTGGAAGAGTTACAACCGGTTTCTGAAATGCCAGATCATGTGTAAGAAGCCTTAATGGGACCTGTGAAACCGTAAGGTTTTTTGTCTATGGAATTTCATAGCTTTTTTTCAATTTATTTTTTTAATTCAGAAATGTAATATTTCACTGTAAGAATAAACATTTGGGGCCAAATGCAATGAAGTGCAATTTTTTGGGTGTCTAAAAAAATCACATCAAATTGCAACATGTGATTTTTTCCTGAAAATCGCAAATGTAATAGGGTGCGATTTTTTTTAAAAAAATGGGAGGCGCATGCAATGTTTTGTGATTTTTTAGTAAAGGCAACATACGGTTTTTAGTAACAAAAACATGTGATTTTTAAGACATGTTTTCATTACTTTGTGCACTTAGCCAGAAGCATGCACAGATCAGAGTGATCCGTGCATGCTTCTGTATGAAACAGTAAAGAAATAGTAAAAAAATAATGACATGCAGGTCGCCCCCAAATGCATAACCATCCCTGGGCTCTTTGAGCCCGTCCTGGTTGCAAAAATATGGGGGGGGGGAATTGATAAGGGATTCCCCGTATTTCAACAACCAGCACAGGGCTCTTGGACCGGTTCTGGTTCAAAAATAAGGGGGACAATAGAAGTAGTGGTCCCCCGTATTTTTAAAACCAGCACCAGGCTCCACTAGCCAGAGAGGTGATGCCGCAGCCTGGGAACACTTTTATACAGGTGCCTGCAGCTGCAGCATCACTCACCCCTGGCCGAGGTACCTTGGGGGAGAGGGGACCCCTTAAATAAAGGGGTCCCCTCTCCAGGCACCCAAGGGCCAGAGATGAAGCCCGAGGCTGTCCCCAGCACCCAAGGGCTTTGGTTGCCAGGCTGATAGCCATTAAAAGTGTCAAAAAAGTATAATTAAATATTGTTTTTTGTTGTGGAATTACAGGTCCCAGCAAGCCTCCCCCACATACTGGTACTTGGAGAACCACAAGTACCAACATGCGGGACATGAAAGGGCCCGCTGTTACCTGTAGTTCCACAACAAAATAAATATTCAAATAAAGACACACACAATGTGACAGTTTAAGTTTACTAAAACACACTTACACATACTTACCTACATCCCACGCTGCCATTCACGTCCCCTACTCCGGTAGAATCCATTAGGGTACCTGTAAAAAAAGAAAAAAATGAGAAACTCACCAACAATCCGGCAGAGATCGGTCCTCTTCGTTCCAAGTAGGCATCCACAGTGTAAAAATAAATAAATAAAAGGAAACAACCCGGTCCTCGCAACTAAAGGTTATACATGTTTACACATGTATCCCCTTTTCCCGAATGCCGGGACCCCTCGTGACTCCTGTCACTAGAGGACCCGGCAGCCAATCAGGGAGTGCCACGTCATAGCGCTCAACTGATTGGCTGTCCGCTCCTGGCTTGTCAATCAGGCCTGGAGTGCATAGGCAATGATGGAGGATCGCGATCTTCCATTATACTCAAAGGTGGTAACTTTGTGGTCTGCAGTAGACCACAAGGTTAATTGAGGTCACCTACAAGAGTGTCAGGTACCGTGCGTGTACGTACGTGTGTGAGGTGACGCATGCGCGTGTGTTAGGTGCCGCATGTGTATGTGTCAGGTGATGTGCATGTATATGCATGTTAAATGCTATGTGCGTGTATGTGTGTGTCAGGTACTGCATGTGTATATTAGTGTGTCTAATGCTGTGCGTGTATATGTGTGTGTCAGGTGTTGCTTGTGTATGTGTGTGTCAGGTGCTGCGTGTGTTTGTGTGTGTCAGGTGCTGCGTGTGTATATTAGTGTGTCTGATGCTGCGTGTGTATGCATCAGCTGCCACGCTTGTGTGTGTGTGTCAGGTGTTGTGCGTGTGGTTATCAGATGCTGAAGGTGTATATGTGTGTCAGGTGCTGCGCATGTATATGTGTGTGTATCAGGTGCTGCACGTGTATGTGTCAGGTGCTGCATGTGTATATGTGTGTCAGGTGCTGCAAGTGTATGTGTGAGTGTCAGGTGCTGCGCATGTATATGTATGTGTTTTTCAGGTGCTGCGTGTTTATATTAGTGTGTCAGCTGCCGTGTGTGTGTCAGCTGCCGTGTGTGTCTCAGGTGCTGCGCGTGAATATGTGTGTGTGTGTCAGGTGATGCGCGTGTATATGTGTAAGTGTCAGGTGTTGCGCGTATACATGTGTGTCAGGTGCTGCGCATGTATGAGTGTGTCAGGTGCTGTGTGTGTGTATATGTATGTGTGTGTCAGGTGCTGCGAGTGAATATGTGTGTGTCAGGTGCTGCGAGTGTATATATGTGTGTGAGTGTCAGGTGTTGCGCGTGTATGTGTGTGAGTGTCAGGTGCTGCGCGTGTATAGGTGTGTGTATCTGGTGCTGTGCGTGTATACGAGTGTGTGTTTCGGGTTGCTGCGTGTGTTACATGGCACATGTGTGTATATGTGTGTGTGTGTGTGTCAGTTGCTGCATGTGTATATTAGTTTGTGTGATGCTGTGCGTGTATATGTGTGTGTCATGTGCTGCCTGTGTATGTTTTGTGTCAGGTGCTGCGTGTTTGTGTGTGTGTGTCAAGTGTTGCATGTATATACAGTATGTGTTTCAGGTGCTGCGTGTTTATATTAGTGTCACCGTGTGTGTGTATATGTGTGTATAAGTGTCAAGTGTTGCGCGTTTATATGTGTGTGTGTGTCAGGTGTTGCGCGTGTATATGTTTGTGCTGGCTGCTCCCCTCTATGACCCTCCTACCAGACTCAGTCTAGGAAAACTGTGCCCGCGGAGACGGACATAATATAAAAGCAGAACAAAACAACAGCGGTGAGGCAACAAGCCAACACACAACCATGAACGAAAGGGGGTCGCTCTCCCGAACAGAGGACAGCAACACCAACCTAAACCGGATAGCACGGCTATCCCAGCACCAAAATGGGACCGCAACACCGGTCCAACCAAATACTTACACAGGTAAGCAGGAACGAAGCACTGAGGCGGGTGCCCAGTATCCACTATGGACTAGGAGAAAAGGAATAGGTATTAAATTCCTATTTTCACTTACGTCCTAGTGGATACTGGGGTCTTGTACTTTAGTACCATGGGGAAGTCTCAAAGCTCTCAAACGAGTGGGAGAGTGCTGAGACCCCTTTAAAACCGGCTGACCAAACCAAAGGTATCAAACTTATAGATTTTAACAAACGTATTCGAACCAGACCAAGTTGCAGCTCAGCACAACTGTAGGGCCTAAACACCCCGGGCAGCCGCCCAGGAAGATCCCACCAACCTCGTCGAGTGGGCCTGAATAGACGACGGCAAAGGCAGAGCTGCCGAAGTATAGGTCTGTTGAATGGTCAACCTGAGCCAATGAGCAATAGATTGCTTAGAAGCTGGACGACTAATCTTGGAGGCATCATAAAGGACAAACAGCGAGTCAGATTTCCGATGACGGGCCATCCTTTAGACATAAGTCTTCAGAGCCCTGACCACATCCAAGGACTCAGGACCAACGGATGCGTCAGACAAAACCGCAACCACAATAGGCTGATTCACATGAAAAGCTGACACCACTTTCGGCAAAAACTGAGTCCTAAGTTCCGCCATGTCTTCATGAAAAATCAAATAAAGACTTTTACAGGGTAAGGCCCCTAATTCGGAGACACGCCTGGCTGACGCTTATGCCAATAACATCACCGTCTTCCAGGTGAGATAATTCAACTCCACCCTATGTAAGGGTTCAAACTAATCCGATTGGAGAAAAGACAGAACCACATTGAGGTCCCACGGAGCCGTGGGAGGCACAAAGGGCGTTTGCATATGAAGAACACCCTTCAGGAAAGTCTGTACTTCAAGCAGCAAGGCAAGCTGTTTCTGGAAGAAAATAGCGAGCGCCGAAATCTGGACTTTGATTGAGCCTAAACGTTGGCGCATATCCACTCCTGCTTGCAGGAAAAGTAGAAAATGACCAATTCTAAATTCCATAGGAGGAACCTTTCTACTTTCACACCAGGAAACATACTTTTTCAAGATACGATGATAATGTTTCGACATAACCATCTTCCCTGCCTGGACTATGGTGGAAATAACCCGGGAGGGAAGACCTTTTCTTGCTAGAATGTTCCTTTCAACTTCCAAGCCGTCAAACGTAGCCGCTGTAAGTCTAGATAGACGAATGGACCTTGCTGAAGAAGATCATCTTGGAGTGGCAGAGGCCAGATATCCTCCAGAGCCATGGCCCGGAGGTCCGAGTACCATGCCCGACGAGGCCAATCCAGAGCAATGAGAATTGCTATAACGCTTTCCCATCTTAGCCTTTTTAGCACGCTTGGGATCAGCGGTAGAAGAGGGAACAGGTGAGACGCCGAGACCGCGCGCGGGTCACGGAGCTCACCCGCAAGGACAGGCTGACAATCTGGGCTCCCTGCACTGATCCTCTGCCCTACCCGGACCTTCTCCTGGCGGCTGAGAACAACGGGAGCCGAACGGCCGAGTCCTCTAGCTGTGAGTACACGGAGGAGGCAGCCATCTTGCTCACTGCAGTGTGAGACAGCAATACAAGCCCAGCATCTAGAGACTCTGTCTGGCTGACAAGACGCTCTCTGGGTAGCTGCATTCTCCCCCCTAACCTAACCTACCTCCTGGCTACAAAAATACATAAACCCATTTAAATATATCTTTTATTTTCTCTGTCTGATGCTACAGGCTCTCTGACCCCCAGGTCAATTATATTAATAACAGAGGTGTCTTAATAGATTGCACTGAGCCTGCCATCTCATAAATGACTTTAATTTATTTCTTTTTCAAATTGCATTGCTCCCAACTTCTACGTGCAGCTTTAGCTGGTGCCAGCCGTACACCATAGTGTGATACCACCCTCACACCCCCCCCACCCACCCTGTTTTGTGCTATATCTCCTCCCAAGTTAAGAGTATATTTGTCTCCCTGGGTCTGAAGCGGCGCTGCTGGACGGGTCGCTGCCCTTGTAGCTATATGTGCTCTATCACATTGTCCTGCACACAGTGGTGTATACGTTATGCATCCCTCCCCTCCCCCTGATGTGATATATATGGAATGATGTCTTCCACCTAGCGGTAGCCGTGGATGTCTCTCTTGCGGGGAGTGATACTGACCGTTTTCCGACCTGCCAGACTGTAGTTTACTGAGCTCCCTGGATGTGTTATGGACAAATTCATTACCTTGTCGGCTCCTCAACCTCAACGTCTCAGGGGCGGTACTAAGAGATTTGCTCAATCTCCAGATTTACCCTCCCCTCCGGAACCTTGTGACATCTCTGTACTACAATCTGAGGTGTTGGACACCATGCCACCGAAAGCTCCCCCCACTCCTCCCTCCTACGCGGAGATTGTAAAAGCTATCAAGGAAACAGTGGAACCTTTACTTCAGACACAAGCCGACAAGCTTATGTCGGCAGTCTCCGACATTAAATCAGAGTTAAATTCCATGTCGAGAAAAATTTCTATTAATGAAAACCGCATAGGAGCTAACTTTCAGGAGATCGCAGACCTGAAACAACAAGTGTCGCACTTGTCATCATCTCGGCAGCATATGATGTCCAAACTAGATGATCTCGAAAATCGTTCGAGGCGAAATAATTTGAGGATAGTGGGCCTCAGAGAATCCGTTAAAGGCCCCGAACTACTAAAATTTCTGCTTTCAGATCTACCTGTCCTACTTGGAATTCCGGAAGAATTATCCTCCTTGGAAATAGAGAGGGCACATCGTCTGGGACCACCGAGGGAATCCAATCAGGCACGACCCCGCCCAGTAATATTTCGGTGTTTAAATTTCCGCCACAAGGAACTAATTTGGTCCGCGGCAAGATCCAGGGGCACACTAAAATGGGAAGACCAAAGAATATTCCTCTTCCAAGACTATTCTGCGGAAGTGTCCAGAGCCCGTCGTGAAATGTCTGCTGTCTGCTCACAACTGATACAATCGGGCACGAAGTTTGCACTACTCTATCCGGCCCGCCTACGTATATTCTCATCTCAAGGTCCGAAGGACTTTACAAATGTGGACGACGCAAAAGCATTTGTATCAAGGGAAATGGATCCCCCGGAATCCAGCGCGATGGACGACAATGAATGATTACTTGCTCAGGATGCTAGCTTCTGATTTCCACCTCATAGTCCAGAGTCATGTCCTCTTTTGATATATGTCGCAGCATGTATTAGATAGTTAGGAGGTCAAAGCTCATTAAGACCCTTAGGACCTATTGAGTGGGTTAATGGTCTGGCTATCACGATTTAGTATAGTCCTGGGGGTTCACTCCTCCACTTCCCCATGCTATTGGCCTATACCCGGTTACATAGGCTGTGTTATTACTATTATGTTTTAAGCTTATATATTATGTTCTCTTTTTGCTATGGATATCTGATTGCTCACATAGAATTTACTATGTAATATCCTTAGGCGTATTTTCTAGTTAATCCTTGATGGGCCTACACCTTCCCCTGATAATGTCTCTGGATATTGAGGTTCCTACTACAATTAGAGGAAGGTGAGGTCACACTGCTTGTTTCTTGTATCTCCCACTCCTGTGACTGGGGAATGTCCACGGTTGCTGCAGCTAATTCTGTTATGGTTGTGATACAGCTGTTTCACCGCCGTTTCGTTTCTTCCATATTTTTCTATGTTCTCTACTCTGTTTATCTCTTCCTTTTCCCCTTCCCTGTCTTTTTTACCCCTTTCCCTCTAGGGAGCTGGAGGAATATACCCATTGTCATTCTACTGTTGACACCGTTAAGTATGTATATGCCAATGTTCTTTATTGATGATTTACACTACAAATGTGGCCTTTCAATCTATGTGATGCTCCTTCCACCTCCTTTCTTTGATCATGGCTGACCATCTTAAAATTTACTCATGGAACGTGAGAGGTATACATTCCCCTGTCAAACGTAGACGAATACTTACTTACATGAACAAAGTGAAGGCTGATATAATCCTGTTACAGGAGACACATCTGACCCCAGATGAACACTTAAAGCTTTCCATGCTCCGCCAGAAGATGGTTGCTTCGTCTTCCTACACATCAAAAGCGAGAGGGGTAGCTATCCTCATCCGCAAAGGGATCTCTTATGAGATACATAGTCAGAAAATTGACACGCAAGGTAGATTTATCATTTTAGACATTACGTTGGAAGGATCTAGATACATTCTTTGTAACGTCTATGCCCCCACTAATTATGATAAGTCGTTCTACGTAAAACTCATCAACCTATTGCGGCCTCACACGGACACTCCTATTATTCTAGGAGGCGACATGAATCTAGTCTCGTCTGTAGTGCTAGATAGGAAAACAGCTTCTTCCTGCAAATATACCCTTCCAAAGATCAATCTGACATACTTGTCTAATCAGCTGGGTCTTGTTGACATTTGGAGACTTCATAACCCTATAGAACTTGATTACACATACTATTCCGCTACCTTCAATTCCTTCTCCCGCTTAGACTACTTTTTTGTTTCCGACACATTATCAGACAAAATCACAGATACTAGTATAGAACCAATATTAATCTCAGATCATGCACCTATCTCCATTACACTCCAAACTAAATATGTACTGGGTGCCTCCTCTCAGTGGAGGTTTCCCGCCCGTCTGGCAGGATCCCAACACTTCCAAGACAAGTTGATTGCCGCCTGGGATTCCTATTGCCTTAATAATTCTGCACATGAATCGAACCCGGCTCTGTTTTGGCAAACGGCCAAGGCGGTGCTGAGGGGAGAGATTATAGCGTTTGTTGCCAAATTTAAAAAAGAAATGAACTCCACATATCGTACTGCTCAATCCAAGCTTACCTCCTCCTTTCAGGACCTTAAAGCATCCCCTACATTGGATAGAAAAATAATTTACACTAAGGCTAAACAACATTTTGATCAAGTCCTTACGCAAATATCTAACAAGTTTCTGGGGGCAGGTAGACATAATATATTCCGTTTTGGCAATAAATCTGGAAAACTATTGTCTAGTCTTCTTAGGGTGGATACTGGCCCACGCCACATAGCGGCCTTGAAGGATGAAGAGGGGAAATGTCATTTTCAGGGAAATAAGATATCTGACATTTTACACACCTTTTATAAAAATCTGTACTCCCAAGACCCAATTGACATTGCGGCTAAACAAAACTTTTGGAAGGAGATGGAGTTGCCCCAACTCAGTCACACACACTCAGAATCACTCGTGGCCCCTATCACCGTACAGGAAGTACAGGACACCATTCATTCTCTTAAAAATCTTAAATCTCCAGGCCCTGACGGATTGTCTGCAGAATTCTATAAGATGCTTGAGACAAGAATTTGCACCCCCTTAGCATCTTTGTACAACTCCATTTACTCCCTTCACAAGATCCCACAATATTTTAATTCGGCCTCCATTAGAGTACTGCCCAAACCAGGGCGAGACCCGCTGCTGCCTTCCTCATACAGACCTATAGCATTACTTAACGTTGATTATAAAATCTTTACTAAACTTTTGTCAGATAGGATAAAAACAATGATTCCACAGCTTATTCATGAAGACCAAACTGGTTTTGTGTGGGGGAGGCATTCAGTAACAAATATTAGGAAAGTCTTTACTATTATGCAGGCCCTGGAGTCCTCTCGGGTGAATGGTCCCGCTTTCTTGCTTTCACTAGATGCCGAGAAGGCCTTTGATTTGGTTACGTGGGATCACTTGTTCGAGACTCTCCGGAAGTTCGGTTTCCCCCCTACTTTTATTTCCACGCTGCAGGCCCTCTATCACGAACCCCTTACTCAAATCTTCACTAATAAATTCCTGTCCGCTTCCTTCCTTACTCAAATAGGTACAAGACAGGGTTGCCCACTATCTCCCCTCCTATTTGCGCTAGCTCTGGAACCCCTGGCCATCGCGCTCCGACATCTTCGTTCCTTCTCAGGTGTTGTAGTAGGCGATGTACACAATAAATTAAGTTTATTCGCTGACGATATGCTCTTATTTGTACGAGACCCACTAACATCTATCCCAGCCATATTCGACATTATAGCTAAATTCGGATCGTTTGCAGGATACAGAGTGAATGTTAGCAAATCCGACCTGCTCCCCATAGGTCCCCAATCGACTTCACTGGATCTCACGAACCTTGCACCTCGTCTCAAACTTAATATGGTTTCATTAAAATATTTAGGAATCAATATCCCCACACAAACCTCTCAAATTTATACTTGTAATTTTACGCCAATCATCCAGAAAATAAAGCGTCAGTTGGAAAATTGGATTGACCTCCCCCTCTCCGTCCTGGGTAGGATCGTAATGGTGAAATCAGTGACCTTCCCAAAATTATCATATCTACTCCAAATGCTACCTGTAACAATATCTAGATCAGACGCTTTAATATGCTCCAGAACTTTTTCCAAATTTATTTGGAAGAATGGAAGACCACGCATGCCAAAATCTCGTACATTCCTTCCTAAGCATAAGGGAGGACTTAGCGTCCCTAATGTCCAATTATTTGCTAGAGCAGCCTTATTCCGATATGCTTCGGATTGGATCCTCAACCAAACATCTTATGTCAACCTCCTCCTGGAGGAAGCGCTTTTCTCCCCATATTCTCCGGCTGCACTCTTACATACCCGCCTGAGAGATATCCCGAGAGAGATTAAGTCCAATATCTTATTCCATGACACTTATAAGGCCTGGGTATCTATTCATAAAAATTTACAGTCTGATCCATATGTCACTCCTTTTATCCCTATCTGGGGAAACCCTAACTTCCTCCCATCATTACACAACAAAATGTTCTACACATGGAAAATGCAAGGCATCTCTGCAATCAAAGATGTCTTTGATCCTGGCGGACAGTTTCTCTCCTTTTCCCAATTACAAGTCAAATTCTCTCTGCCACAGAAACAATTCTTCATGTATCTCCAACTCAGACACTATATTACAGCTCTTAAGGGCCCTGTCTGTATGTCCCCCTCTTCCTATGTAATATTGAAAGTCCTAGTTTTTTGCCGTTCTCATCCATTCAAAATCAAATATTTATATGCTGATCTAATTGATGCAAACACTCCCTCATGGCTCCCCCTCTCCTTGGCTTGGAGGAGGGAGGTTTCAGATCTCCCAGACATCACACACATACTGCATAACACGAAACATGCTCTTAAACATTTGAAGCCGGCTAAACTACAAGAGATTCATATCAGAACTATTAATAGAATGTATGTCTCACCGGCACAGAGGAAACATTTTAATCCTTCAGAGTTAGGTTATGTGTCAAGTGCTCCATGCTAGATGCCAATTTCACTCATAACTTCTGGTCCTGCTGTAAAATTAAGACATTTTGGCACAAAATCTGTACCTATTTTAACAAAGTGTTTCTTTTGAAATTGCCGTTAAATATCCGAGCAATGTTATTTGCTGATTTTTCAGATTGGTTGGGGATTCCTGGTTTTTCTTCTATGGTTCCGGCCTTGACGGTTATGGTAACCGTGGCAAAGCAATTGATACTTTCCCACTGGATTCACCCGACGGCTCCAACTATACAAGAATGGGAATCTGCTATATTAGAAGTTATCTACCATGAACGCCGAACAGCGACTGTATTTACTACTAACGGTATTAGCCTTTTTCGCAAGAAGTGGGGCCTAGTTTTAGGTAATATGTCTTTACATACCCAAGATCAGCTACATAGCCTTTTTGATCCTGTTCCCAGGCGTGAACAGATGTCTTCTTATTCTTGAAGTTTACAGTTGTAGTTCAACAGAGTTGTTCTTTCACCATTTCTGGGAGATACCGACATGTCTTTAGGGCTATTGTATTATGTGATGCTCCAGCTCCCTATCCCAGCACCCTCCACCCCTGTACCCTCTTTTTCCCCCTTTTCTTCTCTATTTCCCTTGCACACCTTCTCTTCTCCCCCCCCCTTCTCTTTTCTGATCTTTTTATTCTTTTCCCTTGACTTACATATTAAAAAAAAAGAAAATAGGTCAGCCACTTTGCATATTATATCAAACTCAGGATCTGTATTGTATCTTTATTCCGTGTTAATATCCATTTCTGTACTCTTCAGATGCCTATATGTATTACTCCATGTATTTTTGGCTGATCAATAATCAAATTATAAAAAAAAAAAAAAAAAAAAGAAGAGGGAACAGGTACACAAACTGGTACGTCCACGGTGTCGTCAGCGCATCCACTGCTACAGCCTGGGGATCCCTCATTCTGGAACACTAACGGCATAGCTTCTTGTTGAGACAAGAAGCCATCAGATCTATCTGTGGACAGCCCCAACTGCGAACTAATTATTGAAACATCTGGGGATGTAGGCCCTATTCCCCCAGATGGAGGTCGTGCCTGCTGAGGAAGTCTGATTCCCAGTTGTCCACTCCTGGAATGAATATGGCTGAGATGGCCCGTGCGTTGGCCTCCGCCATAAGGAGGATTTTTGATACCTCTCGCATCGCCGCTCTGCTTCTTGTTCCCCCTTGCCGGTGGGAGGCTTGTAGAAGAGCATTGTAAATTGCCCTGAGTTCCAGGATGTTTATCGGTAAAGCCGATTCCTCAACTGACCACAACCCTTGGAACTGGGCCCCTTGGGTTACCCCTCCCCAACCCCGGAGGCTGGCATCCGTTGTCAGTAGAATCCACGAGTGGACATTGAAACTTCTGCCCTCTACCAGGTGAGGAATTTGAAGCCACCATAATAGAGAAATCCGGGCTATCGGAGATAGGGTCACTTCCTGATGCATATGAAGGTGAGACCCAGATCATTTGTCTAGCAGATCCAGTTGAAATGGCCGGGCATGAAACCTTCTGTATTGGATTGCCTTGTAAGCAGCCACCATCTTGCCCAGTAATCGGATGCAAAGATGTATGGACACCCTGCGAGGACTAAGCACCGTATCCAGTTTCATCCCCAGGAACAGAAAACGCTGGGTTGATTCCAGGTGAGATTTTTTGTAAATTTAGAATCCACCCATGATCCGTGAGTAGGCGAGTAGTCAGATCGATGCTGTGTAGTTGACTCCCCTCATGCTCAGTTGCAGCATCATCTACACCATGACCTTGGTGAAAACCCTCGGAGCTGTGGATAATCCGAAGGGTAAGGCCTGAAACTGGAAATGGTTGTCCAATATGATGAACCTGAGGTATGCCTGATGAGGAGGCCACATGGGAATGTGAAGGTAAGCATCCTTGACATCCAGAGACACCAGGAACTCCCCCTCCTCCAGAGCGGATACCACTGCCCTGAGGGAATCCATATTGAATTTGAACACCCGCAGATATGGGTTGAGAGACTTCAGGTTCAAGATGGGGCGCACTAAACCGTCTGGTTTGGGAACGACAAAAAGACTGGAGTAAAACCCCTGTTGCGTAATGGAGGAGACACAGGAACTACCACCCCTGTCTGCAAAAGCTTTTGAATAGCCTCTTGCAAGGTAACTTTTGCTGTGGGTAAAGCTGGTAAGCCCAACTTGAAAAACCAGTGAGGAGGTAGTGTTTGGAATTCCAGCCAGTATCCATGGGAAATGAGGTCCCTCACCCAAGTATCCCGGCAAGACTCCGCCCACACGTTGGTGAAGTGTTGAAGGCGAGCACCTACCTGAAAGTCGCCTTGTCTCTGGGGCCAACCGTCACGCGGAGGGTTTAGCAGCAGGGGACCTGGTGGACTGGTCCAGGGAAACAGCAGGTGCAGGTTTACGAGACTTACCACGAGATCCACTGGAAGTGGTGGAGACCCCTCGGCCCCTGCCTCTGAACCTTGCCACACAAAAGCACTGCAAAGAGGGTCCGGTGTAAGAACGTCTAGCAGGTGGCGCAGCCAACGGCAGATAGGTAGACTTACCCGCCGTTGCTTGGGAGATCCACTTATTCAATTTGCCTCCAAACAAGGTATCACCTGTGTAGGGAAGGTTTTCTACACCCTTTTTGGAATCAGCGTCCGTCGCCCATTGACGTAACCACAGAGCTCTGTGCGCTGAGACAGCCATAGCAGTAGTGCGGCCATAAATCTTACACAACTCCTTTATAGCCTCGCTCATAAAATTTGCAGCATCCTGTATATGTTGCAGCAGGGTAACTACCTCATCCCGGGGCATAGTGTCTAAACATCAATAACATGATCAGACCACTTTACCACAGCCCTGGAGATCCACCCACAAACTATTGTGGGGTGCTGTGCTTTGCCTGCTGCGGTATAAATGGCCTTGAGCGTTGTCTCAAGTTTACGTTTAGCAGGCTCCTTCAGGGATACAGCCCCTGGGACAGGTAGAACCAATTTTTTAGACAGTCTGGATACAGATGTATCGACCAATGGGGGGTTTTCCCAGACCTTCCTATCCTCAGCTGGAAGGTAGATAAAAACCTCTGAGGAATTTTAAAATTTTTATCAGGGTTTAACCAAGACTCCTTGGCCAGGGAGTTTAACTCCTTAGACACTGGAAAGGTAGCTGAACTCTTGGGTCTTACATTAAAGTATAACTCCTCATCTGATTCCGCCTCCTGGTTCGGTATGTGAAGGACCTCTCTTATGACAAAAATGAGTGCCTCCACCCCAGGGGACAGAGAGCTGTCCTCGTCCATAACATCATTCACATCTGGTTGATCAGAATCAGAATCGGACTGTAAAACCTGTGGCAGTGAGTGTTTGTGTGGAGCCACTAGAAGGGACTGTGAAGCCTTCCTGGAATCTTCTGCCTTAGCTACACAATCAACTAAGTGTATTAACACCTGTCTCTCCCTTTTAGCTGCAGCTAGTTCAGAATTGACACTGTGAATCATGCTCTTAAAGCTGTCCAACCAGTCAGGTGCCTGTGAGCAGGGCCCTTGAGGAGACAAGGAACGTTGCTCACACATGAGAGACCCCGTGGAAGATGGGGTAGCAACACAAGCAGCACACATAACAAAGTCTTCAGACGGGATGCAGTCAGTTTACCTCCAATCAAAATGCAGACGTTCAAAATCCCGACACCAATAGACCGATGGTCAAAATCCCGACAAGGTCAAATTCCCGACATGGACAAAATACCGACATTTAAAATACAGACAAGGTCAAAATACCGACATGTAAAATGCCGACAGGTCAAAATACCGACCTGAGTTTTTCATGATTTTTTTCATTGAAACCGACTTGTTCATACTTTACTATCCCAGTGGACCTGGAGGGGGAATATAATAGTGTGCCGAGCGCAGCAAGGTACCGTGCCCGAAGCATGGCGAGCGCAGCGAGCCATGCGAGGGGACGCTGTACACTTTATATGGTGTCCATGTTGACTTATGTCGACATACACACAAAAAAAACAACAAAAAATGCATGTCGGTATTTTGACCTGTCGGCATTTTACATGTCGGTATTTTGACCTTGTCGGTATTTCAAATGTCGGTATTTTGTCCATGTCGGGATTTTGACTTTGTCGGGATTTTGACCATCGGTCAATTGGTGTCGGGATTTTGAACGTCTGCATTTTGATTGGAGGTATTTCATACCGATCCCCTTCAAACATTATACAGTAAACAACAGCGCAGCCCTATGCCCAACACCTAGAGAGCCCTTTGGAGTGACACTGAGTAGCGGACCAGCACACAAAACACAGCAGCACAATGTGTGAAAATAAGTGTATGTAAAATCAGTGCCGCTGTGTTACACACATGCTCCCCCTGTCTGTGACCCCCTGGTACCAGTTCAGACAGTCTGTAACAGCGTGGGTCCTGGAGGAGCAGCCTGCATGCAGCCTTCAGGTTCCGCAGCAGCAGAAAAATGGCGCCGTCCCACGCCGGGAAGCCCTGCCGCCAAACTGTACCGAGGATCCGCTAACCGGGCCCCCAGTGTAACACTCACCGCACCTGGTCTTCGGCATCTCTTAGAGGGTGGCAGCTATCTGCTGGTGTGGGCACAGTGTTTCCAGTATGCCACCGGTATCAAGAATGGCTTTGTCCTGAGTTAGTAGGGTACTTTTGCTGTGTCATGGGGTGATCACCCTATTTGGTGGTGTTGTATAATGTAGTGCATTGAGCAAATAACAAATCTGCTCTAGTTGCTGAGGAAATAAATGGCACAGGGGACAAAGACCGCAGTTTAACTGAGGACTCTGGCTCAAATACCATCAGCAGGGCCTGGGAAGTTTCTCCTCTGGTGGTGAGAGTTATCAACACGTAAGAAGTCCCCTGTTTTTGGCATACCACTCTACATTATACAGCACCTCAAAATAGGGTGATCACCCCGAGACACAACAAAAGTACCCTACTAACTCAGGACAAAGCTGTTCTTGATACCGGTGGCATACTGGAAAAAGGCTCACAATTGTTTGAGTCATTGTACTGCTGCACCTCAGTGGGTGAGAATCTTGCTTTTCTCCGAAATATAACAACCAGTGGTTGTAAATACTCTTTATAATGTGTGTGATTTTTTAAATTATTAAATATGTATCGAGTGCACAGGGCACACAGCCCTGGACGGCTGTGCCCCCCTCTGTCAGACCTGCCCTGCCCTAGATACGCCTCTGCAGGGGCAGCCCGGCAGCAGTGATGGACTGCCGCAGCTGCCCCTGAACCTCATCATGGCTCCTGCTCCTCTGCCGGGGATCCTGGGCTGCCCACCCCACCGCATTATGCCAGGTGATCGCGGGTGGGGGATATAGTTATCACGTGGGGTGGGGGGAGATCTTCCTCCCAGCTCCTGCTGGAGCTCTGCCGCTGACGGGTCCCGGTGTGACAGGGGCAGCCTGCCGCAGCTGCCCCTGGTTTCCCTCCGGCTCCACCGCTACTGCTGTCGGATCCCGGTGTCAATGGGGCAGCCGGGCAGCAGTGAAGTACTACCGCCGCTGCCCCTGGTTCTTCTCCTGTCGCTGCAGCAATTGACAGGGGCAGCCCGGCAGCAGTGATGGACTGCCGCAGCTGCCCCTGAACCTCATCACGGCTCCTGCTCCACTGCCGCCTCTGCCGGGGATCCTGGACTGCCCACCCACCTGTATAACATAAACACAATTCCCCTAACACACTAGAATTTGAGTTAGCGGGCAGGAGTCGGCCATGATGGTGCACCCAAGTGAAGCCACTGTAATCCCCCTGCTGGTGGCTATGTACTGCGCAGGCGCAACAAATTGAAATTCCCTATCTCTATGATGGAGCTTAGTTTACTAAATTAAAAAAAATCTGTAACTTTCTGAAAGACCACAACCCCAAAAGGCACTACACTGGGACAAGATCTATCTAATAAAACAAACCCCAAGTCTTAATTCGTCCTCTATCCTGAGTTATGCCTTCCCAAAAAACTTTCCATACACTATATGGGAAAACCATCCTCAAAAGCTAAACAGGAAGTCGCAGAAAAAAACTGACAGTTGAAACTTTAGGTTACTCCCAATTCCTCATTTTTTATTATTTTGCCCTAAAATTTGGCATGCAGCTCCGTGTAACGATTCTACGCGTCCATGCAAAATTTCAGCTCAGTACATCTAATCACTTTTGAGGTGTAGCCCCTCAAACACCATGCCCCCATCTCAGAAGTTCCCTATGGGAGAATTCCGTTTGATCGATTCAGCCTTAATATAAGGGCACGACCGTGCCCTTATAATATATATATATATATATATATATATATATTAGTATTTGATAGGGGCCCCCTTGGATATACCCATTTTTATTATCATTTGACAGGATTATTGCCTTTGTCCAAATGTTTTTGTCAGTTTAATGATGGAGTTATGATATTTGCTTTAATGCTCTGATAAACACTGTACACAGCTATACAAGGTGAATAAAAAAAGCAACTCCCAGATTTTAAAGGTTAACAAAAAAGGCATAGTAGATGCTATTCATAATTTTGGAACATAACCTAAAAGGGCATGGTGTACAGTATATTTTCAATTGGTTTTGAATATGATATCGTCATTTCTTGGTGTATAGCAGCCTTCAGTTCATCAATGGTTCTTGGTCAATAGGCCTAATTCAGACCCGATCGCAGCAGCAAATTTGTTAGCTAATGGGCAAAACCAAGGGGGTCATTCATACCTGATCACACGCTAGGATTTTTCGCTGCGCTGCAATCAGGTCAGAACTGCGCATGTGTATGCACTGCAATGCTCAGGCGCGTCGTACGGCTCGTTGCAGGGTGATGGATTGTACGAAGAATCCATTCACACAGCCGATCGCAAGGTGATTGACAGGAAGCAGGTGGTTCTGGCTGTCAACTGACCGTTTTCTGGGAGTGGTAGGAAAAAACGCAGGCATGTCCAAGAGTTTGCAGGGCGGGTGTTTGAAGTCAATTCCGGGCCAGAACAAGCTGAAGTGATCGCAGCGGTTGAGTAAGTCCTGGGCTACTCAGAAACTGCACAAAACTTTTTTGTAGTGCTCGACTGCACATGTGATCGCATATTTGCAAAGCTAAAATACACTCCCCTATAGGTGGCGAATATCTGATCGCAGCGCTGGAAAAAATAACTAGCGAGCGATCAGGTCTGAATGACCCCCGATGTGCACTGCAGGTAGGGCAGATATAAGATTATTTGGGTTACATAGTAACATAGTATCTAAGGTTGAAAAAAGACAATTGTCCATCGGGTTCAACCTATTTGTGGTCTCCTATGCACGATTATTTTGTATAAAAGTTGACTCAAGTTGCTGACTGCCGTTCCGATTAACCCCTCTTTTTTATAATAACCATAGTGCGTGACTTTGCCCCGTAACCCTGGATATCCTTATCCATTAGGAATTTATCTAACCCATTCTTAAAGGTGTTGACTGAGTTGACCATTACAACTCCCTCAGGCAGGGAATTCCAAACACGTATCGTCCTTACCGTAAAAAAGCCTTTATGCCGTATTGGGTGGAATCTCCTCTCCTCTAACCTGAGCGAGTGTCCACGAGTTCTCTGTGTTGATCTAACCAAAAACAGGTCCTGCGCAAGATCTGTATATTGTCCCCTTATATATTTGTAAATGTTGACCATGTCCCCTCTTAATCTCCTCTTTTCCAGTGTAAACATGCCTAGTCTTGCAAGCCTTTCCTCGTATTCCAGCGTCTCCATACCCTTAATTAGTTTGGTCGCCCGCCTTTGAACCTTTTCTAGCTCCAGGATATCCTTTTTGTAGTAAGGTGCCCAGAATTGTACACAGTATTCAAGGTGTGGCCTCACAAGTGATTTATATAACGGTAGTATAATACTCTCGTCCCTAGCATCAATTCCCCGTTTTATGCATGCTAATATCTTATTAGCCTTCTTTGCTGCAGTCCTACTTTGGGTACTACTGCTTAGTTTGCTATCTATGAGAACACCTAAGTCCTTTTCCAGTACAGAATCCCCTAATGTTACCCCATTTAGTAGGTAGGTGTTATTTTTGTTCTTGTTACCACAGTGCATTACCTTACACTTGTCTGTATTGAAGCGCATTCTCCATTTCGCTGCCCAAGCTTCTAATTTAACTAAGTCATTCTGAAGCGACTCAGCATCCCCCTCCGCATTTATAACTTTACACAATTTGGTATCATCTGCAAAAATTGACACCATGCTCTCTAGACCTTCTGTTAGGTCGTTAATGAAAATATTGAACAATAGCGGTCCAATACTGAGCCTCGCCGCATACCACTTAGCACTTCAGTCCAAGTTGAAAAAGATCCATTAACCACAACGCGCTGCTCCCTATTATCTAACCAGTTTTTGACCCAAGTGCATATTGTGCTTCCTAGCCCTGATTATTTTGTCTCTGTGCAGGGTAAATACTGGCTGGGTTTTTTTTACACTGCAATGTAGATTTCAGTTTGAACACACCCCACCCAAATCTAACTCTCTCTGCACATGTTCTATCTGTCCCCCCTGCAGTGCACATGGGGGGGGGGGTCATTCCGAGTTGATCGTAGCTGTGCTAAATTTAGCACAGCTACGATTGTAAACTCAGACATGCGGGGGGACCCCCAGCACAGGGCTAGTCCGCCCTCCATGTCAGTGCCGCCCCCCCCCCCGCACAAATACAAAAGCATCGCACAACGGCGATGCCTTTGTATTTAAGGAGTAACTCCCGGCCAGCGCAGCTCCTGCGGCTGGCCGGGAGTTGCTCATCGCTCCCGCTGGCCGCAGCAGCTGCGTGAGACGTCACGCAGCCGCCGCGCCCCGCCCCCCCCAATGGTCCGGCCACGCCTGCATTGGCCGGACCGCTCCTCCTAAACGGTGGCTTAATGCCGCCATTCAGCCCCCTCCCGCCTAGCGACTGCCTCTGTCTCGGAGGCGATCGCTAGGTAACGAAAGCTGCCATGCGCCAGCGCACTGCGGCGCCGGAGCATGCGCAGTTCCGACCCGATCGCTGCGACAAACTGCAGCGAGCGATCGGGTCGGAATGACTCCCTAGGTTTTGCTCATTTGCTAACAAATTTGCTGCTGCGATCAGATCTGAATTAAGCCCAATGTTTGTAGACCTCAGCTTTCAGATGGCCTCTATGGCTGTGCAGAGGCCTTTCATGAAGCTGATGAAGATTGTTATCTGCGCAGTAACGAAAATTCTGATTATTAACAAATGACAAATGAAAGTGAGCTTCATCAAGAAATCTCAACAATAACACCGGAAGTGAAATGACCCACCGAGTGATGCGAACTCCAGAAATCAACTACAAATGTGTATCACAATGAAGGCCACAATCTGGATGATATCATATTCAAATCCAATTATTAATATACTGTGTACCCTGCACTATTGTATTATGTATTAACATTTTGATTAGCATTTACCATGCCTTTTTATTAACCTTTAAAATATTTCTTTTTAGCGGGGGGGGGGGGGGCTCACCCTGTAGTTCCATGTTATATGCTTACTGCAATCGTGATCATTACCATAGACCACAGGTTCTCAAACTCGGTCCTCAGGACCCCACACAGTGCATGTTTTGCAGGTCTCCTCACAGAATCACAAGTGAAATAATTAGCTCCACCTGTGGACCTTTTAAAATGTGTCAGTGAGTAATTAATACACCTGTGCACTTGCTGGGTTACCTACAAAACATGCACTGTGTGGGGTCCTGAGGACCGAGTTTGAGAACCACTGCCATAGACCACAGGTTCTCAAACTCGGTCCTCAGGACCCCACACTGTGCATGTTTTGCAGGTCTCCTCACAGAATCGCAAGTGAAATAATTAACTCCACCTGCGGACCTTTTAAAATGTGTCAGTGAGTAATTAATACACCTGTACACCTGCTGGGTTACCTGCAAAACATGCACTGTGTGGGGTCCTGAGGACCGAGTTTGAGAACCACTGCCATAGAGTAAAGTGGTTTTCTTTACATTATCTGCTTTCATATATACTGATGTTCGATGTAAGTGCTTTTTATAGCGCATTTGACACTTACCAGTTCTTCAGTCATATCCACCTATATGATTTAAATCAAGATTTGTTTAACTTTACAGTATATTGAAGTACTAATGTCAGATGTCCACTAGGGGTCACCAGAACTATATTTTCTATACTCCTAAGCTTTATATTGCATAAGCAAGTTCTCATAGAGCATAACACATATATATGTGCAATAGATAATCATTTAAATGAAAAGTCAAAAATTAAATCAGGGCCAAATAAATAGCATTATATTCATACTGTATTGAAAGTATGAAAATGATGCAGATATTTAACTAACAGATTTTCTCTGTAAAACTTCACTAAGGTACAAATATATAGATTTTACTCAATTGTTTCCGTTTTATTTATTTATTTTATTTACATGTGGTTTTAGGCCCAAAATAATTATACATTCTCAAAGTGGATGAAAAACTCCATGTTATAGACATTGCAGATTAGTAAATCAATAGGACCACAGGAATTTAAGAAGTGATTAGAGCTCCTGAGAAAGCTAAAGTAACAGAATTAGCTGGAATAGGTTTATGTGACTAATTCACTGCATTTTACAATGCAAGAATTATTGGTGACCTTTTATGAATTCATTAAAGCTCAAATGTCAAGGCTGATGATCACATCACACATTTAACATAGAAACAAAGTATTTGACGGCAGATAAGAATTACTTGGCCAGTATAGTCTGCCCCTTTGTAAATGCTCCTGACAGTGGTAATTATAAAAAGGATATTTTATCGGTATCCAGACTCTAGGTTGACACCCATTAAGTCGACACCCATTGGTCGACAGTAGGTAGGTCGACACTAGAAATAGGTCGACACGGCCATTAGGTTGACATGCGTTTTTTACTTTGGGGGGGGGACGACTTTTTCATAGCTGTAGCAGAGCGAGGCACCTTGCCCGCAGTGCGAGCCATGCAAGGGAACGCAGTGCACTAATTGGGGTTCCTGGTCACTTGACGGAGAAAACGACACAAAAAAACATAAAAACCTCATGTCAACATTTTTTCATGTCGACCTTGTTCAGGTCGACCTAATGACCGTGTTGACCCATTTCTACTGTCGACCTACCCACTGTCGACCAATGGGTGTCGACCTAATGGTTGTTGACCTAATTGGTATAGACCTTGAGTTCCATACCCATTTTATCAGTATAAGGCAATGCAACTTATGCTGGCCATACTGTGGGGGTGATGTACTGAGCCTTGAAAAGTGATAAATTGCGCGGTGATAAAGTACCAGCCAATCAGCTTCTAACTGCCATGTCACTGGGTTTTAAAAATAACAGTTAGGAGCTGGTTAGTTGGTACTTTATCACTTTTCAAGGCTTAGTATATTTGGCCCAATGTGACCTATAACTCACTGTCAGACAGAAAGACCAATCTGACATGGCCATATACTGTCAGACTTGGGGGCTCATTTATCAAGAAGTGATAAAATTCATTTTGAATGATAAAACTGATTAGCATTTACCATGCCTTTTTATTAACCTTTAAAATATTTCTTTTTAGCGGGGGGGGGGGGCTCACCCTGTAGTTCCATGTTATATGCTTACTGCAATCGTGATCATTACCATAGACCACAGGTTCTCAAACTCGGTCCTCAGGACCCCACACTGTGCATGTTTTGCAGGTCTCCTCACAGAATCGCAAGTGAAATAATTAACTCCACCTGCGGACCTTTTAAAATGTGTCAGTGAGTAATTAATACACCTGTACACCTGCTGGGTTACCTGCAAAACATGCACTGTGTGGGGTCCTGAGGACCGAGTTTGAGAACCACTGCCATAGAGTAAAGTGGTTTTCTTTACATTATCTGCTTTCATATATACTGATGTTCGATGTAAGTGCTTTTTATAGCGCATTTGACACTTACCAGTTCTTCAGTCATATCCACCTATATGATTTAAATCAAGATTTGTTTAACTTTACAGTATATTGAAGTACTAATGTCAGATGTCCACTAGGGGTCACCAGAACTATATTTTCTATACTCCTAAGCTTTATATTGCATAAGCAAGTTCTCATAGAGCATAACACATATATATGTGCAATAGATAATCATTTAAATGAAAAGTCAAAAATTAAATCAGGGCCAAATAAATAGCATTATATTCATACTGTATTGAAAGTATGAAAATGATGCAGATATTTAACTAACAGATTTTCTCTGTAAAACTTCACTAAGGTACAAATATATAGATTTTACTCAATTGTTTCCGTTTTATTTATTTATTTTATTTACATGTGGTTTTAGGCCCAAAATAATTATACATTCTCAAAGTGGATGAAAAACTCCATGTTATAGACATTGCAGATTAGTAAATCAATAGGACCACAGGAATTTAAGAAGTGATTAGAGCTCCTGAGAAAGCTAAAGTAACAGAATTAGCTGGAATAGGTTTATGTGACTAATTCACTGCATTTTACAATGCAAGAATTATTGGTGACCTTTTATGAATTCATTAAAGCTCAAATGTCAAGGCTGATGATCACATCACACATTTAACATAGAAACAAAGTATTTGACGGCAGATAAGAATTACTTGGCCAGTATAGTCTGCCCCTTTGTAAATGCTCCTGACAGTGGTAATTATAAAAAGGATATTTTATCGGTATCCAGACTCTAGGTTGACACCCATTAAGTCGACACCCATTGGTCGACAGTAGGTAGGTCGACACTAGAAATAGGTCGACACGGCCATTAGGTTGACATGCGTTTTTTACTTTGGGGGGGGGACGACTTTTTCATAGCTGTAGCAGAGCGAGGCACCTTGCCCGCAGTGCGAGCCATGCAAGGGAACGCAGTGCACTAATTGGGGTTCCTGGTCACTTGACGGAGAAAACGACACAAAAAAACATAAAAACCTCATGTCAACATTTTTTCATGTCGACCTTGTTCAGGTCGACCTAATGACCGTGTTGACCCATTTCTACTGTCGACCTACCCACTGTCGACCAATGGGTGTCGACCTAATGGTTGTTGACCTAATTGGTATAGACCTTGAGTTCCATACCCATTTTATCAGTATAAGGCAATGCAACTTATGCTGGCCATACTGTGGGGGTGATGTACTGAGCCTTGAAAAGTGATAAATTGCGCGGTGATAAAGTACCAGCCAATCAGCTTCTAACTGCCATGTCACTGGGTTTTAAAAATAACAGTTAGGAGCTGGTTAGTTGGTACTTTATCACTTTTCAAGGCTTAGTATATTTGGCCCAATGTGACCTATAACTCACTGTCAGACAGAAAGACCAATCTGACATGGCCATATACTGTCAGACTTGGGGGCTCATTTATCAAGAAGTGATAAAATTCATTTTGAATGATAAAACTCATTGCGTATGATAAACGGTGCTCCACCCAATCAGCTCCCAACTGTCATGTTTTTTGATAAATGACAGTTGGAATCTGATTGGCCGGAGCAAAATTTGCAGTATCATATGCAATGAGTTTTATCATTCACAATGAGTTTTAACACTTGTTAATACAGTAAATGGGCCCCTTGCTCTCTCTGTCTGATGGCAAATATATCCACTATCACAATTAGCAAGAGGACATCTATGTAAAACTTACATCAAACAACGACTTGAATGAGGGAAAAATTTGATGCTTTAGGCAGAACAATACATAAAACATTTGACTATATTTGGGTATACATTATCCTACTAGACAGGAAACGGCATGGTACCTGGAAGTTTTTCTTTTTTCATTATGATATTTTACTAGTGTCCAATTATAATAAAAAAAATTCTATATACAATTATACTCTTCTCCTATCTTATCCAAGTTACAAATTATGTTTTTATTAATAAATATAAGGCTTTATTGCCAAAGTACATTACATTAGCCAATGACAAGTCATCTCTGTGAGAGGTCCTGTTTCATTTAGTACTGACTATCCAAAACCCATATCTGAAAAATATTCCTCTTTCTCCAGCAGGGTCCACAGGTTATCCACAGGATAACAATGGGATATGATGGAGCGACAGCGGATTTGCACCAATCAGTCAAAGCTTTCCGGCCTCCCAGCATGCAATGGGCCCGTCCATATATCCCCGCCCCTTGGCTCAGGCAAATCAGTTTTTTGTTTGGTGCTGCAGGAGCCGGACCAAGGTCAGAGGGCTGCTGTTTTTTTAGCAGCCCTAAGCTTTCTTATGTTATTTTTATAGTCTTACTAGTTTTTTGAGTGATCTTTCTAAACAGCGTCTTATACGCTTAGAAAGAGTCGCTCCAACAACTCTCTGCCGGGTCACGACAACGCTTACCCACGAGTACAGTGCAGTTTCAGCGGGCGTCTGTGTCGGATATACTAGCAGGTCCAGCAGACGTTACCAGGCTGTGACCGGAGCACGGAGAGAAGGTAAGGCATCGGTTCTGCTTAGAAGATGGAATACGGACACAGCCGCACTGTATTGGAAGGAGACTACCAAACAGTAGCTGATGCGGCTGCCACCACGGGTGCACCAGCGCTAGGCCTTAGGGATCTTAGGGCACCAGGATTAGCATGAGGCCGCGATCCCTAGGGTTGATGTCAGCAGGGGGAGTCAGACGCTCTCCTGGTCACCCCTTCACCCAGTTCATGACCAGATTCCGCCGAGTCTCTCACCATGAACTGTTTCCTCGCTTCCATCCCAGATGCTACCACGTGGGGATGCGATCGCAGCTTAGGCGGCTGTGTGACCGCTGCGTCTGTGTTCACTGAGCGCTACCACGAGGAGACCCGGTCGCAGCATAGGCGGCTGTGTGACCGGTGCGTCTGTGTTCACTGAGCGCTACCACGAAGGCATCCGGTCACAGCATAGGCGGCTGTGTGACCAGTGCATCTGTGTTCACTATAGGTTCATGGAGTGGCAGTGTACATTAGTAGCGTCTGGATCCACTCAGCGTTTGCTAATGTATTGATCGATCCTGGAAGCGAGGTGAGTCTCCCTGTATCCCACTCTACTGAGTACGGGCTATACAGCACTAAATCTCTATCTACTGTTTTGAGTACGAATAGTTAGATAAGTGCCTATTGCATATGAGTCTGTATACCATTACTGTTGTTTCTGTCGGATTGCGTCTGAATACATTAGATATGTTAAACATGTTTCTGTAAATGTGTTCTACTACATACTTAAAATATTGTAGTTGATGATGTGCTCATATTGCTTATTATACTAATTTATAACATGTGACTGACTGCTAGTATGATGCTGACTTTACTATATGTTTGTCAGTTTGTTTTGCAGATCCTCAATGCTGGTGCATGAGTAGGATCGGATGGATACCATTTTTAAAGAAAAAAGGTTAAAGTGACACCTTCACAAAATTGTGTAGCACACTGTGGAAGTGCTGATTATTTATAATGTATTAAATGGTGAGGACATTCATATCATGTTTGAAGCTGTATTATCCTCTTATGATCTGGTTCAGGATGGCTTGTATGCATAATGTGTTAGCTCAGCAAGGGCAAGGCGGATACAGGTACAAGTGTATCCACCTTGGGCTATCTTTGCACAAGCTTTATCCAGTAAGTTAAATGGATGATCCCCCAAAATCCTGTCCCAGGAATAGGGTTACAAGCCCTTACATACAGCAGCAGCTTTTCAGAACCAGTGGTAAGTAAACCTTCACCCTCACAGGCTACACATTGTTTAGATTCATCAGAAGATGAAAGCCCAATTATTCTACTTCATCATATGAAAAAGAGGTAGGTCTCAGCTCTTAAATATAGCTGAGTTAATTGAAAGCAATGAAGCCTTCTTATCCTTAGAGGATACAGCAAAGCTTGTGTTAAAAACCAAGGCACCTGTGTTTAAACATCCCAATACTTGAGTTTCCAAGATCAGCTGATGGAAATCATGGAAGAGGTTTGGGTTACGCCCAATAAAAAATTAGAATTCCTAAGAAATTGAATTCCAATGATCTGCTTCCAGCTCGGGATTGTTTAAAAAAAGGGGAGATGGCTCCTAAAGTAGATAAGAAGAATCTACATTAGCTTACTCCTAGCTAGCGATCACTTCAGACTGTTTAGTTCCTGTTTTGACGTCACAAACACGCCCTGCGTTCGGCCAGCCATGCCTACGTTTCCCCAGCCACTCCTGCGTTTTTATCTGACACACCTGCGTTTTTACACACACTCCCCGAAAACGGTCAGTTACCACCCAGAAACGCCCACTTCTTGTCAATCACTCTGCGGCCAGCAGTGCGACTGAAAAGCGACGCTAGACCTTGTGTGAAACTGCATCGGCTTTTGTGAAAGTACTTTGCGCGTGCGCAGTGCGCACCATACGCATGCGCAGAAGTGCTGATGTTTAGCCTGATCGCTGCGCTGCGAACAACGGCAGCTAGCGATCAACTCGGAATGAGGGCCATTCACCATAGTTCATTTAGTGTTTTCTGAGTTTATAGATTAGGCTTTAGGAGAGGTTATTTGCAGGCCACAACTACTTTGCATTTTTTTACTTTGATCATTTTCTGGATTGACCCAGGTCAGTATAAAATTTCATAGTACGTAAGCTGTCATTGTTCATTCCTTTAAGTTTGATAATGAAACTATATGTAATAAATAATGTTATTAGACAGCTTAGAGTTTGTGCCTGTATGTATCAGTGCATACTGCCTGTGTGAACTTGTGAAGACAGCCTATACCATACATGGTTGATTATCGGCTAAGAGTTGAGGAGGCTGGGATACTGCCCACTTTCTTCTGCAGGTAAGACATAGATAACACAGGTGAACAGACACTGAAGTACAACAGTGAGCCTTATACTCTGGCACTGAAAAGTGAAAAGAAATCGACACTACTGTGTACCATAAGACATATAAGCCAATAACGCATACCTCCGGATTTTCACGGGATAGTCCCATTTCTTTTGGGACTGTCCCACAGTGTCCCGTGGTGGGGGGAGGGGGGACAATTGGGAGGCTCCTGCACTCACTGCTCTGCCTAGCAGAGCAGCGGTGAATAGACGCTGTGCGCATGTGCACAGCATCTATTCACGGGATACAGGAGCTCTGGGGGCATGCCAGCAGCTCACAGAGCGCTGGGCATGCCCCCTCACTGACGGAAAATGGTGGCGTGGCTTGCGATAGCGACACTCCCACGAAGCCGCACCCCTTTTCTATAGGCCACTCCCCTTTTCGGCGGTGTGGCTAAGAGAAGTCCCGCTTCTATCAGTCTTAATGTTGGGAGGTATGAATAAGGGAGAGGCCCAGGACAGAGCCTGCACATAGAATATAAAATAGAGATGTGCGCTGACCACTGTGTTTCGGTTATGGTTTAATTTGTCTTCTGGTTTTGTTTTTGCCAAAATCATTCTCACGTGTGTTGGTTGTGGATCTGTCATTTTTCCACATCATTTGGGCCTTTTTTGTTCCTACGGTATTATTAACCTCAATAACACCTCACAGATCATAATATTGTTTTCACCAATATTGCCCAAAGCCTGCAGCGAGCTGGCTAGTTACTAAGTGACAGAGCAGCAGCACAAACACATGGCAGTTTATAGCACATCTATGGCACATCCTTTCTAATAAATGACAACAACTTCACACTGCGACTCACAGCGCTTATATTATTAACACGCTGGCACAGCCTGGTCCTGAACTTACACAAGTTTAAAAAAATAAAATAAAATTGGAATGTAACAATTGACAACAACTTCACACTGCAATTCAGTGCACGGCCTGGCTCTCAAAAAACCCCACCCGGGGCAGTGGCTTTCTGAACCCCACCCGGGGCAGTGGCCTTCGGGAACCCCGCTGGGGCAGTGGCCTCTGGGAACCCCGCTGGGGCAGTGGCCTCCGGGAACCCCGCTGGGGTCAGCACCTCGGATTCTTTTACTGGGACCGAGCCGTCGGCCTCCCCCACTGGGACCGATCCATCGGCCTCCCTCACTGGGACCGAGCCATCGGCTTCCCTCACTGGGACTGAGCCATTGGCCTCCCTCTCTGAGTCGATAATTATCGAAACTTCTCCCGGGACTATGACTTCCGGGACTTTTGCTGAAGCTATAACCTTCAGAACCTCCACAAATGCTATGCCTCTTAAGTTCTTTCCTGGGGAAGCGACCTCTAGACCCTTCTTTGAAGCTGCGTCTCTCGAGACCCCACTTGGGGATATTACTTCAAAGATCCCTTCTGGGGTTTTGCTTCTCGAGTTCCCTTCTAGAACTATGGTTTTAGATACCCTTTCTGGGGTTGCGCTCTTCAAGTCCCTACCTGGGGTAACAGCTTCTGAGACCCCTTCTGGTATGGAAACCTGAGCTATAATATTTGATGTCCCTCTATAAGCTAGAGCATGGGTCTTCAACCTACGGCCCTCCAGCTGCTGTGGAACTACACATCCCAGCATGCCCTGCCTCAGTTTTAGCATACTTTAATATTAAAATTGTGGCAGGGCATGCTGGGATGTGTAGTTTCACAGCAGCTGGAGGGCCACAGGTTGAAGACCCATGAGCTAGAGCATCGGGTACCGCTCCAGCGCTCTGGGCATCGGGTACCGTTCCAGCACTCTGGGCATCGGGCACCGCTCCAGCACTCTGGGCATCGGGCACCGCTCCAGCACTCTGGGCATTGGGTACCGCACCAAGATCCTGAGCATCGGGCACCTCTCCAGGACCCTGGGCAACAGGCATCACTCCAGGACCCTGGGCAACGGGCACCACTCCAGGACCCTGGGCAACGGGCACCACTCCAGGACCCTGGGCAACGGGCACCACTCCAGGACCCTGGGCAACGGGCACCACTCCAGGACCCTGGGCAACGGGCACCACTCCAGGACCCTGGGCAACGGGCACCACTCCAGGAACCTGGGCAATGGGCACCACTCCAGGAACCTGAGCATCGAGCACCACTCCAGGAACCTGGGCATCGGGCACCACTCCAGGGGCTTGCAACTCTGCTTCAACAGGAACCTCAAGAGAGGAGAGAAACATTCTCTTTTGATTCCTGAATCTATAATGGGGCTCCCTTGCCCAAAGACCCCAATTATAGGACAGAGAGCTTTTTAGTGTGGGTTGTGTGACAAGTACCTCTGCCACAGTAGAGACAGGAGTAGGTCTTGTATCCTGACTCAACTTGGCCAGAGGGCAAGACTCGTCACCACACTTTGGCTTGCGCAACTCACAGGTCTGCAGATAGTGGCCTAAACCCCCACAATATAGGCATAAGTTTAAGTTTCTGCGACGCAGACGCTCCTCTTCTGAGAGCCTGGGCCGCAGAAAACTTTTAAACCTTTTCTCTTCAATTAAACCAGAGGATTCTCTTGTCACCATATTGTGAACAAGAGTCTCTTTAGAGATAGATGTACTCTCAACGACTTCTGGCAAGATGAGCAAGATTTTAGTCAGAAGGTTTTGCAGTTGCTTTAAGGATTGCTGCAAAACTTCTAGTCGCTCAGGTCTCAAAGCACTGAAAGCAGAGTTCAGGGCTGAGAGAGATGCCTGCAGGGCTTGCATAGTAGACATAGGAGGATTTAAAACTAGACAAGACAAGACAAGGCAAGACTAGACAAGGCAAGACTAGACAAGACTAGACAAGGCAAGACTGAATTTTTAAACTAGACAAAACAAGACTGGATTTTTTTTTTTAAACACCGGACTGGATTTTTTTTAAACACCGGACTGGATTCTAAACACCGGACTGGATTCTAAACACCGAATTCTAGACAGTACTGGATTCTAAACTAGACACTGGACTGGGCCAAAAAAGAAAAAAAGTTTTATTTCTTTTTTGTGGTATGGCTGGTGATAATGTTATGATTCTGATACTCAGGTCAGGGGTGATCTTATACGGTAGGATCTGAATACCAGAACGTAATGCTGGGAAAGGGGAATGGAAAGGGAATAGCCCCTGGCACCCTATCTCCGTTGTCTCGCCCGTGCTGTCAGTACACTCTTGCGAGACTATGGTTGCTTGGGCCCATGGCAGCCGCGTTTGAAGGGCGGATTACGTCTGCCCAACTCCGATGCCCCCTCAGGTCTTAATGAGAGACAAAGAGTGAACCGAGACAGGGTGATAACAAGGGGCCCTCTAACTGAACAACAAAGCCAGAGGCTACTAACAAAGCTGAAACTAAAGTATGAGCGGATTTCCGCCAGGGAAAAGAACAACAAAGGAAATGCTGTCCACACGCCGACACAATACTTTTGTGTATCGGCGGTGACAGCATAAGCAGAACCCTCTGCAAAACACCAGTGACAGATATAACCAAGGAATACAGCGGCCTAGGCCGACGGACGCGGCAGAGCCGCTACTCACGGAATCGGTACAAATACTGGCAAACGGACAGGAACCCCCAACGCTGCCGACACAGACTCTCAGAACTGGAGGACAGGCAGAATCCCAAACGACAGACCGGTGGACACCAAGAAGCCAGAAACTCGACCAGGCATAGGCAAAGCCACAGGACTTCTGGACAGGAACGCTTCACGGCAGGACACGGGATCAGACACAGGAATCGACACAGGGACTGACACAGGAATCGACACAGGAAGCAGCTAAACAGACACTGCTAGACTGGAGCTCAGGAACTGGCAGGAACAAGCTCAGAACTCAAGCAGACTAGAAACTTAGAAATATCACCAGCGTCTGTGAATTGTACTCAGCCAGCATATAACAGAGAGGCCTAATTAATTGTCATGCAGCTGCCCTGTTGCATGACTCCAAACTGACAAGATGCAATTAGCAGCCAGGTGAGGCTGAACACATGGGAACAGACTGCAATTACACAGACTGACCACTGACAGCAAACAATAATCCTCTAAACCAGAGCAAAGAGAAATCCTGGCCTGCAAGAGAACTATAAACATAAAATACCTAACCGACATGCAAAACAGGGATGAGCCACAGCCGTAGCTCATAACAGCTGCCACCACGGGTGCACCAGCGCTAGGCCTTAGGGATCTTAGGGCACCAGGATTAGCATGAGGCCGCGATCCCTAGGGTTGATGTCAGCAGGGGGAGTCAGACGCTCTCCTGGTCGCCCCTTCACCCAGTTCATGACCAGATTCCGCCGAGTCTCTCACCATGAACTGTTTCCTCGCTTCCATCCCAGATGCTACCACGTGGGGATGCGGTCGCAGCTTAGGCGGTTGTGTGACCGCTGCGTCTGTGTTCACTGAGCGATACCACGAGGAGACCCGGTCGCAGCATAGGCGACTGTGTGACCAGTGCGTCTGTGTTCACTGAGCGCTACCACGAAGGGATCCGGTCACAGCATAGGCGGCTGTGTGACCAGTGCGTCTGTGTTCACTATAGGTTCATGGAGTGGCAGTGTACATTAGTAACGTCTGGATCCACTCAGCGTTTGCTAATGTATTGATAGATCCTGGAAGCGAGGTGAGTCTCCCTGTATCCCACTCTACTGAGTACGGGCTATACAGCACTAAATCTCTATCTACTGTTTTGAGTACGAATAGTTAGATAAGTGCCTATTGCATATGAGTCTGTATACCATTACTGTTGTTTCTGTCGGATTGCGTCTGAATACATTAGATATGTTAAACATGTTTCTGTAAATGTGTTCTACTACATACTTAAAATATTGTAGTTGATGATGTGCTCATATTGCTTATTATACTAATTTATAACATGTGACTGACTGCTAGTATGATGCTGACTTTACTATATGTTTGTCAGTTTGTTTTGCAGATCCTCAATGCTGGTGCATGAGTAGGATCGGATGGATAGCATTTTTAAAGAAAAAAGGTTAAAGTGACACAGTCACAAAATTGTGTAGCACACTGTGGAAGTGCTGATTATTTATAATGTATTAAATGGTGAGGACATTCATATCATGTTTGAAGCTGTATTATCCTCTTATGATCTGGTTCAGGATGGCTTGTATGCATAATGTGTTAGCTCAGCAAGGGCAAGGCGGATACAGGTACAAGTGTATCCACCTTGGGCTATCTTTGCACAAGCTTTATCCAGTAAGTTAAATGGATGATCCCCCAAAATCCTGTCCCAGGAATAGGGTTACAAGCCCTTACATACAGCAGCAGCTTTTCAGAACCAGTGGTAAGTAAACCTTCACCCTCACAGGCTACACATTGTTTAGATTCATCAGAAGATGAAAGCCCAATTATTCTACTTCATCATATGAAAAAGAGGTAGGTCTCAGCTCTTAAATATAGCTGAGTTAATTGAAAGCAATGAAGCCATCTTATCCTTAGAGGATACAGCAAAGCTTGTGTTAAAAACCAAGGCACCTGTGTTTAAACATCCCAATACTTGAGTTTCCAAGATCAGCTGACGGAAATCATGGAAGAGGTTTGGGTTACGCCCAATAAAAAATTAGAATTCCTAAGAAATTGAATTCCAATTATCTGCTTCCAGCTCGGGATTGTTTAAAAAAAGGGGAGATGGCTCCTAAAGTAGATAAGAAGAATCTACATTAGCTTACTCCTAGCTAGCGATCACTTCAGACTGTTTAGTTCCTGTTTTGACGTCACAAACACGCCCTGCGTTCGGCCATCCACGCCTACGTTTCCCCAGCCACTCCTGCGTTTTTATCTGACACACCTGCGTTTTTACACACACTCCCCGAAAACGGTCAGTTACCACCCAGAAACGCCCACTTCTTGTCATACACTCTGCGGCCAGCAGTGCGACTGAAAAGCGACGCTAGACCTTGTGTGAAACTGCATCGGCTTTTGTGAAAGTACTTTGCGCGTGCGCAGTGCGCACCATACGCATGCGCAGGAGTGCCGATTTTTAGCCTGATCGCTGCGCTGCGAACAACGGCAGCTAGCGATCAACTCGGAATGAGGGCCATTCACCATAGTTCATTTAGTGTTTTCTGAGTTTATAGATTAGGCTTTAGGGGAGGTTATTTGCAGGCCACAACTACTTTGCATTTTTTTACTTTGATCATTTTCTGGATTGACCCAGGTCAGTATAAAATTTCATAGTACGTAAGCTGTCATTGTTCATTCCTTTAAGTTTGATAATGAAACTATATGTAATAAATAATGTTATTAGACAGCTTAGAGTTTGTGCCTGTATGTATCAGTGCATACTGCCTGTGTGAACTTGTGAAGACAGTCTATACCATATATGGTTGATTATTATCGGCTAAGAGTTGAGGAGGCTGGGATACTGCCCACTTTCTTCTGCAGGTAAGACATAGATAACACAGGTGAACAGACACTGAAGTACAACAGTGAGCCTTATACTCTGGCACTGAAAAGTGAAAGGAAATCGACACTACTGTGTACCATAAGACATATAAGCCAATAACGCATACCTCCGGATTTTCGCGGGATAGTCCCGTTTCTTTTGGGACTGTCCCACAGTGTCCCGTGGTGGGGGGAGGGGGGACAATTGGGAGGCTCCTGCACTCACTGCTCTGCCTAGCAGAGCAGCGGTGAATAGACGCTGTGTATTCACGGGATACAGGAGCTCTGGGGGCATGCCAGCAGCTCACAGAGCGCTGGGCATGCCCCCTCACTGACGGAAAATGGTGGCGTGGCTTGCGATAGCGACACTCCCATGAAGCCGCACCCCTTTTCTATAGGCCACTCCCCCTTTTGGCGGTGTGGCTAAGAGAAGTCGCGCTTCTATCAGTCTTACTGTTGGGAGGTATGTATAAGGGAGAGGCCCAGGACAGAGCCTGCACATAGAATAGAAAATAGAGATGTGCGCTGACCACTGTGTTTTGGTTATGGTTTAATTTGTCTTCTGGTTTTGTTTTTGCCAAAATCATTCTCACGTGTGTTGGTTGTGGATCTGTCATTTTTCCAAAATTTGATAAAACAGCTAATGTCACATCATTTGGGCCTTTTTTGTTCCTACGGTATTATTAACCTCAATAACACCTCACAGATCATAATATTGTTTTCACCAATATTGCCCAAAGCCTGCAGCGAGCTGGCTAGTTACTAAGTGACAGAGCAGCAGCACAAACACATGGCAGTTTATAGCAAATCTATGGCACATCCTTTCTAATAAATGACAACAACTTCACACTGCGACTCACAGCGCTTATATTATTAACACGCTGGCACAGCCTGGTCCTGAACATACACAAGTTTAAAAAAATAAAATAAAATTGGAATGTAACAATTGACAACAACTTCACACTGCAATTCAGTGCACGGCCTGGCTCTCAAAAAACACACAAGTTTTTTTGTTTTGTTTTTCTGTTTTTACACACTGCTGCAAATGAATGTGCTTATATTATAGTAATGGTGGCACGCACCAGTGGGGGGTTTTCACAGATGGATGCAGATATTGTTTTCTGCAGCAAGATCTGCGTCCTTCTACTCACATACTGGGGACCACCCAGCACAGGGCAAGCAAGGTCGCCCAGCATGTGTGTGGCACCACCTTGCATCGATTTGAGGTTGAAACCTGCCTGCGCAGCCCGACTGCGCTGGTAGGCAGTCTGGCAACATTTTTTTTTCTCAGAGTGACTGCGTGTGACGTCATGCAGCCACCCCAAAAATGGTCCGGACAAGCCGGCAAAATGCCGCTGTGATCCTCCCCAACAGCCACCACTGACAATCACCTTGCGTATGCATACTTCCAGGATGAGGCCGCATGGTGAATGGTCGCGGATGCGCACTGCGGCCGGTACATGTGCGCAGACCCGATGGACGGGGCCACTACGTACAGACGCGTGGCTGCTTCCAGGTCTGAATAGACCCCCCAGTGTGTACTAATAAAGGGTTAATGCTGCACTGTGGACAGTGACAAAAAAAAACCCATCAGTGTGCACCAAGGGTTGCTGGGCTGCACTGATGGCAGTTACAGCTCAAGTTTGCACCGCTGAAGGTTAAATGCTGCCTTCTATTAGGAGCTCTGGGCAGCATTGCTGGCAGTGACAGAAAAAAGAACAGTGTGCTGTGCACCAAGGGTTAATGCTGTAGTTAAGTTACAGCACTAGCGTGACACACTTAGCCAAAATGCAAGTAATATAGATGTTTACTTCCTGCACTATAAAAATAGCAAAGGATGTTTTGCTAACTGACTACATCCGTTTTAATAACACTAAGGACATGTAGGGCCAGTATTAATAACACTAGACATATGGGGCCAGTATTAAAATAACACTAGACATGTGGGGCCAGTATTAATAACACTAAGGACATGTAGGGCCAGTATTAATAACACTAGACATATGGGGCCAGTATTAATAACACTAGACATGTGGGGCCAGTATTAATAACACTAGACATGTGGGGCCAGTATTAATAACACTAGACAGGTGGGGCCAGTATTAATAACACTAGACAGGTGGGGCCAGTATTAATAACACTAGACATGTGGGGCCAGTATTAATAACACTAGACATGTGGAGCCAGTATTAATAACACTATACAGGTGGGGCCAGTATTAATAACACTAGACATGTGGGGCCAGTATTAATAACACTAGACATGTGGGGCCAGTATTAATAACACTAGACATGTGGAGCCAGTATTAATAACACTATACAGGTGGGGCCAGTATTAATAACACTAGGTACATGTGGGTGCCCATCAAACAGTATCCTCGCTTTACGTCCTTGTTAAAGCATCCTCCCTTCCTGCAGTCCTGTGTGAAATGGTGCCAAATCACCGCGGGAGGGACTTATATCAATACCAAAATGCGAGATTCGGTGCCAGGGCTCGGATTCCCTCGGATCTCAGAAGTTCAGGTGGTCTCAGTTCTCAGAGAGACGAGCCCACTCATCTAATATAAAAAAACACTGTTTTTCTATTCTGTCAGGAAGTTGGCAGCCTGCAATTTAAATTGTATTGAACAGTGGTTCAAAAAAAAAAGAAGACTAGTTTTGTTGTCCCCATTAAATTTCAGGGGGTTAGGAATTCACGGCTGAGACAATGCTCCTGCAACCCACCTGTAGAGGCTGGATAGCGTCATCCTGCTGCACAAGGATGATCTAGGCCTGATAGTTCTCTTGTCTCTTCACTCTGTAAAGCAAGTGTTATCAATAGCATCCATGTTTTCTTATCAGCCATAGTACACTGTTACAGCTGTCACTGGGATATAATGGATACTAACCATACTGTCAGAATTGGCATAACCCAGAGCAGAGGAGCAGAGTGTAATATATTGGTGGTCTTCACCAGGGACCTCCGTATATAGGTTTGGTCTTCGCTGCAGTAAATGGTCCTCTGACTGGGCTCCTTATGTATGGGGCTGGTAGATGAAGACGAAGGCAGGCAGTAAACTGGACGCCATGAGGTGAACGTAAGAGAGGTCATCCTGGCATGGATCAGAACCAGACGGTCAACTTGGTGCCAGGTGACTGACAGAAGCAATTCAGGAGGAAGCTGAAGTCAGAAACTGGAAGTCATCAGAAGAAGTACCAAGGGAACACAGAAGAAGAGTCATGGGATGTATCAAGATGCAGGTAAGTCACAGGTAGGACAGGTGCTGAAGTACAGTAGTGAGCCTAATACTCTCACACTGAATAGACTTCCTTATATAGGGAGTGGTTTAAAATTTGGCACCAATGTGAAGTCACGTGTGCCGCTGCGGGAATTCCTGCTACCGCCAGAGAAAGGAGCTGCCTGCAGCAGCCGCTGGCGAGGAGATGCTAGCAGCCCCAAAGCAAGAGGAAATGCAGGTAGAAGGGAGATCAGATCACAGATGTGGGTGCCGGACAGTAGAAGACTAGTACTTGTCTGCCACAGCACCACAGCTGTCCGAGGATACCCAGCACCGCTGGGAAACTGGGCTCTAGTGCACTGTGACATATTTTCAATTGCGATAAGAGGACAACCTTCCACCTAATTGACCAGTCTCTGCTTACTCCATCTCTGCTTACTCCAGTTTTCCATCTTTGGGCCTGAATTAGCTATGCTGATATAAGCACAGTTAGCCAATGTTTTAAGTACAGCAAAGCTCATGCATCCCAATTGTTAAACACAGAACAAATTAATATGCAGAGAGTGTGGTATTTAGTGGGCAACTCTGGGAGGTAAAGTGGGTGGCTAGACAGACATGGGCATGTTCCTAACACAGGACAGCGTACTCAGATGAAGAAACTGCACCAGCCATAGGCAGCCGATGATGTACCGTGTAAAGACTCACTGAGATGGATTTGCACTGCTGTAAAACACTGCAAGCAGGCATCTCAGTATTCACAATATCATCCACAGCTCTAGCATACAGATGCAGCAGGGCCGTAACTAGGTGTGTGCCGAAGGTGCATTGCCCACAGCGCATTTGCCCTGTAGGCAGGGTGTGGTATGGTATGCCGGCAGCCGGGCTCCAGGCGACCAGCATACCGGCGGCGGAAGCCCGACCGCCGGCATACCGACAGCGTGGCGGGCGCAAATGAGCCCCTTGCGGGCTCACTGCGCTCACCACGCTGCGGGCAAGGGGGCGCGCTACGCGTCCACGCTATTTATTCTCCCGCCAGTGGGGTCATGGACCCCCACGAGGGAGAAAAACTGTCGGTATGCCGGCTGTCGGGATTCCGGCGCCGGTATACTGTGCGCCGGGATCCCGACAGTCGGCAACCTGAAGACCACCCCTGTAGGCACACCTTCCACATACACGCCGAGTGGCTGCATATTCCCCCTGCTGACAGTCGTACCTCCCGGACTCTCTCCCCTGTGTGCTCTTGCAGCATCTGGCGCCCGCAGCCAAGCTTTGATCAGTGAAAGACACTGCCGAATACAGTAAGCGGCAGTGCTGGCTATCACTAAATCCCCCATGTGCTGCACTCCCGCGGCCTGCCCCTGTGTACTGCGCTCCCACGGCCCGCCCCTGTGTACTGCGCTCCCGCGGCCCTCCCCCTCTTGGTCTGTCCTTGTGTGCTGCGCAACCCACAAACCACCCTCTCGGTCCCCATGTGCTGCGCTCCCGTACCTCCTCCCCTCTCTTGGCCTGCAGTGCAGTGTACAGAGGGAGCACTGGGTCAGGAGCCAGCAGCAGCACAGCCACAGGAAGAAGGAGAAATCATGTAAGTGGCTGCCTACACACTACACTACACTACAGTACACTACATTACACTACACTACACAACAGTACACTACATTACACTGCACTACATTACACTACAGTACACTACATTACACTATATTACACAGCAGTACACTACAGTACACTATATTACACTACACTATACTACACTACAGTGCACTATATTACACCCTAAGGGTGGGGGGGGGGGAGTGTACGGTGCTCTACCTGACGTAATGTGTAAAAGGGGATTCCACCCTCTGTAATGTGTAAAAGGGAACTCTGCCTGCCGTAATGTGTAAAAGAGGGCTCTACCTGCTGTAATGTGTAAAAGGGGACTCTACCTGGCATAATGTGTAAAAGGGGGCTCTACCTGGCATAATGTGTGATAGGGGCTCTACCTGGAGTTATGTGTAAAATGGGGTTCTACCTGGCGTAATGTGTGACAGGTGCTCTACCTGGCATAATGTGTAAAAGGGGCTCTACCTGGCATAATGTATGATAGGGGCTCTACCTGGAGTAATGTGTGACAGGGGCGCTACCTGGCATAATATGTGACAGGAGCTCTACCTGGTTTAATGTGTAAAAGGGTCTCTACCTGTTGTAATGTGTGTAAGTGGTGCTCCTGTGCAGCGTAATTTGAACAATGGAGACTACTGTGCAGTGTAATATGAATTGGTATTATTTTGTGGCTACGCCTATTCCCCACGAAGCCATGCCCATACATTTTGGTTGCACTGGCCCTATTTTAAATGTGTGTGTGTGTGTGTGTGGGGGGGGGGGGGGCGGGGCACCAATGCTGTTTCTTGCACACAGCGCTACAATGTCTAGTTATGGCACTGAGATGCAGCTACATCAAAAGACAAGCCACATCTGCATGCGACTAGGAATCAGGCCACTCTATCTCCTAGATAGTAAGCTGTGGTGTATTGGCTCTATGCTTGGGGCCAATTCAGACCTGATCGCTGCTGTGGGTTTTCTCACAGGCTGTGATCAGGTCTGCACTGCGTATGCACCGCAATGCGCAGGCGCGACGGACCACAGCAACGGAGATCGCCGGTCAGCGATGGGATGGTGCGAAAATTCCGCACGCATGGAGATTGACAGGAAGAGGGAGTTTGTGGGTGGCAACTGACCGTTTCTAGGGAGTGTCCGGAAAAATGCAGGAGGGACCCGGCGTTTTGTGGGAAGATTTCTAAAGTCAGCTCCGGCCCCGATCATCGCAGCGGCAGAGGAAGTCCTGGGCTGTGCAGAGACTGCACAAAGTGCAGTTTGTACAGCTCTCCAGCACAAGCTATCACACACCTGCACCCACACAATACCCTCCCCCTGTAGGCGGCGACTAACCTGATCACAGAGATGAAAAAAAACGCACCCGAGCGATCTGGTCTGAATTACCCCCCTTGTATGTAAGTGATGTTCCTGTCTGTGCAATCCATTGTGTGTAACCACATTGGGGGTTATTCAGAATTGTTAGCAAACCAAAAAGGTTAGCAATTGGGTAAAACCGTGTGCACTGCAGGTGGGGCTGATATAACATGTGCAGAGAGAGTTAGATTTGGGTGGGGTGTGTTCAAACTGAAATCTAAATTGCACTGTAAAAAGAAAGCAGCCATTCATGACCATGCACATAAGCAATATAACCCACCCAAATCTAACTCTCTCTGCACGTTACATCTACCCCACCTGCAGTGCACATGGTTTTGGCCAATTGTAACTTTTTTGGTTTGCTAACAAATCTGAATAACCCCTATGTACAATTTTACTTATATGGCACCATATAATTGTAAGATGATGATGATGATGATGATGATGATGATGATGATAATAATAATAATATCTATACTGTATCGCCACTGTCCATGCTACTATATACTAAACTGTGATTTGTTACTGTGGAACTTAAGATTTTTCAAGTTTATTCATGCTATACTGTAGTTAATCATATTACATATTATATTTGTATTGCTGCCATAAATCTGTGCACATTAAGTGTCCTTACCTGGTCCCCCTTTTCAGTTATTCTACAAAACTTTGTATTGAACAAATTAGAACCAAGTTTGTGTAATGGTTAGCATTACTGCCTCACAGCACTGAGATCATGGGTTTGATTCCCACCATGGCCCTACCTGTGTGGAGTTTGTATATTCTCCCTGTACTTGCGTGGATTTCCTTCGGGTGCTCCGGTTTCCTCCCACAATCCAAAAGCATACAGGTAGGTTAATTGGCTACCACCGAAATTAACCCTAATATGAATGTGTGTGCATGTATATGTGGTAGGGAATATAGATTGTAAGCTCCACTGGGGAAGGGACTGATGTGAATGACCAAATATTCTCTGTAAAGCGCTACGGAATATGTGTGCACTATATAAATAACTGGTAATAAATAATAAATAATAATGTCTTGCGAATAAATGTGCCATTTGGCTGATTCCAGAGTTCAGGTGCATGTCTTAATTACTAACCACAAGGTTTCACAAGTCAACACTTGGTAGGAATCATCAATAAACTTCCCTCCATAGGTCCAAAAGCATTATTTGTGTGGGTGCACTGCATTAGAGAAGACTCCAAAAAACAAATTAATACCTCCCTACCCCCAGGACAGATTACTGTTATTGCAATGAAATATTTCCAGTAAACAAGGGTGTGCACAGACTCATGCCAGAAATACTTTCCAACCCTTAATGCAGTAATTACCCAGAACTCACATTTTTTCATTATCCACAGACTTCTATATCTAATACTACAATAAATAAAAGCTGTAAATTTTAAAAAATTAATATAGAAATATTATTACTATAGAATGTTCTCTACAGGGGCGTAGCCAGAAATTTGTGGGCCCCATAGCAAAAGTTTGAAAGGGCCCCTGTACCAATGCTTTTAGAGATACACCTCTCTGCAGCAGTTGTAAATTGTATGCCCCATAAAAGTGCCCTAGTTGATTTTCTGAGCCACAGTAGGGCCTTAGTTAATGTTATGCCCCATTGTAGTGCACTAGTTTATTTTTTGAACCATAGTAATGCCCTAGGACAGGGATGGGGAACCTTCGGCCCTCCAGCTGTTGTTGAACTACACATACCAGCATGCCTTACTACATTTTTGCTATTTGGTCATGCTAAAACTATTGCAGGGCATGCTGGGATGTGTAGTTCAACAGCAGCTGGAGAGCCGAAGGTTCCCCATCCCTGCCCTAGGGGGTGATTCAGACCTGATCGTAGCTGTGCTAAATTTAGCACAGCTTCGATCATCCATACTGACATGCGGGGGTACGCCCTGCACAGGGCTAGTCCGCCCCGCATGTCAGGCCCGGCTCCACTGCACAAAAGCATCACACAGTGGCGATGCTTTTGTACTTGAAGAGTAACTCCCAGCCAGCGCAGCTTCTGCGTGCTGGCCGGGAGTTACTTGTCATTGTGATGGTCGCAGCGACTGCGTGTGACGTCACGCAGCCTCTACGGCCCGCCCCCCGCATGGTCCAGCAACGCCTGCATTGGTCAGACCACGCCCACAAAATGGCAGGCAAGCGCCACCGTGCCACCCCCTCCTGCCCAGCGACCCCTCTGCCTGTCAATCAGGCAGATGCTATCGCTGGGCCACGACAGCTGTCTGGCATTTGCCAGCGCACTGCGGTGCATGCGCACTTCTGTCCTGATCGCTGCGATAAACGGCAGCGTGCGATCAGGTCAGAATGACCCCCCTAGTTCACATTATGTCACATTGTAGGGCTGCCAGTACACATTATGTAACACAGTAACCCCAATTCTTATTATGACATACAGTGCCCCAATTCATATTATGTCACATTACAATGCCTACACTTGATATTGTGCCACATTACAGTGCCCACAGTTCATATTATGTAACATTATAATGCCCTCCTGTTTATTTTATACTACATCACAATGATCAAGACAAAGGGCATAACTAGATGTATTGCAGGCCCACAGGCTAAAGTTTGTAAGGGCCCTTATATATCTACTAATAAAAAGTGTATATAACACATGTAACTGTGACAGGGGAGGCGGACCACTCTCAACTCTGGGCTCCATAGCAGCTGCACTCCCTGCACCTATGGTAGCTACGCCCTTCTATATAACTGTGACAGGGAAAGTGGGCCTCTTTCAGCTCTGGGCCCCATAGCAGCTGCACTACCTGCACCTATGGTAGCTACACCCTTCTATATAATACATGGAACTGTGACAGGGAAAGTGGGCCTCTTTCAGCTCTGGGCCCCATAGCAGCTGCACTACTTGCACCTATGGTAGCTACACCCTTCTATATAACACATGTAACTGTGACAGGGAAAGGGGCCTCTTTCAGCTCTGGGCCCCATAGAAGCTGCACTACCTGCAGTGGCGTAACTAGAAGTTTTTCTCCCCCAAGCCAAAAAATTCTTTATGCCACACACTGCAATGACCCTGAGACATTATACCACATATCACAATGCCCGTGATATAGTATACCATACACCGTAATGCCTGTGACACATACCGCAATACCCGTTATACCCTATGCCACACTGTAATGCCCCTGAGACATTATACCACATACCACAATGCCCGTAATATAGTATGCCACACACCGTAATGCCTGTGACACATTCTGACACACACCGCAATGTCCGTGATACATTATGCCATACACCGTAATGCCCATTACACATTAAGTCCTACAATAAGGCTTCTAATTACTTTTAAATTACCTGCTCGTTGCCAGGGGTTTCATGCTCTTGGTTCCATGCACGGTGCCAGGGGTTTTCAAGCTAGGGTGTCATGCTCATTGCCAGGTGTTTCATGCACTGGGTGTCATGCTCGTTGAGTGGATCGATTGATTTATCAAATTGTAGAGAAAGGGGGGATAGATAAGGAGGAGGTAGATGAAAACAGAATGCGACAGGTTCTGAAAGGAGCTCTCACTCTTAATCCAGTTGCACAGAGACTACGTTGTACCCGGCGGTCAGGACCAGCACCAAGTCTCACGGAACTTGTGAAGGAGGTCAAGTTAGAGGAAGTACAAATCGAGAATCGAGACAAGACTATTAAGAGAGTCAAAGCTGTTATACCTGCTATATCTGCCCCCACCTCCACTGTTATGGATGATCGATTGATTAAGTTGTTGGAAGATCAAAATAAAAAAATAGACCAATTGATTGCTTTACAGAGTACAGCGTCATCAAGGCTCTACTGGTCGTCGGACTCAAACAGAGGAAGGACAAGGGGAAGTGGTTGTCGTGGGACTATACTTTGTTATAATTGTGGACAACCAGGGCATAGATCCTTTGAATGCCCAGTGAGTGGTATGGAGAGGAATGGAAGAATGCCGTTTTACCACCGGTCCAGAGATGAGCAGATGGAAAACCCCAACGGGAGTACTGTGAACCCCTCACAGGCTCCCCAACAATAAATGTTCATGCTATGGGGAGTGCCCAGTGGTCCGATGCTATTCCAGACAGTCTCATGGGACATGCACCATTAGTGAAAGCCTTGATAAATGGCCAGGAATGTATGGTGTTGTTGGACAGTGGGTCACAAGTGTCCATTGTATTTGAAACATGGTACCGGGAGAATCTGTCAACTGTTCCCATTCAAGCTCTTAGCGGTCTTACAGTATGGGGCCTCAGTGAACAGAAGTACCCGTATTTGGGGTACATAGTTACACAACTTACTTTGGAACCTGGACTAATTACCCCTAATGAGTCTATTCCATTGGTTGCCCTGATTTGCCCTGATTCCCCTGGGGATAATGGCCACTTGTCCGCTATAGTGGGTACTAATACCAATATGTTTAGAAATCTAAAGCGATGGTGTGATAAACAAGACAGAGGAAATAATGAAGGGATGAGACCATCGGTAGAACCAGAAATAGTTCACTGTAAATTCTTGGAAAGTCATCCTGATCGAATGGTTACCCATTAGTCTACTGGGTCTCCGTGCAATTACAACCAATTGAATCTGGAAGAGTGTTTTAATGGGAGTGATATTGATCAGACACGAAAAGACCTGCTAATGGAACAGCTCATGTTAAGGGAAGATGTTTTTTCCAAAAGTGATTGGGACCTAGGGACTGCCACGGGTGTTGAACATCATATCAAATTGACAAATAATACTCCATTCCGAGAGAGATCCAGGAGATTGGCTCCGGCTGATTTCGAAGACGTCAGGAGTCACCTTAGGAATTTGTTGGAAAATAATGTCATCGCTGATTCCGAGAGTCAGTATGCTTCACCTATTGTGGTTGCTCGGAAAAAGACTGGAGAAATTCGTCTATGTATAGACTATCGTACTCTGAACAATAGAACCGTGCCTGATCAGTACACTGTACCTAAAGTAGACGAGGCATTGGATTGCCTTCAAGGGAGCCAGTGGTTCTCCGTTCTTGATCTACGATGCGGGTACTATCAGATCCCCATGAGTAAGGAGGATAGGGCCAAAAGCGCTTTCATCTGCCCTATTGGGTTCTATGAGTTCTTAAAGATGCCCCAAGGAATCAAAGGAGCACCGGCTACTTTCCAACGAACCATGGAACAAACTGTAGGTGACATGTGTTACCGGGAAGTATTAGTGTACCTAGACGATATCATCGTGTTTGGGAAAGATCTAGATGAACACAATGCCCGGTTACTGAAAGTGTTAGATCGTCTACGAGCCCGAGGGTTAAAGTTGTGAGCCGAAAAATGTAAATTGTGTAGATCTTCAGTTAAATACTTGGGACATGTGGTGAGTCTGAACGGGATAGCCACCGACCCAGAGAAAGTGGCCACGGTGAAGAAATGGCCCCGACCCACCAACCTTAAAGAACTGAGGTCTTTTCTGGGTTTCTGCGGCTACTACAGGAAATTTGTAGAGCACTATTCCAAAATCGCTAAACCCTTGACAGATTTAACAAGAGGATATCCGCCAGTCAATAAAGACCGAAGGAAGAAATTGGATGTAGACATGTCTTACCATAAGCCCAGAGAATTGTTTGGAAACAGGTGGACTGAACAGTGTGAGGAAGCCTTTGTTACTCTGAAAGATTGCCTCACTTAATCGCCTGTGTTGGCATATGCTATACCTGATTTGCCTTACGAAGCACACATAGATGCCTCATTAGACGGGCTTGGAGGGGTGTTGTACCAAAAACAAGCGCAACTGTTGAGACCCATTGCCTATGTTAGTAGAGGAATTTCCAGTAGTGAAAGAAATTATCCAGTCCACAAGTTGGAATTTCTCGCATTAAAATGGGTGGTTAGCGAAAAACTGCACGACTATCTTTATGGAGCTCAATTCATTGTACAGACGGATAACAATCCACTTACTTATGTACAGACATCCGCTAAACTTGATGCCACTGGACACCGATGGCTTGCAGCCCTTACCAACTATGACTTCACTATCAAATATAGGCCAGGTATTAATAACCAGGATGCGGATGCTCTATCTAGGATGCCTCACCCGGAAGCTCCGGGAGGTGACTCTGATTGGATTGAAGTACCCGCTGGGGTAGTGAAAGGACTGTGCCAACATATTAGTATCACCAGAAATCAAGAAGTGGCTGCTGTATATGATATAGGAGCTTCTGAAATAGATATTCCACTTTCTTATTGTAGGTTAGGACGGGTTGAACTGCAGGGGTTAGGGATAATAACCTCCGACCAACTGGCTCAAGAACAACGAAATGACCCCAATATTCTTCCTATTGTTCGGATTATCGAAGATCATACTTATCAGTTACATCGCTCTCAATTACCAAGGAAGGCACAAGTATTGATGCGACAGTACAAGAAGTTAACTATTCTGAATGGGGTATTATTTCGGAAAGTAATTAAGAAGGACGGAGGTACTAAAATGCAGATAGTATTACCAACAAAGTATAAACAGATGGTGCTAGAAGCATTGCATGATCAACATGGTCACCTTGGATATGAGAAAACACAGGGGTTGGTGTCCGATCGTTTTTTCTGGGCCTATATGAATCAGGATATAGAACGATTCTGTAGAACATGCGGGAATTGTATTCTCCGAAAAACGTTACCTATATCTACCGTTCCATTAGTTAATATCACCAGCACGGGACCTATGGAGTTAGTATGCATCGATTTTCTCACCTTAGATGGCCCTGGCAGATTGGACTGTCATATTCTTGTAGTAACTGATCATTTCACCAGGTATGCCCAAGCCTACTTAACTGTGAACCAGACTGCGATAACTGTTGCAAGAACTTTGTGGGAGAAATTCTTCATACATTATGGATTACCAGCAAGGATTCATTCCGATCAAGGTCGGGAATTTGAGAGTAAAGTAATTCAAGAACTGTGTCATTGCTGCGGTATAACTAAATCACGCACTACCCCTTATCATCCCCAAGGAGACCCTCAGCCTGAGCGATTTAACAGATCTTTATTAAACATGTTGGGTACATTGGACTCTAAAAGAAAATCCAACTGGCGGAAGTATATTGCTCCTTTAGTGCATGCATATAATTGCACACGGAACGATGCTACGGGATACACACCGTATTACCTCATGTTCGGTCGAGAGGCAAGATTACCCATAGATATTTGTTTAGGAACTAACACTAATTCTGGTTCAAAAATATCTCACAGCCAATATGTTAAGCAACTTCGTCAACAATTGCGAGAAGCCTATCAACTAGCTGAGGATGCTGCCAGAAAACTGGGTGACAGAAACAAAGAGTACGTCGATAGGCACATTAAAGAACACCTCTTAGAGCCTGGAGATTGAGTGCTGATTAAAGCTCTGGGGGTACCTCGAAAGCAAAAGTTACAGTATAAATGGAATCCCACTCCTTACATAGTATTGAGACAGCTCCCTAACATTCCGGTATACCAACTTGTACCGGCCAATGGAAAGGGAAGGATGGTAACCTACCATAGACAACATTTACTTCCTATTGCCCAGGACATTAGGTGGGAGAATACTGTATCTTGTCCTATGGAAAATAATAAAACTAAAAACTTTGGTACACATGAAAGTAAACTTCAGAGCCAAAGAACTGAAGCTGATGAGATTGAGGATGACTCTAATGCGGGATATTACTATTGGGATAGTGAGCCGTGGGGATCAGGAATCAAAGTATTGGAGTCATATCCTGGGAGACAAGCAAAAATACCCTCTTACTACAGTGGGGAAGAACAGGAGAATGTTGGAAGCACTGATGGTAATGGAAATGAAGTCAACGGTGAAATAACTAAAGTTCCTGAACCAATCCATATGGGTGATATGGGAGAGGGAGTTATTTTTGAACAAACCCCTTTGTCACCTAGGCCTCAACGAGTCAGGAGGGCCCCTAGAATACTCACCTACGACCAGTTAGGAACCCCTAATGAAATTCCTTTGGTATTGCACCCTAGCATGGTGATGTCATGGCCATATTTTGGATGGAATGTACCCTATAATAATTCAATGGAACCATGGAAAGTACCTGTAGGTGGTGAGATACAATTAACAACAAAATTGTGTAAATGTGCTCACCAGGGGGAGAGTGTAGCCCTGTAAATAAATAAAGGCTCAGCAGGAGATACAAGAGGTTAACTGTTATCTGAGGACTACATTAAATATATATATATATATATATATGTACCAATCTATAAGAGGAATTTAATGCATGTGTAAATATATAAAATATGTTTCATCTGTGTAAATGTCTGTGTAAATATATGAACTATAATCTAGCTGTCTAATGTAATAATTGTACCATGTAGAGAGTTACTGATGGGGAATATGTACAGTAAATAGTAAATATGGTTCTGGGTAACGGGGCCCATTGTCATGAGCAGGGCTAAAGAGACTTTTCCAGAAGCCCTCGTGCTGACTATGGGGTGCCCGGATGGAGAGATCAGTTGAGGGAAGCGCGAGGGAGAAGCGGGAGAACTGGTCGCGAGGAGAAGGAGACTCTGAGGGAATCCCTGTGAGGCAGAGGTGCATTAACCGAGTCGCGGTGTAGTCCGGCTACGGAACCCTCCGGTGCGTCCCTCGACATTGCCAGAGAGAGAGAGTGAACAGACTTACCAGCGGAGAGATTCTACCGAAAGCAGGGGGAAAGGAGTGGAACGCAGGAAGCAGAAGCTCCGGTAAACAGAGACGGAGTACGGCGTGAGTAGAGCCGTATGAGCAGCTCCGTGGATCCCTCTCACTGACCATCTCAGAAGGCCCTTCCCTCTGACACCCTCAGGGCACGGCTAAAAGTGCTCCACCTATCGGAGCTTGGTAACGGTAACAAAGACCAGAGAGGGACGGTATAAGGGAGGACAGGAGGAGGTTTCTAGACTGTCATATAAGGTGAGGGGAGGATCTTTCCGGGGCTGAGACACAGAAGGGGCCTCCTAATGAAGGGGAGTGCGAATATGAAAGTATTGCAAGGAAGGGAATTTCCCATTATCAAAATAGCCAGTCTGAGGGAATGACTATAGTACTGTTCTAAGAATAGTGGCTGTTTGTTATTGAAAGGAACCCTAATCTACAATCTTAAGAAGGCTAAGGTCACAGTTATAATAAAGTACCTGACCTTTATCAGAAAGTATAATCACAGGGAGTGGAATATATCCTGAACCCTTCTAACCCTATTATTACCCAGTACAGTCATTATAACAAACTGGAAGACTGATCATCTATTATAATTTCTCTAACTGAGGGGAAGTAATAGACAAAAACGAACAGCCTCTACTGATGTTAATAAACAAGCAATGGACAATTTGTGTGATAGGGATGGCAGTCCCATTATGCAGCTTAAGTAATAATTGACTACAGGGAAGCAGTTACATATAATTCGCATCAACTACTAAAACACTGATTAAATGAGTTCCAGTGCCAAGTACCCTGTAATTCTACACTACCCCATTGATTATATTGTATGCTCTGAACTGTCTACTAATTGAATATCCCTTTCAGTTGAAGGATTGGACTACAATATGGGTGGAAGGATCCTACGTGCTTGTCTCTAACTAAAGTAATTGGGGGAGAAAGATCCTAGTGTCGTTCTTTATCACTGCCGAGGGATATAGATATCTATTGAGAAATTCCCATTCACAAGTTGTGTTGGCCAGTGTGGAATAAAGAGTAGAAGATTTTCGAGTAATCACACTGACTATTATAAGGAAGGTGGTAAAAACAAAATAATCACATTGCACTGTGATAACGAGGATTATTCTAGAAGTACCTAGGTATCTAACTATAGGGACGCCTGTAACTGTATTATCAACCTGCCGATACATAATCATTGGGCTCTCAATAGGCCCTTGATACTTCCCGAACAGTATCCTAGTATAACCCTGACAAAGACTATCCTGGAAAAGGTACAAAATGGGGTTCACTTATATGTAACTCTAGTATTAAGGTACAATAATCACAAGTCCAGTTATCATTGAGTGAAGAATACCTCAGGAGTACAAAAGGTAAAACTGGGCCCCAACAGTGCACCAACGATAACCAACTGGTATACCCAACACATAAGCTTGATACTGCAGTGTGACTGATTAGATTATAGTAAGTGTATTGATAATCTATCTGATAACCCTAGTTAAACTAAGTTGTTGTATGGTATAACAGGTAATAATTAATGTATATGAATATATGTTGTTAAATTATATCTTTGTTTTGCCAGTAATGATTCCAATTCCCCATAAAAATTGGTAAGGTACCCTGAACCTAAAGTTAGGACGTGTTTATTCTGTGAAGAAAAGAACATGAGAAGGTATTAAAGTTATATTAATAAATACTTACCGTTTAAGGGGACCGGTTGTCTCATTCATCTGAATATCCGAATCTGAAACACACATGAAGATACAACAGGTAAATTAACCATCTTAACCAACCCACACGAGACAGTAAATATATCACTACTTGCATCAGCTTTCCCAAGCAAGCCTGGGTTGGAACTATCACTGCTTGGGTGGAGGCACTCCGTCATATGTATTAAGTACCCCCGTGAGGTGAAATAGGGGTTACACATACAGTGCCATATATGCCCCCTCAGTGCCCCCCCAGTGCCATATGCCCCCTCAGTGCCCCCCCAGTGCCATATATGCCCCCTCAGTGCCCCCCCAGTGCCATATATGCCCCCAGTGCCAGATATTCCCCCACAGTGCCAGGTGCTCACGTGCCCTCAGTGCCAAATATAGCCCCCCCATGTGCCAGGTACACATACAGTGCCATATATGCCCCCTCAGTGCCCCCCCAGTGCCATATATGCCCCCTCAGTGCCCCCCCAGTGCCATATATGCCCCCTCAGTGCCCCCCCAGTGCCATATATGCCCCCTCAGTGCCCCCCAGTGCCATATATGCCCCCTCAGTGCCGCCCCCCCAGTGCCATATATGCCCCCTCAGTGCCCCCCTGCACTCCCCCCGCTGCTGTGAAGGAGGGACACGGAGGGCACAGCGCGCGCCTCTCCTGTGTCCCTCCTGGGTCTCCGGCCGCGGGTCTGTTAAAGGAAGTGCCGGTTCGTGAGCCAATCAGAGCTCACGAACGGCACTTCCTTTATTAGACACGCCGGAGACGCAGGAGGGACGCAGGAGGGACACAGGAGAGGCGCGCGCTGTGCCCTCTGTGTCCCTCCTTACAGCAGGGAGGGTTAGTGACAACAGATTGACATGCGGACGCTCGTCCGCATGTCAATCTGCTCTAAATCAGTGGCGGAGCCCCCGCAGCCCCTCGCCCCCAAGCCACCGCGTGGGCTGCGGGGGCAGTAGTTACGCCACTGACTACCTGCACCTATGGTAGCTACGCCCTTGGTTCTCTAGTTTACTTGATAGTTTTTCACCACTCAGAACAGTAGGCTTCGATTGTCCCTTTATATAAAGGATTCGGTATACTTGACCGGCGGTCTCAAGATACCGACGCTGGAATCCCAGCTTGCAGATGGCCAGCAGGGGGGCAAGCGGAATGAAGCCCCTTACGGGCTAGCTTCGCTCACCATGCTGCGGGCTCGGTGGCGAGCGCACATTCCCACTTTATGGATGTCATGGACACCCATGATTGGGAATAGTCCCTGTTAGTCGGCATGCCGACTGTAGGGACTGTAAGGGGGCTAGATTCCAATGTCGGTATTGTGACCGCCGGTCACGTAACTGCCTCCCCTTTATATTCTTAAAGACTGTTCTCCTCTCAGAAGTATAGTAATGTGAGAATCCTGTCACAGTGTAGCAGCATTCCGGAATGGCAGAGTTAACAGGCACAACCCCCAAATTTGCTTATTGTCTGCATAACATAACAAGATGTGTTTATCATCTAACGTATATTTCTCTGTGTCTAGGCACAACCCAGCACAGAACAGTTTTTAGGTTAGATTCCTACAAATAATTTATCATAAAAACATATTTAATACTGTAAGTAGAATAGGAAACTTATTATAAGAGTAAAAAAGAAATATATTAAAGGCCCCCATACATCGAGGGGTAAATTTACTAAGATGGGAGTTCTATCTAAGATGGGATGTTGCCCATAGCAACCAATCAGATTCTACTTCCCATTTATCTAGCACCTTCTAGAAGATAATACCTGAAATCTGATTGGTTGCTATGGGCAACATCCCATCTTAAATAGAACTCCCATCTTAGTAAATTTACCCCTTAGATTCCAATTCTCCGCCCCAAGTGGAACAACCTATTGGAACTGACAATTAGCAACCATCGATGATCAGTGATCCATTGGGGAAATTCTTCATGTTAAAAATCCCCAATTTGCCAATCCTGACCATTTTCAGTTGGGAACAGGGAATCTAAACATGTTGAATATTCCTGATTTGGTCACAGATGTATGGGGGCCTTAACTGTGTTATATTTTTTTGTGATTCTTGTCATGCAGCAAACTCTTTGGCAAGATTGTATCTGCCACATACAGTAATGGGTATTAAGCAAAGTGAGAATTGCTAACATACAATATTTATCTCCTGGAAAGCTATCGGATATTTTCCCTAACTGGAGCAGAATTTTCAGAGTTTAGTACTTTAGTACACAGGATTCCAGAGCTGTATAATTTGATGCAAAGCTCTATGGAGCTAAAACAATACTAAACTGACACTTTTGTAGAGATGTGCGGCTGGCACTTTTCGTGTTTTGTGTTTTGATTTGGGTTCTAATTCCACTTTCATGTTTTGGTTTTGGCTTGGTTTTGCCAAAACCACCCTTTTGTGTTTTGGTTTTGGATCTGGATGATTTTTAAAAAACAAACAAACATAAAAACAGCTAAAATCACAGAATTTGGGGGTAATTTTTTAACTGTATTATTAACCTCAATAACATTAATTTCCACTCATTTCCAGTCTATTCTGAACACCTCACACCTTACAATATTGTTTTTAGGCCAAAAAGTTGCACCGAGGTGGCTGTATGACCAAGCTAAGCGACACAAGTGTGCAGCACAAACACCTGGCCCATCTAGGAGTGGCACTGCAGTTGCAGACAAGATGGCACTATTCAAAAACTAGTCCCCAAACAGCACATTATGCAAAGAAGAAAAAGAGGTGCAATGAGGTAGCTGTATGACTAAGCCAAGTGACACAAACAATTCCCACTTGAATTATACGTCCAAATCATTGGAATAATACGTCCAAATCACTGGAATTATACGTCCAAATCACTGGAATTAATTAGCAATATCACTGGAATTATTCGTCAAAATCACTGGAATTATACGGCAAAATCACTGGAATTAAATGGCAAATAATACTGCAAAATCACTGGAATAATACTGCAAAATCACTGGAATTATACGTCCAAATCACTGGAATTATACGTCCAAATCACTGGTGTTAACTGGCAGTACCACTGGACATATACAGAAGTGTCAGACAGGATGGCACTTTAAAAAAATAGTCCCCAAACAGCACATGATGCAAAGAAGAAAAAAAGGTGCCCCGAGGATGCTGTATGACTAAGCTAAGTGACACACCACCTGGCTCATCTAGTAGTGTCATGCAGTGGCTGAATGTCGAGAGTGGGCCGCAATTGTTCGGTCCACTGACAGCATCTCTAGCATGCCCCTGTCATTTTTTTTTAAAATTCTGCAATTGGTGGACTTAGACGGCAGTACTCCAGGACTAATACAGCAGTACCCCTGGACTCATACAGCAGTGTCAGACAGGATGGCACTTTTCAAAAACTAGGCCCCAAACAGCACCTCATGCAAAGATGTCGAAGACAGTGTCGGACTGGGGCATGAAGAGGTGCAATGAAGTAGCTGTATGACTGAGCCAAGTGACACAAACAATTCCAACTGGAATTATACGTCCAAATCACTGGAATTATACGTCCAAATCACTGGAATTAATTGGCAAAATCACTGGAATTATATGTCCAAATCACTTGAATTAATTGGCAAAATCACTGTAATTCTACATCCAAATCCCTGGAATTAATTGGCAAAATCACTGTAATTAATAATTATACATCCAAATCACTGGAATTAATTGGAAAAATCACTGTAATTATACGTCCAAATCATTGGAATTTATTGACAAAATCAATGTAATTATACGTCCAAATCACTGGAATTAATTGGCAAAATCACTGTAATTATACATCCAAGTCATTGGAATTTATTGACAAAATCAATGTAATTATACGTCCAAATCACTGGAATTAATTGGCAAAATCACTGTAATTAATAATTATACGTCCAAATCACTGGAATTAAATGGCAAAATCACTGTAATTATACGTCCAAATCACTGGAATTAGTTGGCAAAATCACTGTAATTATACGTCCAAATCACTGGAATTAATTGGCAAAATCACTGTAATTAATAATTATACGTCCAAATCACTGGAATTAAATGGAAAAATTTCGGTATCGCCTGCCTGGGATTTGGTACCGGGGACACAATACCTCCATCAATTGTCTAAATCCCACTGCACTAATGGCGGATACCGGACGCACGTCTAACACCAACATAAGTGTCAAGGCCTCAGTTTTGAGGGCTTCCATCGTCATGTGAAGCTGAACCACTAGTCATGAACATAGGCCAGGGCCTCAGCCGTTTCTTGCCATCACGGGAATTATATGCCAGTATTCCGAGAATTATAGGGCAATATCACAGGAATTATATGGCAATATCACAGGAATTAAACACCAGTATCACGGGAACTATATGCCAGCATTCCGAGAATTATACGGCAATATCACTGGAATTATACGCCAGTATCACAGGAATTATACGGCAATATCACTGGAATTATACGGCAATATCATATCATAGGAATTATACGCCAGTATTCCGAGAATTATACGGCAATGTCACAGGAATTATACGCCAGTATCACAGGAATTATACGCCAGTGTCACGGGAATTTTACGCCAGTATTCCGAGAATTATACGGCAGTATCACAGGAATTATACACCAGTATCACGGGAATTATATGGCAGTAACACTGGATATGGTAGCAGAGGACACCAGCACTGTAACTGGTCACTGGACTGATGCTGCACATGACACTTTCCCTGGTCTAATGCAGGACAACACATCACCACTGAAAGGGACTTATACAGCTACACTGGATGGATATATGGCAGCAGAGGACACCACCACTGTGACTGGTCACTGGACTGATGCTGCACAAAACACTACCCCTGGTCTGATGCAAGACAACACATCAAAAATGCAAGGGACTTATACAGCAGCCAGCAGCACTGGGGACATATAGCAGCAGAGGACACCAACACTGTGACTGGCTGGACTGATGCAGCACAATACACTGACTACACTGGACTGGACTGAGCAGCACAACACAGCACAAGACTCGCCACCCCACTTTCCCGCCCCCACACAGACACTGAGGATGGAGACACATCCTCTCACTACACTCTCCGAGACTAGAGTGAAAATGGCCGCGACGCGCGGCTCCTTATATGGAATCCAAATCCCGCGAGAATCCGACAGCGGGATGATGACGTTTTGCCTCGTTCGTGTTTCCGAGTCAGGCGGGAAAACCCAAGCCAGGCTCGGAACCGGACTCAAATGGTGAAGTTCGGTACAGTTCAGTTCTCTGAGAACCGAACCCGCTCATCTCTACACTTTTGCAATCTTAGAATTAAAAATATTTGAAGAAATATGGCGCTGTACAATGTGAGCACAGCATGAGAATGGACAGACAAATAACAAGACTATGCTGTAATGAACAATTACCTTTATTGTGTGACACTAATGGTAAGATGTTAGTGTATGTATTTTATTTCACTTGTGTTTTTAGATTTTATTTTCCTGCATTAATATATCTATTTGTATAAATAAAGTAACCTTTTTTTAAACAATTTATCTATGTATCCTATAGTGCCAAGACTGCCTTGATTGGCTGACTACTGTTGATAACTCCTCCTGTCTTGTCAATCACCTCCAGGTGCCCTATACCAGAACTGCTTGGCCCAGGGGTCACATATATACACTGACACCTGGAGGTTGCACTGTCTATAACAGACCTTTCAGACCCCTTTCAGACATATTCTAAAATCCCGGGTTTTTGTTCGTGATTGGCATCATCCCGGGATCTCTGTATGTCTGAAAGGCACCAACCCGGGAACATGTTCCTGGGTCGGCGCCCTTGCTATTGACCAGGGTTTTTCCCGGGCCTTTCATCCCGGGTAGAAAACCCGGGTTAAGTATGAATGGTGTGACCCAGGATTTTACTCCCAGGTCGCACTTAGAAGCCTCTGATAGCCTTGGGGGCGGGGCTGCCTGAAGGGGGCAGGGTCGGTAGTCCTGGAGGGAGCAGGATTGGTGATGCCTGGAAGGGGCCGGGTTGGTGATGCCTGGAGGGGGCAGGGTCCGTGATGCAGGGAAGGGGCAGGGTCCGTGATTCAGGCAGGGGGCTGCGGTCCATGTGTGTGTGAGATTGCTTGAGTGTGTATGAGTGTGACATGTATGTGTATATGACATGTATGTATATGATGTGTGTGTATGTATGATTGTGATGTGTGTATATGACATGTATGCAGCCTGGCAGCCCTGGCTTGTAGAATGCCAGTGCAGACCTGGCTTATGTCTGAAAGGGGACGATCCAGGAATTTCCCTGGTCTCGGGTGTAGTCTCCAGCAAAATCCTGGTATTTTGCTGAAGTGAAAAACCCGGGTCTGTTCAGGGAATTTCCTGGGTCGTATGTCTAAAAGTGGTATCAGATGAGCCGGTCTTCTCCTCTCAATTGTTCTAGATTTTGCTTTTTGAAAAGCATAGCTATTCAAAATCTTTGAAAGTGTTCCCTTGCTTCTTGTTTGGTCCTTAGCTTCTCCTAACCTAACAGATTTTTTTATTCAATCTTATGCCCTTATTTATCAATGAGTGATAAATTTCACTGCGAGTGATAAATTTCACCAGGCAATCTGCTCCTGTCTTTTTTCAAACACATGCCCTTATTTATCAATGAGTGATAAATTTCACTGTGAGTGATAAATTGCACCAGCCAAACACAACCTGTGACATAGAAGTTAGGAGCTGATTGGCTGGTGCAATTTATCACAGTGAAATTTATCACTCATTGATGTATAAGGGTAACAGTCTTTAACATGGCAGTTAGGAGCTGATTGGCTGGTGCAATTTATCACAGTGAAATGTATCACTCATTGATATATAAGGGTAACAGTCTGTAACATGGCAGTTAAGAGCTGATTGGCTGGTGCAATTTATCACAGTGAAATTTATCACTCATTGATATATAAGGGTAACAGTCTGTAACATGGCAGTTAAGAGCTGATTGGCTGGTGCAATTTATCACAGTGACATTTATCACTCATTGATATATAAGGGTAACAGTCTGTAACTTGGCAGTTAGGAGCTGATTGGCTGGTGCAATTTATCACAGTGAAATTTAATTTAATTTCTTAACTACAGTTTCAGGCTCATGGGTGTTCTAATACTGATTCCTGATAGCTTTCCTCCTTTCCCAGGAGTCAGGACTCCATAAGCTTCCATCTTGTCTGCACAATGCAGCCTTTCGGGCTCCTGGTGATCTGCATCTTGGTGGGGGCACCCATGGAGAAGGTCCGGCATAGATAGACAAGGTGAATGCAGTGGTGACTGTATTAATAATGCCAGTATCCTCTGTCCCTGCTAATAAGTCACCCTTCTTCCATGGTGACATTCCCCAGTGCCTGCTGTCTATTTTACGTCTCTACTTACTGTAATGCCTCACATCCATTCATAGTGCCTCATATAAGTGTGTTACACCTTTTCATATTGCCTCTTTCTTCTCATGTCCTTTTGGTCTCTTCGTAGTGCCCCTCTGATCTCTAGTGCTCCTTTCCTCCTCTCTTCATATAGTGCCACTCTTCTCACTTAATAGGGTGATTCTCCGTGATGCATGGGACAGCTACACAAATCTAAGTGTCATACTTCTCCAAAATACCAAGATTTTACTGGGTCTCAAGTTAGAGGGTAAGGCATTGCTACTAAGCAATTAAGTTTTCATATAACAACAATTTCTTAACAGACCAGTTTAAAAGGAAAAAAATAAATAAAAGCGTTTGATGCTCGAGACTTTATGTTCACTTTCTGGAGAATCACCCAATAGCGTCTTCCATCCGTATGTGTGTTTATTAGCACGCAGCACATATGGGGGGGGGGTCATTCCGAGTTGATCGCTAGCTGCCGTTGTTCGCAGCGCAAACAATCAGACTAAAAATCGGCTTTTCTGCGTATGCGTATGACCCGCAATGCGCACGCGCGACGTATGGGTACAAAGGCCTTTGTGGTTGTGCACAGGTTCTAGCAACATTTTCATTCGCACTGGCGGCCGCAAGAAGATTGACAGGAAAGGGGCATTTCTGGGTGTCAACTGACCGTTTTCAGAGAGTGCTTAGAAAAACGCAGGCATGCCAGGGAAAACGCAGGCGTGGCTGGGCGAATGCTGGGTGGGTGTGTGACGTCAAAAGCCATCCCTCCAATGTTAGCATCAACGCACACGAAGCGTAACTACAGAGCTGGTCTTATTTTGCACAAAATGTTCTGCTGCACAAGCGTTCGCACTTTTGCAAAGCGAAAATACACTCCCCCGTGGGCGGCGACAATGCGTTTGCACGGCTGCTAAAAACTGCTAGCGAGCGAACAACTCGGAATGACCCCCATTGACACCAGGTATTGGAGTGATATTGGCACCAGCAGCACTGTGTCTGGGACAGTTAGAGATGTTTCCGTGAGATGGTTGGGGTACATGAGTCCCCTGACTACCTATGACAGCAATACCAGTTCACTTCAAACATATGCATGGTCAGAGGCAGCACTAATATTTATATTTATAATAGTTATGTGTGTTTTACTTTTCCTGTGTGTGTGTGTGTGTGTGTGTGTGTGTGTGTGTGTGTGTGTGTGTGTGTGTGTGCGTGTGTGGGGGGGGGGGGGGGTGACATTGTGTTTTTATCTCCAAGACAACTGTTTCTGAATTGCTATTCCATTTAATAAATTAATTTTGTCAGAAAAGGAGTCTGAAAATTGCCAGTTTAATATAGGGGGTGATTCAGAGCGTCCTCCCACAGTTCCTGCTCTGTTCTTCTGAACATGCCCATGAGTCGTGAACACTGGCGCAGAGAGAGGGTGGGAGCGGGTACTAATTACACAGGCCTAAGATTGCTGTTGGGCCCCACAGGGCCCGCCCCCACCCATCTTGTGAGTATACTTACCCTGAGCTGGGAAGCGGGTCCCTTCTCCTCTGCAGCACCATTTCCCTAGTGGCAACTTAAGGAAGATGGCGCTGCACAGTGAAAGCAAAGGCTCTGGCACTGTGCTAGTCTTTGCTCTTTAGTGCACAATCGCCATCTTCCCGAATGTCACAGGGAATATGGCCCCGACCGTGGAGGAGGGGACCTACTTCTGACATCAAGCCTGGAAAAATACCTTCCCCTCCCTCACGCCACCCACCACCCCTCTCACCTGAAAGGCACCCTCTGTGGAGCACATGGCAATTATCCTTTTTATTTCTTTTTTTCTTAGAGACCATGGCCATGCCCCTATTTAGGCCACACCCCCATCCAGTACCAGGGTGCGGTGGAGCTCTCTATGGTAGGGATGGCCATCGGTGTGTTTTAGCCATCAATGGTTGACATCATCGGCGGTCAAAGGCCATCCCTACGCTATGGCCTTGGCAGTGAAGCAGCGCTGACATTAGGTTGCGGCAAAACTACTGCGATGCAGAATGTACAGCAGTAACAGGTTCCCCCTGACCCCATAGCGCTGCACCCTTTGCAACGGAGATAGTTCTCCAAATGGCATAATATACTGTAATTACATAAGGTCTAAAGTGTTGCTTGCTGTTGTGGACTGCATTTACAGTATCAAGTTTATAGTCCTAAGTTAATAGAGCAGCTTTATCAAGAAAACTCAAAAACGTTGCCAATAGATAACCTTTAACTATGGATACTGCTGCCAATATTAGATTTTTGAACTTTGTATTACCTTTGGAATATTAGACAACAAATTTGCATTTACTGTATAATTATCCAATTAAACATAGACTTTGTGGTCAGAATAAAAGTTAAAAAGAGCAGCATGCACAGGCCATATCTGTGTGCCCCATTATTGATTAAGCAGTATTTAAGCATATTTTCCAGAGTCTTTCCAGCAATGATACCAGTTAATGCATGAGAAACAGTATCAGCCCTACATGTACTCAGCAGGCTTTTCCTCTGATGGCAGAATGTCAAGCACTTTGGCATAGTGATGGCATTTACATTCTAATTTATTGGTAACTTCCATAACTGCCTGCAGTTTTTATTTGGCAATTCACCAATGAACACATTGCATATAATAAAGGTTTACTATTTTTCATGTTTAAACAGCTCAAATTTTTATGTGCAAAAATGTTAATTATGGACCTCATTCAGTTTGGATCGCTATTGAGACAGAAAGTGCAATTTTCTCAATCCTGCTCCTGCAAAAAAAATGCATGTGAAGAGCTGCCCAGAGAGGAAAAAGACGCCCACCGATGCATTCACAAATGTGCGTATGTAGTCCCTAAATTGGCATGCATACGCAGAAATCGAGTACCATCAACAGTTCTGGTTGACCCAGGGATACTCAGAATAATGAGAATGCAGTCATGTTTTTATGCGGCATGTTTTTAGTCGCATAAAACTGCAACTGACGTCAGATACACTCCATGAAAATGGCCATGATCCGCATGCGTTTTTCCAACCATTCCCCACAAATGTAATGTAACCTTCCACACATGGACACTTTCTGGCAATCGCTATGTGATCGCACCTTGCTGGACCTGCAATAGCATTGCGACTTTGATGCATGTGTAGTGGGTATGCAGTGCATGCACAGTTGTCCGATAATCAGCTGATTTGCGATTTTGCTAAATTGCAACTGACGATGAATAAGGCCCTATGTTGTCTTGTATAATGCATAATACTTGTTATATTTGTTGATCAAAAATTAAATCCAATGACATGAAGCAAACCGCAATCATGGGCCTGTCCAAAATGACCATGCAAACTTAGAGATGTGAGAAATGGTATGCAGACTTTCATTCTGATATAACGTTGATATTATCAGAATGTCTCCTTTGTGAATGTCAACACACAATTTTAGGGTTAGGGTTAGATTACAGTTATGGAACAAAAAAATATTTGTGGCGCAAATAGATTGGGCAACAAGATTTATTGCTTCATTACAAAAACAAAATAAAATTTAATACATTAATACATATCACCACCGGCCGGTAATTTAAACACTTTTCAAATTATAATTATAAATATAAAAATACGCTCTTATTTGTCTGGTCAATAAGATAAACATTCAGCAGTATCCTTTATAATATAAATTTTAACTGCTTTCCTAAATCAATCCAGTTTAGAGAAATATAGCAGCTCTTCAGGGTATTTATGAACATCCGTATCCCTGTAGATATAACGTAACAATTGTTGTAACAAAGTGACACAGCATACGCTAATCTTTGTAGCCAGCAGAACCGCTGGTAGCTGTGTAAGGAAGATTTTAGTCAGAGCAGCGTGACAATGTCCGTATGTTAATTTAATACTGGTGAAGTTTTAAAAAGATTGTCTGGCCAGACAAAAAAAAGAGTTTTAATACAAATGCTCACCACTCTCTTCCAGCAATAAGAATCTCCGTGACTGTCTCCCGGCTGCTGGTGCTTTACCTTTACATGCAGTCGTTTCAGGAGGAGGTCATCTGTGTAGATCCAATAATTAGTGCTGGCGGTGGGCGGTATGATGCGGTCAATGAACAAGACTATTCAGCCACTCTCTTCCAGCATTGGATTCTCCGTGATGATCTCCCGGCTGCTGGTGCTTTCTACCTTTTCACGCAGTCGTCTCGGGAGAAGATCATCCGTGTAGATCCAATAATTAATGCTGGCTGTAAGTCATGCAGTAATCGGTGGTGAAAAGTGCTGTGATAAGGTGTAAGAGTCCTTAACGCGTTTCCCCGCCTCCCTCCGGGTTCAGCGGCTTCATCAGAAGTAGACTCATTGCTCCATTTTACTCTATTTAAACCTCGTGGTTAATTGCCGTGATGATATCATCCCGCAGTTGTTTCCTTGGCGTGTCACGCCTCTCTCTGATTTTGGATCACAGACGGCATAAGCTTTACTTGTCACACCTGTATGAGTCCAGCTGGTGTCCATATTATCTTCATTAAATACCGATCTCATATGACTTAGTCATTTAGTTTGATCTCATTAGAATTACTACCAGCCTATTCTCTAAGAGCATATTTGAAGCATTATCATAAAATATGTATATATACATTTATTAGAAACATAATAAAATAAATACATAATAAATGAAGCAATTATCCTCTCTCTCTTGTGAGACATGTCATCATAACAATAATAGCACACACATATAACAAAAACAGAAAGAATAAAAGGTAATTATAGATCCTATATACATATAATTAATTCGAAGTAAGATTTATGTAGTCAATATTTAGTGTCGAAATATTCTTCTAGAGGCAATGAACAATAATAATTCTACCAATAGAGATGGGAATATACTAACTTCTTCAATAAATCAATCTAGTTGATTTTTTTTTTTTTCCTAAATGATTTTTTACAACGATGATGTAATATAGACAAGAAAGCTAACAGCTATTTCTGAAAAGAGGAAAAAAATGGGATAAGAGGAAAAGAAAAAGAGGAAAAGGCAGGAATAACAAACATATTAATATTAATAGTCCTACCAGGTTCTACAGTGCATTTTATTATAGTGATATCTAGATAGTAGCAAGAATCACTTAATATGTATATAAGGCAATAGTCGGCGGCATACATATTAATAAGCCGTCCTCACTATCGCCCAACATACTATATTATCAATGGAAAAGAAAAAGAAAAGGGCACCAATATTTAGAGGAAAGCTAATTTCTTGCTCAGCAAAGCATACAAATAAGAGAAAAGAAAATCTCAAAGACACACAGCTAAGGAAAACGACCCATACCTATTTCAGATATTGTTAAGTTCAATGGTATCGTTAAGTCCATTCGGTACCATTGAATTTATGAACATCCGTATCCCTGTAGATATAACGTAACAATTGTTGTAACAAAGTGACACAGCATACGCTAATCTTTGTAGCCAGCAGAACCGCTGGTAGCTGTGTAAGGAAGATTTTAGTCAGAGCAGCGTGACAATGTCCGTATGTTAATTTAATACTGGTGAAGTTTTAAAAAGATTGTCTGGCCAGACAAAAAAAAAGAGTTTTAATACATATGCTCACCACTCTCTTCCAGCAATAAGAATCTCCGTGACTGTCTCCCGGCTGCTGGTGCTTTACCTTTACATGCAGTCGTTTCAGGAGGAGGTCATCTGTGTAGATCCAATAATTAGTGCTGGCGGTGGGCGGTATGATGCGGTCAATGAACAAGACTATTCAGCCACTCTCTTCCAGCATTGGATTCTCCGTGATGATCTCCCGGCTGCTGGTGCTTTCTACCTTTTCACGCAGTCGTCTCGGGAGAAGATCATCCGTGTAGATCCAATAATTAATGCTGGCTGTAAGTCATGCAGTAATCGGTGGTGAAAAGTGCTGTGATAAGGTGTAAGAGTCCTTAACGCGTTTCCCCGCCTCCCTCCGGGTTCAGCGGCTTCATCAGAAGTAGACTCATTGCTCCATTTTACTCTATTTAAACCTCGCGGTTAATTGCCGTGATGATATCATCCCGCAGTTGTTTCCTTGGCGTGTCACGCCTCTCTCTGATTTTGGATCACAGACGGCATAAGCTTTACTTGTCACACCTGTATGAGTCCAGCTGGTGTCCATATGTCTCGGTCCTGGCAATCGAACAGATCAAGGCTACTTATAGAGGGGGTGACAGGTTTGGACGCCTCTGTAGACGTGAGGCGTTCTGGATTTTTAAATTGGATTCAATGGTACCGAATGGACTTAACGATACCATTGAACTTAACAATATCTGAAATAGGTATGGGTCGTTTTCCTTAGCTGTGTGTCTTTGAGATTTTCTTTTCTCTTATTTGTATGCTTTGCTGAGCAAGAAATTAGCTTTCCTCTAAATATTGGTGCCCTTTTCTTTTTCTTTTCCATTGATAATATAGTATGTTGGGCGATAGTGAGGACGGCTTATTAATATGTATGCCGCCGACTATTGCCTTATATACATATTAAGTGATTCTTGCTACTATCTAGATATCACTATAATAAAATGCACTGTAGAACCTGGTAGGACTATTAATATTAATATGTTTGTTATTCCTGCCTTTTCCTCTTTTTCTTTTCCTCTTATCCCATTTTTTTCCTCTTTTCAGAAATAGCTGTTAGCTTTCTTGTCTATATTACATCATCGTTGTAAAAAATCATTTAAAAAAAAAAAAAAATCAACTAGATTGATTTATTGAAGAAGTTAGTATATTCCCATCTCTATTGGTAGAATTATTATTGTTCATTGCCTCTAGAAGAATATTTCGACACTAAATATTGACTACATAAATCTTACTTCGAATTAATTATATGTATATAGGATCTATAATTACCTTTTATTCTTTCTGTTTTTGTTATATGTGTGTGCTATTATTGTTATGATGACATGTCTCACAAGAGAGAGAGGATAATTGCTTCATTTATTATGTATTTATTTTATTATGTTTCTAATAAATGTATATATACATATTTTATGATAATGCTTCAAATATGCTCTTAGAGAATAGGCTGGTAGTAATTCTAATGAGATCAAACTAAATGACTAAGTCATATGAGATCGGTATTTAATGAAGATAATATGGACACCAGCTGGACTCATACAGGTGTGACAAGTAAAGCTTATGCCGTCTGTGATCCAAAATCAGAGAGAGGCGTGACACGCCAAGGAAACAACTGCGGGATGATATCATCACGGCAATTAACCGCGAGGTTTAAATAGAGTAAAATGGAGCAATGAGTCTACTTCTGATGAAGCCGCTGAACCCGGAGGGAGGCGGGGAAACGCGTTAAGGACTCTTACACTTTATCACAGCACTTTTCACCACCGATTACTGCATGACTTACAGCCAGCATTAATTATTGGATCTACACGGATGATCTTCTCCCGAGACGACTGCGTGAAAAGGTAGAAAGCACCAGCAGCCGGGAGATCATCACGGAGAATCCAATGCTGGAAGAGAGTGGCTGAATAGTCTTGTTCATTGACCGCATCATACCGCCCACCGCCAGCACTAATTATTGGATCTACACAGATGACCTCCTCCTGAAACGACTGCATGTAAAGGTAAAGCACCAGCAGCCGGGAGACAGTCACGGAGATTCTTATTGCTGGAAGAGAGTGGTGAGCATATGTATTAAAACTCTTTTTTTTGTCTGGCCAGACAATCTTTTTAAAACTTCACCAGTATTAAATTAACATACGGACATTGTCACGCTGCTCTGACTAAAATCTTCCTTACACAGCTACCAGCGGTTCTGCTGGCTACAAAGATTAGCGTATGCTGTGTCACTTTGTTACAACAATTGTTACGTTATATCTACAGGGATACGGATGTTCATAAATACCCTGAAGAGCTGCTATATTTCTCTAAACTGGATTGATTTAGGAAAGCAGTTAAAATTTATATTATAAAGGATACTGCTGAATGTTTATCTTATTGACCAGACAAATAAGAGCGTATTTTTATATTTATAATTATAATTTTAAAAGTGTTTAAATTACCGGCCGGTGGTGATATGTATTAATGTATTAAATTTTATTTTGTTTTTGTAATGAAGCAATAAATCTTGTTGCCCAATCTATTTGCGCCACAAATATTTTTTTGTTCCACGATTTTTTCTATTTATAAGGTTGAGTAGCCTTATTTGTTGGCTGCATTTAAGACTGGTGTGCAGTGAGCGCTTGGTAACATTTCTTGTAGATTACAGTTAAGCTGCAGTTAGGGTTGTGTGTTAGAGTTAGTGTTGGTAAAAACTAAAGTGCATTGGATAGCACGTTCTCGACATGGAAACTGTCAACATTTTGGCACTGTCAACATTATGTCAATGTTGATATTGCAAAGGTCGGAATTTTGAAAATCAAGTACATGTCGACATTCTGAATGTCAGCACTCAGACCATGGTGACATTATGGTTTCAGCATTCTGAATGTTGACCTGATATACCATACCCCACACCCATACAAAAGATAGTAGCACAACAACTGGAACTGTTGGTGAGTAAAGTCTGTAAGGCAGAAGCATTATAAGCAACCACTTTTAGAGCAACCACTGGTGAGCTGCATTTTCCATGGTAGTGTTATAATATATAGGGAAATGGAGACATGTTGGTGCTACATAAATCCTTTGTGTCTCTGTAAATTACAATTTAGTTCATATCAAATTCAGGGAAAACTGTTGGCTGCGTTCAGATACTTGAAGACGGAAATTGTGAATACAGTAAGTAGTTGCTAGTTGGTTAGAAAAATAAATCATGGTTATTGTGAATGATCAATATATGGCATTTAGGCCTGTGTTTGGTTGTGTTTTTTTATTGTCACATTTTGTAATATCTAAATTCTAAACAGATATTTATTTGTTTGTTTTTATCAGTGTGATCATTTTTACATACATGATCAAGATTCACTTCTACATCTATTAAGTGAGACATGTAACTTGCTCTGTAGTACTTTTGAATTAACACCCATCAATAGATACATCTGCAACTATACATTTTCAGTTGTTCTGTGGAATATTGCAGTTACTTTTTTTAGTTTTGTTCTTTCATCCCATCTTTAGACATCTGCAAAGTGCTGTATAAAGGCCATTACTCACTTCTAATTCTTCTACAGTAGATCTCTTTGCTGCTTTTGACACTGTTGACCATTCTCTTCTCATACAAACACTACAATCACTAGGTCTTCAAGACACAGCCCTTTCTTTGTTCCTATCCTACCTATCTAATCGCTCCTTCAGTGTCCGCTTCTTTGAATCCACCTCCTCTTCACTACCTCTTTCAGTTGGAGTACCGCAGGGCTCAGTCTTAGGTCCTCTGCTTTTCTTAATTTATACTCATCTCTTGGTAAACTAATCAGCTCTTTTGCATTTCAGTATCATCTGTACGCAGATAATTCTCAAACATACATAGCCTCCCCTTTTTTGTCACCATCTGTATTGCGCCATGTCGCTGAATGCCTTTCGGCCATTTCATTTCAGATGTCATCTCGCCACCTCAAACTTAATATTTCCAAAACAGAGTTAATTATATTTCTACCGGCCAATAGTAGTTACCAACCTGATATCTCTATCACTGTTGAGAACTCGATAATCAATCCTCAGGTCAGGTACGTATGTTAACCTCCCCCCCACCCCCTAACCGTAACCCTCTCTTAATGCAGCCTAAACCTAACCCTCCCCAGGGTGCCTAAACCTAACCCCCCTCCCTACCTGCAGCCTAAACCTAATTCTTCCTCCCCCTGCAGTCTAACCCTCCCCGAAGGTGCCTAAACCTAACCCCTCCTCCCCGTAGCATAAACCTAACCTCCCTCTCCGCAGCTTAACCGTCCCCCCCCGCAGTCTAAACCTAGCTTATCCCCCTCCCACGGCTTACCTCTGCAGTGGAAACACGTCTTCCACTTAGCTCTTGAGAGAGCTGCAATTACCTACAATCCACAGCAATTCCATTATTCCTGCACCACTGCCCAGTGCCTACAGATACTCACTGGCTGGTGAGCTGTATAACACCCTGCTCCGCTCCATGACAACCAGTGTATAACAGTGATTACAGCTGTACCTGCTAGCAATAAACCAAGACCACTGGTTAAGTAATTGGGCTGCTAGTTTGAGTTATCCGCTGATGTGTGATTGCATGTGCAGCCGAGCGGGACGAAAACGTTTTTTGCAGTTTCTGAGTAGGTCTGAACTTACTCAGCCCTTGCGATCACTTCAGCCTGTCCGGTCCCGGAATTGATGCCAGACGCCCGCCCTGCAAACGCCTGGACACACCTGCATTTTCCCTACCACTCTTTCTGTCAATCTCCGTGCGAATGGATTCGTCGCTAGAAGCATTGCGCAGCAACGATGCTGTTTGTACCCGTACAATGCACGTGCGCATTGCTGTGCATACGCATGCGCACTGCAGTAGTAACCTGATCGCTGCGCTGCGAAAATCGGCAGCGTGCAATCAACTCGGAATAACCCCCATAGTGTAAGTCTATTTTTGTGATAGATTGACATTTTCTAAATATGTTTCTCATCCTTTATTTAACCTCATGAAATGCTATACATACATATTTAGAACATCAGCATTGACAATCAAACATAATGAATGTGTTTGACTCTAAAGACTAGTGAGCAATATATCATGTAGTAACAAAATACATTTTGGAACAACTGAAGACAAATTACAATATGTAGGTATATCTGTTTGGAGAGTTTTACCAATGACCTATTGGAATAAAGTGTTTTAAGAAAATTGTAATGGACAGTATGGACAGTGCAAGTGCAGTGTTGGACTGGCCCACAGGGGTAGAGAGGAAAACTCCAGTGGGCTCCAATGCCTGAGGGATCAGGTTCCTGACTGCGCACTTGGATTATACATTATACACCTGTTACATTACACTGCACAGGACTATGGTGTATTTTGTACAGTGCATTGCTGTTATTAATCTGCTACATATCATGCATGCACTAGCAGTGTTTACTATATTTATTTATAAAGGGGCCCAGACCATGCACTCTCTATTGGTTAGCTGAGCCTCTATGGTGGATGGGCTAGGGGCGTGGCTCCCCTAAGTGTGAGTTGCTATCACTACATTTGGGTGGGCCCTTCATGCTCCAGTCTGACACTGATCAATTGTTTCTGGATGTGAAGGTTGGTCATCTTGTCCGGGTGCTGCTCTGAAAGAAAAAAACTGTCAGGACTCAAACACATCCTTTCCCCTCCTCTTCCCCATAGGCTAGATTTATACTTTTATTTTTCTAGGGCTAAACCAGATGTGTGAGATGGATGATGGTGTTTTTTCAGCTATACTAATAATGCTAAAGTGCTGACAAGGCCATCATTATTCTTTGCTATCAGCATCTTGCACTCCCTAAATTTCTCCAAGTAATCAGGTTAAAAACACAGTGAAATTAGGAATGTAATTGTGAAGGTTGAAACTTCATTAATATGTAAGTGGCTTCAGAAACCCAAGGCCTACTAGGGCCAGGCTGTCCCAGTTCTCAGTACAACTGGAACTAGGATAGCAAAGTGGTGTGTTTCTGTGTGTATGTGTGCAGGCGGGGGGGGAGGGGCTCTCGGGATCCCAATGGTCAGGATACCGATGCGGAATCCCGAAAGCCAACAATGCCGACATTCGGAATTCCAATGCACAGGGGCTATTCCCACTCACGGGTGTCTACGACAACCATAGAGTGGGAATAGAACCTGTGGCGAGCGCAGTGAGCCCCCAAGGGGACTTTTTTCACTCACCCCTCTGCCGGTAAGTCATACTGAATTAAACATGAGGGTTGGCCTGGAGTCAGAGTTCCACTCACCCATTCACCATTGAGAAGCTATTTAATGCTATGTTGACTGGCAAAATTTAGTTTTTAAGACGAATGCAGCTACAGCACTATGGCCAGCCAGAACGGGTTGCTCATAAAGGGCTAAAGAGTCTCTCACAATGTGGCCAAAAAGCACAATAAAGCCCTTGTTGTGAGTTCTGGTAAAGGCTGTCAGTCATTAAATGAAACCTACCTGGGCAGTGGTGTAAATAGAAATATATGCTACAGAGCATTTAAAAAATGTATCAAAATCTACAAGGTAGAAATGGATAACAAGAAGCGTGCTTTCAGAGCATTTAAATCTAATGGAAAGGAGGAGTCATTCAAGTATTACAAGGAATGCAATAAAAAATTCAAAAAAGCAATAAGAGTAGCTAAAATGGAACCAATCCTAAAAAGTTTTTTAAATACATAAACAGTAAAAGGTTACAAAAGGAGAACATAGGTCCTATAAAAGATGAATTTGGAGTATTGATAAATGATGACAAAATAAAAGCGGAAATACTGAATACGTTTTTTTCATCAGTGTTCACCAGAGAAGAACTGATGGTGGGAGGCAGAGGCAGAACTCTGGGAGGCAACGGAGTCATCTGCCGCCGGGCGCCTGCTCTGAAGAGGGGCACCTCTCCTCCCATTCTGTGACACCATTGAATTAAGTTAATTGAGAGCTGCTGCTGTCTTTTCAATGGCCGATTTCCTCACTGGTCCTTGCACCTTTCAAATCACACCCTCTTTATTATACTGAATATACACATTTTACAAGTGTCACATCCAGGATTAGAAACCACGACCTATTACACTGGAAGCAGTCACCTTACTGATAAAGCTGTCTGCTCCTGTATAGGAAATATGAGAATTCTAACTATGGCCCTCATTCCGAGTTGTTCTAGCTGCTTTTAGCAGCATTGCACATGCTAGGCCGCTGCCCTCTGGGAGTGTATCTTAGCTTAGCAGAATAGCGAATGAAAGGTTAGCAGAACTGCTACTAAATAATTCCCTGCAGTTTCTGAGTAGCTCCAGACCTACTCCTAGACTGCGATCACCTCAGTCTGTTTAGTTCCTGGTTTGACATCACAAACACGCCCTGCGTTCGGCCAGCCACTCCTGCATTTTTACCTGGCACGCCTGCCTTTTTTAGCACACTCCCTGAAAATGCTGAGTTGCCGCCCAGAAACACCCACTTCCTGTCAATCACAAATGAATAAATGTCGCTCGAGCTTGGGTAAAACTACAAACTTTTGTGTGAAAGTACTTAGCGCTTGCGTGCTGCGTACCGTGCGCATGCGCAGAATTGCCGTTTTCTTCACTTGAAAAAATAGAAAATCGGCAACGAGCGATCAACTCGGAATGACCACCTATATACAGTATATACATATTTTTCAGAACACCACACACACACACACACACACACACACACACACACACATACATATATTTATCTTAATATAGGAAATAGGGGGGCATCAATATTTATCTTGCCTCCGGGCAACTGGGACGAACTTACGCCACTGGTGGGAGGAGTGCATAACAACAGTGACAGTAATGATTGGTGGTTAGATACTTGTTTAAGTGAAGAAGTAGTCCGGGAGAGACTAAGCAAAATTAAGATTAATAAATCACCTGGTCCTGATGGACTTCACCTGAGGGTTCTTATGGAGCTTAGCTCAGAACTAGCAAGACCCCTATACTTGATTTTCAATAGTTCAATCAGATCAGGCCTGGTACCGAAGGATTGGCATAGAGCTGAGTGTCACAACTGAGGGCCTGAGCTGACGGAAGGCAGCCTCAGTTGTAGGGGCTGAGATGTACCGGAACCTGGGAGGTTGTATCAGACCCCTGGACATGTAAGTAACATGAAGAGAAACCGCCCGAAGGCGTGACCACGACAACTTGAGTAAAAGTCAATGATATTTATTTATGACAAACTCCATGCATCACAGTAGCAGTAAAAAGTAACATAAAAATCAGCAGAGAAATAATAATACAGTTCCTGGGTACTACAGGGTGGCAGGGGCCACAGAGCTCTGGTGGTATGAGACAGTTCTTATTATCTGCAAGTTGGAAAGTCCTTACCAGGCTCAACTGTAGCAATGAGGAAAGCCCAGGGTCGTACCAGCTGGTGTTCCAGGGAAAGCTGGACTGCTGTAGATAAAATGCTGCTGTGGGTACTGGTTAGAACCAGACAGGTGTTGGCACGGAGTGGATACTGGCTGGAACCAGTTAAATAATAAATAAAGCTTGAGAGCGATGCAATGTAGATGAAATGTAGAATTTGAGAGCGGAGAAATAATAATACCGGTGGAGAGTGGTAAACTGCAGAAAGGACACCGGCCCTTTAAGAGAAGCTGTACACTGCTGGAAGCTAAGCTGGAAGCAGGTGATGTTGTAGCTGGAAACAGGTGAGTCCAGAATGGATCGGAGAGTCAGGCTACACCGCAGATGGAATGCTGGTGCGGGTCTCTATAGCAGAAGTCTGGAGACAGGAGCTGGAACCTGGAAGACATTCACAGAAGAGAGACAAACTGGAACTAGGTTTGACAACCAAAGCACTGACGCCTTCCTTGCTCAGGCACAACCTATTTATACCTGCAGCAAGGAAGGCATTGGCTAGGCAATTATGCAAATTAATAATACTGACAACGGATTGGTAGGAATGATCAGCTGACAGAATCCAAGATGGCTGCGCCCATGCAGACACTTGGAGGGAAGTTTGGATTGTAATCCATGTGGTCTGGAAAACAGTAATGGCGGCGCCGGCCACCGGAGACAGGAGACGCCAGGCTGACAGATGCACATCCGACCACGCGGACACAGCGGAGGCCGCGGCTGACGTAATCGCCACTCTGAATGCAGAAGCTCAGGGACGGCGGCGGAGGCCGCGGGAGACGCCATGCCAGATGTATAAGGCGTTACTGTGACTACGTCCAGAGAGACAGGAGAGGATGCGGGAATGTGCACATCAGGATAACAGATGGGATCCGGTCCTGGAGCGCTGAGCCAGCCTTAGGAGGCATCTGATAGGTAAGAAATGGCGTCCAGATACCCGGATCGTGACAGCACCCCCCCCTTTAGGAGTGGCCCCAGGACACTTCTTTGGCTTTTGAGGAAACTTGGAATGGAATCTCCGGACCAAGGCAGGAGCATGGACATCGGAAGCATTGGTCCATGAACGTTCCTCAGGGCCATAACCCTTCCAGTCAATTAGATACTGAAGTTGACCGTAACGGTGACGTGAGTCCAGGATCTTGGCTACTTCATACTCAACGCCTCGTTGAGTTTGGACTTTCGGAGTTGGAGGAAGTGAGGAATGAAACCGATTCAAGATTAGCGGTTTCAACAGGGAAACATGGAATGTCCTGGGTATCTTTAAGAAGGGAGGCAACTGGAGTCTGTAAGCAACAGGATTGATGACTTGATCAATTTTAAAAGGACCGATGTAGCGAGGTGCAAACTTCATACTGGGAACTCTTAACCTCAAATTCTTCGTGGATAACCATACCCGATCACCCACCTTGAGAGCAGGAACTGCTCGACGCTTCTTATCCGCAAACTTCTTGTACCTGAACGATGCCTTGAGCAGAGCTGATCGTACGCTCTTCCAGATATTGGCAAACTGATGCAAGGTGATATCCACTGTGGGAACAGAAGTTGCTGGAAGCGGTTGGAACTCAGGGACTTTAGGGTGGAATCCAAAGTTGGTGAAGAATGGTGTTGAAGAAGATGAAGAATGATACTGGTTGTTATGACAGAACTCGGCCCAGGGAAGTAATTGAACCCAGTCATCTTGAGAGGAGGACACATAGATGCGGAGGAAGGACTCCAAGTCCTGATTCACCCTCTCAGTTTGACCATTGGTCTGAGGATGGTAAGCCGTGGAAAACTTTAGCTTGACTTGGAGGGCTTGACATAAACTTCGCCAGAATTTGGCTGTGAATTGAACTCCTCGATCTGAGATAATTTCTTCTGGAAGACCGTGGAGTCGAAAGATCTCTTGTATGAATACTTGAGCCAACTTGGAAGCTGACGGAAGACCGGTGAGAGGAATGAAGTGTGCCATCTTGGTGAACCGGTCAACTACCACCCAGATGGTATTAAACTTGTTGCACATGGGCAAATCTGTAATAAAATCCATCGACAAATGGGTCCATGGTCGACGGGGAACAGATAGTGGAACCAGTTGCCCCGCAGGCGACTGGCGGGATACTTTATGTTGAGCACACTTTGGGCAAGATGCAATAAACTCCAAAACGTCCTTTTTCAGAGTTGGCCACCAATAAGACCTAGAGATAAACTCCAGGGTTTTTTGGATACCTGTATGTCCGGCAAAGCGGGAAGCATGGGCCCAATGCATGAGCTTCTTCCTTAGTGTCGGCTTCACAAAACTTTTCCCTGATGGGGGCGTAGAGTCCATCCCTACCGTGGAGAATGCCAACGGATTTATAATAGGATGCTTGTCTGAAGACTCTGACTCATTTTCTTGCTCCCATGAGCGGGAAAGGGCATCGGCCTTGCGATTCTGAGAGCCCGGACAGAACTGGAGTTTAAAGTCGAACCTGGAAAAGAAAAGTGCCCATCTGGACTGACGAGGGTTGAGACATTGTGCGCCTTTCAGATATAGAAGGTTCTTGTGGTCTGTAAGGATGGTGATTGAATGAGAAGCTCCCTCCAACAGATATCTCCACTCCTCTAGAGCGAGCTTGATGGCTAGCAACTCCTGGTCGCCAATGGCATAGTTGCGCTCCGCTGGGGAGAACTTCCGTGAGAAGAAACTGCAAGGATGTAAATGGCCATCTTTAGCCCTCTGAGATAATACCGCTCCTACTCCAACGGAGGAGGCATCCACCTCTAGGATGAAAGGAGAGTCGATGTCAGGCTGTTTCAGGACAGGCGCAGAGATGAACCTCTGTTTTAAAAGATGAAAAGCTTGCATGGCTTCTTCAGACCACTTGGACGGGTTAGCACCCTTCTTGGTGAAAGCAGTAATAGGCGCCACAATGGTGGAAAAGTCTCGTATAAACTTTCGGTAATAATTGGCGAACCCTAAGAACCTCTGGACCCCTTTGAGGGTTAAGGGTACCGGCCAATTCTGGATTGCTTGTAGTTTCTCAGGATCCATCTCTAGTCCGGAACCGGACACAATGTACCCTAGAAACGGAATGGACTTGACTTCAAAGACGCATTTCTCTAATTTGCAATAGAGATGATTGACACGGAGACGGGACAGAACCTCCTTTACCCAAAAACGATGTTCCTCTAAATTGTTGGCAAAAATGAGGATATCGTCTAGATAGACCACGACATGACGGTATAGAATGTCTCTGAAGATCTCATTGACGAAATGCTGGAAGACAGCTGGAGCATTGCTCAATCCGAAGGGCATGACGAGGTACTCATAATGACCGTCACGGGTGTTAAATGCGGTCTTCCACTCGTCACCCTCACGGATCCGGATGAGATTGTATGCACCTCTCAAGTCCAGCTTTGTAAAGATGGTAGCTCCGATAACTCTGTCAAAGAGCTCAGTAATCAGGGGTAAAGGATAGCGGTTCTTAATGGTAATGTCGTTCAAACCTCTGTAGTCGATGCACGGCCGCAGACCACCATCTTTCTTTTTTACAAAAAAGAAGCCTGCGCCGGCTGGAGAAGAAGAAGGTCGAATGAACCCCTTTGCTAGGTTCTCTTTAATGTATTCCTCCATAGAATGCGTCTCGGGCAGAGACAACGGATAAGTTCGGCCTCGAGGTGGAACCTTCCCTGGAACGAGATCAATCGGGCAGTCCCATTCTCTATGAGGAGGAAGGATATCAGCAGAAGCTTTACTGAACACATCCGTGAAATCTTGATATGGAGGAGGTGGAACATCAGACGACCTGGGGGAGGAAGAACAGACAGGCAACACTTTAAACAAACATGTCTCAGCACAGGAGGGACCCCATGCCAGGATTTGCGTAGTCGTCCAATCAATTGTAGGATTGTGAAGACGGAGCCATGGAAGGCCCAGGACCACAGGATGTGTGGCTCTTGGAATCACTAAAAGTGAAATAAGTTCGGAATGAAGAACTCCCACTCTCAGATGAACTGGTAGAGTCCTTAGAGCAATAACTGTATCAAAAATTTTACTGCCATCCACGGCAGTTAAGGAAAAGGAGGAAGGAAGTCTCTCGGTGGGTAGGGACCACCGTTTAACATAGGCTTCGGTAATAAAGTTCCCAGCTGCTCCGGAATCCAGGAGGGCAATGACGTTCTGATAACGTTGAGCAACTTGAAGCGAGACTGGGAGATTACAATCTTGAGGAGATGGAGAGGAGATCATTACTCCTAGCCGGCCCTCTCCTTGACGAGCTAGGACTTGGAGTCCCGGACGTTTGGGACAGGCATTAATGGTGTGAGACGGAGCTGCACAATAAAGACAGAGAGACTCGGAGAGACGTCTTCGGCGCTCAGCAGGAGTTAAACGAGAACGGCCAATTTGCATGGGTTCATCTTTAGTTGGTGACAGTTGGCGAGGAGGAGGAGCAGAAGATTTTGGAGCAGATGATCTTCCACGCTCAGTTGCTCTCTCTCTGAAACGTAAGTCAACTTTTGTACAAAGTGAGATTAGCTCATCTAACTTGGAGGGTAAGTCTCTGGTAGCTAACTCATCTTTAATACGCTCGGATAAACCATGCCAGAATGCAGCATACAGGGCCTCGTCGTTCCATGCCAGTTCAGATGCCAGGATCTGGAACTGTATAAGATATTGTCCTACAGTATGTAATCCCTGGCGTAAACGGAGAATCTCAGACGAAGCTGAAGTTACCCGGCCTGGCTCGTCGAAGATGCGCCTGAATGTTGACACGAATGCAGTGTAAGAAGATAGCAGGGTGTCGGACCTCTCCCATAACGGTGATGCCCAGTCAAGGGCTGAGCCACTGAGAAGTGAGATGATGTAGGCAATTTTTGTACGGTCACTGGGAAAATTGCCAGGTTGTAGCTCAAACTGAATCTCACACTGGTTGAGAAATCCCCTGCAGAATCTTGGAGATCCGTCAAATTTTGCTGGCGTTGGAAGATGAAGACGTGGAGCAGAAATGGGTAAGGTGGGTGGGGTTATAGCTGGAGTCACTGTGGTTGACGCACCAGACGCGCCTGATCCACGGAGAGTTGTCTGAATCCCATCCAGCCGAGTAGAGAAATCCTGGAGACAGCGGATGATGTGGCCCTGTGCAGCCTCCTGATGTTCTAGTCGGGCTGCCAGTTCTTGCATCGGCCTGGCCGCTTGATCCTGGTCTCCGGCTGGATTCATTAGGTCAGTGCTTACTGTTACAACTGAGGGCCTGAGCTGACGGAAGGCAGCCTCAGTTGTAGGGGCTGAGATGTACCGGAACCTGGGAGGTTGTATCAGACCCCTGGACATGTAAGTAACATGAAGAGAAACCGCCCGAAGGCGTGACCACGACAACTTGAGTAAAAGTCAATGATATTTATTTATGACAAACTCCATGCATCACAGTAGCAGTAAAAAGTAACATAAAAATCAGCAGAGAAATAATAATACAGTTCCTGGGTACTACAGGGTGGCAGGGGCCACAGAGCTCTGGTGGTATGAGACAGTTCTTATTATCTGCAAGTTGGAAAGTCCTTACCAGGCTCAACTGTAGCAATGAGGAAAGCCCAGGGTCGTACCAGCTGGTGTTCCAGGGAAAGCTGGACTGCTGTAGATAAAATGCTGCTGTGGGTACTGGTTAGAACCAGACAGGTGTTGGCACGGAGTGGATACTGGCTGGAACCAGTTAAATAATAAATAAAGCTTGAGAGCGATGCAATGTAGATGAAATGTAGAATTTGAGAGCGGAGAAATAATAATACCGGTGGAGACTGGTAAACTGCAGAAAGGACACCGGCCCTTTAAGAGAAGCTGTACACTGCTGGAAGCTAAGCTGGAAGCAGGTGATGTTGTAGCTGGAAACAGGTGAGTCCAGAATGGATCGGAGAGTCAGGCTACACCGCAGATGGAATGCTGGTGCGGATCTCTATAGCAGAAGTCTGGAGACAGGAGCTGGAACCTGGAAGACATTCACAGAAGAGAGACAAACTGGAATTAGGTTTGACAGCCAAAGCACTGACGCCTTCCTTGCTCAGGCACAACCTATTTATACCTGCAGCAAGGAAGGCATTGGCTAGGCAATTATGCAAATTAATAATACTGACAACGGATTGGTAGGAATGATCAGCTGACAGAATCCAAGATGGCTGCGCCCATGCAGACACTTGGAGGGAAGTTTGGATTGTAATCCATGTGGTCTGGAAAACAGTAATGGCGGCGCCGGCCACCGGAGACAGGAGACGCCAGGCTGACAGATGCACATCCGACCACGCGGACACAGCGGAGGCCGCGGCTGACGTAATCGCCACTCTGAATGCAGAAGCTCAGGGACGGCGGCGGAGGCCGCGGGAGACGCCATGCCAGATGTATAAGGCGTTACTGTGACTACGTCCAGAGAGACAGGAGAGGATGCGGGAATGTGCACATCAGGATAACAGATGGGATCCGGTCCTGGAGCGCTGAGCCAGCCTTAGGAGGCATCTGATAGGTAAGAAATGGCGTCCAGATACCCGGATCGTGACACTGAGGTGGTGCCATTATTTAAAAAGGGATCCAAAAATCATCTGGGTAACTACAGACCGGTTAGTTTGACATCTATAGTGGGGAAAATATTGAAAGAAATTCTAAGGGATAGCATACAGGAGTATCTACAGACCACTATGATTATTAGCAAGAACCAGCATGGGTTTGTGAGGGACAGATCATGTCAAACTAACTTAATTAGCTTCTACAAGGAAGTGAGCAATAATCTCAACAAGGGAAAAGCGGTGGATGTGATCTACTTAGATTTTGCAAAAGCCTTCGATACAGTGCCTCACAGGAGACTGATCATCAAATTAAAGGAGCTTGGCCTAGGAAAAACTGTTTGCAAATGGACAAGTAACTGGCTGGATAACAGGGTACAGAGAGTAGTGGTCAATGGGAAATCCTCAAGCTGGACCCCAGTAGTCAGCGGAATACCACAAGGGTCCATACTCGGGCCACTACTGTTTACCATATTTATCAATGACCTAGAAATAGGCCTGGAAAGCACAGTATCAATCTTTGCAGATGATATTAAACTGTGTAAGGTAATTAATTCAGAAATAGATGTGGAGTCTCTACAGAATGATTTATCTAAACTTGAAACCTGGGCGACTAAATGGAGACTGAGGTTCAATATAGAAAAATGCAAGGTTATGCATTTCGGGACTAAAAACAAGCTTGCATCCTACATATTAAACGGGGAAAGTCTAGGGGTAACAGTACTGGAAAAAGATTTGGGAATACTCATCGATAATAGGCTTAATAACCATACACAATGTCAAAGCGCAGTAAAGAAGGAAAGTAAGGTGCTAGCGTGCATTAAACGGGGAATTGAGACAAGGGTCGAGGATGTAATCCTGCAGCTGTATAAATCATTGGAACTTCCGCACCTGGAATATTGTGTTCAGTTTTGGGCACCACTGTATAAAAAAGATATCGGTGAACTCGAAAGGGTTCAAAGACGAGCTACTAAATTGATTAAAGGGCTAGAGGGACTGGACTACAAGGAAAGGCTAACTAGGATGAAAATGTATACACTGGAAAAGAGGCGTCTAAGAGGAGACATTATTAATATCTTCAAATATTTAAAGGGGCATTACAAAGCTTTATCAGAGGATTTATTTATTAAAAGAACACTGTTTAGGACACGTGGGCACTCGCTGAGGCTGGAGGAGAGGAAATTCCGTACACAATGGAGGAAAGGGTTCTTTACTGTTAGGGCAATAAGGATTTGGAATTCACTGCCAGGGAAGGTAGTAATGGCGGACTCTGTAAATGCATTTAAAAAAGGATTGGAAACATTTCTGACTGAAAATGATATCCAAGGTTATAACATTTAAAATATTGACGTTGTTAATCTGGGTGTAACATGATTTATAGTTGTTAAATAGTCATAAAACATTACTTCAGCAGGTACATTATAATCAACACAATTTAATACAGGTTGAATGCGATAGGCATTTTGCCTCTTTTCAACCTCAATTACTATATTACTATGTTACTATGTTACATAATAATGTCCTCAAAGATTCTGAAACAGGTATGTCTTCTGCATGCTGGATGAAGGTCTCCACTACAGCTTCCGGTGACTCAAAACAAATTCCACGCATCTTGCACTTGATTTGTGGGAACATGAAGTAGTCACAGGGTAACAGGTCTTAACTGATGGTGGACACAGGTTGGCCGCAGTGCTCGTCGTCTTTCAGGGACCGTCCAGCGCTGAAATTCTGCAAACCACTCAAACACAGTGATTCAGGATGGTGCTTCTCCCCCAAAAGCAGCTCGCAGTGGGTCAAAACTCTCCTGCTGTTGCAGACCACTCTTGTAGTCGTATCAGATTATAACTCTCCAGTGACCTCTGTTGAGCTCCATAACGAGTTTGTGAAGGAAGTGAACATGCTGACTTTTTCATGCTGACCTGTGGTGCAGGTGTATTATGACTGGACAAATGGCGCCATTGCGTATAACTGACGTGGAAACTGAAGAGCACCACGTGCCATTCATGTGAGAGGTGAACGTCGGCTACGAAGGTGCGAGAGGGATGACTTACATGCTACAGTGGAGCAGCTCACTATGGAAAAGTACAACCCGTCTAGCTGCTGTATGTGCTGCACACAACGGTTACTCTGGCTATAAGCTAGTGGTCACAATAATGTGACCATGTATTGCTTGATGAATGACAAGTACCCTTCAGCCATAAAGTGGTTAAAATTTGTATACTTATACCTAGAAGTTTTATTCCACTAACAAAAATGCAAATGGACCCAGCTATTATGATCTATTAAAAATAAAAAAAAGTGAACCAAAATCATCATTAACTGCTTGCTGTTCAGTTTTCAGTATGTGAAATAACTTCTGTTTACCCTTGTTTACAGCTTGGATCAGAATCATTCTGTAATCAGGCCAGGAGGACCTCACATGCCCCGAGTTGTCTGCCAACAACTAGTTGGTGGTTTTCACATGGAAAGAAACATATGTGAACTGAATTTCAATCCATTTGCAGTCTAAGCAATTGGCTTCAAGCACTAAGAAGCTAGGAAAAGCTGTACTTTTTCAGCAAATTGAATAGTGCGACAAAACACTGAACTTATAATCAAAACAGCTAATGAAGCCTGTCAATTTATAGGTTTTTTTTGCTAAGCTCTCTTAATTAGTGTAACACATGTATGAGACAATGGTGGTCATTCCGAGTTGATCGCTTGCTAGCGGTTTTTAGCAGTCGTTCAAATGCTATGCCGCCGCCCACTGGGAGTGTATTTTAGCTTAGCAGAAGTGCAAACGTTTTTATCGCAGAGCACCTGCAAACATTTTTTTGTGTAGTTTCAGAGTAGCTCAAAACCTACTCAGCGCTTGCGATCACTTCAGACTATTCAGTTCCGGATTTGACGTAACACACCCGCCCAGCGTTCGCCCAGCCATGCCTGCGTTTTCCCTGGCACGCCTGCGTTTTTCCGAACACTCCCTGAAAACGGTCAGTTGCCACCCAAAAACGCCCACTTCATGCCAATCACTCTGCAGCAACCAGTGCAACTGAAATGCATCGCTAGACCCTGTGCAAAACTGCATCGTTCGTTGTGCCTGTACGTCGCACATGCGCATTGTGCCGCATACGCATGCGCAGAACTGCTGTTTTTTAGCCTGATTGCTGCGCTGCAAACAAATGCAGCTAGCGATCAACTCGGAATGAACACCAATGAAAGGTATTAATTGGTCAGCAGATTATTTAGTGTTTAGATTTGTAATGTTTTATAAAGTATTCTTTGTATCCCGCAAATTTACAGATAGCCATAACTCTGGTCTCACCTGTACTGTGTAAAATGTAATTTATTTGTCTATTCAGGAAGTAAGAAAAAGAACCAGTGTGTACTTGTTCCAATTCATTTACCATATGGGCTTTATCTGTTGGATAATCTCCCAGAAAATCTCCCATGGTTGGCTTGATGCTCCTAATAGAACTTTCACATACAAAAGACCATTTATCCCAAGATTGTTAGAAAAATCACCAGTGGAGGTGAGCTTCTGGTGGAAGCAGTTCAGGTCAGAGGGTCATGTGTTTGCCAGGGACCCCCGCAAGCACTGGGTTCTAGCTCTGACCACACATCGCAGGGGGGAGCCGATCAGCACATATAAACATACATATGATGTATGTAATATAAGTGCTGGCTTACCTTACCCAGAGATCAGCAGCCTCTGTTCTGTGAATCACTGACTTGCTGCTGCTGCTGCATGGGACACATTACTCTGCCTGTCTATCATTTTCTATAAGCACTCCTGTAAGCCAATAGCAGTCAGGGGGCAGGCTTATAGAAAATGACAGACAAGCAGAGTGATGTCTCCCGTGCAGTGGTGGCAGGCCAGTGATATCCATAGTGGCAGCTACTGATCCCTGGGTAAGGCAGCCAGCACATATATTACATACAATACCACATGTATGTTTAGATGTGCTGACAGGCTCCCCCCTGCAATGTGTGGTCGGAGCTGCAACCCAGGGGCAGCAGTCGCCACTGCCCGCAAGGAAGTTTGGCAACACCCTGCAGGCCACAGCTCCATTAGCGGCCTCATTTGGGGGGAGATCAGTGGCGCACCCAGGGGGGGGTTTCCATGCACCCAGAAACCCCCCTCCACCAAAAAAAAAGAAAACATTTTTTTTTTTTATGCTGCATGAGTATTATTAATGGCTGTCTAGCGTCCTCTGCAGCCTGCTGTCTTCCTGGTGGCACTTGTAAGTGCTTAATAAAAGTTTACTTTATTTTAATTATAGTACATATATATCCATGTGCATACATATATACACATGTATATACATACAACAAGCAGGTGCGGCACTCAGGAAAAAATGACAGACTCAGGAAAGTTGTATATCAACGTTTCGGTGTATTACCGTCTTCAGGATATATCCTGAAGACGGTAATACACCGAAACGTTGATATACAACTTTCCTGAGTCTGTCATTTTTTCCTGAGTGCCGCACCTGCTTGTTGTGTACATACTGCTGGGGATACCAGCATGTGAGGGCACCAGGATACGCTATATCATTATGGATCCAGTGAGTGCCAGCTACTATGTATGTGACATGTATATACATACATATAAACACACACATATATGATATATATATACATGTGTATATATACGTGCACTGTATATATATATATATATATATATATATGTATGCATGTTTAAAATGCTATGTAGATGTATATATGTATGTGTATATATATATATATATATATATATATATTTATATAGGTGTATATGCGGAATATATATATGTAGATATGTGTGTATATATATATATATATATATATATATATATGGATACAGGTGTAATCTTTGGAAAGCAGGCACGGCACTCCCGGATTGATAAATAAAACAGCAGTTTACTTCAACGTTTCGAGGACTATATCCCCGTCTTCAGGAAGCAGTGTCTTCCTGAAGACGGGGATATAGTCCTCGAAATTTTGAAGTAAACTGCTGTTTTATTGATCAATCCGGGAGTGCCGTGCCTGCTTTCCAAAGATTGCACCTGTATCCATATACACCTTTGGTAAAGGCACACCGGTGGTTGCTATTGATGTATGGAGTGCCAGACCTACTTGGGACATATATATATATATATATAATATACACAGACACACTAGTTTTACGGACCCAGCATATACTGGGTCACCTCAGTCCCCACCCCTGTGATTGGCTCCACCCAGTTCTGGAAAACCCCCCCATGCAAATCCTGCATTTGCCACTGGAGATGTACTAAGAGACTTGGAAAAATTACAGAAGCTGACTGGTTGGTCGTTTATCTCTCTACACTTTATTATTTACCAAGGCTTAGTACATCTCCCCATTTATCCCCATCTAAATGATGGTAATGATTTCCTCAGACACAGGAGCAGTTGTATACAGTAGTTCCTAAATTAAGAAATTGCATAGTAATTCACCAATATGTGCACCAGGACATGATGACGAGCTGGGCTTTCATTTTGCTTCCATGCAACTTCTACTTGTCTCCTTTACTATCTATGTGAGGTTTGTCTATGTTACCGTATTGGCATATGGTATATATACTGTAGTCAAATTCAGCAACCTGCACATCTTGTCTATATACAAGAATTATCAAAAATCTGTATTGCCACATTGGGTTAACATAAGAAACAAGTACCAAAACTACAATTCCCAAAATGCACCATAATTTAAACCGAATGTGTTCATAATAATTCCTAAGATTCCAGAGACTCACTAGGCGGATCCCATGCATGTATCTTAGCCAAACACTGGAGGAACCACATAAATTAACAATCACAGAGTTTTGAAATCCTATCGTATCATCAAACTAGCACATTATCAACATTATTAACTGGCTCGGTTTTGAGTAAGGTGTTCAAAGAAACCACCATTGTTGGGCCTTAAGTGAAGAAACAATTTTAGAGACATATTTTTGAAAAATGACATTGTCACCTGTGATAAGGAAATTGGCTAAATCATAAACCAGTAGCATACAATTGCAGCAGAAGTATTAATTGACAATTCTTGATATACTGTACGGGGACAATTGCATCAACCCTCTTTCAGGTGAACATCTGGGGCTAAATGTAATAGCTTCCGAGTTGCCGGAGGTGCGGAACATTCTGAGTCAGACTGTTTTTTTTAAGCATCAATCATTTACAATGCAAAATCAACCTGGGTTTGTCCTATAAATCATTGCTACTAAAAAAAAAAATGACAGACTCTCACAAAGTTCCGCACCTCCAGCAACTCGGAGGATATTGCATTTAGCCCCTTGTGTCTGTGCAAATATATATTGGCAAAACCACCAGAATGCTAAAAGAGCATATAGGGGCAACATGGTTGGTGAAATGGTAAGCACAGGGCATCCTTGATCAATATAGTGCCCTAGGCACAAGGAAATGGGCCTAGTGCCTGATCACAAATGCCCCCTGGGCCTGCCACATGCACTACATGTGCCCTGGTCCTAGTGCCCTCATCACTGTTGCCAATTCCCGAGCGGTCTATGGTGATAGTTATAAAGTCAGGGTGTCCCACTGGGACTTTACCCACTCTGATGGCATTGGCAGGCAAAGAGGGCCAGGCTAAGCAATGCCACGCATCCTCCCAGCTTTACTGAGGACTGGGAGACAGAGCCAGCAGTTACACTGACTGCAGATGTGCCGGCTGCAGCAGGAGCACACTGCTAAAAGAGGAAAAGCCACGGAGCACAGGAGGTGAGTTCAGTGTGGCTGGCAGGCAGCATAAGTTGGTAGAGGGGGAGGGCCGGCCTACACCCCCTGCACCTATTATTCCTATGCTTCTAGGCCTAATCTATGGTCAATAACCATTCTGTCACATGATCTTCAATTTATTTGAATAGTCATATTAACTTTAAAATAACACATACGGAATTTCACCAAGAGTGTGAATCTTACCCACCAGGATTTTGGAGTACATAGAGGTTGCTCATTGCACATGGTTCTGGAGAAATAAGAAGTTGATCTATTACAATGTTATTGATCACAAGGCTTCATTTGTATATAGCAAACATATATATATCCTATTAGCTGCAGTTAGTTACCACAGCTAAAGGATTCCCCTGTGGTTATCCAATTAGCACCGTAAACTGGCATTTATCGGGGATTATGCTTTGCGTGCCTCTGGCATCTGAAGCAGAATCCCCGATAGCCAGCCCCATGTGTTATCAGCAAATAACAGGTGATTTACCGCACGGTAAAAGCGGGCTTTAATTGGATAGCCCGATAGCGTTATCGAGCTGAAAAGCCCGTTATCACCATGCGGTAAATCAATGAACCTAATAGGATACCTCCCTTTATCTGAGTTGCCATCTGTTAGTATAAATAAGAAAGAACTTTGAAGCACTAGATATATTTATTATTATTATTATTATTATTATTATTATTTATATTATTATATTATGTATTTATTTATTTTGTTGTTACTAAACATGTATGTGAAGTAGCAACTGTTTAAGATTTCATCAAGCAGAACCAGACTTGAGAGAGACTGATCATAAAAATGGTGAAAAAGGCTGTCTTGTAGTTGTGTATTCCTTACCAAATTAATTATACAACCACAGATATTGGTGGTCATTCCGAGTTGTTCGCTCGTTGCCGATTTTCGCTATGCTGCGATTTGTTGCAAATTGCGCATGCGTAAGGCACGCAGGGCGCATGCGCTTAGTTATTTAACTAAAAACTTAGCAGTTTTGCTGTGGATCCTGCGGCGCTTTTCAGTCGCACTGCTGATCGGTGAGTGATTGACAGGAAAGGGGCGTTTCTGGGAGGTAACTGAGCATTTTCTGGGAGTGTGCTAAAAAACGCAGGTGTGTCAGGGAAAAACGCGGGAGTGTCTGGAGAAACGGGGGAGTGGCTGGCCGAACGCAGGGCGTGTTTGTGATGTCAAACCAGGAACTAAACGGACTGAGCTGATCGCAATCTGTGAGTAGGTCTGGAGCTACTCAGAAACTGCAAAGAATTAATTATTAGCAATTCTGCTAATCTTTCGTTCGCTATTCTGCTAAGCTAAGATACACTCCCAGTGGCAAACGCAGGATTTAGCGAGGGGGGTTTCCGTGGGTGGGTGGGTGTGTATGTATATGCGCAGGTATGTGTAATAAATATATATATAGATATATACACACACACAAACATACATACATATATATGTACGGAGGCAGGACGGCACTCATTGAGACTGGTAAACCATAGAAAATCAGCACAGGACGCTGAAGCTGTTTGTCAACGTTTCAGAGTTAGACTCCTTTAAAAGAGTCTAACTCTGAAACGTTGACATACAGCTACAGCGTTCTGTGCTGATTTTCTATGGTTTACTAGACTCTATGAGTGCCATCCTGCTTCCGTACATTTTATCTGATTCTGAGGTGCCATTCATCATTTGCAGATATATATATATATATATATATATATATATTTGTGTGGTCGTCTGGTACTCTGGATGATAAAAAGCAAAGATGCCAGGGTGGCCTCCTGAAATTAATTTATCTGGTAATCCTCCTTGGGTCCTGTGATAGGACCTCTATTGAAGAAAAATAGGTGGCACTCCAAGGACTTAAATAAAGTCAAACTGTATTAAAAAATAATAATTTCATGGATCAAAAAACAACGTTTCAAGGCTCTACAGCCTTTCCATCAGGTTATGCATTATAGGTGAGGTGAAAAAAAACAGAGGTATTTTGTTTATTGATCTCACCTATAATGCATAACCAGATGAAAAGGCCGTAGAGCCTTGAAACGTTGTTTTTTGCACCATGAAATGTATTTTTTGAATTCAGTTTGACTTTATTTAAGTACCTGGAGTGCCGCCTATTTTTCTTCAATAGAGGTCCTATCACAGGACCCAAGGAGGATTACCGGTTTTTTAGATATATATATATCTCACATTTATATATATATATATATATATATATATTCACAAACTCACACATGTAAACACACATACATACACTCACACATGTAAACACACATACATACATACTGTACATACAAGCACACACACAAACCCACATACATACATACATACATGCATACATGCATTCATATCATACAAAAACACACTTAAACAATGATTTCAAACTTACATACAGAGGGGCGGCCACGGCAGCGGAAGGCAGAGTGAGGACGGAGGGAGCTGCTGTGGCTGAGCATGCGCAGCCAGCAGCTCCCCCGGCACCCGGGACATTCTCTAAGCAGAGAGCTGCATAGCTCTCTGCTCTTGCTGCAGCTCCGTCCGCGATCGCGGTCGCGGCTTTTGCTTTTGTTGAGACGGAGACAGCTGTGTCTCCGTCTCAAAACATTTTTTGGGGTCATCAGGGGGGGTTTCCAGGTACTCGGAAACCCCCCCTGTGTGCGCCACTGACTCCCAGAGGACGGCGGCCTAGCGTGTGCAATGCTGCTAAAAGCAGCTAGCGAGTGAACAACTCGGAATGAGGGCCCTTATTAATTCCATCGTAAACCATGTACCACATGTTTCTTAAAAACTATGCAAATATTTAAAAGCAAAAATATGTGTCAAGTCAGTAAATTTATGTTGATTTATTCCAATATATATTCTTAAAGAAAGGATATATAATAAAATAAAATGTATTCTATTTAAATTGTAGTAATATATGCAGTAGCACACTCTAATGTCTAAGGGCCTGATTGCAAAATCCAAAATCTTCCTCTAATGGGCAAAACCATGTGCACTGCAGGTGTGGCAGATATAAACGTGCAGAGAGAGTTAGATTTGGGTGGGTTATATTGTTTCTGTGCAGGGTAAATACTGTCTGCTTTATTTTTATACTGCAATTTAGATTTCAGTTTGAACACATTCCACCCAAATCTAACGCTCTCTGCACATGTTACTTCTGTCCCACCTGCAGTGCACATGGTTTTGTCCATTAGCATTCCTCCCAACATTGGGAGATGTAAAAGAGGGACTAGCTGGCGGTACTCCCGCAAAGCCATGTATTTCATCACTGTGGGGGCATGCCCAGCGTTCTGTGAGCTGCTGGCATGCCCCCTTTCCCTCTGTCTAATGTGAATAGATGCTGTGCACATGCGCACAGCATCTGTTCACCGCTGCTCTCCTAGGCAGAGCAGTGACTACAGGAGCCTCCCAACTGCCCCCCCCTCCCACCACCCACCGTGGGACACTGCGGACTGGGATGGGACAGTCCCAAAAGAATGGGACTGTCCCACGAAAATCGGAACAGTTGGGAGGTATGCCTATTAGAAGAAGATTTTGCTTTTGCAATCAACCTTGAATTAAGCCCTTTGTATGCACTCCTCGCCTATGTACATATTGTTGCATTTTATGCCCCGAGAGGATTCTAAATCAATTTTTAAAGTTTAGCATATTTAGAAATATGCTGACACTATAGTACTATTGTTTTAAATTACTAGTTGTCTCATAGACCAAAGGAAATGATCAGTGCCGTTTCTAGCGGCGTGTGAGCCGGGCAACCGCATGGGGCGCCCGCCGCTGCACTTTGCGTGTCCTTGTCTCCCCCTCATCCCTCTTCCTGAGCACTCCTGCTCGGGGGGCGGAGTTTCGTGGAATGACGAGTTTGCGTCGTGACGTCACAATGCAATTGCATCATTCCGCGAAACCCCGCCCCCGAGTAGGAGTACTCGGGAAGAGGGAGGAGGAGCAGACAAGCTGGAAGGAGGAGGCGGCCAGCGCGAGGGAGGTGAGGCGGCCCGACCCAAAGAGCGGGAAGATCGTCTATATGTAAGTAGTCTCTCTCCCCCCCCCCTCTACTTTCCTTCGCCCCACTTGACACTTGCCTGCTGTACTGTGTAAAATGGGGACACCTGCCTGCCGCACTGTGTAAAATGGGGACACCTGCCTGCCGCACTGTGCAAAATGGGGACACCTGCCTGCCGTACTGATTAAAATGGAGACACCTGCCTGCCATAATGTGTAAAATGGGGACTCTTGCCTGCCGTAATATGTAAAATGGGGACACTTGCTTGCCGTACTGTGTAAAATGGGGACACCTGCCTGCTGTAATGTGTAAAATGGGGACTCTTGCCTGACGTACTGTGTAAAATGGGAACTCTTGCCTGCCGTACTGTGTAAAATGGGGACACTTGCCTGCCATAATGTGTAAAATGGGGACACTTGCCTGCCGTACTGTGTAAAATGGGGACACGTGCCTGCCGTAATGTGTAAAATGGGGACATGTGCCTGCCGTAATGTGTAAAATGGGGACTCTTGCCTGCCGTACTGGGTAATATGGGGACTCTTGCCTGCTGTACTGTGTAAAATGGGGACTCTTGCCTGCCGTACTGTGTAAAATGGGGACACCTGCCTGCCGTAATGTGTAAAATGGGGACACCTGCCTGCCGTACTGTGTAAAATGGGACACTTGCCTGCCGTACTGTGTAAAATGGGGACACGTGCCTGCCGCACTGTGTAAAATGGGGACACGTGCCTGCTGTAATGTGTAAAATGGGGAGTCTTGCCTGCCGTACTGTGGAAAATGGGGAGTCTTGCCTGCCGTACTGTGGAAAATGGGGACTCTTGCCTGCCGTACTGTGTAAAATGGGGAGTCTTGCCTGCTGTACTGTGTAAAATGGGGACTCTTGCCTGCCGTAATGTGTAAAATGGGGAGTCTTGCCTGCGTAATGTGTAAAATGGAGACACGTGCCTGCTGTAATGTGTAAAATGGGGACTCTTGCCTGCCATACTGTGTAAAATGGGGACTTTTGACTCATTTATTTTTTCCCTGTGGTGGCCGTGATGATATCAGATGAGGCCACGCCCATTTCAATGAGGCCACGCCCCTTTGCAGGGAGCGCGCCCGCATGCTTTTTCTTTTTATAGCTATGGGGGGGGGGGGGGGGGGGGCGCATTTTTTTTAATGTCAATGGGGAGGAGGCATTTTTAAATCTCGCACTTGGAGCCAAATTGGCTAGAAACGGCCCTGGAAATGATACTATTTCCCCATCTGCCAGACTGAAGAATGCCCCAAGTCTGCTGTCTGCAGAATATTGCCACAAACAAAAATTGTGCTTGTTTGCATGTTATATTCCGTATCATTCTTCCTTGCATTGTGACCTCCTGCCTCCTGTGTTGGACAGTTTGAACTGTAGAATCAGCTGTGTCATCAGATCAATTTTTGGCACTATGTAATCAGTGTATTATGTGAGGTGGAGCGAATGGGATGTGTGATATTACATGAATGCCAGCCAACGTTCAAGGTTGCTTTGCTCAATTATGTAATTTAATGCTGCAAGACAGTGATCAGAGACATATTAACACCAGGGAAGGCATGTGAGCAGCACCCCCTCCCCCCCCTTCCTTCCTTGCTGTATGACCCCCACCAGGGGCGGATCCAGAAGAAAATTAAAGGGGGGGCACCATGAAAGGGGAACGATAATAGTTATATTTACATCATACTTGCCTACCTGACCCTCTCCATGAGGGAGAAAATGCTCTGTTCCTGGACTCTCCTGGTAATGTATGATTGCCATCACCTGTGGTGAAACACCTTTCTTATCAATTAAGTAGCTCACCACAGGTGATGGCAATCATACATTACCAGGAAAGTCCAGGAACAGAGCATTTTCTCCCTCATGGAGAGGGTCAGGTAGGCAAGTATGATTTACATGCACCTAAGACTCCCAGATAAGGGGTGTGGTATCACAGGGGGCATAGCCTCACAGAATACGCCATCAGGTAATAATTGGCAATAAACCAGGATGCTTTCCTACAGCCAATGTTTCACCCTGATGAATAGGCTGATTGGGCCTTGAAATGTTGGTCACCTGTTCCATTAGTTGTGGGAGCCTTGAATGCACCCCAGCACAATATAATTATTAAAGTTTTTAGTTGGTGGCGGCAGGTGCAGCATACATTGTTTTGGACACTGCACTGAGACTCAGACTGCAGGACACAAACTGCCCATCTTTGATTAGCAGAAGCAGCCAGCTGGATCTCCAACAAGCAGCATAAAACATCTACAGGACAGCCCTGTCACAATCACATGGGCCGCCTTCTCAAAGCTGAGGCTGAGTTTGACTGCACCTAGCATGGTGGTAAAGGAAGTGGAGGAGGAAGCGCTGGGATACTGGGGGTAATTCCAAGTTGATCGCAGCAGGAATTTTTTTAGCAGTTGGGCAAAACCATGTGCACTGCAGGTGTGGCAGATATAACGTGCAGAGAGAGTTAGATTTGGGTGGGTTATTTTATTTCTGTGCAGGGTAAATACTGGCTGCTTTATTTTTACACTGCAAATTAGATTGCAGATTGCACACACCACACCCAAATCTAACTCTCTCTGCACATGTTATATCTGCCTCCCCTGCAGTGCACATGGTTTTGCCCAATTGCTAACAGAATTCCTGCTGCGATCAACTTGGAATTACCCCCATTGTACAGTGCAGTGAGGACTAATGAAGCCTTCTGTGCCGTCAGAAGTAACAGTCTTACTCGATGCTGGCATTTGAACCCTGCGCTTGGGCTGGACTGTGGCCGGCTGGCAGTGGGGGAGGCTGGAGTTACAGCTCTAGCCTTCCCATTGGTTACCACACGGACTTGCTGTTAGAGCCGCGACAGGTCCTAGTGCCTGCCAACTCTTTTATCAAATCTGACTGACAGAAATAGCAGCAGTGCTGCTGCTGTTCTCCTTTTGAAAAAAAATGAGTACGAAACGACAGGGGGGGCACGGGCCCGATTGCCCCCCCCCCCCCCTGGATCCGCCTATGACCCCCACCTAAACGTCCTGCCATCTATTTATGTGGAATATTTTAATACAGATGACGCAAGTGCAGAAGCTTACAAAGCTACGTTTTTGAGATCTCCTGCATTTGTACCATCTTTTCTAGAAACATCACCCCAGAAGATGGATACAGGCAGCTAGAATATGGAATTTAACCCACTGTACTCTCACTGCACTCACTGCACTCTCAGTGCAGTCTATTCTGTGTGCAGGGTCTGCAGCACCATTATAAATACTCCACTGACAGAGATGCCAATTTTGGGCAAACCAAACAGTTGAGTTTCCTTACATTTTCTGCAGTGCCATCAACCTTTGAAGCTGAAAATAAGAGAGACTTACTGTATGAAGGGTGCGAAGAACTTTAATTTTGATGTCGGGAGAATGAAGTTTCCGTGTCACAGCTGCAGATTTTAACAACCGGCACCCAGAAAGACCGCCAATTTCACATAACACTGTCAGGTGACTAATTTCCATATTCCGAGAAACTGGGACTGTGGCTGACAAGTCATGGAGGGGTTTTCCAAAAACTGCTACTGACGAGACAAACTCAACAATGGTTTTGCCATCCTTCATGAAGAGCCAGCAACGCAGCACACGACATTGGTCAGCAGAATTACCTTAATTCTCTCCTGTTTTGTCAAAGCCATCTTCAGTTACCTGAAACAAAAAAAGTGCTGTCACTTTTGAACCATAACTGCTATTTCAAATCTGTTTGCAGCAATAAACTTTTCAGCTAATTCTGATGTTGCTTGACATGTTACACGACCCCCTTTCCATTTGAAAAAACTGACTTAGATTCAAGATGGCCGATTTCAAGATGGCGCCCATGTTCGGTACATACCCTTAAAGATAGCCCACCTCACCCGTACCTTACTGGAGTATTCAGTTTTCCCATTTCCTGCACAGTTTGTGAAACAAAAGGGTGTACTGCGACTTTTGAATCACCCTGTACATATCAGCGCTGCAACTTTGCTATCTTATGTGGATATACACTTTAACAGCCGCAAAGTGTACACTAGGGTCCAGATTTATCAAGCCTTGGAGAATGATAAATTGCACGGTGATAAAGTAGCAACCAATCAGCTCCTTACTAGCATTTTCAAACACAGCCTGTAAGATGGCAGTTAGGAGCTGATTGGCTGGTACTTTATCACCGTTCTATTTATCACTCTCCAAGGCTTGATAAATCTGGGCCATAGAATGAAATTTCATAGTGTTCTGACATTGGTAGCTGGACGAAAGGACCATCCATTATTCACATTTGAAGAGTGCTAGCAGAATGAATATTATTATGGGCCTAATTCACGTTGTACGTAAGCCCAATAGCATACTTACCTACTCTCCCGGATTCTGCGGGAGACACCCGGTTTTTCGAGTAGTCCCCCGCAGCCCCGGAAGAGTGGGCACATCTCCCGCATTCTGCCCACTTCCTAGTGAAGTGGGCAGAATGTGGAGAAAGACACAGCAAAATTGCGGACTGGTGGAGGGGGCGGAGCCTAATGACGCAATTATATGCTAATCGCCTCATTTAGCTCTGCCCCCTATGCAAATATTAACCAACTGTGGGCTTTTCCTGGTGAGTAGGCGGGGCTTAATTATGTAATTATCTCAGCCCCGCCCTCATCACCGCCCACCTGCTTCTCCTCTCCGGGCATCTCCCGGAGAGGAGATTTGAAATGTCGGTAAGTATGCAATAGTTTATATTCAAATCCGATGGTGTGGAGTCTGCACAGGCGCAACGTGTCTTGATATGTCACTTGCAGTCCCCTGTCAGCTGCAGCATGCATACTGCAGCATGTTGCAGTGTTTGGGAGGTGCTATACAGCATCATTCTTCAAAATGGGTGCGTCGCTCTCATTCTGGAGGAGTGACAGGTCCAGGGTCATGCGTCGTTGGACTCAGACATACTGGACCTGAGTGTCCTGATTAGACGGCCAGCCTGAGTATGCTTCAACATGCGCAGGCTGACCGATGCCTAAGAATATTGTAGATGGTGATCCAAGGCTGCGTACTCAGGTACAACACTTTGATTCTCTCACAAATGCATGCAGGAGGCATCTATCTCCTACAGACGCCCCCTACTACATTTGCATTTTAAATATACAAAATTGGACAGCCTCTTCTTTGCAGCAAATCCATACAAACATGAGTTAGGCCTTATGTTAGGTTTATGTGAATATTCACTCTTTGTACATTTTGTGTATATATAATTCATCTTAAACATTCTGTAGGTTTATAGTGATACTGATAATGTTTATAGGTTTATAGTGATAGTGATAATGTTACTAGAAATTACGAGACTGCATTCAGTTTATTGTATACTTAATATACATGTTAGAATCATCTAATTTATAACAACCATCTTGCTGTCACATTCCAGTTCCCTACTTGTGAAAATGGGGAGATGGTTCCCGTATAGTACCGGAACCAAAAAGAGAAAAGAAGAAAGACTATGTGTCTCTTCTGGGGCACACTTTATTTGTAAGTTGAAAATGATTGGTGTTGATTATTTGGTTAAAATATAACTTTTATTAATGTCCCTCATAAAATAATGGCTAGAAAGCGACAAGGAAAAAAGTGACAATAGCAATGTATGTAACAAGAAATATTAATATGTAAACTGAACCAGCATAAATTGGTCTAAATATTGGAACTACTGGCGTAATGGCTCAATGAGCGAAAATATATGTCCGATGTAGACAGTAGGTCTCTTCTTCCTGAGTGTTAATACAATAAATGCTATAATAGAGATATGATAGGAAGAGAGAAACAGGGAAAGCATATGCTCTGGGCTCTACCCAATTCACTATTGAAGTTTGAGCTGGAAAGAATGTGCAAATGTTTGGTTCTGGGTCCTGTGTCCTTGGGTTGGATAAAAATACCTGCGGTACCTGGTATTCTCTGGTGGTCTCCCACCCAGGTATTGACCTGGCCCACAGTGCTTGGCTTCCAAGATCAGACGAGGTTGGGCATACTCAGTGTGGTTTGACCGCAGGTAAGTATATCACACCGGATGGCACTGAGAACCGTATATGGTCGTTGGGATGTCTGTAGGAACTCCCAGGATTAATTTGAAAATGCTAGGTGCTTGCGAATAAATACACAATGTAATTTGGACAATGGTATGACAATGCTGCAAAAGAATTTGTAATAGAGAGTAGGGTCTAAGTTTAAAACCACTTCTACTTTTTGATCATCTGCCTGAGCATCGAATGAAAAAATGAGAGGGTGGTAGAAAACGACACTGAGACAGAAGAAAGATAGGGGAACACTTCTGCTGTCCTGTGAATGTCAAAAATGTGCTCTGTTTACATATAGCATTGCAGAGCTCCAAGGTTTGTTAAACAGGATGAGAGGGAGTTCCAGAAATCCCATGCGGGTGGAAGTATTACAACAGTTTATAAGTTATGAAACGTCACAATAAACTATGTATGGCTTGTTGATAGTGGTATTACTTCTTGTGGTGTTCTGCAAACGTTGTTTACAGTCTGTACCACAAAACACCCTATGAAATCTGCAGTATATTATTGTCACCGAAATAGTGTGATACTTTTGTTGTAGAAGAAAATGATCATTTACATGAGATATAACAATGCATCTTACTGTAAATAATAATCCTAGTAATGTGTCTTAATGAAAATACAGAAATCCTAATAAGGACTGGACTTGTTTAGAACCATAGATGGATCATTAATATTGATTGTAACATGAAATATACTGGACATTGATGCGGCTCCTATTACACATAATATATTCCCATCAAATCGCTGTGAAACCAAGGGAATTGCACTTGTGAACCCTATATGCATCCAGAAAAGAATCACCTCCCCTCATTTGCGTATAATATCAATGCTGAATTTATACCAAAAATTCTATTCTGAAAATGAGTAGCATGATACTAGAGATGACAACTAACTGAATGCCGGTGAGAGGAGATCCGGACAGAGCCAGAGATTTAACATGTAACCTGGATGGATCATCCATGTTAAATCTCCGGCTCTGTCCGGATCTCCTCTCACCGGCATTCAGTTAGTTGTCATCTCTAGTATCATGCTACTCATTTTCAGAATAGAATTTTTGGTATAAATTCAGCATTGATATTATACGCAAATGAGGGGAGGTGATTCTTTTCTGGATGCATATAGGGTTCACAAGTGCAATTCCCTTGGTTTCACAGCGATTTGATGGGAATATATTATGTGTAATAGGAGCCGCATCAATGTCCAGTATATTTCATGTTACAATCAATATTAATGATCCATCTATGGTTCTAAACAAGTCCAGTCCTTATTAGGATTTCTGTATTTTCATTAAGACACATTACTAGGATTATTATTTACAGTAAGATGCATTGTTATATCTCATGTAAATGATCATTTTCTTCTACAACAAAAGTATCACACTATTTTGGTGACAATAATATACTGCAGATTTCATAGGGTGTTTTGTGGTACAGACTGTAAACAATGTTTGCAGAACACCACAAGAAGTAATACCACTATATAATAACAAATGCACAGACAAAAATCTTAAAGCTATGTGTGCAAATGCTAGGAGCTTAGAAGACAAGATTCCAGAGCTAATTGCGATAATGACAAGGGATAACCTGGATTTTGTGGCAATTACAGAGTCATGGTGCAATGAAAATCATGACTGGGACATAGCTATACCGGGATACAATTTATTTAGGAAGGATAGAATAGGAAGAATAGGAGGAGGGGTAGCAATGTATGTGAAAAAAAGCATAAATGCTACTTTAATACAAAATATTGAAGACAAAACTGAGGCCCTTTGGGTCACCTTAGAAACCGGGGAGAAGGATATTATTCGCATTGGGGTGATCTATAGACCACCAGGCCAGGGCAGGATTTGGACAGAAACCTATTGTTGGACATCACTAAAATGGCTTTAAAGGGAGAAGTCATAATCATGGGAGACTTTAATTTACCTGATGTAAATTGGGAGGGGTCTTTTGCAAATTCAGCTACAAGTGGCAAATTTCTACATTCCTTACAGGGAGCATCTCTCAAGCAATTGGTGACGGAGCCCACTCGCAAAGATTCAATATTAGATTTAATTCTTACAAATGGTGATAGGATATCCGACATATATGTGGGTGAGCACCTGGGATCCAGTGATCATCAAGCAGTATGGTTTAGTATAAAGACAGGATCCAACTCCTGTCACACAAAAACAAAGGTGTTGGATTTTAGAAATGCTGATTTTGCAAAAATGGGGAGATGTTTAAGTGATTCATTGGCGGACTGGTGGAACTTGGAAGGAGTGCAGGAGAGGTGGGAAAAACTGAAAAGTGCAATACTAAGTGCAACTGATCTTTGTATCAAAAGGGTTAGGAAAAGCACCAGGAAAAGGAAGCCAGTGTGGTTCACAAAAGAAGTATCAACTAGTGTGAAAGCAAAAAAGATGGCTTTTAGGAAATACAAACAGACTCAAAATAATAATGACAAAGAGGTGTATCTTGACAGACGGAAGGATGCTAAGAAAGTGATCAGACGTGCAAAGGCAGAAGCTGAGGAAAAAATGGCCCAGTCAGTAGATAAAGGGGGCAAAACTTTTTTTAAGTATATAAGTGAAAGGAGAAAATCAAATGGAGGAATAATAAGACTTAAGACAGAGAGTGAGAATTTGGTGGAGGGAGACAAGGCAATAGCAGATCACCTAAATAATTATTTTTGCTCAGTATTTACTACAGAAGAAGGGATGGGGCCACAGTTAAGTTGCAAGGACATTCATAAAAATAAGGTAGATGAAAGTACATTTACAGAGGAGAAGGTCCTAACAGAACTTTCACAACTAAAAGTGGATAAATCAATGGGACCAGATGGGATACACCCAAGGATACTCAAAGAGCTAAAAGATGTGCTGGTTACACCGTTAACAGAATTATTTAACCAGTCACTAAATACAGGTGCCATTCCAGAGGACTGGAAAAGAGCAAATGTAGTTCCACTGCACAAAAGTGGAAGCAAGGAAGAAGCAAGTAACTACAGACCAGTAAGCCTTACATCAGTAGTGGGGAAAGTAATGGAAAAACTATTAAAAGAAAGAGTTGTGGAATATCTTAACTCAAACCACTTACAGGATCCAAAACAGCATGGATTTACTGGTGGTAGATCATGCCAAACAAATCTTATTGACTTTTTTGACTCTGTGACGAAAATAATAGATCAAGGGGGAGCTGTAGATGTAGCATATCTAGACTTTAGTAAGGCATTTGATACTGTCCCACATCGCAGACTGCTAAATAAACTTGAAAGCGTGGGGGTGGATTATAAAACAGTTAAATGGATAAGAACCTGGTTGCAGGATAGGAAACAGACAGTTGTAGTTAATGGAGTGCAATCTATGGAGGGAAATGTTACCAGTGGAGTACCCCAGGGATCTGTACTTGGTCCAGTTCTCTTTAATATCTTTGTTGGTGACATTGCAGATGGTATTGAAGGGAAGGTATGCCTTTTTGCAGATGATACAAAGATATGCAACAGGGTAGACACGCCAGGAGGGGTAAAACAAATGATTAATGACCTAGCTAGGCTTGAGAAATGGTCAAGAACGTGGCAACTACAGTTTAATGCTAAAAAATGCAAAATCATGCACTTGGGTCTCAAAAACCCAAAGGCTAAATATAGTATCAAGGGTACTATAATGGAAACTACTGAGGAGGAAAGGGATTTAGGAGTCACTATTTCAAGTGACTTGAAGGCAGGAAAGTAATGCAACAAAGCAATGAGAAAGGCAAGTCAGATGCTTGGTTGCATAGGGAGAGGAATCAGTAGCAGGAAAAAAGAAGTGATAATGCCACTGTATAGGTCATTGGTGCGGCCCCATCTGGAATACTGTGTCCAGTTCTGGAGACCATATCTACAGAAGGATATAAATACAGTAGAGAGTGTACAAAGAAGGGCAACTAAAATGGTGCATGGCCTAAATCACAAAACATACCCGGAAAGGCTAAAAGATCTTAACATGTATAGTTTGGAGGAGAGAAGGGAAAGGGGAGACATGATAGAAACTTTCAAATATATGAAGGGTCTTAACAAAGTTCAGGAGGTAAACATTCTTCAAAGGAAGAGAAGTATTATAACTCGAGGACATACACTGAGACTGGAGGGGGGGAGGTTCAGGGGAAATTTAAGGAAAAATTACTTCACAGAAAGGGTAGTGGATAAGTGGAATAGTCTCCCATCAGAGGTGGTAGAGGCTAAGACTGTAGAGCAATTTAAACATGCTTGGGATAGGCATATGAATATTCTTACAAAGAATTAAGGTTCAAAAAGGGTTGAGATTACCTAAAGGATAAAAAAAAAGGGCAGACTAGATGGGCCAAGTGGTTCTTATCTGCCGTCAAATTCTATGTTTCTATGTAACAAGCCATACATAGTTTATTGTGACGTTTCATAACTTATAAACTGTTGTAATACTTCCACCCGCATGGGATTTCTGGAACTCCCTCTCATCCTGTTTAACAAACCTTGGAGCTCTCCAATGCTATATGTAAACAGAGCACATTTTTGACATTCACAGGACAGCAGAAGTGTTCCCCTATCTTTCTTCTGTCTCAGTGTCGTTTTCTACCACCCTCTCATTTTTTCATTCGATGCTCAGGCAGATGATCAAAAAGTAGAAGTGGTTTTAAACTTAGACCTGACTCTCTATTCAAAATTATTTTGCAGCATTGTCATACCATTGTCCAAATTACATTGTGTATTTATTCGCAAGCACCTAGCATTTTCAAATTAATCCTGGGAGTTCCTACAGACATCCCAACGACCATATACGGTTCTCAGTGCCATCCGGTGTGATATACTTACCTGCGGTCAAACCACACTGAGTATGCCCAACCTCGTCTGATCTTGGAAGCCAAACACTGTGGGCCAGGTCAGTACCTGGGTGGGAGACCACCAGAGAATACCAGGTACCGCAGGTATTTTTATCCAACCCAAGGACACAGGACCCAGAACCAAACATTTGCACATTCTTTCCAGCTCAAACTTCAATAGTGAATTGGGTAGAGCCCAGAGCATTTGCTTTCCCTGTTTCTCTCTTCCTATCATATCTCTATTATAGCATTTATTGTATTAACACTCAGGAAGAAGAGACCTACTGTCTACATCGGACATATATTTTCGCTCATTGAGCCATTACGCCAGTAGTTCCAATATTTAGACCAATTTATGCTGGTTCAGTTTACATATTAATATACATTGCTATTGTCACTTTTTTCCTTGTCGCTTTCTAGCCATTATTTTATGAGGGACATTAATAAAAGTTATATTTTAACCAAATAATCAACACCAATCATTTTCAACTTACAAATAAAGTGTGCCCCAGAAGAGACACATAGTCTTTCTTCTTTTCTCTTTTTGGTTCCGGTACTATACGGGAACCATCTCCCCATTTTCACAAGTAGTTTACTTAACTATTTTCTGGGAGCACCGCCAACCCAGCGCCGAACCTTAATTATTACCAGAGTACCTGGCCATATGTTGGTTTATTTCATTTCATGTTAGAGCTACAGCTCTAACAAAATCAATTCAGACGACAATTGTGTGTATATATTGAGTGATCCTGTGCAGACTCAACCAACCGTTTCTCTACATTCCAGTTCCCACCTGCGGTCATTTAAATTAAATATCCCTTGCTTATGCATGCTAGCCCGGTTGTGCATTTACTGTGTCTGAGTGAAGAACCCTTGCATCTCTGCTGGAAGGTGGTCTGAGTTAGAAGTTGGCGGGGCGGGTTTCCAAGTACTCGGAAACCCCCCTGAATGCGCCACGGCATGCAGTATGCAACACAGCACACCTACTGTATACACAAAACTCTCTCTAGCTAACAGAATCATACAATGAGTTGGGAGACATTTTACTGCCATCTGACCATGCTTGGCATTACAGAGGTACTTGAGTCACAAATTTTTCTTTTGGCTGCAGCAGTGCAGTCATCTGTACAGGACAAGTTAATATACTTCCTGTTCAGCTGACACAGCATTTATTATAAATAGCTGCTGCAATAAACACATTCAAAGTCCTCTTGTCTTTCACAGTTTGCTTACTATATTTGCGAAAAAGACTTCTTCCTTCTTTCTTGTTCCCCAACGCCCTTGTTCCCCAATGCACTAACTTAGTAGGAAGCTTTTATTTTGGTTTTTATTACAATTACAAGATGAAACTGGACATATAATATTTGTCAGGAATCGGCGGTCAGCTGCATCTCACCTACCAGCGCGCTGGTGTGCAGGCCTCCGGAGGTCATGGCCCCAGTCGCGGCTGTATGGATGCGCTGACCGCGAGCGTTATCTCCCATGTCGCTGAGTGCCCCTGAGTCTGGTCCTGCGTTTGTGTTCCGCTGTGTGCCGGCATACGGTCCGTGTGGATGCTGCTATGATTCCTGCACCTAATCCAGCCCTGTGTTTCCAGCCAGAACACTGCGACCAATCACAGCAGAGCAAGGGGTATAAGTTCCTGTCCGGGGCTCACTCGGACAACGAGTCACATACCCTGTGTCTAGTTCTCCCAGTTCCTGCGTTCCTGTTTCCAGCGTTCCCCTGTGGATACTTCATTTGTTCCAGCTTCCATTTCTACAGCTCTCCTGTTACTCCGGACTTCAGCTACATCCAGCTTCAAACCAATCAGCAGTAAGAGACTCTCCTCAGGTGTTCTTTCTCATTACTTACCTGTGCACTAATTGTCAGCATACCATCTGTGCAACTCAACCGTATAACATCTACTGGCTTAGAGACTGTCTCCTGCTTTAGCCTAAGTGTGGCTATATGGACTTGTGCTTTACAGAGACTGTGAGTTACTCATATTCCGGAGTTCTGCTTTCCGAACCATTATCAGTTTACCCTGTGTTATTCAGAGACTGTGTATTTCCAAATACTACTGGAGTTCTGTTATTTCACCTGCATTCATTATCAAGTTATTTTACGTTCTGCTGCAAGAGACTTTTATGTTGTTTGGATTCAGTTACCTGTCACAGTTTTTCACATTACCGGTTTCCATTGTATTCAGTATTATACCATCTGCTTTGCATTAATAAATATCAGCGCTTATGCGCAGGACTTTTATATTGCGTCCCCGCTTTGTACATCGCACCAACACTGACCCACTAGCGCCCCCGCCGGGGACAGACAAAACCAGAGACCTAACAGTTTGTCCGAGGCCCATGGACCCGGACGGTGGTCAGAGTGTGGGATCAGGGATACTCCAAAGCTTAGTGTCACGACTAGATGGTCAAGAGGCTGCGCAGCAGCAGATTATACAATACCTGCAGGAAATGTCTTCTCGCTTAGATACTCTGCAACAGTCATTTCCAACTTCAGTTCCTCCAGTGTCCCCATCAGTTTTTGCTCCTGTTCCTAGTTCCATAGTTTCTAGCTCTCCAGTTGCTTCTATTCCAATGTCTCGCATCCATCTTCCTACACCAAGTAAATTTGATGGTAATCCTAAAATGTGTCGTGGATTTTTGAATCAATGCGAAGTTCACTTTGAATTACAACCACAGAACTTTCCAACACCTAGAGAAAAGGTTGCATATATTGTCTCTCTTTTAGCTGGTTCTGCTCTGAATTGGGTCTCTCCGCTGTGGGAGCGAGCAGATGCATTGCTGAATAATTATACAGAGTTTGTTGCCGCATTCCGACGCATCTTTGACGAGCCTGTGCGCACGACTTCTGCTTCCTCAGACCTCCTTCAGATCCGCCAGGGAACACGTACTGTGGGTCAGTACGTTATTCAGTTCCAGACATTGGCATCAGAGGTGAAGTGGAACAACCAGGCATTGGTTGCCGCCTTCTGGCATGGTCTGTCTGACCGCATAAAGGATGAATTGACTACCCGAGATCTACCAGAGCAACTGGAGGCTCTAATCTCTCTATGTGTCAAGTTGGATCTACGTTTACGCGAACGAGCCTGTGAATGCTCTCGAGGTGATCTTCGCAAGCACCGAGTTATGCCTCCTGTACAGTCTCCACCTATTACTGCTGACGAACCTATGCAGGTAAACAAATTTCGTTTAACACCTGAGGAGCGGTCCAGAAGATTAAAGGAAAGACTGTGTCTCTATTGTGCTGCTGATGGTCATCTGATTGGTTCCTGCCCTGCTCGGTCGGGAAACGCCAGGTCCTAACTTGCAAAGGAGGAGTCAAGTTAGGGACCTTGAATAAAGCTCCTTCATCTCAAGACCTAATATTGCCTGTCACTTTGGAAATGCCAGATGGTCTCCAGTTTTTGTCCGCTTTAGTGGATTGTGGTGCTGCTGGGAATTTTATCACACAAGCTGCAGTGGATAGACTTTCTCTCCCAGTGTCAGAGCTGTCTCATCCGGTTTATCTTACTGCCATAGACGGAAGCCATATTGCTGAAGGATCCATCACTCAGCAGACCAAGTCGGTAGTTCTGGGAGTGGGCTTCCTGCATTCTGAGCTCATCAAATTCCTGATCATACCAAAAGCTACCTATGAGATTGTACTGGGTATGCCTTGGCCTCAATTGCATAATCCACAATTTGACTGGTCTACCTTACAGTTGACGGCGTGGAGTCCCTCCTGTCTCCATTCATGCTTAGCTCAAGTATGTCCAATAAAATCCACAAGTGTAAAGCCTCAGTCTGGCCTTCCAGAGGCCTATCAGGAATTCACTGACGTCTTCAGTGAGAAAGCTGCTGATGTCTTACCGCCTCATCGAGAATGGGACTGTCCCATTGATTTGGTCCCAGGGAGCAAGCCACCTAGAGGGCGAACATACCCTCTTTCAGTTCCAGAGACTCAAGCAATGAGCGAATATATAAAGGAGAATTTACAAAAAGGGTTTATCCATCCATCTTCTTCCCCGGCCGGTGCGGGATTCTTCTTTGTTAAGAAGAAGGATGGAGGACTACGCCCCTGTATTGATTATCGGGGTGTAAATGACATCACGATTAAAAACAGCTACCCGTTACCTCTCATCACAGAGCTGTTTGACAGAGTCAGAGGTGCCTCCATCTTCACGAAACTGGATCTTCGCGGGGCTTACAATTTAATCAGGATTCGAAGTGGTGATGAGTGGAAAACCGCCTTTAATACTCGTGACGGCCACTACGAATATCTAGTGATGCCCTTCGGCTTGAGTAATGCCCCGGCTGTGTTCCAAAACTTTGTCAACTAAGTATTTAGAGATCTCCTGTATAAGTGTGTGGTAGTTTACCTCGATGACATCCTGATATTTTCCCACGATTTAGTTACTCATCGCCAACAGGTAAAAGAGGTTCTTCGACATCTTCGACAGAATCATCTGTATGGCAAACTATCTAAATGTACGTTTGAAGCTTCTTCAATATCTTTCCTGGGATACATTATTTCCGGAACAGACCTTCAAATGGACCCAGCTAAACTAGAAGCCATAGAGAACTGGTCTCTTCCAACAACACTCAAGTCAGTTCAACGTTTTATTGGCTTCGATAACTACTACAGGAAGTTTATTAAGGGCTTTTCCACATTAATAGCCCCAATTACTTGCCTAACCCAAAAAGGGGGAAATCCTTCCCAATGGTCTGATGAAGCGCTGTCTGCTTTTCATAAAATAAAACAGGCTTTTATTTCAGCTCCCGTGTTACAACAGCCAGATGTCAACAAGGCCTTCATCTTGGAAGTAGACGCCTCAACGGTTGGCGTGGGCACAGTCCTGTCCCAGGTGGGCGTTGATGGTAAGACTCACCCTTGCGGGTTTTTCTCTCATAGATTCTTGCCCGCAGAAATGAACTATACCATCGGTGACCAGGAGCTGTTGGCAATCAAATTGGCCCTTGAAGAATGGAGATATCTGCTGGAGGGTGCGAGATTCCCTATTGCCATCTACACGGATCACAAGAACCTCCTTTACTTGAAGGCAGCGCAGTGTCTGAATCCCCGACAAGCAAGGTGGGCCGTATTCTTTTCTCGTTTTGATTTTAAGTTGATGTTTAGACCTGGCTCACAAAATGTTAAGGCAGATGCATCATCTCGCTCTATGAGTTCAACTGAGGAATCATCAGAACAAGCTGTTCGACCCATATTAAATCCTGTGGTGTTCGCAGCTACAGGGGTATCCCAAGTTCCACCTCCAGGCAAGATGTTTGTCTCTCCTGAGCTTCGTCCAAATCTCCTGTCCTGGGCTCATACGTCTAAATTTACTGGTCACCCTGGAGTCCTAAAAACGTTCAAGTTTCTGTCCCAAACTTATTGGTGGCCTCATATGAAAGTAGATGTTCAAGAATTCATAGCTTCATGTCCCAAATGTGCTCAGCACAAAGTTCCTCGTCAGGCTCCTGCAGGCCAATTGCTACCAAATTCCATTCCCAAGCGCCCCTGGTCTCATTTATCTATGGACTTTATTTCAGACCTTCCTTCCTCTAATGGATATGACACCATCTGGGTAGTGGTTGATAGGTTTTCAAAAATGGCACACTTCATCCCACTCATGGGGTTACCCTCTGCTCCAAAGCTGGCACGGTTATTTCTTCGTGAAATCTTTAGGTTACATGGACTTCCAACAGAAATAATATCCGACCGTGGTGTACAGTTTGTGGCAACGTTTTGGAGGGCTCTGTGTTCTGCGTTACAAGTCAAACTTAAGTTCTCTACGGCCTATCACCCTCAAACAAATGGGCAGACGGAGAGGGTAAATCAAGAGCTTGAGACCTATCTAAGACTGTATATTTCCTCTTCACAGGATAACTGGGTAGATTTATTGCCTTGGGCGGAGTTTGCTTATAATTCCCATTATCATACTTCTACAGATACAACTCCTTTTTTCGCAGTTTATGGTCAACATCCTAGAGTACCGGAGTTCCAAGATTTACCAGTCATAGACGTGCCTGCAGCTGCTTCTGCTCTTCAGCGGTTCTCTCAAATTTGGAAGAAGATTCATCTATCTCTTAAGAAGGTTTCTCAGCGGTATAAAATGTTTGCTGATCGAAAGAGATGAGCAGTTCCCAGTTTAAAGCCAGGTGACAAAGTCTGGTTATCTACTCGGAATCTCCATCTCAGAGTTCCTTCGATGAAATTTGCCCCACGGTTTATTGGACCATTTCCAGTAGAAAGTGTTATTAATCCGGTGGCTTATAAATTAAAACTGCCTTCCTATTTGAAAATTCCCAACTCATTCCATATTTCTCTCCTCAGACCACTAATTCTCAATCGTTTCCAGAGAGCGCTTCCAGTAGGCCCAAAGGTACAAACTCATCGGGGCGTGGAATACGAGGTGGAAAAGATCTTGGACTCTCGTCATCGCTACGGTCATTTGCAATACCTAATTGACTGGTCTGGATATGGTCCTGAAGAGAGGAGTTGGGTCAACGCTACGGATGTGCACGCTCCACGGTTGGTACAAGCCTTCCACAGACTCTTCCCTGCATAGCCTCGAGGGTGTTCGGAGTCCACCCATAAAGGAGGGGGTACTGTCAGGAATCGGCGGTCAGCTGCGTCTCACCTACCAGCGCGCTGGTGTGCAGGCCTCCGGAGGTCATGGCCCCAGTCGCGGCTGTATGGATGCGCTGACTGCGAGCATCATATCCCATGTTGCTGAGTGCCCCTGAGTCTGGTCCTGCGTTTGTGTTCCGCTGTGTGCCGGCATCCGGTCCGTGTGGATGCTGCTATGATTCCTGCACCTAATCCAGCCCTGTGTTTCCAGCCAGAACACTGCGACCAATCACTGCAGAGCGAGGGGTATAAGTTCCTGTCCGGGGCTCACTCTCATCGCCTCGGACAACGAGTCACATACCCTGTGTCTAGTTCTCCCAGTTCCTGCGTTCCTGTTTCCAGCGTTCCCCTGTGGATACTTCATTTGTTCCAGCTTCCATTTCTACAGCTCTCCTGTTACTCCGGACTTCAGCTACATCCAGCTTCAAACCCATCAGCAGTAAGAGACTCTCCTCAGGTGTTCTTTCTCATTACTTACCTGTGCACTAATTGTCCTAATTGTCAGCATACCATCTGTGCAACTCATCTACTGGCTTAGAGACTGTCTCTTGCTTTAGCCTAAGTGTAGCTATATGGACTTGTGCTTTACAGAAAGTGTGAGTTACTCATATTCCGGAGTTCTGCTTTCCTAACCATTATCAGTTTACCCTGTGTTATTCAGAGACTGTGTATTTCCAAATACTACTGGAGTTCTGTAATTTCACCTGCATTCATTATCAAGTTATTTTACGTTCTGCTGCAAGAGACTTTTATGTTATTTGGATTCAGTTACCTGTCACAGTTTTTCACATTACCGGTTTCCATTGTATTCAGTATTATACCATCTGCTTTGCATTAATAAATATCAGCGCTTATGCGCAGGACTTTTATATTGCGTCCCCGCTTTGTACATCGCACCAACACTGACCCACTAGCGCCCCCGCCGGGGACAGACAAAACCAGAGACCTGACAATATTCTTAAATTATTTTTTAATAAAGTGTGTTTTATAGATTAAAAAAAACCCCAAAGAAATAAAGATAGATAGATATAGTTGCAAGAAAAAGTATGTGAACCCTTTGGAATTTCCTGGATTTATGCATGAATTGGTCATAAAATGTATTCTGATCTTCATCTAAGTCACAACAATAGACAAACACAGTCTGCTGAAACTAATACCACACAAACAATTATATGTTCTCATGTTTTTATTGAACACACCTTGTTTAATAACTGGTTGACCCTTCTTTGGCAGCAATAACCTCAACCAAATGTTTCCTATAGTGGCATATCAGACCTGCACAATGGTCGGAGAATTTTGGACCATTCCTCTTTACAAAACTGTTTCAGTTCAGCAATATTGTGGTGTGAATCGCTCTCTTGACGTCATGCCACAGCATCTCAATCGGGTTGAGGTCAGGACTCTGACTGTGCCACTCCAGAGGGTGTATTTTCATTTGTTGAAGCCATTCTGTTGTTGATCTACTTCTGTGCTTTGGGTTGTTGTCCTGTTGCATCACCCATCTTCTGTTGAGCTTCAATTGGTGGACAGATGGCCTTAAGTTCTCCTGCAAAATGTCTTGATAAACTTGGGAATTCATTTTTCCGTCAATGTTAGCAATCTGTCCAGGTCCTGAGGCAGCAAAGCAGCCCCAAACCATGATGCCCCCTCCACCATACTTCACAGTTGGGATGAGGTTTTGACGTTGGTGTGCTGTTCCTTTGTTTCTCCACGCATAGTGTTGTGTGTTCCTTCCAAACAACTCAACTTTGGTTTCATCTGTCCACAGAATATTTTGTCAGTAGTGCTGTAGAACATTCAGGTGCTCTTTTGCAAACTTCAAACGTGCAGCAATTTTTTTTTGGACAGCAGTGGCTTCCTCCGTTGTATCCTCCCATGAACTCCATTCTTGTTCAGTGTTTTACGTATGGTAGATTCGTCAACAGAGATGTTAGCATGTGCCAGAGATTTCTAGACGTCTTTAGCTGACAATCTAGGATTCTTCTTCACCTCATTGAGCATTCTGCGCTGTGCTCTTGCAGTCATCTTTACAGGACGCCCACTTTTAGGGAGAGTAGCAACAGTGCTGAACTTTCTCCATTTATAGACAATTTGTCTTACCGCGAACATCAAGGCTTTTAGAGATACTTTTGTAACCCTTCCCAGCTTTATGCAAGTCAACAATTCTTAATCTTAGGTCTTCTGAGAGCTCTTTTCTGCAAGGCATGGTTCACATCAGGCAATGCTTCTTGAGAATTGCAAACTCAAAACTGGTGTTTGTTTTTTATAGGGCAGGACAGCTTTAACCAAAACCTCCAATCTTGTCTCATTGATTGGACTCCAGGTTGGCACAGTACCTTCATTTGTTTTATGATCTAAAACAATGGAGGTACTGTAATTCAGACCTGATCGCTAGGCAGCGATTTTGCTGCCCTGCGATCAGATAGTCGCCGCCTACAGGGGGAGTGTATTTGTGCTGTGCAAGTGTGCGATCCCATGTGTAGCAGAGCTGCACAAACTGATTTTGTGCAGTCTCTGTGCAGCCCAGGACTTACTCAGCAGTTGCGATCACATCAGCCTGTGCAGGACCGGATTTTACGTCAAACACCCTCCCTTCAAACACTTGGAGACGCCTGCGTTTTTCCAGACACTCCCTGAAAACGGTCAGTTGACACCCACAAACACCCTCTTCCTGTCAATCTCCTTGCGAGCGCCTGTGCGAATGGATCCTTCCACAATCCCATCGCTGACCGGCGATCCCGATGCTGCGCATTGCGGTGCATACGCATGCGCAGTTCAGATCTGATCACCCACTGTGCAAAAACACACAGCAGCGATCAGGTCTGAATTACCCCCAATATCAGATAAACAGGCAGCTGTCCAGGCTGCAGTTTGCTGTCCCAGGTTGCAAGGAGCAGCGATAGTCATAATTATTTAATTGTAAAATCAGACTGTATTATATTCAGTGATGGATCAGGATGATTATCCAGCTACTTGCAACACCGGCCACTAGTGCTACTAGTAATTCAACATCTTTTACAGAAGAAACAAAGTACACGTGGGAAGAAATGTGGGAAGAAATTCTGGCGTTAAGAATCGAGTAAATCTGAACCTGCTCATCTCTACTTAAAATTAGAGATGAGCAGGTTCGGATTTACTTGGTTCTTAAACCCAGAATTAATGGCAGTTCAGTTTTATCTGGATTTTTCTTATCGTCTATCCAAAACACGTGACATCCGCGAGCCAATAAGATGCCGTTTTGAGATCTGAGTAAAACTGAACCCGCTCATCTCTATTAAGAGCACAGTACCTTCATTTGTTTTATATCTCTTCTTTCCTTAGTGGACAATTCAGTGGGCATCCACTTGCCGGGCCCTATTAGGTTACTGCAGATATTTCATTAACATATACTTGATATATCTACTAAATCCGAGTAAAACCGAACCCGTTCATCTCTACTTAAATCAGAGGACATTTCCTTTTTTCTGACAGAAAGGAATTAAATAAATAACAAATCTGTCAAAACGAAAGAAGACAGTTACCTGTTTTTAGTTGTAACTAGAAGTGAGGTAGATAAAAAGAAAGCAACTATTTCCTCTTAAGTTTTAGAAATGTTTACATCACAGTTATACAGTAGCTGCATTAAGGTGCATTTTCATGGTTTTGATATGAATGGTCGACCAGGTTAAGGTCGACAGTCATTAGTCCGACCACTATTGGTCGACATTGACATGGTCGACATGGACTAATGGTCAACACATGGCAGGTCCACACATGAAAATTTCGACATGGATTTTTGAACTGTTTTTGGTGTAATTTTTTCCGTAACATGACCAGGAACCCCAATTAGTGCACCGTGTCCCCTTGCATGGCTCGCGGCTGCGGGCAAGGTGCCTCGCTACGCTACTGCTACCCTCGGCACAGGTTACTATTCCCAATCGTAGTCTATGTGGATGGTAAAGTATTAAAAATAAAAAAATCTATTTAAAAAAAAAAACACGTCGACCTTTTCATATGTCGACCTTCTCATGTGTTGACCATTTTCATGTGGCGACAATGGACAGTATTTACTAAGAATCCGAGTTTGTCCGATTTGTGTTTTTTTTTCTAAGTCCCAATCCGGGAATTCACTAAGCACAAATCTCGGCAGTGTTTGGACTATTTGTAATGCTTTGAATGACAATGTTCACAAATACGAACGAATAGACCATCGGTCAAATGCGGCTGTTATTACGTAGAATACGGGAATACACTATTCATTCGTATTTGGATGTTAGTCTCTGAGTGCTCAAATACGTTTGTATTTTTTTGCGATTCGTTAAAAAAAGCGGCAAAAAAATAGACCTGCTTTTTTCAGTCGTGTTTACATGTGTTGCAAATAAAAAATCACTCACACCTGCATTAGGATGCCTATAAAAGGATGTTAGGCCCATTTCAATACACCTACACTCAGAAATGGCAGCAGGACTGTGGGCCAGTGATCTTTTGTGTCCTGTGGGATTCCTCAGACTCAGACATCAGCCTGTAAGTACCCAGGGCCAAGAAACTGAACATGGTCAGCAGGTTGTACAGGTTCCGCGGAGGCTGCGCAGGCCTCGTTTTTATAGGGGGCATTTAAACTTGAATGCATTGTCCGATGATAAGGTCATACAGATGTTCCGTCTAAATCATAACAACATTTTCCGTCTGTATGACCTTGTCAAACTGGGCCTAGACCCTGAGACAGCACGCTCTCGCTCTGTCTCAGGCCTGCACAAACTCCTGGCTGTGTTGCACTTTATGGCTACTGGCAGCTTTCAGGCTGTGTCTGGGGATGTCATAGGAATCTTATAGCCCTCATTTTCCAGAATCTTAACACAGGTTATGTATCCCTAATGACCTCTTCTGTTTTGTGTTTGTTTTAATTTCTCGGTGGCCAGTTCAGTCCTAAAATCTCATGTTTATTGTTCTTTAAAATATACACACAGGTGTTGGCTGTTTTGCAGCCCCACATCGAGGCCTCAATCTGCTTCCCTACCCAGGAGTCTCAGTGGCATGCCGTCAGGGTAGATTTCTATGAGCTGGCTGGCATGCCCAATGTGCTTGGAGCCATAGATTGCACACACATTCAGCTGAGACCACCGAGGGGCAGGCAGCACATATATACAAATCGCCATTTCGAACACTCCACAAATGTGCAGGTGGTTTGTGATGCAAATCTCAAAATAATGAGTGTTGTTGCTGGTTACCCTTGGGGCTGCCATGACTCCTTCATCCTCAGTCAGTCATCCCTCTTTGATAAGTTTGAGGACGGACAAATGCCAGATGGATTGCTGCTGGGTATGTAATTTGATATGTGTAGGCCTGCGTATACTTTGTCCAAATACAGGTGCAGATGTATTAACCTGTAGAAGGCATAAGGAAGTGAGAAACCAGTGATCTGTGCAAGGTGATAAAGGCACCAGCCAATCAGCTCCAATATGTAAATGAACATTTAGGAACAGATTGTCTGCTGCCTTTATTACCTTGCACAAATCACTGGTTTTTCACTTCCTTATGCCTTCTACAGGTTAATACATCTGCCCCACAGTGTGTTACTTATGTGTTGCTGTATGTTAACATGAATCACGTTACTATATCTGTCTTTTAGGTGATGGAGGATATGGCTGTTTCTCTTGGCTTCTAACTCCATTGTCCCGACCTGATACCCCTGCTGAGCACAATTACAATCATGCACATAAGTCCACGCGGAATGTGATAGAAAGATGTTTTGGTGTGCTGAAATCTAGGTTTCGGTGTCTGGATAAGTCTGGTGGCCATTTGTTGTATAGTCCCTCCAAGGTGACTCAAATTGTGTTCTGCTGCTGCTTTCTTCATAACATGTGTTTGCAACAACATCTGCCACATGTTGAGGAGGAGGAGGAGGAGGAGGAAGAAAGCAGCCAGCAAGCAGAGGAATTAGAGACATCTGGTGATACTTGGAGTACAGATGTAGGGAGGCAGGTTAGGCAAGAGATCATCAATCGCTATTTCTAAGGTAATTTTGGTTTGTTTATTTCATTTGTTGTGTAATCATAAATAGATGTTTTGCCTTTTTTTTCACACAACCATTACTCAGAATGTGTCTGTCTCCTTGACACATACAAACATACCCTCGCTTTATGCAAAACAAATGTCGCATGTGTATTGTGTGTATTTTTATACTCAAAACAACAGATTATGAGTGGCATGCATTAAGTCTGGATAAGTGTTCGTAAACTTGCAGTGCTAATTTCTTACAAGCCCACATAATCCATTTAGTATTTCACTTTATCATTGTGTGTAACGTCCTAATGCACAGGTTCACAAACTCGGCCCTCAGGACCACACACAGTGTATGTTTTTCACGTTACCCAGTAGAAGCACAGGTGTATGAATTACTCACAGACATATGTTAAAAGGTTCACAGGTGGAGCTAATTATGTCACTTGTGATTCTGTGAGGATACCTGCAAAACATGCACTGTGTGGGTTCCTGAGGGCCGAGTTTGAGAACCTGTGTTCCCAAAAAACACTCCTCAACATATAATATGTTAGCCTTGAGGAATACATGTGTCCCTATGTGTGATGCACCATCATATTTAAGACACACAAACTTACTGTAATCAGGAATAATTTATTTCCTAATGTTTGATGCTGTAAACTTGATGGTGTGTAAGTAAATACACAGTTTGCCACATATATACATTATTATACACATTCTTTGATTGTTGTTGTAAAAGTACATATTTGTTTGTTTCAGCATCATGTGTAAAAACATTCTTACTAATTTTTAACACACACAAACATGTCCCAACAATACTGACATTCATTTTGTCAATGTTTTTTAAACAAAACAAAGCCAACATATTAAAAGCTTTTTACGCAACTCAATTGTGTTCTTCTTGTAATGTTGTATAGAGAAGAAAGCAAAAATATGTATCAATAACATTGTAATTTGGATTGTCTGCAGGAAAAGAAAATGATTGGAATCTAGAAAGAGTAATGATTAGAAAAAAAATCAAGTGGTTTGTTTACTTCCTGCTAAAGACATTCTGCCTGGCTGGCAATTATTGTGTCTGCAGGAAAAGAGAATTATTGGAATCTAGAAAGAGTAATGATTAGAAAAAAATCAAGTGGTCAGTTTACTTCCTGCTAAAGACATTCTGCCTGGCTGGCAATTATTGTGTCTGCAGGAAAAGAGAATGATTGGAATCTAGAAAGAGTAATGATTAGAAAAAAATCAAGTGGTCAGTTTACTTCCTGCTAAAGACATTCTGCCTGGCTGGCAATTAATGTGTCTGCAGGAAAAGAGAATGATTGGAATCTAGAAAGAGTAATGGATTAGAAAAAAATCAAGTGGTCAGTTTACTTCCTGCTAACATGTATGTGTGGCTCCATCAACATTTCCCTCCTCCAATAAAAAAAAAATGGTAAAGAATAAATGTGCGTACAAATTTTATGTTGTTGTTTGTACCACTTATAATTAATGATGTTGTAAAAATTGTCAAGGAGCTAAGTGTTATATATTTTTTCCAAAAAAAACCACTTACTAACTTTTTTGAGTTACTTATCACAAATGTCTAACTTGCTTTTTTTTTACGTTTTGTTGGTGGCTGCTTGTCCTGCCCTTTGCCTTTAGCACTGTCATGTTGTCGTGCTCTGGTGGAGCGTCTTGGTGGTGATGAGACTGGCGTGATATTTGGAGTAGTCGTACCAGAACTGCTGCTTGTTTGCTGTTGGTGCATGCATCTGAGTGTTTCATTCAGGTTAGTGAGGGTGGCATTGATTTCACGTGTAGCAGCATTTTGATTGTCTACTATTCGGAATAAACTTTCATTAATCTTTTGATTGTTTTGAAAAATGTTCATATAACTTTGCTGTTGTCTGTGCTGTTCTTCCATTAGTCTGTGCTGTTCTTCCATTAGTCTGTGCTGTTCTTCCATTATGACCTGTGTAATGTCCGTACGCATGAGTTCCATGGTATTGCCTATTCTGGTTGTTTGTTCATTTTGTCTACTCAGATTTCTTGATATTCTTCTGAGGTGAGATGGTAGGCTTGCAAACATTTGTGTCTGCTTACGCAGGCAATCTTCATTAGTGGCCTGCTGTCTAGCCCAAATGGACCAAAACACCTGATCAGGGCCTTGTGTTCCTGGTGTTGGGCTGTGTTGTGGTGGTGGTGTGGTTTGCTGTGGTGGTGTACTCACAGGTGCTGGGGGGCTCATTCCTTGCCTTAATGGCTGCATTTCTAAGATGTTTGTCTCCTCCATGTCACTGTGTTGCTGTTGTTGCGGAGGGATGCTGTTCCCAGGACTAGAAGCTGAAATGTTAAACAAATCTCCGTTAGCTATCCATATGTTTGAGAAATGTAAACAAATCACTACACATGGAACACATGTCATTCACTGTTGCTTTCAACTATTCTGCCAAGCAACATCATCACTCATAGCTTAAATACATACATATGCCTGTTTGTGGCAAATGTGTCTGGTTACTTAATTGTGAAAGCAAACACTTTAGTTTTATTGTAGCTCACACATACTCCACCATAAAAACACATTGGAATACATAATGTGTTACCTTATAGCTTTGTTAAAACAAACATAGTAATGTTTTTATATGTATTTTGCAATGTTACCTCAAACACACATGTGAAATTTGGAAAAACAACCTTACTTTTTGCAATAAAAAACATGCTTTTTTGTTGCAGCATCTTACACACAATGTCATACTGTATGGCTCAAGTGGACATACATATCTTTACTGGCTGTGGACAAGGCCATTTAGCTTGGATTCCATTTCAGCTTTTACTTACTGCGGTAAGTATTTAAGTTTTTGATGTGTTTTGACTTAATGCGGTTATGAAATATTTTGATTACGTTCTGAAATTTAACTCATTTATTTCAGTTTGATACTCACAATCAAGATGAGGGGAGTGTGGATGACGTCTTGGAGGTGTGTCCAAAATTTGGAGTGGGGGGACAGAACATATGGACGATAATCTTCGTGGCGGGGTAGCCTGCTGTGTTTGGGCCGGGACACACGACCTTGCTTTCTTTTCGGCCACTGGCTTTTTGTGGTGATGTCTTACAGAAGTGCCACTTCTGCTGCTCCATACTTCTTTTGATGGACCTTTTAATGAAAGTGCAATTTTGTTATGGCCATTCCTTTACAAGCATACCCTATACTACAATGGACACTTTACCTGCTTCCGCAGCGTCATCATCATCAGATGTGATAGGAGTTACTGGCCGACGAGTAGTACTGCTTTTTTCTAACACTGTATAAAATAAAATAAAAAATAAAAATTTCATGCTATTGTGTATACATCCACCCATTATGCTTATAAACATTTTTTCTTTTAGAAATGCTTGGTTTTTATTTTTAAAAAACATAAGGACCGGAAAAGCAAAACTAGAAAACAAACAACAAAAAACATTGTCCAATACACATGTGCACTATGGCAACATCAACACAGGAAAACATGTACAGGACACTGACATAGGCCACAAGTTAAAAAAAAAAAAAAAACACACACATCTTCATTTTGTATTGAAAGGATAAATATTACAGATGCAATATATAAATTGCTCTGTGATGTGGCACTCCAAAGACACATTACCACTATATGAGCCAAAACAAAATGTAGCAATTTTTAAAACAATACACTGCAGTGTGGTGTCACGGTACAAATACAAGCAAAAAATTATCTTAGAAATAGTGTTATTTTAATTACATAATTAACATTATCTAATAATGACATTACACATGTAAGTGGTTTCCAAACCACTTTCCACTACTCCAGCCTCTAACATGACAACAACTGTTTTTTAAACATTGCACAGGGATCACTTAAATATAAAACATAGTCACATTTTTTTTTTTTTAAACGCCCAAAAGGAAAACATTATTGCAGGACAATTCAGAGACACACCAAGTCCAAACTACACATGCAAAATATCTGTCAGAAAAACACATGACATACAATAAAGTAAGATGTTACATTGGCTTTTGTATAAAACATTATCCAAAACAATGTATTTGCTGACACACACTTGAATGACACACATTTAAAAAAAAAACCATAGAATGTAAATGCAAATACACATGCTCACCATTCTTCCTGGGCCTATCTGAATCCCGGACATGGGTTGCAGAGACTACTTCAGGAGGTATGACACTCCGCATGGGCTCCTCATACTCCAGATATCTTGCCATATAGGGCTGCCCACCAGCGGTTTTCCGAGCCTCCTTGGCCTCCTTGGCCATTTTGGACTTGACACGTCGCTTTATGTCATAGTACCGTTTGCGGCACGTGTCCTCCGTCCGCTTGACCACCCCCTCACTATTGACAGTAGCAACTACTTTTGCCCACAACACCGTCTTCCTCCGTGTTGGCACCTTGGCGGACTCAGGGCCAAATAGCTGCCTCTGATACTTCATCAGCTCACGAACCAATGCCACATTTTCAGCAAAACTAAACTTGACATTCCGCCCAGTCTTAGTAGTGGTGCGTGTCTGCGGAGCACTCTGACTGTCACTATCACTTGAGGCTGCTGCAGCAATCTCACCCACCTCCTCCACCTCACTAACCTCACTAACACTCACCTCCTCCACCTGACCAACCTCCTCCCCCTCACTCACACCCTCCACCTCACCCACCTCTGAGTCACACATAATTGTGTGTCTAAACAGTTAACACAGAAAAAATAATAGACAAACAACACACTCCTCCACTACCACTACACAACTCACCCCCCCCCCCACACACACACACACACACACACACACACACACACACACACACACACACACACACACACACACACAAACACTGACAAGTGACTATAAAGAAAAATAACTTGGACTAAAAATTAGACAAAACCACAAAATACAAGACAACAAGAATGACAAGACGACTTTCAAACACAATACCACACTCAGAAATCGCTACCAACACTCCTCACCAAACCACAAATTCACCTACCTCCACAGCACAACCTCCCTCCTCCTCACCACTAACTAAACCCACGAGGTGCGGACGGTTTGGGGCGTATTTATATGGTTGCGCACAGACACTCCTACCATCTGAAATACAACCAATCACGAACGCGGATGAAAATCGAAACTGAAAGTGAAAATGCGGCCGCAGGAAAAAAAAAACCCTGCCGCGTTTAACTTAGGAAAAAACCCAGCAAATACAACAAAAACACGTACGCAAACGACAATGACGGCCGTAAATGTGCTAAAAAAAAACAACTGGCATCGACATCGGAAAACACGACAACCATAAAGTCGACTGCTTCGTAACTTTGCGTATATGGATTCAAAAAGTTGCAGGAAAATGCACCCGACACAAAACGAGTTTAAACACTACACAAACCGACTCAAACACGAATATTAGTAAATATTGCCCAATGTGTCCATATCGACCATGTCAATGTCGACCAATAGTGGTCGACCTAATGACTGTCGACCATAACATGGTCGACCATCCAAATGGATACCCATTTTCATATATCCCTTGCTGGAGAAACTATAAAAAAGTGTGCTAAGGTCCTGGTTATTCAAAAACTTTCCAGGAAGGTAAACATCTACAGTATGCCCCAAGTTTAGTATATTATAAGAGAGAGTTCAGAGAGAGTTCAGGACTCAGGAGGTAATGACTATGCTACGGAGGGGCAAAAATATAAGGAGGAAAGGCGACTCAGGGCAATGCAACTTTTATGGAAGGAGGTGCAGAGTGATAATGGAGAGAGTGGAGATCAGGGAGCAATGAGACTGCTCTGGTGGGGGGAGCAGAGAGATATGGAAATAGAGGTCAGTGAGAAAGCTGTAGAGGGGAAAAAGATATACCAGTGGTAGGGAGAAGTATGAATGAGGTAATGAGGGAGATATGGAGGGAGGGAGACTAAGGGGAGAGAGCTACAGAGGTGGGGGAAGAGATATTGAAGTAGGGGCAGTGACAGAGTTGTGCAGGGTACAGAGAAAAGCCATGTAGGTGGTAATGAAGGAACTATGAAGGGACAGTGAGAAGTATGGAAGTGGTAATGAGAGAGATAATGAGGGATGAGGCTATGAAAGAGACTTGTGCATGCTGCTTTATGTTGGTTGGCTAAGAGGCAAGGAGATCACTTCAATTAATAGCCACTTTAAGTGCAATATGTCAATTTGTCATTTATACCACTATCAATTTTGCATGATAACCACTCAAGCCTGCTTATAAACTAGAAGTGGGCACAAAATTGCAATTAATGGTCTATGGGCACATTAATTGACAGGACTGGTTGGCTAGAAAAGGGACTAGAATATTCAACTCATTCACCAGAATTTAATTTTCTGCAGTGTGCCATTCCTGCATTATCATCTGGTGCGGCTTTAGATGCACCATTGATTGCACCATCACAACTTGCTCCAGCTCAGTGGCAGGTGCAGTTTCTACATTTGAGTATGTTCTAATGTGTGAGTGGCTCAGAGTTTTTGTACGTGTCTTTTTAGCCACCCCCTGTTACCTCCCAGTCACCATCCAAGAACGCCCATCACATATCCCTAACCATGCGATTGTACAAACAAAGTAAGAAAGTATGCACGGAGCAACTCAGATGCATGCACTTATGATCAAAAAATAACGTCTCTGCATACATCACCACGGCGTCAGATTCAGATTCAGGCTCAATGCTTAGCTTTTTAAGACGGATACGAAACGAAATCCTGGTACCCAGCATGCTGACAGTCAGAATACTGACAGCAGAATCCTGATGTTAAAATTCCCAACAGATTTGCTAACTCCATCTAGGTCAATACACTAATATACAGGACGATGTATGTACCCAGCGATGGCATGACTGACATACCAATATATCGTGCATCTGTACACACCACCACCTGAGGGGAAATAGATTAGTGTGGCAACCGAAGCACGGCAAGTGCAGTGAGCCCGTGAGAGGACACGCTGCGCTCGCATCCGGTATTCCGCCAGTCGAATTCCGGCATCGGTCTGCTGGCCGCTGGGATCCCAACAGCCCTGATCCCTTGGTTGCCATTTGCAAATTCTCCACTGGCTCACTTCTCCACCCTTTTCACTGCTTAGTATATCTCCCCCTTAGTTTTTAATGTCTGAGCTGGTTGGAGGGGAGGGGGGGGACAATGTTCAGTTATTGTCTTTTCAAGAGGTGTATGTTAGGGTGTAGTATGGTATGCCGGCGGCCGGGCTCCCGGCGGCCAGCATACCAGCGCCGGAATCCCGACTGCCGGCATACCGACAGCTGGGCGAGTGCAAATGAGCCCCTTGCGGGCACGGTGGCGCACTCTCCCTCCAGGGGGGTCGTGGACCCCCAAGAGGGAGAAAAGGTCAAGCGGGTCCCACTGAACGAGACCCGCTTGGCCCGGGAGGGGTTTTTAGTGTGCACACGGATCCTGTTCTGCGGGATGCCGCAGTACAGGATACAGTCAGTGACACACCGGATTTTCAACAGCCGCACTGTGCGAACATATACATTGAAATGTATGTGTTCACACTGAAATCCTGCCGTCCTGTCATCCGGCTCAAGTGCAGCATGCTGCGGTTGGATCTGGTGGCGGCGGGACTGCCGCACATGTGTGAATAGGCGCCCATGTGCAGTCTCCTTTCCGGCCAAGCAGGTCGAGGCAGGGTAGTAGTCACCTTGCTGTAGCCTCCTCCTATCTCCCACAGTGCATGCAGAATTCAGGGGCAAGGGCTGTAGCCTGTGCTGTGTAGCCACACCCCCAGCTGAGATCCGGGCCCCGCCCCCTCTTCTCTTCTGAATGCACTGCAGTTCATCCTCAGCTCCATAGCTACTAGCTCTGCTGCTATCCCCCTTAAGGTGACACTGGTAACAAAAGCGTTCACACTAGCATATTTATAATGAGGGCAGTGTGTGCATTGCATACGGGCCCCTGAGCCCAAGAGGGCCCACACCACATATGCTGCACCCATTTCTCTAATACTCACCTTTTCAGAGTACCCCCATAAGCAGTAGAAAGAGTAGTGTTTAGGGTTTAATGGTGCTGTACATGTGGACGAGCAAATAATTATGTAAATCAGCAGCCACCCAATAGACAGATAGCCGGTCTCTCCTTGTTACTAATATAAAACCAAAAACCAAATTAGGTGGCGCTTAACAATGCATATAGATTGTCTTATTAAAAAACATATTTAATATACAGTAAAAACAATACAGTCACACATAACATGAAATACAATGAATAAAAACTTCACTAATTGGGAGCAATATATATTGCGGCTCCTTGGCAATATAACTATTAATTAAAAATTTCTGGATTTATAACCGCCAGTAGAATGTGCCATTATACCATAGGGATATTTTAATAGCATAAACATATATAGTTAGTAGTGATGTGCACCTGAAATTTTTCGGGTTTTGTGTTTTGGTTTTGGATTCGGTTCCGTGGCCGTGTTTTGGGTTCGGACGCGTTTTGGCAAAACCTCACCGAATTTTTTTTTTGTCGGATTCGGGTGTGTTTTGGATTCGGGTGTTTTTTTTTCAAAAAACCCTAAAAAACAGCTTAAATCATAGAATTTGGGGGTCATTTTGATCCCATAGTATTATTAACCTCAATAACCATAATTTCCACTAATTTTCAGTCTATTCTGAACACCTCACACCTCACAATATTATTTTTAGTCCTAAAATTTGCACCGAGGTCGCTGGATGGCTAAGCTAAGCGACCCTAGTGGCCGACACAAACACCTGGCCCATCTAGGAGTGGCACTGCAGTGTCACGCAGGATGGCCCTTCAAAAAAATACTCCCCAAACAGCACATGGCGCAAAGAAAAAAAGAGGCGCAATGAGGTAGCTGTGTGAGTAAGCTAAGCGACCCTAGTGGCCGGCACAAACACCTGGCCCATCTCACGCAGGATGGCCCTTCCAAAAAATACTCCCCAAACAGCACATGACGCAAAGAAAAAAAGAGGCGCAAGCTCTTCCCGTCCAGTGTTGGGAAGGTCAGGCATCGCAACCGACACAATTGGACTCTCCTTTGGGATTTGTGATTTCGAAGAACGCACAGTTCTTTGCTGTGCTTTTGCCGCAAGTCTTTTCTTTTTTCTAGCGAGAGGATGAGTGCTTCCATCCTCATGTGAAGCTGAACCACTAGCCATGAACATAGGCCAGGGCCTCAGCCGTTCCTTGCCACTCCGTGTCGTAAATGGCATATTGGCAAGTTTACGCTTCTCCTCAGACGCTTTTAATTTTGATTTTTGGGTCATTTTTTTACTGATCTTTTGTGTTTTGGATTTTACATGCTCTGTACTATGACATTGGGCATCGGCCTTGGCAGACGACGTTGATGGCATTTCATCGTCTCGGCCATGACTAGTGGCAGCAGCTTCAGCATGAGGTGGAAGTGGATCTTGATCTTTCCCTATTTTTTTAACCTCCACATTTTTGTTCTCCATATTTTGCGCACAACTAAAAACCACCACAGGTATACAATGTAGATGGATGGATAGTATAGTATTATATTACTTATGGACGACGAGTGACGACACAGAGGTAGGTACAGCCGTGGCCTACCGTACTGCTGCTTATATATATAATATACTGTATAACGGACCTGGTGGACACTGTCAGCAGACTGCTAAATTAGTATGAAGAAAAAAAAACCAACACAGGTATACAATGTAGATGGATGGATAGTATAGTATTATATTACTTATGGACGACGAGTGCACTGATGACACAGAGGTAGGTACAGCCGTGGCCTACCGTACTGCTGCTTATATATATAATATACTGTATAACGGACCTGGTGGACACTGTCAGCAGACTGCTAAACTAGGATGAAGAAAAAAACAACAACACAGGTATACAATGTAGATGGATGGATAGTATAGTATTATATTACTTATGGACGATGAGTGCACTGACGACACAGAGGTAGGTACAGCCGTGGCCTACCGTACTGCTGCTTATATATATAATATACTGTATAACGGACCTGGTGGACACTGTCAGCAGACTGCTAAACTAGTATGAAGAAAAAAAAAACACCACAGGTATACAATGTAGATGGATGGATAGTATAGTATTATATTACTTATGGACGACGAGTGCACTGACGACACAGAGGTAGGTACAGCCGTGGCCTACCGTACTGCTGCTTATATATATAATATACTGTATAACGGACCTGGTGGACACTGTCAGCAGACTGCTAAACTAGGATGAAGAAAAAAACAACAACACAGGTATACAATGTAGATGGATGGATAGTATAGTATTATATTACTTATGGACGATGAGTGCACTGACGACACAGAGGTAGGTACAGCCGTGGCCTACCGTACTGCTGCTTATATATATAATATACTGTATAACGGACCTGGTGGACACTGTCAGCAGACTGCTAAACTAGTATGAAGAAAAAAAAAACACCACAGGTATACAATGTAGATGGATGGATAGTATAGTATTATATTACTTATGGACGACGAGTGCACTGACGACACAGAGGTAGGTACAGCCGTGGCCTACCGTACTGCTGCTTATATATATAATATACTGTATAACGGACCTGGTGGACACTGTCAGCAGACTGCTAAACTAGTATGAAGAAAAACAAAACAAAACACAGGAGTGTTTTTCAGGCAGACAAACGTATACTGGACTGGTGGTCACTGTCAGCAAAACTGTGCACTGTACTCCTGCTATAACTGCTCCCCAGTCCCCACAATTAGGCAGTGTGAGCAGAGCAGTGCACTCAGCACAGATATATCATGCAGCAGTGCAGCACACTGAGTGAGCACAGATATGGTGGTCGGAGCGTTTTTTTCAGGCAGAGAAACAAAGGATTAAACTCACTGGTGGTATAATCAAAACCCTGCACTGTACTCCCTAACAGCTGCTCCCCGTCCCCAATCCTCCCCACAATTATAACTAACTAAGTCACTCTGTGTTCTACTATAACGGAGAGGACGCCAGCCACGTCCTCTCCCTATCAATCTCAATGCACGTGTGAAAATGGCGGCGACGCGCGGCTCCTTATATAGAATCCGAGTCTCGCGAGAATCCGACAGCGGGATGATGACGTTCGGGCGCGCTCGGGTTAACTGAGCAAGGCAGGAGGATCCGAGTCACTCGGACCCGTGTAAAAAAAAGGTGAAGTTCGGGCGGGTCGGATTCCGAGGATCCGAACCTGCTCATCACTAAATTAGTTAGTAGTTACCAGTTTATCACACGGGCGGAGACTCTCAGTCCTCATGCAGTCAGTCTCAGTGCCCATATAGTGGCAATTATTTGTTGGTTTGTGTTTTTAATTGATATTCCTGAATCGTAAATAATATAAGCGTCCCAAAATGAGGAGGATAATATAGAAAATAGGAGATGCAGGTGGACGTGTCTGTAGTGCAAATGTATTGATGTAAGTGTAATACCCTGCATCAGTACAGTAGTACCATATGTAGTCACCTATATATATATATATATATATATATATTTGCTAAATAGCTATGGTAGCAATGATGTAAAGTTTATGGGGTTGCCTTTATTAAAAATGCCACTTAGTGGTAAATGTTGTTAAAAAAATCCATAATACCCTCATAGAGGGCAAAGACTTATATAAAATGTACATCACCCTCACGGAGGGCAAATGGTCTGGGCAAACAGTTAATGGCCCAGGAAGTTTATGGGCTCATGGCCCCCGGACTTGTTGACTGGCAGCATTGTGGGGGTGCTCTGAGCGCCACTAAAAGGATAGGGGCCGGCACGTGGGGAGAGCGGGACTGATCCGGGAACCAAGGCAGAGGTTTGAAAAGGAGGAGCGCAATGGACGGTTGGGAGTCTCTGAGGAGAGCAGAGGGGATGGCAGAGCTGCGCTGTCGGAGTAGCGGGATCCGCCGAGAGCACAGATAGCGGCAGCGGGTGAAGAAGAGAAGGAGAACTGAACTAATTACCTCAACCTCTCTCCGGTGTCACTTGGTGGTGCGAGGAGGCGGAGGTCCAGCGTTTGCAGTGCGGTGGTGGAAGGCAGCACGGAAAAGGACGGCGGGGATGGAAGAGTGCAGCCGAGGGGTGAGATTTCCCTAGCGACGCCCTGCGGGAGGTGACAACACCCCAGTGAACCAATCCATCGGAAGCATCTCGGTAACTGTGAGTGACCAGACTTGTGAGAAGCTCCATACACCCCGTATAAGGTCAGGGGTGGGCCCCTGATAAGCAGTGACAGAGAAAAGGGCCTTTAACCGAGGGGAATTTATTACTGCCATACACTAAGAGCTAAGCAGACAGGAAAAGGGTGTCACGGCGCCGCGGCCTCCATACTTACCTCTCCGGGCGCGCTGGGTCTCCGTGCGGCCGTCCTCACTGGCGGGTCCTGGCGTCCGGCGCTCCGTCCAGCCGGCGTGTGCGTCCGACGTCCTCGGGAGGTGCGGGTGACGTCATCGGCCCGTCCTCCAATCAGGTCCTGGCGGGAAGTTCAAATTCAGACGCCGGGCAGTGCTCCGGCGCCTGAGTATCATCGTTGCTACTGTACCTGTGATCTCCAGTGCTCCGTGCCTCCAGCATTCCCGTGCCTCCAAGCACCTCTGTGCCTCCAGCATCTCCGTGCCTCCAAGCACCTCCGTGCCTCCAAGCACCTCCGTGCCTCCAGCACCTCCGTGCCTCCAAGCACCTTCGTGCCTCCAAGCACCTCCATGCCTCCAGCACCTCCGTGCCTCCAAGCACCTTCGTGCCTCCAGCACCTCCGTGCCTCCAGCACCTCCGTGCCTCCAAACACCTTGGTGCCTCCAGCACATTCGTGCCTCCAACACCTCCGTGCCTCCAAGCACCTCCGTGCCTCCAGCACCTCCGTGCCTCCAAGCACCTCCGTGCCTCCAGCACCTCCGTGCCTCCAAGCACCTTCGTGCCTCCAAGCACCTCCGTGCCTCCAGCACCTCCATGCCTCCAAGCACCTCCGTGCCTCCAGCACCTTCGTGCCTCCAAGCACCTTCGTGCCTCCAAGCACCTCCGTGCCTCCAGCACCTCCATGCCTCCAAGCACCTCCGTGCCTCCAGCACCTCCGTGCCTCCAGGCACCTCAATGTCTCCACACGCTTCAGCGCCTACAAACACTTCTGTGTCTCCAAGTCCTGTGCACGTTAGTGCAGTTGTGTCTCCAGCACCCAGTATTTATTCTGTGATTCACCAGCACCTTTCAAGTTCTCTCTTTCAGGAGACCTTCAGCGTCCACACGTGCCTCCTGTCCGCCGACCTGATCCTGCATGAGGAAAACTTACATCCGGCCATCTCTGCTGCGGTCCAGTTGCGGTTCCACTTCCCGGTCACCGGAAGAAACCCCGAGTCCACAACCCTCCCAAACCAGGTCAGTGATAGTATACTCAGGCCTCATGGACCCGGGGAATCGGAACACGGACTCAAGTGCCATCCAGAACCTGGCTTCCCGAGTACAAAGTCAGGAAGCGGCACAAGGTCAGGTGATGCAGTACCTCCAGGAGTTGTCCGGGCGTCTGGATCAGATTCAGGCGTCTCTAGCCTCAGTAATTCCAGCACCAGTTCCAGTAGCTGCACCAGTTGCCACCTCCAGCAATGTCCAACCATCGGCCGGTGCCACTCCGCGCCTTCAGTTGCCTACGCCGTCCCGTTATAATGGGAATCCTAAAAATTGTCGTGGTTTCTTAAACCAATGCGAGGTACATTTCGAGCTACTAGCACACAACTTTCCTACAGACCGGTCCAAGGTAGCATATATTATTTCTCTGCTGGAAGGATCTGCCTTGGATTGGGTGTCTCCTTTATGGTAACGTTCTGATTCGCTGGTTTCCAATTACTCCGAATTCATCACGTCTTTTCGACTAATTTTTGACGAGCCCGGCAGGATGACCTCGGCCTCTTCTGACTTACTCCGCATCCGTCAAGGCTCCCGATCCGTGGGTCAGTATGTGGTTCATTTCCAAACCATTGCTTCTGAACTTCATTGGAATAATGAGGCTCTGAGAGCTGCTTTCTGGAACGGTCTTTCTGATCGCCTGAAGGATGAGTTGGTCACTCGAGAGCTTCCGGATTCTTTAGAGGAATTGATCTCTCTCTGTGTCAAGGTAGATCTCCGGATGCAGGAACGTGGAGGTGAACGTAGTCGATCGGATCGTTCCAGGTTCCGGCTTCCTCCTGCAAGGCAAGCGGTGGTCCCAAGTCCGGACGAACCCATGCAGATTAACCGATCTCGGTTGTTCCCGGAGGAGCGGCAGCGTCGTCATGAGAGTAAGCTCTGCCTGTACTGCGGAGCTGCGGGTCACTTCATCAAGTCCTGCAAATCCCGTCCGGGAAACGACAAGGCCTAGCTTGTTCCGGAGGAGTCAAGTTGGGGGTTACGACCAAATCTTCTCCCACTTCGGACTGTTTGCTTCCTGTAACGTTAATCACCAAGGCTACTTCCAAGTCTTTTGAAGCCCTGTTGGACTCCGGAGCTGCGGGGAATTTCGTTTCTTCTTTCTGTGTCCAAAGCCTGAATTTGGAAGTACGGTCCATCGAACGGCCTATAACCTTATACGTATCAGAGAGGGAGATGAATGGAAGACCGCCTTCAATACCCGGGATGGGCATTATGAGTATCTGGTGATGCCGTTTGGTCTTAGCAATGCTCCTGCTGTCTTCCAGGGATTCGTCAACGAAATCTTCCGAGACATGTTATACCTAAGTGTCGTGGTGTATTTGGATGACATCCTGATTTTTTCAAAAGACCTTGCTGAACACAGGATACAAGTCAAAGAGGTACTCCGTCGTCTACGTGAGAATCACCTCTATGCCAAGATGTCCAAGTGTACCTTCGAAGTAACATCAATACCGTTCCTCGGTTATATCATCTCGGGGATGGAGCTTCGCATGGATCCGGAGAAACTCTCTGCCATTCGGGACTGGGCACAGCCACTCTCCTTGAAAGCAGTACAAAGATTCCTGGGTTTTGCGAACTACTAAAGTTCATTAGAGGTTTCTCCACCATTGTTGCACCCATTACCGCCCTAATGAGAAAGGGTTCCAACCCGGGGTTGTGGCCTCCCGAAGCCATAGAGGCCTTTTCCCATTTGAAATCAGCTTTTATGTCCGCCCCAGTACTCCAACAACCAAATTTCGAGGAACCTTTCTTCCTAGAAGTCGACGCATCCTCGGTCGGAGTTGGGGCCGCTCTCTCTCAGTACGCCTCAGATAAGAAATTACATCCGTGCGACTTTCACTCTCGTAAATTCTCTCCGGCTAAACGGAATTACACTATTGGAGACCAGGAACTCTTGGCGATTAAATCTGCCTTGGAAGAGTGGAGATATCTCTTAGAAGGGGCCAAACATGTGACTACCATTTACACTGATCACAAACATTTGTTGTATATCAAAACCGCACAGTGCTTGAATCCTCGCCAAGCTAGATGGGCACTCTTCTTCACTCGATTTTCTTTTGTTATCAAATACCGAGCCGGGACTTTCAATACCAAAGCGGATGCACTGTCCCGTTCACAAACTCCCACAGATGATGAGGATTCCTTTGAACGGAGTTTAATTCTGAATCCAATTTCTGTCTCTGCTGCCTCGACTACTCCAGGTCCTCTTCCTGGAAGAATGTCCGTACCAGTTAAATTCCGGTCGAGGATACTACAGTGGGCCCATATCTCCAAATTCTCCGGTCATCCCGGCGCCCAGAAGATGTACAAGTTTCTGCAAAGATCTTACTGGTGGGACTCCATGAGGAAGGATGTACAGGATTACGTTAGTTCCTGTCCCCAGTGTACACAGCATAAATCTCCCCGTTTACCTCCTGCTGGGTTACTTCGTCCTCTGTCCATTCCTATGAAACCCTGGACTCATATTTCCATGGACTTCATCACTGACTTGCCCCGTTCCAAGGGTTGCAACACCGTTTGGGTAACCGTCGACCGTTTTTTAAAGATGGCACACTTCGTTCCTTTGACTGGTCTTCCGACAGCTCCGAAACTAGCTCTACTGTTTATCCAAGAACATTTTCGGTTGCATGGGTTGCCACAGGAAATAGTCTCTGATCGTGGGGTACAGTTCACCGCAAGGTTTTGGAAAGCCCTCTGTTCGACTCTGCAGATTAAACTTAAGTTTTCATCCGTTTATCATCCCCAAACGAATGGACAAACAGAACGAGTCAATCAAGATCTAGAGACTTTCCTCCGTCTTTATCTCTCCCCTTCACAGGACAACTGGGTGGAGTTGTTACCGTGGGCGGAGTTTGCCCATAATCATTCATTTCATTCTTCCACTGGTGAATCTCCATTTTTCATCAACTATGGGTTCCATCCACGTGTTCCAGAATTACCAAGCCTTCCGATAGAAGAGGTTCCATCTGTAATGTCCACTCTACAACACTTCGGACAAATTTGGAGTAAGATTCATGCTAATCTTAAGAAGGTTTCAGTCCGGTACAAGTTCTTTGCAGATAAGAAATGGCGAGCCGCTCCACAATACAAGGTTGGTGACAGGGTGTGGCTGTCCACACGTAATCTCCGGTTGAAGGTGCCCACCATGAAGTTTGCTCCAAGATTCATCGGTCCTTACCCTGTGCTACAAGTCCTGAATCCTGTGGTCTGCAAGCTGGGTTTACCTTCGCACCTACGTATCCCCAATGCCTTCCATGTTTCTCTTCTTCGTCCTCTCGTCCTTAATCGTTTTCATTCAAAGACCTCTAGCCCCACCTCAGTGGAGACTGAAACAGGGACAGACTTCGAGATCAAAAATATTCTAGACTCTCGTTATCTTCACAAGAATCTGCAATATCTGGTGGAATGGAAAGGATATGGTCCTGAGGAGAGAAGTTGGATAAAGGCTTCTGAGGTCTCGGCTCCTCGACTAGTCCGGATTTTCCATGCTAGACATCCTACGAAGCCGGGAAAGTGTCCAGGGGCCACTCCTAGAGGAGGGGGTACTGTCACGGCGCCGCGGTCTCCATACTTACCTCTCCGGGCGCGCTGGGTCTCCGTGCGGCCGTCCTCGCTGGCGGGTCCCGGCGTCCGGCGCTCCGTCCAGCCGGCGTGTGCGTCCGACGTCCTCGGGAGGTGCGGGTGACGTCATCGGCCCGTCCTCCAATCAGATCCTGGCGGGAAGTTCAAATTCAGACGCCGGGCAGTGCTCCGGCACCTGAGTATCATCGTTGCTACTGTACCTGTGATCTCCAGTGCTCCGTGCCTCCAGCATTCCCGTGCCTCCAAGCACCTCCGTGCCTCCAGCATCTCCGTGCCTCCAAGCACCTCCATGCCTCCAGCACCTCCGTGCCTCCAAGCACCTCCGTGCCTCCAGCACCTCCATGCCTCCAAGCACCTCCGTGCCTCCATCACCTCCGTGCCTCCAAGCACCTCCGTGCCTCCAGCACCTCCGTGCCTCCAAGCACCTCCGTGCCTCCAGGCACCTCAGTGTCTCCACGCGCTTCAGCGCCTACAAACACTTCTGTGTCTCCAAGTCCTGTGCATGTTAGTGCAGTTGTGTCTCCAGCACCTAGTATTCTTCTGTGATTCACCAGCACCTTTCAAGTTCTCTCTTTCAGGAGACCTTCAGCGTCCACACGTGCCTCCTGTCCGCCGACCTGATCCTACATGAGGAAAACTTACATCCGGCCATATCTGCTGCGGTTCAGTTGCGGTTCCACTTCCCGGTCACCGGAAGAAACCCCGAGTCCACAACCCTCCCAAACCAGGTCAGTGATAAAGGGCCTTCCACAGAAGGGAATCTAGGGCAATACCATACTGCAAGAGATTATTGACACCCAGCATAAGAGGACACTTAAAGGAGTACTTGCAATTGAATATTTGTCAGACCTGACTAAATTATACTGTATTTAAACTAAAAGATCAATCAGCAGGGTACAGTTACTCAATTCTACACAGAGATATACTTACCGCAGTCACAGTGCAGCTACAGAGAGTGAGGAACAGTGACGTCATTCGTCCTGTCAGTGTGTCAGCTGAAGATAGTGTCAGAAAGCTCCTCTCCCAGTAGACAGCTAAAGCCAATAAGAATACCAATATCAGTTTTTTTCTGACACAAATAACGAATATTACTACAGTACTCTCTGGTGTAACTGACTACAGTCAACTCCAAAACAGCCACAGATGTATTAACTCTTTTTATATTCTGGCTCCCAGAGACGTGTAATCATACTTTGAGCTACAGCCAGTTCCCTTAGCCTTAGAAGATACAAGACTTAACTACACAGTGTCTACCAAGGATTATAAAAAGATTTATTTCCCATCAGCTCTGCAAGAGATAACGATATTATTCCCATATATCTCGTCTGGAGGATATTGATCCTTATAGACTTCATGTGCACCAACTGAATGGCCATAGTTCACTGCGCAGCATAGTTGTTATAAGAAAAATACAGTATATGAGATAGTAGTTATTAAGGGATTAAGCTAAATATAATAGCTTTATAAGCATTGTATAGAAGAATATGATTGATAACATTGTTGCATATATCTTAACCCTTTCTTTTCCCTGAAGAAAGAGAGAATCTACTGAGATCGTCGATTGCAGTGCAATAAAACCTTGTATTTATTTGTCTCAGTGTACTGGTAAATACTGTCGTGATCTAGCTCTATCTGTACTATCATTAAGGGTGACGTTACTATTAGTAAACGTTTATTGAAAGTACAGTATCTATGAGCTTTAATATTGTAAAAATAAAGCAAATCATTTCAGTTATAACTACAAGTTGCAATACATACTCCTCTCTCGGTAAAAGAAATTCAAGAGGATCATACGAAAGGTATTATTACCATAGAGTACTATTGTGTCGATAATACAAACAAGTAGCCGAGGCGTACAAACTTTGGCGTCCAACGAACAGGATACGAGTACCGATAGAACATGTCGACGGAAGAACAAGCAACAAGTTCACAGAGTTCTCAAACAACTACAGATGGAGTGAATCCACAACCAGCCATGGCTAGTGTAAATCCGATCACTATGCCATATTATTTTGGGGCGCCGTAGCTGCCCACATATTCGGGAGAGACAAGGCAGAATGATGCTAATACATTTATTCAATTTAAAACTAAGATGCAATCAATGTTTAGACTGTATCCCTTAGGCAATCAACAACAAGTGGAAATCTTAATTGGGCAGCTGAAAGAGTCAGCGTTGAGAGAGGTGTTATCTTGGCCCTTGGAAGTGCGGCAGATGGTAGAACAGGTGTTCCAGAGACTAGCAACCACTTTTGACACTAGTACATTGTCGGAACTCAAGTCACGATTTTATTCTTGGAAGCAACGGCCAGGAGAGTCGTTAAGAAACTTTGCATTAAGTCTACAGGAAGCATTGAGAGATGTTAAAGAGATAGATGAGGCAGAAGCGAGAGAGGTGGATGAGGTCCTGGTAAATCAATTCATAGATGGAACCAACTGCGAGAACAGTAAATCTCAACTGAAACTCTTGAGGCTACAAAAAGGGGGTGCCTCCTTTTTAGATTTTGAGGAGGCAGCAATTAAAGTGGTTGGTTCAAGTCAGCCAAAAGAGGTTTCCTTTCCTGAGATGCCAGGATACCAAGAATTGTTGGAAAATAGGATTGAGTCGAAAAAAACTGCTCATCAGAGTGTACAAGCTCCTACTTCTGATCCTGTACGATTATTAAAGGGACAAATGGAAGAACTTGCGGTAGGAATGGCAGCCATGAATAGAGAATTACAAAAGCTCAGTAAGCGCGCCCCACCTGAAAGAACAGAAACAAATTGGCGCACAGATCGAAGGAGAACCAGGAATGAGTGGTGGGAGTCGCCATCAGGAAGAGGTCGTAGGCCCACGGACCGGTTTGATTCGCAGGGACGCCCTATCTCTAGGAGCTGTAATATCAGTGGACATGTCGAACGAGTTTGCCGTCAAGAGGAGCCTTTAAACGCCAGTACCCCGAGGCAGGAGACCAACCCTCGGGGGGGAACAACACAGTAGGTCCTACACCAGAAGAATGGTGCCCGCAATATGTCGGACAATGTCCTATAGTTAACATCCAAATCAGATGAGAGTCTTCTAGCAACATTGGGGATGGACGGGAATCCTGCCACCCCCACCAACTTGGCTCAGGCTTCTGGCCAGTAATGGATTAAATATATCCTGTCAGGGATATTGTGAATTCGACTTTAAGATAGGACACGCCATTCTTCCAAGACAAGGTTGTCTTATCACCAATGTGCAGGACTTAACGGTTCCCTCTATTATTGTAGGGATGAATGTGTTACAGAATTGCCCGGAAGAACTGATTGCCGCCTTAAGGAAGGAATTGTCCAATACACCGCCGATTTTTCAACAAGCTTTACAGAGAACGATTCGGACTCTTCAAGGACAGCAAAGATTCGTTAATGCTTCAGGTGAAGTCGGGAAAGTGAAGATAGCTGATCGGCGACCCGTAATCCTATAACCCAACACCGAAACGGTTGTGTGGGGAAAAGCTTGATGTGTACCCCAAGGAAGGAATTATGACGCTATCATAGAACCTTGTAATACAGCCCAGCGTGGTGATATTGCAGTAGCACGAGTTCTGGTTACCGTAAAAGGGGGACGAGTACCTTTACGAATTCTCAATCCCCATGACTACCCTGTGAAGTTATGTCGAAATCAGACCATGGCTAAGTTGGTATGGGCAGATTTCCAGGACATTATTGATGTAATTTCTACCCCTATTCAGATTAATGTTAATTCCGAAGAAGGTGGCAAGGATGAAAACGTGTCGTCATGGTGGGAAGAGATACAAATAGGGGAGGAAGTTACTGCAGAAGAGCTCAAATAAGGAGTACTAAAAGTGGTAAAAGAAAATTCCGGCACTTTTAGTAAACATTCAGCAGATTTTGGATTAGTTGCCCAGGGTCATCATTATATTCCGACAAGGGATGTACCGCCTATCAAAGAACGATATCGACCTCTGGCTCCGGCTTTATATCAACCAGTTAAACAAATGTTAGAAGAAATGAAAACCTCAGGGGTAATAAGAGAAAGCCACAGCCCATGGGCGGCACCAATAGTATTGGTCAGAAAGAAGGACGGAAATTTACGCTTTTGCGTTGATTACAGAAAGCTTAATCAGGTGACACACAAAGATGCGTATCCCTTACCAAGGATTGAAGAATCTTTAACAGCTCTAAAATCAGCCACCTACTTTTCTACGCTTGATTTAACTAGTGGTTACTGGCAAATCCGAATAGCGCCTGCTGATCAAGAGAAGACAGCCTTTACCACTCCCATGGGGCTGTATGAGTTTGAAAGAATGCCGTTCGGACTTTGTAATGCTCCGGGGACTTTCCAACGAGTTATGGAGCATTGTCTAGGGGCTAAAAATTTTGACATGGTATTGCTGTATCTAGACGACATAATAGTCTTCTCCCGGGATTACCAAGAATCAGAATCAGAATCAGCTTTATTGGCCAGGTGTACTCGCATACACTAGGAATTGTTTGTGGTACAATGCATCGCCAAGCAGCAACATGAAAGGGGAATACATGGCATAAGAACGGGGAAAAACATAGCATACATTACAAACATTACACATATAAGTTCATACTGCACATTGCAACTGTACAATAGACTCGACATATTATACATGTAAGACTAAAAATTAAGGCTGCTTGGCAGAGCAGCACCGAGGCAGCCATCCGCGGTGCCAACTAGAACTCAAACAATGCACATAATACAGAAGATTTAAGTATTACACATCAAAAGATAAACCACACAGACAAAAAAAAAAGATACAGAAAGAATAATGCATGATTGGTGTAGGCATTTTGGGTAATAACTTCCATGGGCTGTGCATTCCACCCTCATAGGGTACCAGGTGTGGCAGCCATCTTCGGCGCACTGCGCAGAATTACCCTTGGTGGAGTAGTCCATCCTTGAGGGGTAGGCCTGTAAGGTACTACTGATGTTCTCTGCCAGAGGGTTAGTGGGCATAGTCCTGGTGATTTCATTTCAGAGGTTTGATGAGTCCACATAATGTTCTGGATTTCTTTCTTGATGTTGTTCAATGTTTGTTCAACTGTTTTTTTAACTGTTACTTTTGAAAACGCTTAGCGATAGGAACGCTTTGAGTATTGGAACGCACAGCTGACACGCACAGCTGTGCATGGCTGAAGCTACAGATATACTATGGTAAATTGACACAACTACAGCTGAGACAAATGTCTCACTAATCAAAGGAGCTAAATTACCCAGTGTTTGACTAAGCAGACACCAGCCCAGTCTGCCTTGATTAAATATGCGGCACTGACCAAACTTTGAAACTCAGGTATTTTAAATTACTAACAAAACCAGAAATCACAAAACTATCTAACATGAGATTTGAACATACTTTAGAATAGATGTTTTGCTGAAGTTTAGATTGCAATAGCAGATAACAGGGTGAGATTTGAACATACTTTAGAATAGATGTTTTGCTGAGGTTTAGATTGCAATAGCAGATAACAGGGTGAGATTTGAACATACTTTAGAATAGATGTTTTGCTGAGGTTTAGATTGCAATAGCAGATAACAGGGTGAGATTTGAACATACTTTAGAATAGATGTTTTGCTGAGGTTTAGATTGCAATAGCAGATAACAGGGTGAGATTTGAACATACCTGAGGATGAGAAGAAAAGGAAGATGGTTAAGTCCAGGCCAATGCAGGAACTGTTTTTTTAACTATTACTTTTCAAAACGCTTAGCGATAGAAACGCTTTGAGTATTGGAACGCACAGCTGACACGCACAGCTGTGCATGGCTGAAGCTACAGATATACTATGGTAAATTGACACAACATCAAATATCTCCATGAGGTCTTCCAACGGTTAGCAGAGTATGGTCTCAAAGTAAAACCCTCTAAATGTCATCTTCTGAAGACCCGTGTACAATACCTGGGGCACGATGTAAGTGCAGAAGGAGTAACTCCTGATCCAGAAAAAATTGCCGCCTTGCTAGATTGGCCTACGCCAACCACAGTGAAAGAAGTGAGAAAATGTTTAGGCTTTGTCGGATATTATCGCCGGTTTGTGAAGAACTTTGCTCACATTGCAGCCCCGTTGCATGAATTACTCCGTGGGACTCCCAGGATTCAGCAACATCAGAATATGCAGATAGAATGGACAACCGCTCAACAAGATGCTTTTGACAAGCTGAAGTCATTACTCACCAAAACGCCTATACTAGCATACCCCGATTACAGCCAACCCTTTCAACTCTATACTGACGCCAGTTACCACGGGTTAGGAGCTGTCCTGTCGCAAAACCAACAAGGAAAAGAACGAGTGATCGCCTATGCAAGTCGAAGCTTGAGAAAAACTGAAAGAAACGATGCAAATTATAGCGCCTTCAAATTGGAATTGTTGGCATTAGTGTGGGCTGTTACGGAGAAATTTAAGAACTATCTAGCCGCCACTCCGTTCATAGCTTTTACCGACAACAATCCCCTCTCTCATTTGGCAACAGCTCATTTGGGGGCCATGGAACAGCGATGGTGCTCCCGGCTAGCTAATTACCAGTTCACTGTCAAGTATAGGAGCGGAAAGAGTAACGTTAATGCTGACGCCTTATCATGACTATCCGGTCCAATTGGAAGTATTGATGAGGAGGATGAGTGGGAAGATGTTGAAATGCCAAAATTCCATGATCTACTTGTTCAGCAACGGTTTGTGACCTCCAGTGCACAGTCGATGCAAATACAAGACACCTCAAGTGTAACAGAAAGAGAACCTGAAGAGAAATGGCATCAAATAAAGCAAGAAAACTCAATATTAACCAAGTTGAAAACTCTGTTGCTTTCAGGAAAAATGTTAAATAACTAGAGCGACAATTGATTGAACCGGAATTGCTAAAACTTTGGTGTCAACGAGATCATTTAAGGATACAAAAAGGACTTCTTGTTCGTGGCGGGATTAATCCGAGAACACATCGCCCCGTCATGCAGATTGTATTACCTCATCAGGATAAAGACTTTTACTCCAAGCATACCATGATCACTCGGGACATTTCGGAGCCCAAAAATTGGAGGCTCAACTACGGAAAAGATTCTTCTGGATCGGGATGCGAGAGGATATAGCAGACTGGTGCGCCAATTGTTCGAATTGTGTCCTTCGCAAGCCAGCTCCCGCTAATCAGAAAGCCCCCCTTCATCCTATAACGACTACCTATCCACTAGAACTGGTGTCCCTGGATCATATCAAATTAGAGCCTAGCCGAACTGGATACCAGTATGCTCTTACCATGATAGATCATTATTCAAAATTTTCTGTAGCTCTTCCAGTGCGTGATCTATCCACAAAAACCACTGCAGAACTACTCTGGAGAGCCTTTGTTCGTCCTTACGGGTATCCGGAGAACATACTAACTGATCAGGGGCCCGCTTTTGAATCACGCTTGTTTCAAGAATTATGTACGTTATACGGATGCAAGAAGCTAAGAACTACGGCATATCACCCCCAGTGTAATGGGCTATGTGAAAGTATGAATCAATCGTTGATCAGTATGTTAAGGGCGATTCCCGCACCGGAGCGTCAAGAATGGCCAACGTTGCTACTAGAAATTACCTTCCTATACAATAATACAGAGCACAGCTCCACTGGATACACTCCATTTTACCTGCTATTCGGTTGGGAGGGCAAATTACCTGCAGATGTGAGACTAGATGTGCCTCAGGAAATTGCACAAGAAATAATTCCCCATACGGATTGGGTAAGAGAACATCAGAGATGTTGTAAAAAACCGCACAAACTATCGTCAATCAAAGAATGGATCAGGTGCGGAAGCAACAGGCCGAACACTACAATGAGACTGCTTTGGCTGAGTCTCTGAATATAGGTGATTGGGTTTTGAAGAAGAACAACCACCGACATAGCAAGCTGGACAGCTATTGGGAAACGATACCTTACCGAATAACAAAGATTCCACGGCCTGAGGTAGCTGTCTATCGGATAACCAAAGAGGATGGACGTTACTCCTTAGTAGTACATCGCAATCAGTTAAAAAAAATACCAAACTCCAAATGTTCAAAAAGAAAGTGCTGGAAGTGGAGAGGCAGAGAGGGTGAGCCCATTTAGTGAATCCTTGCTCAACGACTCTTTAACGGATGTGATGGGGCTGTTCTGTCCAGTATTAGTCCCTATTCCTCCAGGATCAACCCTGGTGACTGAAGAAATCTTATCCCGTGATATTGAGAAGGAAAGTTGTAACGTACATGATTCTAGGTTGATATTGCCTCATGAAACGGCATGTAATGAACTTGATACAGAATTCACTCCTTTACTGAGAAGGTCAGAGAGAAGTACCCAGGGCATACTCCCGTCTAGGTACAGATGTTAAATGTTATCCTATATATATCCCTGCTAGTGTGTGATCTTCTAGCCGACTCGTTACATTTTGTTAGAACTACTTAGATAAGTAGGTTATTAATCATTTGAGGTTATGCGTGAGGACACGCATAGTTAAAGCCGGGATGTATGTAATACCCTGCATCAGTACAGTAGTACCATATGTAGTCACCTATATATATATATATATATATTTGTTAAATAGCTATGGTAGCAATGATGTAAAGTTTATGGGGTTGCCTTTATTAAAAATGCCACTTAGTGGTAAATGTTGTTAAAAAAATGCATAATACCCTCATAGTGGGCAAAGACTTATATAAAGTGTATATCACCCTCACGGAGGGCAAATGGTCTGGGCAGAACAGTTAATGGCCCAGGAAGTTTATGGGCTCGTGGCCCCCGGACTTGTTGACTGGCAGGATTGTGGGGGTGCTCTGAGCGCCACTAAAAGGATAGGGGCCAGCACGTGGGGAGAGCGGGACTGATCCGGGAACCAAGGCAGAGGTTTGAAAAGGAGGAGAGCAGTGGACGGTTGGGAGTCTCTGAGGAGAGCAGAGGGGACGGCAGAGCTGCGCTGTCGGAGTAGCGGGATCCGCCGAGAGCACAGATAGCGGCAGCGGGTGGAGAAGAGAAGGAGAACTGAACTAATTACCTCAACCTCTCTCCAGTGTCACTTGGTGGTGCGAGGAGGCGGAGGTCCAGCGTTTGCGGTGCGGTTGTGGAAGGCAGCACGGAAAAGGACGGCGGGGACGGAAGAGTGCAGCCGAGGGGTAAGATTTCCCTATCGACGCCCTGCGGGAGGTGACAACACCCCAGTGAACCAATCCATCGGAAGCATCTCGGTAACTGTGAGTGACCAGACTTGTGGGAAACTCCATACACCCCATATAAGGTCAGGGGTGGGCCCCTGATAAGCAGTGACAGAGAAAAGGGCCTTTAACCGAGGGGAATTTATTACTGCCATACACTAAGAGCTAAGCAGACAGGAAAAGGGCCTTCCACAGAAGGGAATCTAGGGCAATACCGTACTGCAAGAGATTATTGACACCCAGCATAAGAGGACACTTAAAGGAGTACTTGCAATTGAATTTTTGTCAGACCTGACTAAATTATACTGTATTTAAACTAAAAGATCAATCAGCAGGGTACTGTTTCTCAATTCTTCACAGAGATATACTTACCGCAGTCACAGTGCAGCTACAGAGAGTGAGGAACAGTGACGTCATTCGTCCTGTCAGTGTGTCAGCTGAAGATAGTGTCAGAAAGCTCCTCTCCCAGTACACAGCTAAAGCCAATAAGAATACCAGTATCAGTTTTTTTCTGACACAAATAACGAATATTACTATAGTACTCTCTGGTGTAACTGACTACAGTCAACTCCAAAACAGCCACAGATGTATTAACTCTATTTATATTCCGGCTCCCAGAGACGTGTAATCATACTTTGAGCTACAGCCAGTTCCCTTAGCCTTAGAAGATACAAGACTTTACTACACAGTGTCTACCAAGGATTATAAAAAGATTTATTTCCCATCAGCTCTGCAAGAGATAACGATATTATTCCCATATATCACGTCTGGAGGATATTGATCCTTATAGACTTCATGTTCACCAACTGAATGGCCATAGTTCACTGCGCAGCATAGTTGTTATAAGAAAAATACAGTATATGAGATAGTAGTTATTAAGGGATTAAGCTAAATATAATAGCTTTATAAGCATATTATTGAAGAATAACATTGATAATATTGTTGCATATATCTTAACCCTTTCTTTTCCCTGAAGAAAGAGAGAATCTACTGAGATCGTCGATTGCAGTACAATAAAACCTTGTATTTATTTGTCTCAGTGTACCGGTAAATACTGTCGTGATCTAGCTCTATCTGTACTATCATTAAAGGTGACGTTACTATTGGTAAACGTTTATTGAAAGTATCTATGAGCTTTAATATTGTAAAAATAAAGCAAATCATTTCAGTTATAACTACAAGTTGCAATACATACTCCTCTCTCGGTAAAATAAATTCAAGAGGATCATACGAAAGGTATCATTACCATAGAGTACTATTGTGTCGATAATACAAACAAGTAGCCGAGGCGTACAAACTTTGGCGTCCAACGAACAGGATACGAGTACCGATAGAACATGTCGACGGAAGAACAAGCAACAAGTTAACAGAGTTCTCAAACAACTACAGATGGCGTGAATCCACAACCAGCCATGGCTAGTGTAAATCCGATCACTATGCCATATTATTTTGGGGCGCCGTAGCTGCCCACATATTCGGGAGAGACAAGGCAGAATAATGCTAATACATTTATTCAATTTAAAACTAAGATGCAATCAATGTTTAGACTGTATCCCTTAGGCAATCAACAACAAGTGGAAATCTTAATTGGGCAGCTGAAAGAGTCAGCGTTGAGAGAGGTGTTATCTTGGCCCTTGGAAGAGCGGCAGATGGTAGAACAGGTGTTCCAGAGACTAGCAACCACTTTTGACACTAGTACATTGTCGGAACTCAAGTCACGATTTTATTCTTGGAAGCAACGGCCAGGAGAGTCGTTAAGAGACTTTGCATTAAGTCTACAGGAAGCATTGAGAGATGCTAAAGAGATAGATGAGGCAGAAGTGAGAGAGGTGGATGAGGTCCTGGTAAATCAATTCATAGATGGAACCAACTGCGAGAACAGTAAATCTCAACTGAAACTCTTGAGGCTACAAAAAGGGGGTGCCTCCTTTTTAGATTTTAAGGAGGCAGCAATTAAAGTGGTTGGTTCAAGTCAGCCAAAAGAGGTTTCCTTTCCTGAGATGCCAGGATACCAAGAATTGTTGGAAAATAGGATTGAGTCGAAAAAAACTGCTCATCAGAGTGTACAAGCTCCTACTTCTGATCCTGTACGATTATTAAAGGGACAAATGGAAGAACTTGCGGTAGGAATGGCAGCCATGAATAGAGAATTACAAAAGCTCAGTAAGCGCGCCCCACCTGAAAGAACAGAAACAAATTGGCGCACAGATCGAAGGAGACCCAGGAATGAGTGGTGGGAGTCGCCATCAGGAAGAGGTCGTAGGCCCACGGACCGGTTTGATTCGCAGGGACGCCCTATCTCTAGGAGATGTAATATCAGTGGACATGTCGAACGAGTTTGCCATCAAGAGGAGCCTTTAAACGCCAGTACCCCGAGGCCGGAGACCAACCCTCGGGGGAAACAACACAGTAGGTCCTACACCAGAAGAATGGTGCCCGCAATATGTCGGACAATGTCCTATAGTTGTACCCCATCTGTGTCATCCCTGTCTGTCTACCCCTCCCCTTAGAATGTAAGCTCTCACGAGTAGGGCCCTCTTCCCTCATGTGCTTATACTTTTCTTACTTTAATAATCCTCAACTGCCCAGATCCCACAGTTTTTTGACCACCTGGAACTTATCTCTATGTTTACTGGTGTAGTTATGCTTAGCTGCCCTGTACTTGTCCTATATTGTATTCAACTGTAAGTCACTGTTTTCCTATTTTTTATGTGCATTTGTACTCTGTAATCGGGCGCTGCGGAACCCTTGTGGCGCCATATAAATAAAGGATAATAATAATAATAATAATAGTTAACATCTAAATCAATGGAGTACCAGTACCAACTATACTAGATACCGGTTCTCAAGTAACCACTAAACAGATGAGGGTCTTCTAGCAACATTGGGATGGACGGGAATCCTGCCACCCCCACCAACTTGGCTCAGGCTTCTGGCCAGTAATGGATTAAATATATCCTGTGAGGGATATTGTGAATTTGACTTTAAGATAGGACACGCCATTCTTCCAAGACAAGGTTGTCTTATCACCAATGTGCAGGACTTAACGGTTCCCTCTATTATTGTAGGGATGAATGTGTTACAGAATTGCCCGGAAGAATTGATTGCCGCCTTAAGGAAGGAATTGTCCAATACACCGCCGATTTTTCAACAAGCTTTACAGAGAACGATTCGGACTCTTCAAGGACAGCAAAGATTCGTTAATGCTTCAGGTGAAGTCGGGAAAGTGAAGATAGCTGATCGGCGACCCAACACCGAAATGGTTGTGTGGGGAAAAGCTTGATGTGTACCCCAAGGAAGGTATTATGACGCTATCATAGAACCTTGTAATACAGCCCAGCGTGGTTGTCAGGAATCCGCATTCTCCATTGCATCACTTCCAGTGAACAGGCGTCTCCTGGCTTCAGTCCTCTGTTTTCAGAGTATTCCCTGTGAATTGGACCTGTGGAACTACAGGTCCCAGCAGTTCCAGTCTTCAGTCTCCTGCAGCCCACAGCTCACTGTGCTCCACCTAACCAGTTCTATATTTTGGTAACCACTGGTTACAGCCAGCAGCCTGGAGTACACAGTGCTTCTAGTTAAACAGTATTAACTCCCGGTGCACTACTGATCCCAGCCAGCAACCAGCAGTGCATTGCATTAACTGTCTACAGAATTATTCTCCCGGTTAATCACCAGCTCCAGTTAACTCTCAGCTGATCTGGGCACCCAATCCTGGAGGGTGTGTTCTCACAGAGATTCATCCAATCATCACAGAGCAAGGGGTATAAACTCCAGTTCCTGGCTCATTCTCCTCGCCTTGGACAACGAGTCACATTTGGTGTGTCAAGTCTCCAGCGGTTCCCCGCGTTCCAGTCTCCAGTGGTTCCCTGTGTTCCAGTCTCCAGTGGTTTCCCGTGTTCCAGTCTCCAGTGGTTTCTCTCATCATTTCATTCTACTCATTCTGCATTTCTCCTGCTTGTTCCAGACTCAAGCCACAGTCTGCCACAGTTCATCAGCAGTAAGAGACTCTCCTCAGGTGTTATTCATTGCCTAACTTGTGCACCTTATTACCAGCATTCCATTCTGTGCATTGCATCCAGCACTCAACAAGCATGCTGAGTTAGGACTGTCTCCTGCCTGGGCCTTGCTTGGCTAAAGAACTTTTATGTTACAGAGACTGTGTGCTTTTGCAAGTATTACCGGAGTTCTGTTTTCTAAACCATTTACATTTATTTACCAAGTCATTCCACGTTTAGTTATCAGAGACTGTGTGCTTTGCAAGTATTACCGGAGTTCTGTTTTCCAAACCATTTGCATTTATCAAGTTATTCCACGTTACCGGAGTTTTGCTTTGTTTCAATTATTATTTACAAATCCGTTTACATCCAGCTACCAAGTTATTTCACATTGTGTTACCAGTGACTTTATTTTGCTTAAAACCATTTGCATCCAGTTATCAAGTTATTTTCACGTTTTGTTGTCAGAGACTTTATTTGCTTTAAACCTTCTGCATTCAGCCATCAACTTATCACCAAGCTATATCTGTGTTGCCAAAGACTTTTTATAACTACCTTGGATTCAGTTACCGTTTATCATTTCATTTCTGCTACTACCAATGCTACGTACCATCTTTTATTATATTATTGATCTTTGACTTTTGTGTTTATTAAACATTAGCGCATATGCGCAGGACTTTATTCAGTCTCCACGTTTCATACGTCATTCCAACACTGACCCACTAGTGCCCCCACCGGGAGCAGACTAAATCAGAATCCTGACAACCTGACAGTGGTGATATTGCAGTAGCACGAGTTCTGGTTACCGTAAAAGGGGGACGAGTACCTTTACGAATTCTCAATCCCCATGACTACCCTGTGAAGTTATGTCGAAATCAGACCATGGCTAAGTTGGTATGGGCAGATTTCCAGGACATTATTGATGTAATTTCTACCCCTATTCAGATTAATGTTAATTCCGAAGAAGGTGGCAAGGATGAAAATGTGTCGTCATGGTGGGAAGAGATACAAATAGGGGAGGAAGATACTGCAGAAGAGCTCAAATAAGGAGTACTAAAAGTGGTAAAAGAAAATTCCGGCACTTTTAGTAAACATTCAGCAGATTTTGGATTAGTTGCCCAGGTTCATCATTATATTCCGACATGGGATGTACCGCCTATCAAAGAACGATATCGACCTCTGGCTCCGGCTTTATATCAACCAGTTAAACAAATGTTAGAAGAAATGAAAACCTCAGGGGTAATAAGAGAAAGCCACAGCCCATGGGCGGCACCAATAGTATTGGTCAGAAAGAAGGACGGAAATTTACGCTTTTGCGTTGATTACAGAAAGCTTAATCAGGTGACACACAAAGATGCGTATCCCTTACCAAGGATTGAAGAATCTTTAACAGCTCTAAAATCAGCCACCTACTTTTCTACGCTTGATTTAACTAGTGGTTACTGGCAAATCCGAATAGCGCCTGCTGATCAAGAGAAGACAGCCTTTACCACTCCCATGGGGCTGTATGAGTTTGAAAGAATGCCGTTCGGACTTTGTAATGCTCCGGGGACTTTCCAACGAGTTATGGAGCATTATATAGGGGCTAAAAATTTTGACATGGTATTGCTGTATCTAGACGACATAATAGTCTTCTCCCGGGATTACCAAGAACACCTCAAACATCTCAATGAGGTCTTCCAACGGTTAGCAGAGTATGGTCTCAAAGTAAAACCCTCTAAATGTCATCTTCTGGGGCACGTCCAGAAAAAATTGCCGCCATGCTAGATTGGCCTACGCCAACCACAGTGAAAGAAGTAAGAAAATTTTTAGGCTTTGTCGGATATTATCGCCGGTTTGTGAAGAACTTTGCTCACATTGCAGCCCCGTTGCATGAATTACGCCATGGGACTCCCAGGATTCAGCAACATCGGAATATGCAGATAGTATGGACAACCGCTCAACAAGATGCTTTTGACAAGCTGAAGTCATTACTCACCAAAACGCCTATACTAGCATACCCCGATTACAGCCAACCCTTTCAACTCAATAATGACGCCAGTTACCACGGGTTAGGAGCTGTCCTGTCGCAAAACCAACAAGGAAAAGAACGAGTGATCGCCTATGCAAGTCGAAGCTTGAGAAAAACTGAAAGAAACGATGCAAATTATAGCGCCTTCAAATTGGAATTTTTGGAATTAGTGTGGGCTGTTACGGAGAAATTTAAGAACTATCTAGCCGCCACTCCGTTCATAGCTTTTACCGACAACAATCCCCTCTCTCATTTGGCAACAGCTCATTTGGGGGCCATGGAACAGCGATGGTGCTCCCAGCTAGCTAATTACCAGTCCACTGTCAAGTATAGGAGCGGAAAGAGTAACGTTAATGCTGACGCCTTATCACGACTATCCGGTCCAATTGAAAGTATTGATGAGGAGGATGAGTGGGAAGATGTTAAAATGCCAAAATTCCATGATCTACTTGTTCAGCAACGGTTTGTGACCTCCAGTGCACAGTCGATGCAAATACAAGACACCTCAAGTGTAACAGAAAGAGAACCTGAAGAGAAATGGCATCAAATACAGCAAGAAAACTCAATATTAACCAAGTTGAAAACTCTGTTGCTTTCAGGAAAAATGTTAAATAAACTAGAGCGACAATTGATCGAACCGGAATTGCTAAAACTTTGGTGTCAACGAGATCATTTAAGGATACAAAAAGGACTTCTTGTTCGTGGCGGGATTAATCCGAGAACACATCGCCCCGTCATGCAGATTGTATTACCTCATCAGGATAAAGACTTTTACTCCAAGCATACCATGATCACTCGGGACATTTCGGAGCCCAAAAATTGGAGGCTCAACTACGGAAAAGATTCTTCTGGATCGGGATGCGAGAGGATATAGCAGACTGGTGCGCCAATTGTTCGAATTGTGTCCTTCGCAAGCCAGCTCCCGCTAATCAGAAAGCCCCTCTTCATCCTATAGCAACTACCCATCCACTGGAACTGGTGTCCCTGGATCATATCAAATTAGAGCCTAGCCGAACTGGATACCAGTATGCTCTTACCATGATAGATCACTATTCGAAATTTGCTGTAGCTCTTCCAGTGCGTGATCTATCCACAAAAACCACTGCAGAACTACTCTGGAGAGTCTTTGTTCATCCTTACGGGTATCCGGAGAACATACTAACTGATCAGGGGCCCGCTTTTGAATCACGCTTGTTTCAAGAATTATGTACGTTATATGGATGCAAGAAGCTAAGAACTACGGCATATCACCCCCAGTGTAATGGGCTATGTGAAAGGATGAATCAATCGTTGATCAGTATGTTAAGGGCGATTCCCGCACCGGAGCGTCAAGAATGGCCAACGTTGCTACCAGAAATTACCTTCCTATACAATAATACAGAGCACAGCTCCACTGGATACACTCCATTTTACCTGCTATTCGGTTGGGAGGGCAAATTACCTGCAGATGTGAGACTAGATGTGCCTCAGGAAATTGCACAAGAAATAATTCCCCATACGGATTGGGTAAGAGAACATCAGTGACGTTTAAAAAACCGCACAAACTATCGTCAATCAAAGAATGGATCAGGTGCGGAAGCAACAGGCCGAACACTACAATGAGAATGCTTTGGCTTAGTCTCTGAATAAAGGTGATTGGGTTTTGAAGAAGAACAACCACCGACATAGCAAGCTGGACAGCTATTGGGAAACGATACCTTACCGAATAACAGAGATTCCACGGCCTGAGGTAGCTGTCTATCGGATAACCAAAGAGGATGGACGTTACTCCTTAGTAGTACATCGCAATCAGTTAAAAAAATACCAAACTCCAAATGTTCAAAAAGAAAGTGCTGGAAGTGGAGAGGCAGAGAGGGTGAGCCCATTTAGTGAATCCTTGCTCAACGACTCTTTAACGGATGTGATGGGGCTGTTCTGTCCAGTATTAGTCCCTATTCCTCCAGGATCAACCCTGGTGACTGAAGAAATCTTATCCCATGATATTGAGAAGGAAAGTTGTAACGTACATGATTCTAGGTTGATATTGCCTCATGAAACGGCAGGTAATGAACCTGATACAGAATTCACTCCTTTACTGAGAAGGTCAGAGAGAAGTACCCAGGGCATACTCCCGTCTAGGTACAGATGTTAAATGTTATCCTATATATATCCCTGCTAGTATGTGATCTTCTAGCCGACTCGTTACATTTTGTTAGAACTACCTAGATAAGTAGGTTATTAATCATTTGAGGTAATGCGTGAGGACACGCATAGTTAAAGCCGGGATGTATGTAATACCCTGCATCAGTACAATAGTACCATATGTAGTCACCTATATATATATATATATATATATATAACGTATTTGCCGGCGTATAAGACGACTGGGCGTATAAGACGACCCCCAACATTTCCACTCAAAATATAGAGTTTGTTATATACTCGCCGTATAAGACTACCCCCTTCCACACACCAAATAAAACGTAAAAGAACATCAGATTTGTGACATACTGTATATTATGACCTGATAAGAGATTTGGATAGGGAGTATTTATCAAGGTATGCATAAGAAGGGGGGAGGGGGCGAGGAGAAAGTTGTAAAATGTATAAAAGTATACCCCTGTGTGCATTTAGTGTTACCGGTTTCACATGAGTGCCATTAGTATTAGAATTAGTGCCATTACAGTACCTGTCATTGTCACCATTGTACGGCCACAACGCGACTGCAGCGCCTCCGGCCAGTCCCTGCATCTCCCTGTAATTGGCACTAGTGACCCGCCGCGGCCGCACTGGATATCGCGCGATACTGGATGGTGAGTAGAATGAGGTGGGCGGGCATCGGGAGGCCACTATGGGCACCGGGCGAGTATCGGAAGGCCACTATGGCAGCTATGTCTATCCCAACTGAAGTGCACCCGGCGTATAAGACGACCCCCCCACTTGGAGGCATGTTTTTCAGGGCAAAAAAGTAGTCTTATACGCCAGCAAATACTGTATGTTAAATAGCTATGGTAGCAATGATGTAAAGTTTATGGGGTTGCCTTTATTAAAAATGCCACTTAGTGGTAAATGTTGTTAAAAAAATGCATAATACCCTCATAGAGGGCAAAGACTTATATAAAATGTATATCACCCTCACGGAGGGCAAATGGTCTGGGCAGAACAGTAAATGGCCCATGAAGTTTATGGGCTCGTGGCCCCCGGACTTGTTGACTGGCAGGATTGTGGGGGTGCTCTGAGCGCCACTAAAAGGATAGGGGCCGGCACGTGGGGAGAGCGGGACTGATCCGGGAACCAAGGCGGAGGTTTGAAAAGGAGGAGCGCAGAGGACAGTTGGGAGTCTCTGAGGAGAGCAGAGGGGACGGCAGAGCTGTGCTGTCGGAGTAGCGGGATCCGCCGAGAGCACAGATAGCGGCAGCGGGTGAAGAAGAGAAGGAGAACTGAACTAATTACCTCAACCTTTCTCCAGTGTCACTTGGTGGTGTGAGGAGGCGGAGGTCCAGCGTTTGCGGTGCAGTTGTGGAAGGCAGCACGGAAAAGGACGGCGGGGACGGAAGAGTGCAGCCGAGGGGTGAGATTTCCCTATCGACGCCCTGCGGGAGGTGACAACACCCCAGTGAACCAATCCATCGGAAGCATCTCGGTAACTGTGAGTGACCAGACTTGTGGGAAGCTCCATACACCCCATATAAGGTCAGGGGTGGGCCCCTGATAAGCAGTGACAGAGAAAAGGGCCTTTAACCGAGGGGAATTTATTACTGCCATATACTAAGAGCTAAGCAGACAGGAAAAGGGCCTTCCACAGAAGGGAATCTAGGGCAATACCGTACTGCAAGAGATTATTGACACCCAGCATAAGAGGACACTTAAAGGAGTACTTGCAATTGAATATTTGTCAGACCTGACTAAATTATACTGTATTTAAACTAAAAGATCAATCAGCAGGGTACAGTTACTCAATTCTACACAGAGATATACTTACCGCAGTCACAGTGCAGCTACAGAGAGTGAGGAACAGTGACGTCATTCGTCCTGTCAGTGTGTCAGCTGAAGATAGTGTCAGAAAGCTCCTCTCCCAGTAGACAGCTAAAGCCAATAAGAATACCAGTATCAGTTTTTTTCTGACACAAAAAACGAATATTACTACAGTACTCTCTGGTGTTACTGACTACAGTCAACTCCAAAACAGCCACAGATGTATTAACTCTATTTATATTCCGGCTCCCAGAGACGTGTAATCATACTTTGAGCTACAGCCAGTTCCCTTAGCCTTAGAAGATACAAGACTTAACTACACAGTGTCTACCAAGGATTATAAAAAGATTTATTTCCCATCAGCTCTGCAAGAGATAACGATATTATTCCCATATATCTCGTCTGGAGGATATTGATCCTTATAGACTTCATGTGCACCAACTGAATGACCAGTTCACTGCGCAGCATAGTTGTTATAAGAAAAATACAGTATATGAGATAGTAGTTATTAAGGGATTAAGCTAAATATAATAGCTTTATAAGCATTGTACTGAAGAATAACATTGATCATATTGTTGCATATGTCTTAACCCTTTCTTTTTCCTGAAGAAAGAGAGAATCTACTGAGATCGTCGATTGCAGTACAATAAAACCTTGTATTTATTTGTCTCAGTGTACCGGTAAATACTGTCGTGATCTAGCTTTATCTGTACTATCATTAAAGGTGACGTTACTATTGGTAAACATTTATTGAAAGTATCTATGAGCTTTAATATTGTAAAAATAAAGCGAATCATTTCAGTTATAACTACAAGTTGCAATACATACTCCTCTCTCGGTAAAAGAAATTCAAGAGAATCATACGAAAGGTATCATTACCATAGAGTACTATTGTGTCGATAATACAAACAAGTAGCCGAGGCGTACATAAGTAGCGGCTGTAACACTCAGACGATCAATGCCATGTTTCTAGTCAAATGCTTACCAGCACGCCCAGTCCCGCTCATCAGATGGATTCAGATGCACTTAGCTGTAGTGCAGTCGTGGATGCTCGGTCCTGCTGCTGGCATAGGAGCGCTCAGCGTCAGGCAGCATTGGAAATGGGTAAACATCGGTGCACACAGGTCCGCTCACCGGTGCTCAGTGAGCGGTCAGAGTCCATGAGCAGCAAGTCTCACTCTTCTGGATGGCAATTATATGGGCAAGTGACATAAATGGTGGCTCCAGACTACAGCACTCCGTGTCCTCAACGCCTTTCCCCGCACTTGGGCGGCTTTACCAAGAGGCAGTGAGCAGCAGAAAGAGTACCATTTTAGGGCATTTTACTCATTTTTCCAGAGAGCTGTGAATGGTATTATAGTTTGAGATCCTAGAGCTCAGACTCTACAGCGCTAAAGGCTACAGAGAAGGGTGCCTGGATGGAGAAGGCTGCACATGGGCTTCTTCCTGTCTTCAAATGCCCCTGCTATGCTACCAATACTGTATGTAACTAAGGGGCATATATAACAAACAAGTGATATTCTAGTTATCACTTATTACAAATAATAAATGGTGCTCCAACCAAGGGCCGTAACTAGGGGGACTAAGGGAGCATGTGTCCCGGGTGTCAGATTAGAGGGGCACCAGGACCTGGCCATGCCAAACACATTCAGCACCCAGCTGGCCAGATAAGGCAGAGGAGTGGCATGGGATTTGTAGTTAAAATTTTACTGCTCAGACTCTAAGCAATAAAATATAAACTACAAATCCCATGAGGCATTGCACCCTTTCAAGGATGGCCACTGCTAAGGCTCTGTGTCCAGGGTGTGGCAGCAGCTGCCGGGAACTGGGGTCACTCTATTGCAGGGGACTGGAGCCATTCTGCTGCCGAGTACTGGGGCCACTCTGCTGCTGAGGACTGCGGCCACTCTGCTGCAGGGGAAAGGAGCGAGCTGTACTCCTGGGTGAGTGACTGATGCTGGTGTACCTATAACTCTGTCCTGTGGACACTATACTGTGTGATGTAACATAAATAAGGGGTATTTCTGTGTGGTGTCATTTGAATTGGGGGCTCCATATTATTGCCTTGCCCGGATGACTTGCCTGGCTCGGTTGCAACCGTTCAGCTCCTGTCATCCATTTTTTTCAAACAAATGATAGTTAGAAGCTGATTGGCTGGATCACCATTCATACCGAGTGATAACTTTAATATAATTCGCTGTTAAATCTGCCCCTAAATATATAAAATAAATTGTACAGTACTAAATGGTATGCTGCTGCAGTATTGTGAAACTGAGATCCCTTAATCACTTAACTGACAATTTATTTTGCTGAAACCGCTCTGAAATTGTCGTTTTTTTTAATGAGTGAATTAGGTGAAGAGCATGACTTTAACCCTATCCCAAATGATTTTAGTAAAAAAAAGAAATTTTTTTGTTTACTTTTTTTCAAACAACGAAACATCGATAGGTAACATTGTGACAATCGGAACATCGGGAACATCGCGGCTTTCATTTTGAAATCTGGGACAGCCTGCAGGTATACAGGGGGGGTCTGGGGGTTGCTTGGGAGGGTTCATTTACTCTCTCCAGCGACTGCCATTGTCTGCAGCCGCTGGAGGAGGGGGGATCCTGCCGTGGTGACCGATCAGCAGTGATCGGCAGCACGGCAGACACAGGGGGAGAGTCAGGGAGGCAGAGGGACCTTCCGGTCCCTCTGACAGCAGCAGCGGAGGGAAGTTTCCCTGCCGCTGCTAACACTCTCTGACTGGTCGCATCCTGTGCGACCAGGTCAGATAGAGCACTTGCAGGCATGGTTGCATCTGATGCGACCATGCCAGGCAAGTGGTTAAAGCCCTCATGTCTCCTGTTAAAAATCCCTATTATTATTTACTTCTGGATAAACTTTTAAGCTTATTTAAGGATCTTTAAAGAAAGTAACCTAGTACAGCATAAACAATGTATAAATTCAATTTGTGTTCTGAATAGAACTTGCTGACTAAAGACCTGATTGCTGCTGTGCATTTTCGCACAGCGGGCAATCAGGTCTGAACTGCGCATGCGTATGCACTGCAATGCGCAGGCACGTCGGTCTGCAGTGGCGGGCAGCGATGGGATGGTGCAAAAAATCCGATTGCACCAGCGATCGCAAGAAGATTGACAGGAAGAGGGCATGTGTGGGTGGCAACTGGCTGTTTTCAGGGTGTGTGGAAAAACACAGGAGGGACCTGGCGTTTTGTGTTAGGATTCGTGACATCAGCTCCGACTCCGAATATCACAGTGGCTGAGTAAGTCCTGGGCTGTGCAGAGACTGCACAAACTGCTGTTTGTGCAGCTCTCTTGCACATGCGATCGCACACCTGCACAGCAAATTCCCCCCGCCCCTGTAGGCGGTGACTACCTGATCGCCGGGATGCAAATAACGCACCCTAGCGATCAGGTCTGAATTACCCCTTAAATACGAGGGGTGTGCAATAAGTTTCTGGATGTACAGTGCATGAACTGTATTCTCTGACTTAAAATTCTTGTGAAATGTCAAGGCACAGGACCATATAGAAGCAGCACTGCACACCAAATATGACAGCATGTCCACTTGCTTCACAAACTCCTTATGGAGCTCAACAGAGGCCACTGGAGAGCTATGATGTTCTATGAATACAAGAGTTTTCTGCGTCTTCTACAACTACAAGAGAGAGTTTTAACTGGCTGCGAGTTAATTTTGGGGATGAAGCACGGTCCCAAACCACTGTAGTTTACAGAATTTCAGCTTGGGAGACAGTCCTTGGAAAATGAGTAATGCTATAGCAAACATGTGTCCGCCATCACCAAGGACAGTGTTGCTGCCATGCGGGCCATAGTTGAGGTGGATACCAGGGTGATCATGGCCCAGTTAGAGAAGGAGATAAGAATCTCATTGGGATCCATCCGCTTGATACATCAGCTGACTCAAGAGCAGAAGGAGACTCTGGTGACTTGGTGCTGCAACATGCTAGCCAGGATTGGTGGCAGACGCTCAAACTATAACTGGGGAATCATCAGGGAAAATTAATCCTGGATCTACAGTTTCTACCCTGAAACCATACTACAATGGGCCCAGCGGACCTCAGTTGGAAGTGCGCCACCCCAGATATTCCAACTGAGAGCAGAGTGGCCAAGCATATGGTGGCTGTTTTTGTGGCCAAGATTGGACATGTAGCTACCATAACACTCATGCAGCAGTGCAACCAATCAATGCCTGCTCTAGTGCTGGAAGCCATTTCCTAGCACCATCCAAACACGATGATACACCTGCCCACAAGTCAAGGAATGGGGGATTTTCCGGCCCATGAATGCTTCTAGGAGCTTGGTCATCTGCTGTACAGTCCAGACATGGCCCTCTACAATTTCTTCATATTCTCACAAATCAAGCACAAGATGCGTGGGATTCATTTTGAGTTCCCGGAAGCTGCCGTGGAGATTTTCATTCAGCATGTAGAAGACATACAGTACCTGCTTCAGACTGGTCCAGCTGCTTCACCAAGTGGTTTGAGTGCATGCAACTTTACATAGACTCCTCTGCCAAATACTTTGAAAAATATAATGTTCACTTTGTAAATATAAAACTTTTTGTGCATCCGTAAGCTTATTACATAACCCTACATCTAATCCTATGTCACAAGATAATGACATGGGCAATCTGTAAACACAAAATTAGATATATCCAGTTTGTTTCCAAGTATTTACCAGAGGACAAAGACCAAGTACAGTATCTGGCAGTGTAAGGGATAATGGGGGTAATTCAGAGTTGATCGCACAGCAAATTTGTTAGCAGATGGGCAAAACCATGTGCACTGCAGGGGAGGCAGATATAACATTTGCAGAGAGAGTTAGATTTGGGTGGGTTATTTTGTTTCTGTGCAGGATAAAAACTGGCTGCTTTATTTTTACACTGCAATTTAGAATTCAGTTTGAACACACCCTACCCAAATCTAACTCTCTCTGCACATGTTATATCTGCCCCCTCCCCCTGCAGTGCACATGGTTTTGCCCAACTGCTAACAAATTTGCTGCAACGATCAGGTCTGAATTACCCCCAATGAGCAGATTTGTGGGAAGAGGTCAGGACTTCAGCTCACAAACAAAATAATATACATTTTACAGATTATAATTTGTAACTGAAAGCTACACATCATGTGAAAATACCTGTCTGTCCTGTATGAATATAAATATATTTATTTTATTATACACAAATACACAAATATATACTACAATCAACTATAGTTATTTTCACTTGCAAAATACATAAATCCTGGTAATTAGAGATGTTCGTGGACTGTTGTGTTTTGGTTTTAGTTTTGGTTCTAATTTCATCAATGGGGTAAATGTACCAAGGTGGGAGTTTTTAGAACTGGTGATGTTGCCCATAGCAACCAATCCTATTCTATATATTATCTTCTAGAAGCAGCTAGATAAATGTTAAATAGAATCTGATTGGTTGCTATGAACAACATCACCAGTTCTAAAAAAAACTCCCACCTTAGTAAATTAACCCTATAGTGTTTTGGTTTTGCAAAACCACCCTCAAGTGTTTTGATTCAGATTTCGGTGCGGTTTAAAATCAATAAAAAAATGATAATCAGTGATAAAAATCTATAAAAACAGCTAAAACTATGTAATTTTTGCAATCCAAAACCCAAAATTCAGACTTAAAATCCAAATTACGAAGCATGTAAAAATTCTAACCAAGACTTAGTTTGCATCAGATCTCCCCTACATATGCAGACTGTTTTTTTCTCAGTATCGCTGAGAACTAAAAACTCTGGATACTTTATACTTGTACTTATAACAAAGTGTTATCACTTTGACTGCCCCTGAACACAAAAACCTACAATGTAGAATAGTGGGCCAAGATGCATGCTATACCACTACGTATAGTAACAATAGCATCTGGGACACCTGGCATTGTGCCAGAAATTACAAAATGCGGGAATCACTCCCCAACACTAATTTTAACTGAGCCCCTATTTTCCAGGCAGACAATACCTATTTTGTCATGCCCAAACCCTTTTTAAGGGATAATTATTAAAGGTTACATTTTAATTTAAACACATACAGTATAACTATAAAAGAGTGCACCACAAAGAGAACCTTCTTTGGCAAGACTCACTAGTAGTCTCCCCAACCCTTTGTTAAACTGCCCAGAATACCCTGAGAACCTGTGAGGGTCACAGTTGAGCTACAGTACTTCTGTGCTGACCACTAGATTGGGCTGATACCATAAATGACTGTAAACAAGAAAGGTGTATATGCTGAAGGCATGAAACACAGAAATCAGGTCTATATAGCAGACATATGCTGAAGGCATGTCAGCTCCCATCCAGGGCCGGTGCAAGGTTTCTTGGCACCCTAGGCAAAACTTCAGCCTACCCCCCCCCCCCCCCCCTTACACACACAGCAATACCCTCTTTTCAGCCCCTCGGATGAATCGGTGGTTGAGGTGTCTTATAAGTTCCATAGCCACCATCTGCATTAACTGCAACAGAGACATCCTTCATTTTGTGACAGCCAGACTTAGGGGAACCCCCCAGGATCCCTGCACACTATGCAACTATGTAAAGCTGCCTAAAGGTGGGATCAGCCCTCATCTCTATGGATACATCTCTATGACTATGGTGTCAGGAGTCAGTGCTATCCCTGTGCAAACATCTCTATGACTGTGGCGCAAGAATCAGTGCTGTCCCCGTACATACATCTCTATGACTATGTGGCAGAGACCGCTGCTGTCACTGTGCATAACTCTTTATGACTATGATAGCAGGGATTATTGTGTCCCGTGCATTTTATAGCATAGTCATGCTGCTGTTAGTGACTGGCACGCTACTACAGATCTCCTAAAGATAATGGACCACTATGAGCCACAGGTGAAACTAAAACTTTGTGGGCCCCATTGCAACATCTTGAAAGCCCCCCCCCCCCCCCCCATTGTTGTCTTTACAATGCCCCTTAGGAGAGAGAGAGGGGGGAGTGAGAGACAAAGAGGGTGTCAGGGGGTGAGAAGGATAGAGAGGAGCGAGAGAGAGGGTGTCAGGGAGAAGGGGTTGAGAGGGGATAGAGAGAGATGGCATCAGAGAGACAGAGAGAAAGGAGGGAGTGCGAGCGGGAGTGAGAGAGAAAGTGTCAAGGAGGAAGGGAGAGAGAAATAGGGAAGAGAGAGTGAGTTTCAGGGAGAGAAAGAGGTAGAGACAGGGAGTCAGTGAGAGGGACAGTGTCAGGGAGAGAGAGAGAGGAAAAGAGACAGTGTCAGGGAGAGAGAGAGACAGTGTCAAGGAAAGAGAGATAGTGTCAGGGAGAGAGAGACAGTGTCAGAGAGAGTCAGGAAGAAAGTGAGGGTGAGAGGGACAGTGTTAGAAAGAGAGAGAGGCACAAGAGAGGGTGCTAGGGAGGGAGGGAGAGAGAGAGAGAGAGAGAGAGAGAGAGAGGGGAGGAGGAGCGAGCAGGAGAAACACTACCTGACTACAGGACGGGGGGGGGGAGCATAGACGGACAGACAGGGGCATAGACGAACAGACAGAGCACCATATGGGGCATGGATGGGCAGACGGGGGCATAGACAGACGGACGGACAGGGAGAGGCATAGGTGGACAGACGAATGGATGGACAGAGCACCATATGGGGGCATAGATGGATGGGGTGCGTAAATGGACAGACAGAGCACCATATGGGTCATAGACGGACAGATGGACATGGGAGGCATAAACGGACGGACGGAGCACCATATAGGGGCATAGATGGAAAAATGGACAGGGTGGGCATAGACGGACAGAGTACCACATGGGAGTAGAGATGGATAGATGAACAGACTGACGGGGGGCTGGCATAGATGGATGGTGGGGGGAGCATAGATGGACACAGTACTATATGGGGGCATAGATGGATAGATGGACGTGGGGGCATAGACAAAGAACCATATGGGGGCATAGATGGATGATAGGCCGGGCATAGACGGACGGTGGGGGGGCATAGATAGATGGACAGATGGAAGTTGGGTGGCATAGACAGAACACCAGCGCATAGACGGACAGACAGACGGGATGGATGGTAGGGGAGGGGGGCTCACCGTCAGTGATTCTGTGTGGCACTGTCCAAACACGATCTGTCAGCTATGCAGCGCTATTGCTACTGCAGATACTGTATGCTTCTGGGTTCCCTCAAGCGGCGCCAGTCACACATTGAGGTTAGCTCTGCACCCTGCCTCCCACCCTCCCTTCCAGGAAGTAAACTGCCGAGTCCCGAACCCGGTGCGTGGCAGTACTAATTAAAAAAAAAAAAAAATCCCAAAAGGGTGCAGTGGGATCAGGGCCAGATTAAGTCTTTGGGGGGGCCTGGAGCACTTAAGATAGGGGGGCCTCTCCCTCACGTCACAACCGCACCCCTGACTGTGCCACCTCCCCATTTGCAGGAGATTATATATATATATATATATAAATAAAACCTGTTCCATGTGTCTGGCACTCGCAAATGGTGACAGGATTGGTAGACCCATTAGATGCAAAGAGATGACAGGTTGCACTCAGCAGACTTGTTAATAGTTTACAAAAACGATTTTGGGCTTGTGTCCATCATTGGGCACAAAATAATCCCTTACAATGGGCGCTAACCCGAACCATAGGAATATAGGACGTTTTTGAAACTATTAACAAGTCAATAGACTGCAACCTGTCACGTGTGTGTGTGTGTGTGTGTGTGTGTGTGTGTGTGTGTGTGTGTGTGTCTTTCCCCCTCCCAGTAACTCATCACATCCACCCCTTATATATTTAATGACACCCCACATCCTCTTCAATATTTAATGATCACACCTCATCCCCATCTTGTAAATATTAGTTAACTGCGCTCAATTCCACTTTAGAAAATATATTTAACGTCCCGCCCCCCCAACCACCAAGCACACACACACATAACTTTAAACACTGACCTCTGCTCAGGCAGCGTCCAGCAAACCTCCTGCTCCCCCTGACAGATACACAGTGCCGGCGTCTTCTAGTAGTCACAGGCACCGCAGGAGAAGTAGGGAGCACGCAGGCCGCGTCCCGCTGCGGGTACAGATATACTGTAGATGCAGTAGGGCATCGAGGCGATCCAACTGTTCGCTAAGCTCCGCCGTCAGCAGCAGCTGTTGCTGGGAGGCTGCTGCTGATGTTGAAGCATGAAGAGAAGTTGAACCGTCACTGTACAGCAGCTCCGGCCAGGGGACCCCATTAGAGACTGGGGCCCGGGGTACTTACCACCCCACCCCCATCTTAATATGGCTCTGAGTGGGATTGCTTGCTGGCTGGGCACCATAGCAGTTGTATCCCCTGCACCCTCTGTAGTTTTGCAGCTGCATATCCATGCCGCACAGTGCTGCAGACTTTTATCACCTGGTTCTTCCTGATACTAGAGCCCTAAGTCAACTGTGATTACTCAGGTATTATACGCTGATGAGCCATACCTGAGTCTTCTCTGAAATCCATTCCCCTATGGAGGTGTTCACTGGATGGTGTTCTCCTGGTCAGAGCGTCACCTGGACCTGGTGACATCTGGAGCACACCCTATTATCCCCCTTGTGCCGTCCGCGGGTGGAAAAGGGGGTGTGGCCTAAGTTAAAGGGGCGTGGTCTCGTTTACACTACTGATTACATACCTCCAGCAGCCTGCAGCAGCCCAGCGTCCCCGGAGATTGGGCTTCTCCTGTCACCACTTCCCCTGCTCCTCTTCTTCTGCTGGTACTGGGTTGCACGCAGGGCTCTGCTATCAGACGCTCTCTGCTGCCACTGTGCTGCTGTACTGCTTCCGCAACCTCACACTGCCCCCTTGTGCCCAACACCCCATAGGACAGCCAGCAGCACAACTGATGGGTGTCAGCACTGCCGGTGGTGAGGGTGACAAACAGCGGCGGCTGCGGCTGGCTGGACCCGCGCCGCGGCCGCTGCAAGAGCAGCTTAGGAAAAAATAATAAAACAGATTAAGTGGGAGCGTGCCGCCCTCCAGTGGCCGGCGCCCATAGGCAGCTGCCTAAAGCTGCCTAATGGTGGCGCTGGCCCTGCTCCCATCCCATTTTAAATATAACTAAATAATTGTAAAATTGTGAATTTGCTGCCAGTTGTGATGCATCAACAGGAAAGAGGAGAAATGTTACCAGTAGAGATGAGGATTTTAGTTCTCCAGAAATGCGAATCCACCCAAATTTTGTGATTAAAACCGGAAAAAAACCCAGTCTGCATCTGTAGGGGAGATCTGATGCAAACTAAGTCTTGGTTAGAATTTTTACATGCTTCGTAATTTGGATTTTAAGTCCGAATTTTGGGTTTTGGATTGCAAAAATTACATGGTTTTAGCTGTTTTTATGGATTTTTATCACTGATTATCTTTTTTTTTTGTATTGATTTTAAACCGCACCGAAATCTGAATCAAAACACTTGAGGGTGGTTTTGCAAAATCAAAACCAAAACACTATAGGGTTAATTTACTAAGTTGGGAGTATTTTCTTTTAGAACTGGTGATGTCATTCATAGCAACCAATCAGATTCCATTTAACATTTATCTAGCTGCTTCTAGAAGATAATAGATAGAATACGATTGGTTGCTATAGGCAACATCACCAGTTCTAAAAAAAAACTCCCCCCTTAGTACATTTACCCCATTGATGAAATTAGAACCAAAATTAAAACCAAAACACAACGCTCCACGAACATCTCTAGTTACCAGGATTTGAGAGTGAAAATAACTATAGTTGATTGTAGTATATATTTGTGTATTTGTGTACAATAAGAGAAATATATTTATATTCATACAGGACAGACAGGTATTTTCACATGATGTGTATCTTTCAGTTACAAATTATAATCAGTCAAATGTATATTATTTTGTTTGTGAGCTGAAGCCCTGACCTCTTCCCACAAAGCTGCTCATTATCCCTTACACTGTCAGATACTGTACTTGGTCTTTGTCCTCTGGTAAATACCTGGAAACAAACTGGTTATATCTAGTTTTGTGTTTACAGATTGCCCATGTCATTATCTTGTGACATAGGAATAGATGTACGGTTGTGTAATAAGCTTCCGGATGCACAAAAAGTTTTATATTTACAAAGTGAACATTATATTTTTCAAAGTATTTGGCAGAGGAGTCTATGTAAAGTTGCATGCACTCAAACCACTTGGTGAAGCAGCTGGACCAGTCTGAAGCAGGTACTGTATGTCTTCTACATGCTGAATGAAAATCTCCACGGCAGCTTCCGGGAACTCAAAATGAATCCCACGCATCTTGTGCTTGATTTGGGAGAATATGAAGAAATTGTAGAGGGCCATGTCTGGACTGTACAGCAGATGACCAAGCTCCTAGAAGCATTCATGGGCCAGAAAATCCACCATTCCTTGACTTGTGGGCAGGCGCATCATCGTGTGAGAAGTGGCAAGTTTTTGGATGGTGCCAGAAAATGGCTTCCAGCACTAGCAGCAGGCATTGATTTTTCCAAGCAGACAATACCTATTTTGTCATGCTTAAACCTTTCTTAAGGGAAAATTATTAAAAGTTAAATTTGAATTTAAACACATATATCTATAACAGAGTGCACCTCAAAGAGAGCCTTCTTTGTCAAAACTCACTAGAAGTCGTCTGAGCCCTTTCTCAATATACTGTACCATGCTCTCTCTGGTGCACCTCCAGCCGATCCTTTACGTGTTGTATTCGGTTGGCTAAAACCTATTATCTTTAATTCTTTTCACGCCTGTGCATATTCCGAAAGACTCATGCCTCCCACTAGGAATATTCTGGGTAATTCACTGAAGGCATTCATTTTCATACTTCCCTCATAGTCCCAGCCAGACATTATACATATGCCCACTCGCACCATAGAATCAGATGGTAGGGGGGCGTGGCCTGGATGCCGAAGGCAGCAGACGTGCATCGTATGGGCTCCTGCAGCTGGAAGGCTTATAAACCCAGCTATATAGCCATTTATTGCCCCTGCTTCCAGCTACATTGATCCCAGGTCCCTACCGACTCCCCTGAAGCGCCCCTGCAAGTGCCGCGGAATCGGGGAGCACCTTTTCGAGCTCCGCGGATTGCGGCCTGCGGGCACCTCCCAGACCGGGACCTCTATTTTCCCCCCAGACCGGAGGGCCTTTCAGGACCATTGGAGCGGCACCGCTGATCCCCCCTCCTACCTCCTGTGACGCAGCGTCTGCTGAGTGCTGAGTGCGGCGGCTCCTGGAGACCTCCGTTCGCGCTTTGATCCCGGCCAGCCGGAGCCGCTAGAGGTACGACGGAGCTGAGCGGCGCCCGGCGGCTATTTGAGAAGGAGGCCTTGCTTCGGGCTCGGAGCTCGTGCCCGCGCCCGGCACCTAATGACACGCTGCCTGCAGATACTCAGTGCCGGAACAAATAGATACTGCAGAGCTGTGTGTACAGGCTGGGAAACAGCATATCAGCCACCTTTTTATTATTAACCTCACACCCTGGAGCCCCTGCATAGCTGCTGACCTCTGCTGCCCCAAGTGGTCTACAGCCTCATTTCTATTGAGTACATTTGAGGGCTGCAGTATTCAAGCCGGCTCCTGGTGTCGGCAGTTGCCTCCCCGACTTCTTGACCACTCATTATCTGCCGGATGGCCTGTAGCAGCGCAATTTAATTGGAGAACGGGGCTCGACCCCTACGCGGCTGTTGGTATATCTGCTTTCTTATTACAACATATTTCCTGCCGCCTCCGGCTGGAGTCAGCCATCTTGCTGATATATCTTACAATTTTTATTTGTTTTTTATCTGTGTGAGGTTCGCTGCAGACGCAAACCGCAGCCCCGCGCAGAAGCATGTGAAGACATCCGGTAGTTGCTTGAAAGATGATGCTGCTGGCCTGATGTTTCCTTAAAGCCACGTGGGGGGCTACTGCATGGCAACAATCCACACATTTTTTTGCTACCTGGGATATGTAAAAGTGACCCATTATACCACCTTTTTTACTAAACCGATCTCATGGTGAGAGGCACGAAGAAAAATAAGGCCAAGACCAAGCCAGACGAGACTCCAAACTCTACAGCCTGCCGTTCCTCAGATCTACGTCAGTTCTTAACGGCACCCATAACAGGCCCGGCCTCCACTCTAGTTGTCCCTGACTCCCCAATTCTCGGAACGCCGGTGGAGGACATGTCGGCTCCTCAGACCCCACAACCACCATTGTCCGCCTCGTTGACAACTGATATTAGCGAGATTCTTTCCCATGTCAAATCACTTCCCACGAAGCAAGATTTCTCGGCATTAGAGACTCGCTTACTGTCTACCATCAAACGAGAGGTGACTGAGTTGCAACAAGATTTATCGCAGATCGCGACCCGCGTCGACGTCTTGGAAAGACATGAGACATCTAGCTTTGCTTCTTTAACTAATTTTCAAGAGGTGATTTCCCATCGGAGGAGTGATATTGCCTTCCTTAAATCCCGTGTTGAAGATATGGATAACCGTGGGAGGCGGACAATATCCGGGTCAGGGGACTCCCGGAAAGTGTCCAACAAGCTGATCTGACGAACGTGCTGACAACGATATTTGGAGAGCTTATTGACTTGGATCCGAATGGAGACATAATGTTCGATAGAGCGCATCGCGCTCTTCGGCCTCGAGGCATACCATCAGACAGGCCGAGGGATGTGATCTGTAGGCTCCATTATTATGCTCAAAAGGAGGAGATACTGAGAAAGGCCCGTCAACTAGATAACATTGACTTCCAAGGCGACAAGATTCAATTATTCCCTGACCTGGCGTGGTCAACCCTACAACAGCGCAGAGCCTTGAAACCCCTTACTGACTCCCTTCGGAAACTCGAACTGAAATATAGATGGGGCTTCCCTTTTTCTCTTCAGGTTTCCCATAACGGTAAGGTAGCGGTGCTCTCCAAACCGCCCGATCTACCGGCCTTTCTCACAACTCTAGGCATTCCACCAATCCTGTTGCCTGATTGGGACTCTTACCATCATAAGCCTATTATTCTGACCGTGACTCCTCCAGATGACATGTGGCAACAAGTGAGATCCCCACGAGGATGGGGGACCCCTCCTACAAGATCTCAATCTTCGATGCCTCCATGATCGGGTTCTTCGGCCTGTATTGCTGTGATAGTTTCTGTATCTACGGACACATGTGTTGCTCCTTATTTACATGCTAATCCATGCTTCTAAAATGTGTGATCTGTTATGCTTAGGTTCCTTTAGTTAGGTGTTTTTTTGCTATAATTGTTGCGTTGTGGTTGAAACGTATTCGAATGGCGTCTTATATGCTTTCGGTTGCGTTTCTTCGCAATATCTAGATTCCTCATTTTTGTATTTCATATGATGCTCATTATTATTCCTAGGTAAATTTTATCATAGAGTAATTTTTTTTGAACTGTAGGTGGTCGCCGTCCTTGGCCGTCCGTAGGACCCCCACTATGCTGCATCCCCTATCCTCCTGGGTTGGGAGACGGCGGGCTCCCGCTTCCATCCCCTTTGCAGCAGTTCTCTTTCTTTCATTGATAATCACTTCATTTTTTATTGATGCTCTTTGCAATGTATCTTTCCATATTGCAGTCTCTTCTTCTACTTTTCATGATTTCCTTTTCAAGCTACTGTTCTTTCCGAGTGTTCCTCTTTCTCCCCTCTATAATTCAGTGGTAGAGATGTTTCTTGCTAATTTAGTGCAGCTTTAGGCACAATGGGTCCAGATGATCTACATGTAACTACCCTTAACGTAAAAGGCCTGAATATCCCTGAAAAGAGATCCAAACTCCTCAAATGGCTTAGAGACGAGAGGGTGGACGTTGCCCTTCTTCAGGAAACACACTTCAAGATTGGCAACGTCCCGCCACTTAAATGCCACTATTACCCTCATGTTTTTATGGCTAACAATCCTTCCGGGAAGACACGGGGTGTAGCCATTCTATTGGCCCGTCACCTACCCGTCCTTAATGTTTCCTCCCATAGACTGATTGAGGGTAGAGGGCTGCTGGTTAAATGTGATATCCATGGCCAACGTTTTTCCTTTTTAAATGTCTATGCTCCCAATTCTAAGCAGCTTTCCTTTTTATCTTCAGTTTTGGAAACTGCTGAACCTCTCCTTGAGGGGGTAGTGGTGATGGGGGGTGATTTAAATTGGACTCTCGACCCCCTCCATGATACCTCTAAGAAGACTGCCTTTCGGCCGGAGAAGGAGTATAGGAGGGTGCGACGCACACTGCTTGACCACCAGCTAATCGACTCATGGAGACTGACACACCCTTCTGAAGCAGATTTTTCTTTTTATTCACATCCCTATCAAACATATTCCAGAATCGACTATCTATTTCTAAGCCATCGACATTTACACTTGATTTCTGACTCCTCGATAGGGCAAATTGTTTGGTCTGACCATGCTCCGGTTAATCTTTCTATTCGTCTTCTACCTAATACACGGTGCCAATGGTCATGCGCTTTAATGATACTTTGTTGCAAGATGTGGTTTACCACTCGCAACTTTAATCGGCCTAAGACTCCTACATTAGCACTAACGATACAGAAGACATTTCTAAAATCTCTGTATGGGAGGCACATAAATGTGTCCTGAGGGGGATGTGTATCCAATTAGGCTCAGTTCGTAAAAAACAGAGGGAAAAACTACGGGATGACTTATTATCTAAGATTAAATCTCTAGAACTCCTCCATAAGAATTCCCAAGCCCCCCAACATTATTCTGATCTTGAGATCGCTCGGGCCGCCCTGAATAAATTGCTCTCTGACAGGGTTAAATAATCTTACAGGAAGTGCCGAAGCAGTTACTACCAATGGGGAAACAAACCGGGGAAATTACTGAATATAGATATAAAACTTTTTGCTAAATTAGTTGCAAACCATTTTAAGCTTTTGTTACCGGACTTAATTCATGGAGACCAGGCGGGTTTTGTCTTGGGTTGCGAGGCTAGAGATAACACGTCCAAGGTACTTAGTATGATTCACTATGCCAACCAATCCACGTCCCCCTCGATCCTATTATCGACTGATGCTGAAAAGGCATTCGATAGGGTGGACTGGGATTTCTTGTTTGGTATTTTGAGACATATGGGACAAGGCAACTCATGTCTCCATAGAATCTTGTCTCTCTACGCTACCCCTTCCACCAGAATCAAAATTAATGGCTCCTTATCAGACTCCTTCACTATTTCAAATGGCACACGACAGGGCTGTCCACTATCCCCATTACTTTTTGTTCTGTGTATGGAAGCCTTAGCTAGACGTATAAGGGCTAATCAAAATATTTCTGGTCTGCTGGTGAGAGGGAATGAATACAAATTGGCCCTATATGCGGATGATTTACTGGCTCTAATTTCGAACCCGATCACCTCACTCCCTAACCTGATGTTGGAATTTGATAAGTTCGGAGCTCTTTCCAATTTCAAGATTAATTACTCCAAATCTATTGCACTGAACTTGACTACTTCTCCTACGGTGATTACGGGTTTGAAGTGCTCCTTCCCCTTCACCTGGCATGACCATAAGTTGAAGTACTTAGGGGTTTTACTCTCTAACGACCTGTCTAAATTATTCTCCCTAAATTTTGGCCCCTTGTTGAAAACGCTCCGCATAGATTTCCAAAAATGGAGGAAGTTACGACTATCTTGGTTTGGTAGAATTAATGTAGTCAAAATGAATGCCCTACCTAGGATATTGTTTTTTCTCCAAACTCTCCCCATACACATTCCTCCCCAATGGTTTCGGGACATTCAGAATCTTATACGAGCTTTTGTTTGGGGCAGCAACACACCTAGATTCAAACACGACACATTATTTTGGAGGAAACATCAGGGGGGACAACAACTTCCACACATCCCCAGTTATTACCATGCAGTACAATTGAATAGAGTCCTGGAATGGACACGGGCAAAAGACTGTAAGCAGTGGGTGCTCCTGGAGGAGGGTTGCCTGCCACACTATACTGATATCACACCGTAGCTTCCCAACCTCCCGAAGGTTTCCCACCCCACAGTCTCCCCAACGCTTAAATTGTGGAACACACTTAGGATGAGATGTCAAATATCTTTGTTATGCACACCAGTGCCTGCAGGAAAGTACTAGTGTCAGAACTGTTATGCACTCCAGTGTCTGCAGGAATGTACTGGTGTTTGAACTGTTATGCAAAACAAATGGACTCACAGACAAACTGGGGAATATGACATAACGTACACAGAAGGTGATAGGGTAACAAAATACACACACAGTGAACAGAGAAGCCCAGAGGCTAAGGAACTGGGTATCTCCCTTGTATTAGAACTGCTCAGATGTAAAAAGCAAGATGTTGTGTTTTAATACGTAGAGAACCCGAAATGCTGTTGCTAAGGGCAACAGCAAAACCCTAAAGGGTTACCAACGGGTGTGGCAGTAAACTCCTTGGTCAGAGATGGAATGATAGACACAAGGAGAGCCTCCACAATCCTGATTCTCACTTGCAGTGCACAGGTTTAAGCTTACTGCCACTAAACTGACCCCTGACACCTAGCACAGTGAGACAGGATTAGACAGGCAAGTGTTAGAATACAGCCGCAAACTTGCTAAGTTCACAGAGTAATAACAGAACCCCAGCAAGCTAAACGACTGACTCCAGTCTTACTGCTAGGTCTGGATTGGCAGAGTGTAATACCAAATCCCCAGGCCTATTTGCAGTAAGCAACAAACAAATACAAAGCTACACAGTACTGGCTAACTTTCATGAACTGACTAACCAACAGAGATTCAGCAGCATCTGCTTACCCTGAAAAGAGGCCTTATAAAGCAGGTGCTGTCCACGCCCCACTCAGACCTCACAGACTGTGAGCACAAAAACCAGCACCGGATCCCCTGCCGTGCACAGAGCCTATAACCACGGCACAGCAAAAGACCCGAACCGGAGTATCAGCTGCGCTCAGGTTACTCCACTAGCACTTGTCTCCCGGTTGCCATGACGACGTGGCAGCACAGGGCAGGAGACCCTAACAATCTTCCAAATGGTCACCTTTGACGTCTTTTCTCTCTAACTCTGAGTTTGTTCCAGGTCTACATTAGAATTAGATATGTCCAGTTTGTTTCCAAGTATTTACCAGAGGACAAAGACCAAGTACAGTATCTGGCAGTGTAAGGGATAATGGAGGTAATTCAGAGTTGATCGCACAGCAAATTTGTTAGCAGATGGGCAAAACCATGTGCACTGCAGGGGAGGCAGATATAACATTTGCAGAGAGAGTTAGATTTGGGTGGGTCATTTTGTTTCTCTGTAGGATAAAAACTGGCTGCTTTATTTTTACACTGCAATTTAGAATTCAGTTTGAACACACCCTACCCAAATCTAACTCTCTCTGCACATGTTATATCTGCCCCCCTGCAGTGCACATGGTTTTGCCCAACTGCTAACAAATTTGCTGCAACGATCAGGTCTGAATTACCCCCAATGAGCAGCTTTGTGGGAAGAGGTCAGGGCTTCAGCTCACAAACAAAATAATATACATTTTACAGATTGTAATTTGTAACTGAAAGATACACATCATGTAAAAATACATGTCTGTCCTGTATGAATATAAATATATTTATGTTATTATACACAAATACATAAATATATACTACAATCAACTATAGTTATTTTCACTTGCAAAATACATAAATCCTAGTAATTAGAGATGTTCGTGGACTGTTGTGTTTTGGTTTTAGTTTTGGTTCTAATTTCATCAATGGGGTAAATGTATCAAGGTGGGAGTTTTTAGAACTGGTGATGTTGCCCATAGCAACCAATCCTATTCTATATATTATCTCCTAGAAGCAGCTAGATAAATGTTAAATAGAATCTGATTGGTTGCTATGAACAACATCACCAGTTCTAAAAAAAACTCCCACCTTAGTAAATTAACCCTCTAGTGTTTTGGTTTTGCAAAACCACCCTCAAGTGTTTTGATTCAGATTTCGGTGCGGTTTAAAATCAATAAAAAATGATAATCAGTGATAAAAATCTATAAAAACAGCTAAAACTATGTAATTTTTACAATCCAAAACCCAAAATTCAGACTTAAAATCCAAATTACGAAGCATGTAAAAATTCTAACCAAGACTTAGTTTGCATCAGATCTCCCCTACATATGCAGACTGTTTTTTTTTTTCCGGTTTTAATCACAAAATTTGGGTGGATTCGCATTTCTGGAGAACCAAAATCCTCATCTCTACTGGTAACATTTCTCCTCTTTCCTGTTGATGCATCACAACTGGCAGCAAATTCACAATTTTACAATAATTTAGTTATATTTAAAATGGAATGGGAGCTGACATGCCTTCAGCATATGTCTGCTATATAGACCTGATTTCTGTGTTTCATGCCTTCAGCATATACACCTTTCTTCTGTTTACAGTCATTTATGGTATCAGCCCAATCTAGTGGTCAGCACAGAAGTACTGTAGCTCAACTGTGACCCTCACAGCCCACCATAGCAGGTTCTCTGGGTATTCTGGGCAATTTAACAAAGGTTAAAATGGGATGGGAGCCTTCAGCATATGTCTGCTATATAGACCTTATTTCTGATTCATGCCTTCAGCATATACACCTTTCTTCTGTTTACAGTCATTTATAGTATCAGCCCAATCTAGTGGTCAGCAGAGAAGTACTGTAGCATAACTGTGACCCTCACAGCCCTCCATAGCAGGTTTTCAGGGTATTCTGGGCAATTTAACAAAGGGTTGGGGAGACTACTAGTGAGTCTTGCCAAAGAAGGTTCTCTTTGTGGTGCACTCTTTTATAGTTATATGTGTTTAAATTAAAATGTAACTTTTAATAATTTTCCCTTAAAAAAGGTTTAAGCATGACAAAATAGGTATTGTCTGCCTGGAAAATAGGGGCTCAATTAAAATTATGGTTGGGGAGTTATTCCTGCATTTTGTCATTTCTGGCACAATGCCAGGTGTCCCAGATGCTATTGTTACTATATGTAGTGGTATAGCGTGCATCTTGGCCCATTATTCTACATTGGAGGTTTTTGTGTTCAGGGGCAGACAAAGTGATAACACTTTGTTATAAGTACAAGTATAAAGTATCCAGAGTTTTTAGTTCTCAGCGATACTTCATATGGCGTAATATCATTTACCCCAAAATAAATTGAATAGTGTTTGTAGTCAGCTAATTGTGGCTAAATGCCTTGAATACCTAAAGATAGCTACTTTATTGAGGTTTGACGTACGTTTCACAGTACTGCTTGTACACATCGGAGCCTCTGTGAAACGTATGTCATCTGGATAGAAGGGTGTTAATTCCGAGTCTATGGAGCGCTCATGTGATCCAGCACCCAGCAGCAAGCAGCTTCATACAGACACTCTGGAACTCACTGACACTGCTCTCCACAGACTTTCCTGGTGCAACAGGTATTTCCAGGCAGCTCTCTCATCCCCAAACACTATCCACTCTCGCTGCAATGTAAAATTATATCAGAGGGACAGCAGACTCAGGGAACAGCAGAAGCCACTGTTAATTTTCTGTCTCTTCCATTTCAGTGTGTGGAGGATTTCCCCACTCCTATTGTACCCCTTTACTGCCCACAAAGCACATGGGGTAACAGCAGAATGGGACCTCCATGTATATACACTGAGACTGTACATTTTCAAGTAATATACTGTCAGTTATTTATAAACTTATACAAAAAAAGGCTGATCCTGTTCCAATATATACATGAATGGAATGAACAACTGTGTTTAAGCTTATACTCTTTAGATGTATGTGACTTGAATTGGGAATCTAACTATATAAATACCTAATGGATAGTAATTACAAAACGGTATAAAAGCTCTGTTGCAATAATATATGCTAGCAATGATATATGCTTACCTTGTTTTTCCTACTGATATTTTGATACTTTATTTCAAAACTAAGTTACAGTGGCTATTAGCCTAAACCACAGCAGGGTAGCAGTAACTATGAATTATTGTACCTAGAAAGTACACACATATATATTGCCTTCTCAGTTTTCAGTTTGTCTTACTTAGGACCACTTGTCTGCCCTTTTTTGAAAAGTGTCTACCGATTACCTCACAGGACTCATTTTTTCAGTAAATAACTGGTATTTGGATTCACATAGATACTACCACGTATTAAAGCCTACATATTACTTTTTAATATTTCATGCTTTTCTTGAAAAAAGGAAAGTGTCACGTTTCTTACTTTATAGTTCCTAGGGATCCCTCAATCCCTCAATAAATTAGCTATCTTTGGGTGTTCAAGGCATTTAGCTGCAATTAGCTGACTACAAACACTATTTAATTTATTTTGGGGTAAATGATATTACGCCATATGAAGTATCGCTGAGAACTAAAAACTCTGGATACTTTATACTTGTACTTATAACAAAGTGTTATCACTTTGACTGCCCCTGAACACAAAAACCTACAATGTAGAATAGTGGGCCAAGATGCATGCTATACCACTACGTATAGTAACAATAGCATCTGGGACACCTGGCATTGTGCCAGAAATTACAAAATGCGGGAATGACTCCCCAACACTAATTTTAACTGAGCCCCTATTTTCCAGGCAGACAATACCTATTTTGTCATGCCCAAACCCTTTTTAAGGGATAATTATTAAAGGTTACATTTTAATTTAAACACATACAGTATAACTATAAAAGAGTGCACCACAAAGAGAACCTTCTTTGTCAAGACTTACTAGTAGTCTCCCCAACCCTTTGTTAAACTGCCCAGAATACCCTGAGAACCTGCTATGGTGGGCTGTGAGGGTAAGAGTTGAGCTACAGTACTTCTGTGCTGACCACTAGATTGGGCTGATACCATAAATGACTGTAAACAGAAGAAAGGTGTATATGCTGAAGGCATGAAACACAGAAATCAGGTCTATATAGCAGACATATGCTGAAGGCATGTCAGCTCCCATCCCATTTTAAATATATCTAAATTATTGTAAAATTGTGAATTTGCTGCCAGTTGTGATGCATCAACAGGAAAGAGGAGAAATGTTACCAGTAGAGATAAGGATTTCAGTTCTCCAGAAATGCGAATCCACCCAAATTTTGTGCTTAAAACCGGACAAAAACCCAGTCTGCATCCGTAGGGGAGATCTGATGCAAACTAAGTCTTGGTTAGAGTTTTTACATGCTTCGTAATTTGGATTTTAAGTCTGAATTTTTGGTTTTGGATTGCAAAAATTACATGGTTTTAGCTGTTTTTATGGATTTTTATCACTGATTATCTTTTTTTTTTTTTTTGTATTGATTTTAAACCGCACCGAAATCTGAATCAAAACACTTGAGGGTGGTTTTGCTAAATCAAAACCAAAACACTATAGGGTTAATTTACTAAGTTGGGAGTACTTTTTTTAGAACTGGTGATGTCATTCATAGCAACCAATCAGATTCTATTTAACATTTATCTAGCTGCTTCTAGAAGATAATAGATAGAATACGATTGGTTGCTATGGGCAACATCACCAGTTCTAGAAAAAAACCTCCCCCTTAGTACATTTACCCCATTGATGAAATTAGAACCAAAATTAAAACCAAAACACAACGCTCCACGAACATCTCTAGTTACCAGGATTTGAAAGTGAAAATAACTATAGTTGATTGTAGTATATATTTGTGTATTTGTGTACAATAAGAGAAATATATTTATGTTCATAGAGGACAGAAAGGTATTTTCACATGATGTGTATCTTTCAGTTACAAATTATAATCAGTCAAATGTATATTGTTTTGTTTGTGAGCTGAAGCCCTGACCTCTTCCCACAGAGCTGTTCATTATCCCTTACACTGTCAGATACTGTACTTGGTCTTTGCCCTCTGGTAAATACCTGGAAACAAACTGGTTATATCTAGTTTTGTGTTTACAGATTGCCCATGTCATTATCTTGTGACATAGGAATAGATGTACGGTTGTGTTATAAGCTTCCGGATGCACAAAAAGTTTTATATTTACAAAGTGAACATTATATTTTTCAAAGTATTTGGCAGAGGAGTCTATGTAAAGTTGCATGCACTCAAACCACTTGGTGAAGCAGCTGGACCAGTCTGAAGCAGGTACTGTATGTCTTCTACATGCTGAATGAAAATCTCCACGGCAGCTTCCGGGAACTCAAAATGAATCCCACGCATCTTGTGCTTGATTTGGGAGAATATGAAGAAATTGTAGAGGGCCATGTCTGGACTGCACAGCAGATGACCAAGCTCCTAGAAGCATTCATGGGCCAGAAAATCCACCATTCCTTGACTTGTGGGCAGGCGCATCATCGTGTGAGAAGTGGCAAGTTTTTGGATGGTGCCAGAAAATGGCTTCCAGCACTAGCAGCAGGCATTGATTTTTCCAAGCAGACAATACCTATTTTGTCATGCTTAAACCTTTTTTAAGGGAAAATTATTAAAAGTTAAATTTGAATTTAAACACATATATCTATAACAGAGTGCACCTCATAGAGAGCCTTCTTTGTCAAAACTCACTAGAAGTCGTCTGAGCCCTTTCTCAATATACTGTACCCTGCTCTCTCTGGTGCACCTCCAGCCGATCCTTTACGTGTTGTATTCGGTTGGTTAAAACCTATTATCTTTAATTCTTTTCACGCCTGTGCATATTCCGAAAGACTCATGCCTCCCACTAGGAGTATTCTGGGTAATTCACTGAAGGCATTCATTTTCATACTTCCCTCATGGTCCCAGCCAGACATTATACATATGCCCACTCGCACCATAGAATCAGATGGTAGGGGGGCGTGGCCTGGATGCTGAAGGCAGCAGACGTGCATCGTATGGGCTCCTGCAGCTGGAAGGCTTATAAACCCAGCTATATAGCCATTTATTGCCCCTGCTTCCAGCTACATTGATCCCAGGTCCCTACCGACTCCCCTGAAGCGCCCCTGCAAGTGCCGCGGAATCGGGGAGCACCTTTTGGAGCTCCCGCGGATTGCGGCCTGCGGGCACCTCCCAGACCGGGACCTCTATTTTCCCCCCAGACCGGAGGGCCTTTCAGGACCATTGGAGCGGCACCGCGGATCCCCCCTCCTACCTCCTGTGACGGAGCGTCTGCTGAGTGCTGAGTGCGGCGGCTCCTGGAGACCTCCGTTCGCGCTTTGATCCCGGCCAGCCGGAGCCGCTAGAGGTACGACGGAGCTGAGCGGCGCCCGGCGGCTATTTGAGAAGGAGGCCTTGCTTCGGGCTCGGAGCTCGTGCCCGCGCCCGGCACCTAATGACACGCTGCCTGCAGATACTCAGCGCCGGAACAAATAGACACTGCAGAGCTGTGTGTACAGGCTGGGAAACAGCATATCAGCCACCTTTTTATTATTAACCTCACACCCTGGAGCCCCTGCATAGCTGCTGACCTCTGCTGCCCCAAGTGGTCTACAGCCTCATTTCTATTGAGTACATTTGAGGGGCTGCAGTATTCAAGCCGGCTCCTGATGTTGGCAGTTGCCTCCCCGACTCCTTGACCACTCATTATCGGCCGGATGGCCTGTAGCAGCGCAATTTAATTGGAGAACGGGGCTCGACCCCTACGCGGCTGTTGGTATATCTGCTTTCTTATTACAACATATTTCCTGCCGCCTCCGGCTGGAGTCAGCCATCTTGCTGATATATCTTACAATTTTTATTTGTTTTTATCTGTGTGAGGTTCGCTGCAGACGCAAACTGCAGCTCCGCGCATAAGCATGTGAAGACATCGGTAGTTGCTTGAAAGATGATGCTGCTGGCCTGATGTTTCCTTAAAGCCACGTGGGGGGCTACTGCACGGCAACGATCCACACATTTTTTTGCTACCTGGGATATGTAAAAGTGACCCATTATACCACCTTTTTTACTAAACCGATCTCATGGTGAGAGGCACGAAGAAAAATAAGGCCAAGACCAAGCCAGACGAGACTCCAAACTCTACAGCCCGCCGTTCCTCAGATCTACGTCAGTTCTTAACGGCACCCATAACAGGCCCGGCCTCCACTCTAGTTGTCCCTGACTCCCCAATTCTCGGAACGCCGGTGGAGGACATGTCGGCTCCTCAGACCCCACAACCACCATTGTCCGCCTCCTTGAAAACTGATATCAGCGAGATTCTTTCCTATGTCAAATCACTTCCCACGAAGCAAGATTTCTCGGCATTAGAGACTCGCTTACTGTCTACCATCAAACGAGAGGTGACTGAGTTGCAACAAGATTTATCGCAGATCGCGACCCGCGTCGACGTCTTGGAAAGACATGAGACATCTAGCTTTGCTTCTTTAACTAATTTTCAAGAGGTGATTTCCCTTCAGAGGAGTGATATTGCCTTCCTTAAATCCCGTGTTGAAGATATGGATAACCGTGGGAGGCAGAACAATATCCGGGTCAGGGGACTCCCGTAAAGTGTCCAATAAGCTGATCTGACTAACGTGCTGACAACGATATTTGGAGAGCTTATTGACTTGGATCCGAATGGAGACATAATGTTCGATAGAGCGCATCGCGCTCTTCGGCCTCGAGGCATACCATCAGACAGGCCAAGGGATGTGATCTGTAGGCTCCATTATTATGCTCAAAAGGAGGAGATACTGAGAAAGGCCCGTCAACTAGATAACATTGACTTCCAAGGCGACAAGATTCAATTATTCCCTGACCTGGCGTGGTCAACCCTACAACAGCGCAGAGCCTTGAAACCCCTTACTGACTCCCTTCGGAAAATCGAACTGAAATATAGATGGGGCTTCCCTTTTTCTCTTCAGGCTTCCCATAACGGTAAGGTAGCGGTGCTCTCCAAACCGCCCGATCTACCGCCCTTTCTCACAACTCTAGGCATTCCACCAATCCTGTTGCCTGATTGGGACTCTTACCATCATCAACCTATTATTCCGACCCTGACTCCTCCAGATGACATGTGGCAACAAGTGAGTTCCCCACGAGGACGGGGGACCCCTCCTACAAGATCTCAATCTTCGATGCCTCCATGATCGGGTTGTTCGGCCTGTATTGCTGTGATAGTTTCTGTATCTACGGACACATGTGTTGCTCCTTATTTACATGCTAATCCATGCTTCTAAAATGTGTGATCTGTTATGCTTAGGTTCCTTTAGTTAGGTGGTTTTTTGCTATAATTGTTGCGTTGTGGTTGAAACGTATCCGAATGGCGTCTTATATGCTTTCGGTTACGTTTCTTCGCAATATCTAGATTCCTCATTTTTGTATTTCATATGATGCTCATTATTATTCCTAGGTAAATTTTATCATAGAGTAATTTTTTTTTGAACTGTGGGTTGTCGCCGTCCTAGGACCCCCACTATGCTGCATCCCCTATCCTCCTGGGTTGGGAGACGGCGGGCTCCCGCTTCCATCCCCTTTGCAGCAGTTCTCTTTCTTTCATTGATAATCACTTCATTTTTTATTGATGCTCTTTGCAATGTATCTTTCCATATTGCAGTCTCTTCTTCTACTTTTCATGATTTCCTTTTCAAGCTACTGTTCTTTCCGAGTGTTCCTCTTTCTCCCCTCTATAATTCAGTGGTAGAGATGTTTCTTGCTAATTTAGTGCAGCTTTAGTCACAATGGGTCCAGATGATCTACATGTAACTACCCTTAACGTAAAAGGCCTGAATATCCCTGAAAAGAGATCCAAACTCCTCAAATGGCTTAGAGACGAGAGGGTGGACGTTGCCCTTCTTCAGGAAACACACTTCAAGATTGGCAACGTTCCGCCACTTAAATGCCACTATTACCCTCATGTTTTTATGGCTAACAATCCTTCCGGGAAGACACGGGGTGTAGCCATTCTATTGGCCCGTCACCTACCCGTCCTTAATGTTTCCTCCCATAGACTGATTGAGGGTAGAGGGCTGCTGGTCAAATGTGATATCCATGGCCAACGTTTTTCCTTTTTAAATGTCTATGCTCCCAATTCTAAGCAGCCTTCCTTTTTATCTTCAGTTTTGGAAACTGCTGAACCTCTCCTTGAGGGGGTAGTGGTGATGGGGGGTGATTTAAATTGGACTCTCGACCCCCTCCATGATACCTCTAAGAAGACTGCCTTTCGGCCGGAGAAGGAGTATAGGAGGGTGCGACGCACACTGCTTGACCACCAGCTAATCGACTCATGGAGACTGACACACCCTTCTGAAGCAGATTTTTCTTTTTTTCACATCCCCATCAAACATATTCTAGAATCGACTATCTATTTCTAAGCCATCGACATTTACACTAGATTTATGACTTCTCGATAGGGCAAATTGTTTGGTCTGACCATGCTCCGATTAATCTTTCTATTCGCCTTCTACCTAATACACGGCGCCAATGGTCATGGCGCTTTAATGATACTTTGTTGCAAGACGTGGTTTGCCACTCGCAACTTGAATCGGCCTTAGACTCCTACATTAGCACTAACGATACAGAAGACATTTCTAAAATCTCTGTATGGGAGGCACATAAATGCATCCTGAGGGGAATGTGTATCCAATTGGGCTCAGTTCGTAAAAAACAGAGGGAAAAACTACAGGATGACCTATTATCTAAGATTAAATCTCTAGAACTCCTCCATAAGAATTCCCAAGCCCCCCAACATTATTCTGATCTTGAGATCGCTCGGGCCGCCCTGAATAAATTGCTCTCTGACAGGGTTAAATAATCTTACAGGAAGTGCCGAAGCAGATACTACCAATGGGGCAACAAACCGGGGAAATTACTAGCCAAAGCTCTTCGAGAGCAACGCGCACTTAGCTTTATTCACTTGATCAAGGATGACATGGGCCGTCCCCAACACAAGACTGATAGAATTGCTAAAACCTTTCAGGATTATTATTCCACCTTATATAATCTTTCAGGGCCGACTGGGCGGGCGGATAGGTTATCCCATCAAGCAGATATATCTTCCTATTTGAGATCCCTAAACTTCCCAACATTGTCCAAAGCAGATGCAGATGATTTAGATGCCCCCTTCTCTGCCGAGGAGGTCATGAAAGCTATTGATTCCTCGCCTAATGGCAAAAGCCCAGGCCCCGATGGGTTTACTATTGCTTATTACAAGGCTTTCAAAGAGAAGCTAACTCCTCTTCTTACGAGAGCCTTCAACACCATCTCTGATACGTCACATTTCTCCCCCTAATCCCTCGAAGCACATGTCACAGTTTTACCTAAAGAAGGTAAAGATCCCCAGTCTCTGTACTAGTTACCGGACGATTTCGTTGCTGAATATAGATATAAAGCTTTTTACTAAATTAGTTGCAAACCGTTTTAAGCTTTTGTTACCGGACTTAATTCATGGAGACTAGGTGGGTTTTGTCTTGGGTTGCGAGGCTAGAGATAACACGTCCAAGGTACTTAGTATGATTCACTATGCCAACCATTCCACGTCCCCCTCGATCCTATTATCGACTGATGCTGAAAAGGCATTTGATAGGGTGGACTGGGATTTCTTGTTTGGTATTTTGAGACATATGGGACTAGGCAACGCATGTCTCCATAGAATCTTGTCTCTCTACGCTACCCCTTCCGCCAGAATCAAAATTAATGGCTCCTTATCAGACTCCTTCACTATTTCAAATGGCACACGACAGGGCTGTCCACTATCCCCATTACTTTTTGTTCTGTGTATGGAAGCCTTAGCTAGAAGTATAAGGGCTAATCAAAATATTTCTGGTCTGCTGGTGAGAGGGAATAAATACAAATTGGCCCTATATGCGGATGATTTACTGGCTCTAATTTCGAACCCGATCACCTCACTCCCTAACCTGATGTCGGAATTTGATAAATTCGGAGCTCTTTCCAATTTCAAGATTAATTACTCCAAATCTATTGCACTGAACTTGACTACTTCTCCTACGGTGATTACGGGTTTGAAGTGCTCCTTCCCTTTCACCTGGCATGACCATAAGTTGAAGTACTTAGGGGTTTTACTCTCTAACGACCTGTCTAAATTATTCTCCCTAAATTTTGGCCCCTTGTTGAAAACGCTCCGCATAGATTTCCAAAAATGGAGGAAGTTACGACTATCTTGGTTTGGTAGAATTAATGTAGTCAAAATGAATGCCCTACCTAGGATATTGTTTTTTCTCCAAACTCTCCCCATACACATTCCTCCCCAATGGTTTCGGGACATTCAGAATCTTATACGAGCTATTGTTTGGGGCAGCAACACACCTAGATTCAAACACGACACATTATTTCGGAGGAAACATCAGGGGGGACAACAACTTCCACACATCCCCAGTTATTACCATGCAGTACAATTGAATAGAGTCCTGGAATGGACACGGGAAAAAGACTGTAAGCAGTGGGTGCTCCTGGAGGAGGGTTGCCTGCCACACTACATTGAAATCACACCGTGGCTTCCCAACCTCCCGAAGGTTTCCCACCCCACAGTCTCCCCAACGCTTAAATTGTGGAACACACTTAGGATGAGAGGTCAAATATCTTCCAAATGGTCACCTTTGACGTCTTTTCTCTCTAACTCTGAATTTGTTCCAGATCTACATGGAACGGCCTTCACCTCATGGGAAGGGGCGGGGCTTTTCAGAGTCGGAGAGCTGGTGAGTTCGGGCAGGGTGCGTTCATTTTCAGATATTTAATCTCTTTGGACTATACCGAATCCCGATTTTTGGAAATTTCTCCAGGTTCACCATTTTTTAACATCCTCCAAGAATTTCTCTGATATAACTAGAGATCTTACCGCTTTTGAAAAAATGTGCGTTTCCCCTCAGACTCCCACACACACCATATCCCAGATATATGTGATTATCATGGAGGACCTCTTCCCACAGCCCCCTACTTTCCTGAGTACCTGGGAGAAGGTTATGCCGAAGTTAGCATTACAATCTAATTGGGAATAAGTATTTTGCAATACCCAGGCTAGCTCTTTATGTCTATCGACAATGGAGACTCTTTATAAACTCATGTATAGATGGTACAGGACTCCGTTGGCGCTTAATAAGATGTTTCCTGCTCTTTCGAACCTTTGTTGGCGGTGTAAGAGAGCCCCAGGAAGTTTTCTGCATATATGGTGGGATTGCCCTCTTATAATTTCCTTTTGGAGGGAAGTTTTTAAATGCTCAGAATTGATATTGGGTGATATAGTCCCTAAAGACCCGGAGTTCTGGCTTCTCAACCTTACTCCTGTGGGTTCACACACCTATAAGGGCTCACTACTGAGACATCTTAATAATGCAGCTAAGGCCGTTATACCGACTCTATGGAGATCACCCTCACCTCCTTCGATCAAACAATGGTTTAATAGGATTGATTACTTTCTAGATATGGAGGAGCTTATTTCTTTCTCATTAGGAAGATCCGTTGAATTTACGGCCATTTTGTTTCCCTGGTATGGTTTTAAGGAGTCATCTGTATATAGGGCTTACATGTCTATATAGACTCTGTTCTACTACTGCTCCTGAAAGCTTTTTTGCATATTTCAGACCACCTGACTGTTGTACCCTTCTCCTAATATTTTATGAGACCCATCTAAACAATTTAGACAATTTCTCCTATTTTTAATCCTTTCATCGCTACCCTTTCTCCCCCCTCCTTTCTATCTGTTTATTCTTCTTTCTTTTCTTTCTCTTTAACTCCTCCTTTTACACTGTTTTACCATGTGGCTACTTCTATATGTTTGTTTGAAACTGAAAATGGACGATGCCTTTTTTTTCTTCTTTCTGTATGTTAGAAGACTACATTGTGATTTATTGCTATGATTTGCAAGGACCCTGTCTTCTATTGTTAGAAATTTGTTGTTCAACCTGTTTATCTTTTGTTGCAATAAAAACAGTTTACGCAAAAAAAAGAATCAGATGGTAACAGACACTGACCCTTAAATCTGCCATATGATGTCAGTTATGTATGGTAGCTGTATTGTTTTACACTGTAACCAATACTCTGCATATGTCATTTTATGTTGTCTACATATAGTAGTTTGTTTATGTTTCTGCATCTTGCATGTTCTGTTTGCATTGCATCATATCTTTGCATATTGTAATTAGGGAGGCCAATCCCGGGAACGGGATCGGTGGAATCCCGGGATTTGGGCCCAAAAATGCCGGGATTTGAATCCCGGGATTGGAGCCTCCAATCCCGGGATTCAAGGGATTACAGTGCGCATGTGCGGAAGGGTTGGAAGCGGCGCGGGAGGGCGGGTGGGTGTAAGTAATAACACTTACTATCAGGCGGCAGCAGCAGCCATGGACATGCTGAATGCAGCGGCAATTCAAATGAAGTGCCGGCCGCCAGCCAATCAGAGCTGGAGGACCGGCAGCCAATCAGAGAAGCTGCCGCAGCAGCAGCAGCCAATCAGGAGCGACTGCTGCGGCAGCTTCCCTGATTGGCTGCCGGTCCGCCAGCTCTGGTTGGCTGGCGGCCGGCGCTTCATTTGAAATGCCGCCACGTTCAGTGTGTCCATGGCGGCCGCCCGCCTAATAGTAAGTGGTATTACTTACAGCCTCCCTCCCGCGCCGCTACCAGTACCAACCCTCCTGCACCACTACCTACACCCACCCTCCCGCCCTGCTACCTACCCCCATAGGTGTGCGCAGACACTGCTCCGGACTCCCCCCCCCCCCTCCACGGCACTACAGTGTTCTATCACCTCCCCTGTCCTGGACATAGACTGCTTACCTGGGCCGCCCAGGTGAGCAGTCTATATCCAGGACAGGGGAGGTGAGAGAACACTATAATGCCGTGCCGTGGAGGGGGGGGGGGGGGGAGTCCGGAGCGGCACCCGCCTGTCAGTGTCTGCGCACACCTATGCCTACCCCCTCCCTACCTCCCGCACCGCTACCTACCCCCTCCCTACCTCCCGCACCGCTACCTACACCCTCCCTCCAGCGCTGCTCCCTACATCTTTCACTGGTCCCTACTGCAATCCCGGGATCCCGGGAATCCCGGGATTGACCGTTTTTCAATCCCGAATCCCGGGATTGAAAAAACGGCCCGGGATTGGCCTCCCTAATTGTAATTGTATTGCATCATTTATTTTTACAGTTTTACCAGTTTCCTCTATTGCATAATACACACCATTCTTCAGATCATCTGATTGGGATTATTGAAAAGTAGTAGTAGTTATGCTGTCTGTCTGAATTTGGTTAAAAGAAACACTATGGTGTAGGTAGAAAAGAGTGAAAACACAAGAAAGAGTCCCAGGTTATTTTACTAATGTGTTAGCAAAATAAATATACTGTAGGCCTTGGCAAAAACCATGCATCTATAGGGTTTGATTCAGATTTTAAAGATTTACACAGCTGCTGCATACAAATATACTACTGACGTAGGAGTCATCTTGTGTAAATAGACACCTCCTGCTGGCTTCTCTGATCTGCTGCTGAATCCGAAGATGCAGCATCAGATCACTCTGCGTGAACACTGGTTATCTGAGTAAACCTCAGGTTACTCATGAAGGGCAATGTTTTGTGAAACGCTGGTCATCGCTGCCTCTTCCCCGCCCCCAAATTACTGCCCCATGTCAATCATGCTGCAGCTTAGGCAACACCTGTCACAGCCTGCGTAAACATGGATCTGTGAACATTGCAGATGTACGTAAACTATCGGGTTAAAATACATCTCTGAATTAGGCCAATGGTTTGTTTAACTTGAGTGTGTTTATCTTCAGTCAATATATGTGAAAAATTGTTATGCCAGCATTTGGGGCGCTGGTTAAGGATGACTACGGTAGAGCACTCAGAGGGATTGGGCAGCAGGGGAGTTGGAGGCTGAGGGCTTGGGCAGCAGAGAGCACATAGCTCCAATGTTATGGGACTGACCATAATGCTTCCGTCTCCATATTCGACAGTTGGTGTCACAAGGTTTTTATTACAGCTTGTAATAGCCACTACTTCCCGGCATGTTTAAGCCTGAAATTTAAAAGGGCAATACTTTTAATAGCAAAGCATGTGGTATTTTGCTATTAAAAGCATATCAGTTTTGGGCTTAAATACACTGCTGCTTAGTAAATTAACCCCACTCAATGAGAAACTATTCGGCTACCCGATGTAGTACAAAAACCAAACCAAAGATTTAAGTTTTGACTCATCTGTCCAAAAGACCTTCTTCAAGTGTTCAGATATCCAGTGGAAGTGCTTCATAGCACAGACAAGCCTTTATTTCCTTGCTGCAGAACAGCTGTAAGATCTTAAGCCATTACGCATTTCCTGAAACAAAGTGTTTATTTATAGTTCTAAACTTGCATTATTTTTCAGTATTTACTAACCTAAACATTTTTTTTAACCTCTAACAGTTTATTGCTTACTTTTGTGACATTTCAGGTTATTCACTGGACCTGAATCAGTGGTGCAAGTATTAAAAAATTCTTAGTGGTACTGTGTGTGCGTGCCTAAGGTGCGCACATCAAAAATCGGTGTGGCCACATGACACACGCGGCATGGTCAATGAAAATGGTGGCATGATACACATATGCCCAAATAGTGCCAGATACACATATGCCCCTAGTAATGCAGTGCCAGATATGTCCCCACAGTGCCAGATACACATATGATCCCATAGTGCCAGATATGCCCCCACAGTGCCAGATTCAAATACGCCCCCCCCCCCCCCCCCAGTGCCAGATACACATATGACCCCACAGTGCCAGGTACACAGATGCCTCCCTAAAGTGCCAGATACAAATATGCTGCCACAGTTCCAGATACAAATATACCCCCACAGTGCCAGATACACATATGCCCCCACAGTGCCAGATACACATATGCCCCCAGTAGTGCAGTGCCAGATACACATATGCTCCTAATAGTGCCAGATAGACATATGCCCCCACAGTGCCAGGTATACACATGTCCCCACAGTGCCAGAAATACATATGCCACCCCAGTGCCAGATAGACATATGCCCTGACAGTGCCAGATATGCCCCCACAGTGCCAGGTATACACGTGTCCCCACACTGCCATATTCACATATGTCCCCCCCAGTGCTAGATAGACATATGCCCCCACAGTGCCAGGTATACACATGTCCCCAAAGTGCCAGATACACATATGCCCCCACAGTGCCAGATATGTCCCCACAGTACCAGATACACCTATGCTTCCCCAGTGCCAGATAGACATATGCCCCCACAGTACCAGGTATACACATGTCCCCAAAGTGCCAGATACACATATGCCCCCACAGTGCCAGGTATACATATGTCCCAACAGTGCCAGATAGACATATGCCCCCACAGTACCAAGTATACACATGTCCCCAAAGTGTCAGATACACATATGCCCCCCAGTACCAGGCATACACCATGTCCCCATAGTGCCAGATACACATGTGCCCCCCTAGTGCCAGATATACCCACACAGTGCCAGGTACACACATGTCTCCCCCCCCCAGTGCCAGGTACACACATTCTCCTCCCCCTGCTCACTGATGCTGCTGTGTGTCAGGGGAGGAGAGCGCAACGTGCACCTCTCCTGCCCCTCAGCTCTCAGTCTGGTCTCCACTCTACGATGGCGGCAGCGTGTCTCTCAAATAAGGCGTCGGTTTGTTAGCCAATCAGATCTTGCGGACCGGCAGTTGCGGCTGCTGATTGGCTTCCGGACCACGCATTTTGATTGGCTTACGAACCAGCGCCTCATTTGAGACACACTGCCGCCAGAGAGTAGAGTTGTGGCTCCGTCTGTGCCTAGGTGTGCCTAGGACTCGGCGTCTCTGTCTCCGGCTGAGCGCGTGCACCAGTGATGGAGACGCGCCCCATTCACTTGACAGAGATGCTCTGAATGGGAGCGTCTCTGTGCACACCCGGCGTGACTAGGCGAACGGATCGCCTAGTCATGCCAGGAGTGCTCATTTGCGATGGAGCCGCCTCAGATGAGCCCGGCTCCATCTGTATGAAGAAAATAGATGTATTTCTAAAACTTTTGACCAGTAGTGTATATGTGTAAGGACTGACAAAGTACCTTGTGGGTTATTCAGAGATGAACGCAGATGGCTGCATACACAGCCAGATCTGCTTTCATCTCTGCACATGCTGGGGGTCGCCCATCAAAGGGCAAAGGCCGCCCAGCATGTGTAAAGCTGCCTCCCAATGCATCCACAATCTAATTGCAAATGCATCGAATCTAAGGTTGACCCCTGGCAGCGTAACCTGGCTATGCTGTCAGCGGCTATTTTTTTTCAGAACAGCTGCGTGTGATGTCACGCAGCCGCCCAGAAAATGGTCCCGGCCCACGCCTGTGCACCCCTACCCCCCAACCCTGCGTTGCCAACCAAAAAACGCCCACCGATGTTAATCACATTGCGGTCGCATCCATTGGAGATGCCACCGCAATGTGTGAGTCTGCGCAGAAGCTATGTGGCTGCTGCGCAAGAGCAGTTTGCCGCCACCGGCAAACTGTGCTGCGCACCGCAACAGCTGCTGGGTCTGAATGACCTCCTATATGTGTAACTACTTGCAGAGTAGTGCAGCAATGAGAGGAGGATTAATGATAAAAATTAGATCATATGAGTTTACCTTTTTTGAATAAGTTTTTGAAAGAGAACACTTACTGTATCTTTGCCACATCAGCCTGCCTGAATTTTAAAACTACCAAACTAATATGGCACAGAGATATTGTCAATACACAGTAAAAAAAAAAAAAAAAATAGGATTTTAATTACCTACCGGTAAATCCTTTTCTCGTAGTCCGTAGAGGATGCTGGGATTCCATTTAGTACCTCTTGTCGTGGACGTCCCTCACAGCCACTTACAGCCGCCACACCACTGCTAAGATCTTGTGAGATGATATCATCATCTCGCAAGTCAGTCTCTGCAGCCGCTTCTCTGGACGACCTCTTCAGAATCAGCAGGCTTCAGGTGGCGGGCAGCGACTGTGAAGGTTAGGCATACAGCTGGCTGGGCGTGGCCCGTGGGTTTAAGAAGTGGCGCAGCTCAGCTCGGTTGTAAGAATCCGCAGCAGGGCTGGTCATCTCGTCGGGAGCTAGCCTGTTAGGTTGCAGCACTGTGAGCTGAAAACTGTGACTGTCAGACACACCACTGTGGTGCTGCAGACAGCTGCTAACAATTTATGAATTCTATATAAATATTATATAATATATGCATCCGTACATTACCATTTGTGTTAGATATATATATATATATATATATAGTCGGACAGAGACTCGGCACTCCGATAAACAGTCAGCAGAACTTGGGCCCTCATTCCGAGTTGTTCGCTCGTTCTTTTTCATCGCATCGCAGCGGTTTTCCGCAAACTGCGCATGCACAATGTTCGCACTGCGACTGCGCCAAGTAAATTTGCTAAGAAGTTTGGTATTTTACTCACGGCATTACGAGGTTTTTTCTTCGTTCTGGTGATCGTTGTGTGATTGACAGGAAGTGGGTGGTTCTTGGCGGAAACTGGCCGTTTTATGGGAGTGTGTGAAAAAACGCTGCCGTTTCTGGGAAAAACGCGGGAGTGGCTGGAGAAACGGGGGAGGGTCTGGGCGAACGCTGGGTGTGTTTGTGATGTCAAACCTGGAACGAAACTGACTGAACTGATCGCAGTGGCAGAGTAAGTGTCGAGCTACTCAGAAACTGCTTAGAAATTTCTATTCGCAATTTTGAGAATCTTTCGTTCGCAATTTTGCTAAGCTAAGATTCACTCCCAGTAGGCGGCGGCTTAGCGTGTGTAATGCTGCTAAAAGCAGCTTGCGAGCGAACAACTCGGAATGAGTGCCTTGGTCCGGTGCCCTCATAACTGCATAGCAGCAAGAGATATAGGCCCTCATTCCGAGTTGATCGCTCGCAAGGCGATTTTAGCAGAGTTACACACGCTAAGCCGCCGCCTACTGGGAGTGAATCTTAGCTTCTTAAAATTGCGACCGATGTATTCGCAATATTGCGATTACTAACTACTTAGCAGTTTCAGAGTAGCTTCAGACTTACTCGGCATCTGCGATCAGTTCAGTGCTTGTCGTTCCTGTTTTGACGTCACAAACACACCCAGCGTTCGCCCAGACACTCCCCCGTTTCCCCGGCCACTCCTGCGTTTTTTCCGGAAACGGTAGCGTTTTTTCCCGCACGCCCATAAAACGGCCTGTTTCCGCCCAGTAACACCCATTTCCTGTCAATCACATTACGATCGCCGGAGCGATGAAAAAGCCGTGAGTAAAAATACTATCTCCATTGTAAAATTACTTGGCGCAGTCGCAGTGCGAATATTGCGCATGCGTACTAAGCGGAATTTCACTGCGATGCGATGAAAAATACCGAGCGATCAACTCGGAATGAGGGCCATAGAGTCCTCAACAGCGGCACACAGGACACGATCACAGTGACACTTTAATGGATGTCAACGTTATAAACCTTTAATGGTTTTTCGTCAGGATACATATGTAACGTTGACATCCATTAAAGTGTCACTGTGATCGTGTCCTGTGTGCCGCTGTTGAGGACTCTCTCTCTCTCTCTCTCTCTCTATATATATATATATATATATATATATACACATACATATTTACATATATATATTCATATCACTGGCTGGTGAGACGTATGACACCCTGCTACACTGAAGTTCCGCTCCATGAAAACTAGTTTACATGTAACAAACTTGTATAATTACCTGGATCCTCAGTGTTCAATGGTTTCCAATGATAGCAGGTTCCAACATCTATGGGTCAGTTGAACGAAGAATATCTTTAAAATTGAAGATAAGTAATTGGCATATTGTTTTTGTATTCGGTCTCACAAGGTGATTTGTTTCACCCTTACCCCTTGAAGGAAACACTAGTAGGCACTCTTTTTTGCACTTCACTTGAGATATATATATATATATATATATATATATATATGTATATATATATTTACATACATACTGTGGCCACACCCACTCCGGGGGGGCCTGGGAAGTTGTTGTAACCGGGGCCCAGGATTTCTCTTGGCAGCACTGTCTGTCACCTCACACTTCCTAACTCATCCCTCCGATTCGCGGCACCCCCCAACCCCCCCCCCCCAACACACATAGGTCCCCTCTCATGCTTTGTCACCTCACAACTCTTAACAACCCCCCCCACCTGCAGCACCCCCCTCCCCCACGCAGCTACTGTTCTTCTGCTTTATCTACCCTCACAGCGCCAACCCCCCCATCCATGGCACTCCCCACAGGTTCCTTCACTTGCTCTCTCGCCTATTAAATCCCTCCCATCTGTGGCACCCCATCTCCCACACAGGTACTGCTCTTCTGCTTTCTCTCCCCTCACAGCTCCAAACCTCCCTATCCCATACTTAGAACCACCCAACACAATACTTGCCTACCCTCCTGTTTTTTAACTGAGCCTCCCGCTGCCCCACAAATTGTCCGGGTCCTCACGGTTTTTCACCTGTACTTGTGTAAATGCGGACTGCGCATGCGCCAGTCCTAAAGTGCGAGTGACGGGCAGAGTACACAGGGTGAAGACTACCGCTGAGAGGAGAGGAGCACTCACCCTGATTGACAACATGCAGCATGCTGCGGTCACGGTGGGAGGTGGGGCAATGCTCTTTCATTGGCAGGACCAAAGTAACGTGTGAGCTAAGGAGCGGTACGGGTGCCTAGGGCATTTGTATTGCAATGCTCTGGTGGTGGTTTGTGGGGAAGGGGGTCCCGCCAGCGGCTCTGCATTTGCACTGCCCGTCTTAGCTGAAATCGGGCAGCAGCAGGCAGGACAGCTTACACAGCTCAGTTAAGTCTGCAGCGGGAGGGAGCACCAGCGCCACAGCACGTGCAGAGGCCGGCTAGGGTGGGTGTAGTGTAGGGAGCAGCGCTGGAGGGTGGGTGTAGTGTAGGGAGCAGAGCTGGAGGGTGGGTGTAGTTTAGGGAGCAGCGCTGGACGGTGGGTGTAGTGTAGGGAGCAGCGCTGGAGGGTGGGTGTAGTGTGGGGAGCAGAGCTGGAGAGTGGGTGTAGTGTGGGGAGCAGTGCTGGAGGGTGGGTGTAGTGTAGGGAGCAGAGCTGGAGGGTGGGTGTAGTGTAGGGAGCAGTGCTGGAGGATGGGTGTAGTGTAGGGAGCAGAGCTGGAGGGTGGGTGTAGTGTAGGGAGCAGCACTGGAGGGTGGGTGTAGTGTAGAGAGCAGAGCTGGAGGGTGGGTGTAGTGTGGGGAGCAGTGCTGGAGGGTGGGTGTAGTGTAGGGAGCAGAGCTGGAGGGTGGGTGTAGTGTAGGGAGCAGTGCTGGAGGGTGGGTGTAGTGTAGGGAGCAGAGCTGGAGGGTGAGTGTAGTGTAGGGAGCAGCACTGGAGGGTGGGTGTAGTGTAGGGAGCAGAGCTGGAGGGCGGGTGTAGTGTAGGGAGCAGTGCCGGAGGGTGGGTGTAGTGTAGGGAGCAGTGCCGGAGGGTGGGTGTAGTGTAGGGAGCAGTGCTGGAGGGTGGGTGCAGTGTAGGGAGCAGAGCTGGAGGGTAGGTGCAGTGTAGGGAGCAGTGCTGGAGGGTGGGTGTAGTGTAGGAAGCAGTGCTGGAGGGTGGGTGTAGTGTAGGGAGCAGCGCTGGAGGTTGGGTGTAGTGTACGGAGCAGAGCTGGAGGTTGGGTCTTGTATAGGGAGCAGCGCTGGAGGGTGTGTGTAGGAAGCGGCGCAGGAGGGTGGGTGTAGTGTAGGGAGCAGTGCCGGAGGGTGGGTGTAGGAAGCGGTGTAGGAGGGTGGGTGAAGGTAGCGGCGCGGGAGGGTGGGTGTAGGTAGTGGTGCGTGAGGGAGGGTGCAGTGAGGGAGGGTGGGTGTAAGTAATACTACTTACTGTTAGGCAGGCAGCAGCCATGGACACATGCTGAACGTGCCGGCGACCTTTCAAATTGTAGCGTTGGCCGCCAGCCAGTCAGAACGGGCAGTCCGGCAGCCAATCAGGGGCCGCTGCTGCTGCCGCTTCCCTGATTGGCTGCCGGTCCACCAGCTGATTGGCTGGTGCTACATTTGAAAGGCCGCCGACGCGTTCAGCGTATGTCCATGGCTGCAGCCCGCCTAACAGTAAGTAGTATTACTTGCACCCACCCTCCCTCACTGCACATGCTCAATCTAATCCCGTGAATCCCAGGATTGGAGGCTCCAAACGGCATTTTGGGGCTAGAATCCTGGGATCCCGATCCTGGTAATATTATCTGAATAATTATACTGTCAATATTAACTTTGACAGGCAGTGTAACAGTTTCAGCAGAATAACCTGTGCAGTAGTGTTTTGCAGAGTTTAATTCTACCGAAAATATGGGTAGGGGTAGCGTGCCAGTCCTTTACTTTGCTAGAGGCGCTCAGATTCCTAGGGGGGGATTTAAATGTTTGTAAAGTCGGTTGGGTGTCTGTTTTCTCCTGTCTATTTAATAGGAAAAAACAGACACCCAACTGACTTTTCAAACAACTGAATTCCACCCCTAGCTACAAATCTGCTGGCCAGTCTGCAATGTTGCACTCCTTATGTTGATCAGCTGTATACCAATTAACACTGGTACTCTTCGCGGCTCATGCTAGTCCCCTAACATACCTCCCAACTGTCCCGATTTCAGCGGGACAGTCCCGCTATTCGGACACTGTCCCGCTGTCCCTCCCACTGGTCGCAGTGTCCCACGGGCGGGAGGGCAGTTGGGGGAGGCTTTGATTACCCGCTGCTTTGCTCTGCAAAGCAGTAGGTGATCACTGAATACATGCCGTGCCCCACCTGCAGTGCACATGGTTTTGCCCATTATAAAAAGATTTTGCTTTTGCGATCAGGCCTGAATTAGGCCCTTTGTCTCCACCTATTCACTATGGAGCCCAGATATCAATGAGTTTTAGCTATTTAAAAATAAGAATTTACTTACCGATAATTCTATTTCTCGGAGTCCGTAGTGGATGCTGGGGTTCCTGAAAGGACCATGGGGAATAGCGGCTCCGCAGGAGACAGGGCACAAAAAAGTAAAGCTTTACTAGGTCAGGTGGTGTGCACTGGCTCCTCCCCCTATGACCCTCCTCCAGACTCCAGTTAGGTACTGTGCCCGGACGAGCATACACAATAAGGGAGGCATTTTGAATCCCGGGTAAGACTCATACCAGCCACACCAATCACACCGTACAACTTGTGATCTAAACCCAGTTAACAGTATGACAACAGAAAGGGCCTCTTAAAGATGGCTCCTTAACAATAACCCGAATTAGTTAACAATAACTATGTACAAGTATTGCAGATAATCCGCACTTGGGATGGGCGCCCAGCATCCACTACGGACTCCGAGAAATAGAATTATCGGTAAGTAAATTCTTATTTTCTCTATCGTCCTAAGTGGATGCTGGGGTTCCTGAAAGGACCATGGGGATTATACCAAAGCTCCCAAACGGGCGGGAGAGTGCGGATGACTCTGCAGCACCGAATGAGAGAACTCCAGGTCCTCCTTTGCCAGGGTATCAAATTTGTAAAATTTTACAAACGTGTTCTCCCCCGACCACGTAGCTGCTCGGCAGAGTTGTAATGCCGAGACCCCTCGGGCAGCCGCCCAAGATGAGCCCACCTTCCTTGTGGAGTGGGCTTTTACAGTTTTAGGCTGTGGCAGGCCTGCCACAGAATGTGCAAGTTGAATTGTGTTACAAATCCAACGAGCAATCGACTGCTTAGAAGCAGGTGCGCCCAACTTGTTGGGTGCATACAATATAAACAGCGAGTCAGATTTTCTGACTCCAGCCGTCCTTGCAATGTATATTTTTAAGGCTCTGACAACGTCCAACAACTTGGAGTCCTCCAAGTCGCTAGTGGCCGCAGGCACCACAATAGGTTGGTTCAGATGAAATGCTGATACCACTTTAGGGAGAAAATGCGGACGAGTCCGCAGTTCTGCCCTATCCGAATGGAAGATTAGATAAGGACTTTTATAAGATAAAGCCGCCAATTCAGATACTCTCCTGGCAGAGGCCAGGGCTAGTAACATAGTCACTTTCAATGTGAGATATTTCAAATCCACCTTTTTCAATGGTTCAAACCAATGGGATTTGAGGAAATCTAAAACTACATTTAGATCCCACGGTGCCACCGGAGGCACCACAGGAGGCTGTATATGCAGTACTCCCTTGACAAAAGTCTGGACCTCAGGGACAGAGGCCAATTCTTTTTGGAAGAATATTGACAGGGCCGAAATTTGAACCTTAATGGATCCCAATTTGAGACCCATAGATAATCCTGATTGCAGGAAATGTAGGAAACGACCCAGTTGGAATTCCTCCGTCGGAACCCTCCGATCCTCGCACCACGCTACATATTTTCGCCAAATGCGGTGATAATGTTTCACGGTGACTTCCTTCCGTGCCTTAATCAAGGTAGGAATGACTTCTTCTGGAATGCCTTTCCCTTTTAGGATCTGGCGTTCAACCGCCATGCCGTCAAACGCAGCCGCGGTAAGTCTTGAACAAGACAGGGACCCTGCTGTAGCAGGTCCCTTCTCAGAGGTAGAGGCCACGGTTCGTCCGTGAGCATCTCTTGAAGTTCCGGATACCAAGTCCTTCTCGGCCAATCCGGAACCACTAGTATTGTTCTTACTCTTCTTTGCCGTATGATCTTCAATACCTTTGGTATGAGCGGCAGAGGAGGAAACACATACACTGACTGGTACACCCAAGGAGTTACCAGTGCGTCCACAGCTATTGCCTGTGGATCTCTTGACCTGGCGCAATATTTGTCCAGTTTCTTGTTGAGGCGAGACGCCATCATGTCTACAATTGGTCTTTCCCAACGGTCTATTAACATGTTGAAGACTTCTGGATGTAGACCCCACTCTCCCGGATGAAGATCGTGTCTGCTGAGGAAGTCTGCTTCCCAGTTGTCCGCGCCCGGGATGAACACTGCTGACAGTGCTATCACGTGATTCTCCGCCCAGCGAAGAATCTTGGCAGCTTCTGCCATTGCACTCCTGCTTCTTGTGCCGCCCTGCCTGTTTACATGGGCGACCGCCGTGATGTTGTCCGACTGAATCAACACCGGCTTTCCTTGCAGGAGAAGTTCCGCCTGGCTTAGAGCATTGTAGATTGCTCTTAGTTCCAGAATGTTTATGTGAAGAGACTTTTCCAGACTCGTCCATACTCCCTGGAAGTTTCTTCCTTGTGTGACTGCTCCCCAGCCTCTCAGGCTGGCGTCCGTGGTCACCAGGATCCAATCCTGAATGCCGAATCTGCGGCCTTCTAATAGGTGAGCCTTCTGCAACCACCACAGAAGTGACACCCTTGTCTTTGGTGACAGGGTTATTCGCAGGTGCATCTGCAGATGCGACCCTGACCATTTGTCCAACAGATCCCTTTGGAATATTCTTGCATGGAATCTGCCGAATGGAATTGCTTCGTAAGAAGCCACCATTTTTCCCAGGACTCTTGTGCATTGATGTACTGACACTTTTCCTGGTTTTAGGAGGTTCCTGACCAGATCGGATAACTCCTTGGCTTTTTCCTCTGGAAGGAAAACCTTTTTCTGAACCGTGTCCAGAATCATTCCTAGGAACAGCAGACGAGTTGTCGGGATTAAATGGGATTTTGGAATATTCAGAATCCACCCGTGTTGTCTTAGCACCTCTTGAGATAGTGCTAAAGCTGTCTCCAGCTGTTCTCTGGACCTTGCCCTTATTAGGAGATCGTCCAAGTATGGGATAACTAATACGCCTTTTCTTCGAAGAAGAATCATCATCTCGGCCATTACCTTGGTAAAGACCCGAGGCGCCGTGGACAATCCGAACGGCAGCGTCTGAAACTGATAGTGACAGTTTTGAACAATGAACCTGAGGTACCCCTGGTGTGCGGGGTAAATCGGAACGTGTAGATACGCATCCTTGATGTCCAAGGATACCATAAAGTCCCCTTCTTCCAGGTTCGCTATCACTGCTCTGAGTGACTCCATCTTGAACTTGAACTTTTTTATGTAGAGGTTCAAGGACTTCAGATTTAGAATAGGCCTTACCGAGCCATCCGGCTTCGGTACCACAAATAGAGTGGAATAATACCCCTTTCCTTGTTGTAATAGGGGTACTTTGACTATCACCTGCTGAGCGTACAGCTTGTGAATGGCTTCCAACACCCTCTCCCTTTCGGAAGAGACGGTTGGTAAGGCAGACTTCAGGAAACGATGAGGAGGATCCGTCTCTAATTCCAACCTGTACCCCTGAGATATTATCTGCAGGATCCAGGGGTCTACCTGCGAGTGAGCCCACTGCGCGCTGTAATTTTTGAGACGGCCCCCCACTGTCCCCGAGTCCGCTTGAGAGGCCCCAGCGTCATGCTGAGGTTTTTGCAGGAGCCGGGGAGGGCTTCTGTTCCTGGGAAGGAGCTGCCTGTTGGTGTCTCTTCCCTCTTCCTCTGCCTCGTGGCAGGTACGACAAGCCCTTTGCTCTCTTATTTTTGTAGGAGCGAAAAGGCTGCGGTTGAAAGGTCGGTGCCTTTCTCTGTTGGGGAGTGACTTGAGGTAAAAAAGTGGATTTCCCGGCAGTAGCCGTGGCCACCAAGTCTGATAGACCAACTCCAAATAACTCCTCCCCTTTATACGGCAAAACCTCCATGTGACGTTTTGAATCCGCATCGCCTGTCCACTGTCGTGTCCATAAGGCTCTTCTGGCTGAAATGGACATAGCACTCACCCGAGATGCCAGTGTGCAAATATCCCTCTGTGCATCACGCATATAGATAAATGCATCCTTTATTTGTTCTAACGACAGTAAAACATTGTCCCTATCTAGGGTATCAATATTTTCAATCAGGGATTCTGACCAAACTACTCCAGCACTGCACATCCAGGCAGTTGCTATAGCTGGTCGTAGTATAACACCTGCATGTGTGTATATATTCTTTTGAATAACTTCCATCTTTCTATCTGATGGATCCTTAAGTGCGGCCGTCTCAGGAGAGGGTAACGCCACTTGTTTGGATAAGCGTGTGAGCGCCTTGTCCACCTTAGGGGGTGTTTCCCAGCGCGCCCTAACCTCTGGCGGGAAAGGGTATAATGCCAATAACTTTTTTGAAATTATCAACTTTTTATCAGGAGCAACCCACGCTTCATCACACACGTCATTTAATTCTTCTGATTCAGGAAAAACTGTTTGTAGTTTTTTCACACCATACATAATACCCTGTTTTACGGTATCTGTAGTATCAGCTAAATGTAACGTCTCCTTCATTGCCAAAATCATATAACGTGTGGCCCTACTGGAAAATACGTTTGAATTTCTACCGTCGTCACTGGAATCAGTGCCCGTGTCTGGGTCTGTGTCGACCGACTGAGGCAAAGGGCGTTTTACAGCCCCTGACGGTGTTTGAGGCGCCTGGACAGGCATTAATTGATTGTCCGGCCGCCTCATGTCCTCAACTGACTGTTTAAGGGAAGATAAACCATCACGTAATTCCACAAATAAAGGCATCCATTCTGGTGTCGACCCCCTGGGGGGTGACATCTGCATATTTGGCAATTGCTCCGCCTCCACACCAATATCGTCCTCATACATGTCGACACCACGTACCGACACACACCGCAAACTCACAGGGAATGCTCTAATGAAGACAGGACCCACTAGCCCTTTTGGGGAGACAGAGGGAGAGTCTGCCAGCACACACCACAAAGCGCTATATATACAAGGGATATCCTTATATTAAGTGCTCCCTTATAGCTGCTTTAATATATATATATATAGCCATTAATGTGCCCCCCCTCTCTGTTTTACCCTGTTTCTGTAGTGCAGTGCAGGGGAGAGACCTGGGAGCCGTTCTGACCAGCGGAGCTGTGACAGAAAATGGCGCCGTGTGCTGAGGAGATAGGCCCCGCCCCTTTTTCGGCGGGTTCTTCTCCCGCTATTTTTCCAGTCAGGCAGGGGTTAAATATCTCCATATAGCCCCTATGGGCTATATGTGAGGTATTTTTAGCCTTGTATAAGGTTTATATTTGCCTCTCAGAGCGCCCCCCCCCAGCGCTCTGCACCCTCAGTGACTGCCCAGTGAAGTGTGCTGAGAGGAAAATGGCGCACAGCTGCAGTGCTGTGCGCTACCTTATGAAGACTGAGGAGTCTTCAGCCGCCGGTTTCCGGACCTCTTCACGCTTCAGCATCTGCAAGGGGGTCGGCGGCGCGGCTCCGGGACCGGACTCCACGGCTGGGCCTGTGTTCGATCCCTCTGGAGCTAATGGTGTCCAGTAGCCAAGCAGCAAATCCACTCTGCATGCAGGTGAGTTTACTACTTTCCCCCTAAGTCCCACGTTGCAGTGATCCTGTTGCCAGCAGGACTCACTGTAAAGAAAAAAACCTAAACTAAACTTTCTCTAAGCAGCTCTTTAGGAGAGCCACCTAGATTGCACCCTTCTCGTTCGGGCACAAAATCTAACTGGAGTCTGGAGGAGGGTCATAGGGGGAGGAGCCAGTGCACACCACCTGACCTAGTAAAGCTTTACTTTTTTGTACCCTGTCTCCTGCGGAGCCGCTATTCCCCATGGTCCTTTCAGGAACCCCAGCATCCACTTAGGACGATAGAGAAACAACAGTTACATTTTTATTATCACTCATTACGAATGATAAATGGTGCCCCAACCAATCAGCTCCTCACTTTCATTCACTTTTCAAACTCATGACAGTTGCAAGCTGACTAGCTGGAGCACCATTTATTATACGCCACAAGTTTGAAATAGCTAAAACTCATTGATAAATGGACCCCCATATTTTTTTCAGGCAGCCAGGGGCGCAGCTATTCTCCAGAGAGCACAGGCTCCATCTCTCCCATCAACTTGCATTGCACCAGGGCACAATGCAGTGAAGGGGCCCAAAGCTGCCAGCTTCATAATGAGTCACATTGACTCATTATGCCGCCATCCGAACCTTCTCCACTGGCTACCAGTAACAACGTGCGTGGCGCAGCTCAGCAGTTGCGCGACAGCAGCTCAGCAGTTTAGGCTGTGCTGCTGTCAGCTCTAGGACACGACGGCCGAGAGGAGAGGAGGGGCCACAATCCCAACTCCTCCCTCTCCTCTCCCGATTGCTCCAACCTGTGACCCGGCTTCCATTCGGCTCCTCTCTGCTTGGCTGTCCTGCTTGCCGCCGGCGCCAGGGATCTCATGACCGTCCCCGGCGTTAATACCCAAGATGGAGTCGTCAATACGCTGCAGTTCTGGGTGCAGGTAAGCACTGTATATTGTAATATTTGTATAATGCCTCCTCTCCCTGTCACCCCTCCCTGGTGTCACACTGGCAACTCTCCCTGGTGTCACCCTGCCCTCTCCCTGTCACCTGTCCCTGGGGTCTCCCTGCCTCTCCCTGTCACCTCTCTCTGATGTAATCCTGTATCTCCCTTTCACCTCTCCCTGGCATCACACTGCCTCTCCCTGACGTCACTCTGCCTCTCCCTGTCACCACTCCCTGACGTCACTCTGCCTCTCCGTGACATCACTCTGACTGTCACCCTGCCTCTTCCTGTCACCTCTGCCAGGCGTCACCCTGCCTCTCCCTGTCACTCCTACCTGGTGTTGCCCTGACTCTCCCTGTCAGCCCTCCTTGTGTCACCCTGCCTCTCCCTGTCGCCTCTCCCTGGCGTCACCCTGCCTCTCCGTGTCACCTCTCCCTGGCATCACCCTGCCACCTCTCCCTGTCACCTCTCCCTGGTGTCTCCCTGCCTCTCCCTTTCACCTGTCCCTGTCGTCACCCCTCCCTGGCATCACCCTGCCTCTCCCTGTTACACCTCCCTGGCAACACCCTGCCACCTCTCCCTTGTGTCACCCTGCCTCCCCCTGTCACCTCTCCCTGGCATCACCCTGTCTCTCTCTGTCACCTCTCCCTGGCGTCACCCTGCCTCTCAATGTCACTTCTCCCTGGCATTACATTGCCTCTCCCTGTCACCCTCTCATCAACTGCCTGTCACTTCTCCCTGGCATCATCCACTGCCTCTCCCTGTTAACCACCCCTTGCCTCCCACTGCCACTCCCTGACCTCCCACACTGGCTGTCCCCATCACTCAAGCCTCATCTTCAGCCTCATCTTTCACTTTCCCTAGCAGCACAATTTCCCTATGACACTATCTTTCATTTCATTCTTTCACCTTCTCCCCTCTCACCTTCTGCCTATCCCAGGCGTTACCTCCTGCCTCTCCCTATCACGCTCTGCCAGTCACCCTCTGTTTCTCCTTTTCACCCACTCCTCGTCACCCACTGCTGCTCTCCGTAATCTTCTGCTGTGTGGCATGTTATGAACTAGGGGTAGGAACAGGGCAGAGGAGGGTGCCCAAAGCATATTTTTGCAACTGGGCCCACCACTCACAAGTTCCACCACTGCTTCCATCATGCACTTTACCACCCTGTCAGTAACTGCCACCTCTATCAAAATCTTGGCCATGAGCACTTCACTACCCCTGTCATATCTCGTGGCAGTGATTTCTTACTGCAGGCATGTTTTCTTAAAACGTCCATCCTTTCCTCATGCAACTCACTGTACACTGACTCTGCTTATAGACATGAGCCCTGACTGTACAGTATTTATATTACACAATTATGGTCATATATGCATTATACCACCAACATAAATAGTGTAACTCTAATACTGACAAAATCCATACATCTACACAGTTCAATAACTTTATCTATGGGTTTATATCCCTGATTAATATACTTAACCCCTATTATGCATGACAGAGGTTACATTAATAAGCAAATAAATAAAAAAATAACAGTATACAGGTAGTTCCTTATCTCACATAAAAGTATATTTTACACCACAGTCTTCATGTTCCCCTTATGAGAGTTCCTACATTTAACCTCTCACTCCTGCCTCTTTTTCCCATTGAACTCCTCACTTTTGGATACTGCCGCTATAAAAAGCAATCGTATCCTCACTTACATAATCAAAGTTCATCACCTAAAATTGATGATTTATGAAACTATGCACTAAATTTTAGCAGCCAATAAAACTTTTGCTTTCATTGCCTAACATGCTACAAATATAAAAGCAAATTTCTTATTGTAAAACAAGCCTCTATGTCTCAATGCCTCAACTAGTTCTTTGAGTCTCATGAAGCAATTTTTCTGTATTTTATTTCCATCCATATACTACTGCAGCATACAGCTGATAAACATGATCTATCATCCAAACAAAGAAAGATGGGCGGATGTTCTTGGAACTGTAACTGACTTTTCTAAACATGTGCAGAGTTTATGGCATTAATAACTGGAAGGTACATGATGTTCCTGGCTTTGCTGCCTGCACACATTATTTACTTATGCGGGAAAACTAATTAAACTACAAGAAGAAAAGTAACTGATAAGGCAGGAGAAACTATTCTCTGTTGGCATGTCATGGGTAATTCCTATTATATGTCAGACCATAGAACCTACCAGCATTGACATAAATGACAGGGGATCCTGGCAGTATCCCAGCGTTTGGGATCCTGGCAGTCAGAAAACCGACCGGGAATCCTGACACTGCTCGGAATACCGATGCCGGTATCCCAACATGGAATGCAATCCTGAGCGCCGGGATCCCAAATAAATAACTGCCAGCGAGGTAAGCTGCAGGAGGGGGGATGGGGAGGTTAGGTTTAGGCTGTGGGGGGAGGGTTAAGGTTAGGCTGTGGGGTGGGTTGGTTAGGGTTAAGCTGCTGGGAGGAAGGGCAGGACCGTAACGTGTGTGCCGAGTGTGCTTGGCCCACAGCGCATAGGCAATGTGGGTGGAGAACCGGCACACTCCCCCCGCCACCTCCAGAATCCACCGCAAACCAGCCAGCACCCGCAATCACTACCACCTCCTGTCCGCTTGCCCGCAGCTGGCCTGTCTACCTTGAAGGGAGTCGTTTATGTCAGCTCAGCTGTCAGAGTTGTTACATGCAGAGCTCTGCCTTCCACTCGGCGCACCCGTGTAGGAGGGAGAGTCCAGCGCAGTACCGGACAAAGGCAGTGGTACTGTGAGTCACAGAGTTGGCGGAAGGTTACAGCAGACAGCGGGAACACACACTGGGCTCAGCGGCTCCACACTGATGTCCCTCTCTGTACCCTACACTCACCCTCACTGCTTCCTACTCCCACTCTCCCTTACTGCTCTCTATAACAACCTTCACTCAATGCTCCCTACACTCACCCTAACTGCTCCCTACACCCACTCTCTCTGCTCCCCTCACTAACTGCTCCCTGCACTCACCCTCACTACTCCCTACACCCACTCTCCCTGCTCCCCTCACTCACTGCTGCCTACACTCACCCTCACTAATCCCTACACTAACTTTCTGCTCCCCTTACTCACTGCTCCCTACACCCTTCCTTACTGTTCCCTACACTCACCCTCATTGCAACCTACACTCACTCTCACTGCTTCTTACTCCCACCCTCCCTTACCGCTCTCTAGAACAACCTTCACTCACTGATCCCTACACCCACTCTCTCTGCTACCCTCACTCACTGCTTACTACACTCAAAAGAAGGATATACCCAGATATATTTGGGCGCAGGATAAATGAGGTGCTTTGCTAAGCTGCAGCCAATTTTAGAGGGAAGTCACTCCCACAGTAGCAGAGAAATACAACAAAATGGAGGCTGCGCTCAAAGTTGGAAGAAACAATGATAGCTATTTTCCAAATATATCAAATAAGAAAGACAATTTAATAAAAGGCCACGATAATATACATTCAACAACATACAACATGAATTCATGTGATTTAAAAAAGAATATATTACCCTGAATACTGGGTCAGCACATGTATTAATAACACCCTTCCATAATGTGGGCTCTACCTGGCATAATATATATCAGGGTCTCTACCTGCCATTATGTGGGCTATTTCTGGAATAATGTGTATCAGGGTCTCTAACTGGCATATTGTGGGCTCTACCTGGCATAATGTGCATCATGAGCTCTACCTGGCATAATGTGGGCCCTACCTGACATAATGTGCATAAGGGGGTCTACCTGGCATAATGTGGGCTCTACCTGGCATGTGTATCGGGGGCTCTACCTGGCATAATATGGGCTCTACCTGGCATATTGTGTATCAGGAGCTCTACCTGGCATAATATGGGCTCTACCTGGCATAATGTATATCATGGGCTCTATCCGGCACTATGTGTATCAGGGGTTCTATCTGGCATAATGTGTATCAGGGGCTCTATCTGGCATAATGTGTATCAGGGGCTCTACCTGGCATAATGTGGGCTCTACCTGGCATAAAATATATCAGGGGCTCTACCTGGAATAATGTGTATCCGGGGCTCTAACTGGCATAATGTGGACTCTACCTGGAATAATGTATGTCAGGGCCTCTACTGTGGTGTAATGTGTGTAAGGGGTACTACTGTGTATTGCAATCTGAATAATGGACACCACTGTGTTGTGTAATGTGAATTGGTACTATTCCGTGGCCATGCACCTTCCCCATAAAGCCACGCCCCTATATATTGGGCTCACGATTCTCATCTCTGTTAAATAGCGAAAGCAGGAGGAAGCTCATAGTGATATGTCACTGTATACTTAGTTTTACAGACTCTACAGGTAGGAATCCAAAACTGTTGCCTCAGAAAAAAAATGGGTGCTAAGGGTGTGCAGAATGACTTCATAGAGTTATTTGAATAGCACTAAAGTGATCCAAATCCTTTATAAATATCTCAGTCTAAGCTACAGTAGTATACAGATATATGCATATCATGTTTGTTATGTTTGAATACCTAGGCGTTAGCACAATATCTAGGATATCTGAACACTGGACTGGAACAGGTGAATGCTGGAGGCCAGACTGGAACCAGCAGACTTGATAACCGGACTCGAATCAGTGACGCTAGATACCAGACTGGGACCGGAGGACTTGATGATGAGACTGGAACCAGTGAAGCTGGAGACAAGACTGGGACTGGCGGACTTGATGACCAGACTGGAACCAGTGATGCTTGAGACCAGACTGCAATCAGTGGACTTGACACTGAAACCGGGCTGGGCTGGTAATGCTAGATGCTGGGCCTTCAGCATGTGTGCCCCCAAAAAAGGTGTGTGCGCACTACAGTGGGAGTGACCTCACTACAGTGAGCATGGCCTTGCAAGAAAAGACTACCTTACACCCCAGTTTTTGACCCTACACCCCCAGACCTCGCCCACCACAGGAAAGAAAAAAATCCAACATATTATGCCCCATACAGTAATGCCCCTTGAACCAAATTATGCCCCACACAGTAATGACCCTTGCATCATATGATGCTTCACACAGTAATGCGCCTTGCACCATATGCCCCACACAGTAATGCCCTTTGCACCATATTGTGCCCCACACTTTAATGCACCTTTCACCATATTATGCCACACTCTGTAATGTACCTTGCACCATATTATGCCCCACACAATTATGCCCCATACATCATATGCCCCACACAGTAACAGCCCTTGCACCATATGCCCCACACAGTAATACCCCTTGCAACATAAGATGACCCATAGTTATGTCCTACCTTATCACCTTAATATATGGTTCACCCACATAATATGCCCCACTACTACCTGTTCATTGTCAGGCGTTTCATGCCACCTCTGCCACAGTCTTCCTCAGCCGTGGTCCTGGCACTTGCTCTTGCCTCTAGTGATTTGAATGTCCCTCCCAAAATAGCCACCGCCTCTTCTAGCATCCTTCATAACTGTTTCCTCTCATTTTGGGAGGCACATTTTTTCACCAGTATTCAATGCAGAAGGCCAGTGTGCATTTTGCACGGCTCACCCAGCCCTAAAAACTGCCCTAGCACTTCTAGCTGAATAGCAGATTAGAACTAAACCCTGAATGACTTGAGAACAGAAGGCAGCAGCACACTGGTGTTAGATTAGCTGAAGTTCCAGAGGTTGAAAGCACAATTAGGAGATATACTCACAGGAGCAAAGAGATGCAGGCACATGAATAGGCCTATAAAATTGAGGAACAGCTCTAACAGAGATGAGTACTGATAGCACAGGAGAGTCTGTAATCAGTGAAGTGCAGCAAACAACAGCTAAAGGCTTGAGGCAAAGGTAAAATTAAAATTGTGATGGGAATGGAATCCAAACAATGTAGAGACACAAGAATCACAGGGAATGAATTTAGTTGGAGAGCTGAATGTAGTTGCACAGGAATCACAGGAATAAACTGTAGTATGAAGAGTCAAAGCTTACAGCAACGCTGATACTTGGGTGCACAGATGATTGCAGAGAGGAATCCTGGCAAAACTTAGACAAAGGAATCACAGGAAAAGTCTGCAGACTAGCTATAGACCAGGAGCTAGGAATTCAGTAATGTAACTTATGAATCTGACAGTGTGCTGGTGAACAGGAAGGATTTAAATAGGAGCTGCAGGTCAAAGAGACGGAGGTAAGGAAGCATTCTGACTGGAGGAGATGCGGTCAGCTGACAAGATCCAGCATGGCGGCACCCATGCATTTGCTCCACAATGCAACTACAACTAGAAAATCTGACCTGGGGAACATGTAATTGATGAATTACTTAGTACATGAAATGTGTTTTGAAAGTCCAATATAAGAGTAGTAGGAACAGGAAAGTGGGAGGAAATATTCTGCCTTCCTTGACCGTGCTCTCAATATGGGCTAGATTTATCAAAGCTTAGAGAGGGATAAAGGGGTCTATTCATATAGTTCTGCTAGTAAATATCACATATTTTGATGTTCAGTAGAAATTCAGGTACACTTACCTTCTGGCAGTGCAAAACAGGAGGCCCTCTGCAATCCTGGATTCACCTGCAGTCCTTGGAGATACCACACCAGCAGCACAGTGATCAAACAGGGAGGGGGGGACTGCCAGGGACAGTAGGGAAGCAGGGACAGTGGTGGGCCAGAGTGAGCCAGGGGTAGCAAGCAGTATGACGTGACCCGGCATATGCTGGATCACTTCTTTAAAATATAAAAGAGAGTGGCAGGAGGAGGAGGACAGATCACTGGTGGAAGATAAGGTGGACAGCAGTGGCAGAAGTGGACACAGAGTGGCGGTGGGTGCAAGGGGTAGGCACAGGGGGATAGGGAAGTGGCAGCGGTATGGACACAGAGGGGTGGTGGGTGCAGCGGCCTGAAGTGACCAGGCATATTCCGGGTTACTTCATAAATATATATGCTTTCCTGGAAGCTCCCTTTCAGTGGATTGTCCTGGTCACACAGGGAGCATGGATAGACTTTTTTCTCTGACACTTTCTCCCTGTGGCACCTCTGATTGGCCGGCATGAGAGATGGGGGCAGGAAGAATAGGGAGAAGATGGAGAGTCAACAGTCTACTCTGCTTTTCTTCTTGCATCACCCTTTTTATACCAACCTGAGATGGCAAAATTCTTCTGAGAAAGTAAATGGGAAAATTAGCTTTCCGTGCTTCTACGAATCACTCTCCCTATGCTACTGTATGGCAGTGGCGCACCCAGGGGGGGGTTTCCGAGTACCCAGAAACCCCCCTCCACTAAAAAAAAAAAAAAATTTTTTTTTTTTTTTTAGCTGCATGAGTATTATTAATGACTGTCTAGCGTCCTCTGCAGCCTGCTGTCTTCCTGGTGGCACTTGCAAGTGCAATAAAAGTTTACTTTCTTTTAATTATAGTACATATATATCCATGTGCCTACATATATACACATGTATATACATACATTTATACATATAAACACACACACATATGATATATATATATATATACATGTGTATATATATGTGTACTGTATGTGTGTGTATATATATATATATATATATATGTATGCATGTTTAATATGCTATGTATATGGGTTCACTACGATCTCCCGGCGACCAGCATACCGGCGCCGGGAGGCCGGCCGCCGGCTTACCAACAGTGTGGCGAGCGCAAATGAGCCCCTTGCGGGCTCGCTGCGCTCGCCACGCTACGCGCGCCACACTATTCTATTCTCCCTACAGGGGGGTCGTGGACCCCCACGAGGGAGAATAAGTGTCGGTATACCGGCGGTCAGGCTCCCGGCGCCGATATGCTGGTCGCTGGGAGCCCGACCGCCGGCATACTGAAGACCACCCGTGTATATGTATGTGTGTGTGTATGTATGTATATATATATATATATATATATATGTGTGTGTGTAGATATATGTATATATATATTCCATAGACAAAAAACCTTACGGTTTCACATGTCCCATTAAGGCTTCTTAGACATGATCGAAATTTCAGAAACCTGTTGTAACTCTTCCACTCAAACTCCAAAAAGCAATGAAATTCCGATCATTAAGGCTGACGCCTTAATGGACGTGTTCCTTGCGCAATACAGATATGGTATGCCATCACAGCCTGTGGGTAAGTGCAGATTCAGCACTCTCACAGAGTGAGATTGCTGTCACTCACACAATGGTGGAGCTGCTAATTCACAGATTTGTGTGCTCATTGGAATACACACATGCAGTCTATGCAACTGAAGGTCTGAGCGGAAGACAAAGCTGCTCAGATGAGGTAAGAGTGTTGTTGATTGGAGGGAGGAAATCGGTGTGGATGGGGGAACAGAAGTGTGTGGATAGAGGGAACACTAAGCAGCACTGATGGGGGGGACAAAGAAACACGGGGTAATTCAGACCGCAGCAGCAGCGATTGCAGTCTGAATTAGTTTGTGAGGTGCGCACGTGCAATGGCCGCACTGCGCGTGCGTACCCCAGGAGCCCAGTGAGATGCTATCACCCTGCCTGATTGATAGGCAGAGGTGGTTGCGGGGAAGGAAGGGGGCGAGCAAACAGCGTTAGAATGCCATTGGCAGGGCATGGTCTGCACAACGGAGGCGTTTCCGGACCACTGGGGGGTGGGCTGTGGCGGTTATCCCCCTGCCAAGAGCGCAGGATCCACTAAATTTACCTTCAGGATGTCAGCTACATGAATGGGGTAAGAGTGGTGTGGATAGGGGGTAGATTAAGCAGCAAGTATGGGAAGGGAGACAGAGCGGTGTAGATGGGGGAAATGGTGCAGATGGGTTGAAAACACTGGCATGGATGGGTAGAAAACTGGTGCAGATGGGAGAGAAGACAGTGTGCTATGTATTGGAGGAGGCAGAGTGACGTTGAAGAAGGAAACACTGAGCAGCACAGAGAAAAGGAAACGGTGGTACAGACAAGGCACAGGTGGGGAAAGATGGTACAGACTAGCACAGATGGGAGAACACAGCAGTAGGGATTGGCGAAGACAGGGCAGCATGGGGGTGTATAGGGGAAGTAAGTGTAGATGCATAGTCCGTAGATGGGGTATTATAGTTTAGCAAATAACCAAGATGTTTGAGGGAGCTAAATGTGTATACTAAGTGAGATGGATGTATGGAGTGAGAAGGATGTTGTAACAAGGTGGCATTGTTGTGGTGACTGAATGGGATGGTTGTGGGCACTGTGTGGGATGGGAGCACCATAAAACTGCACAGACCTTCAGTTGCATAGACTGCATGTGTGTATTCCAATGAGCACACAAATCTGTGAATTAGCAGCTCCACCATTGTGTGAGTGACAGCAATCTCACTCTGTGAGAGTGCTGAATCTGCACTTACCCACAGGCTGTGATGGCATACCATATCTGTATTGCGCAAGGAACACGTCCATTAAGGCGTCAGCCTTAATGATCGGAATTTCATTGCTTTTTGGAGTTTGAGTGGAAGAGTTACAACAGGTTTCTGAAATTTCGATCATGTCTAAGAAGCCTTAATGGGACATGTGAAACCGTAAGGTTTTTTGTCTATGGAATTTCATCGCTTTTTTTAAATTTATTTTTTTTATTCAGAAATGTAAAATTTCACTGTAAGAATAAACATTTGATTTTTTAAATGTTTAATGAAAATGTTCGTATAACATCACTGTTCTGTGCAAAATAATTTTATTTACCAAACCGAATTGTTTAAGGTCCGTACACACTTAACGATTTAATGAGCGACGTCGCTCATTTTCCCCCTCCTTGAGCGACGTCGCTCGTTTTATCGTTAAGTGTATATGCCGCCAGCGAAGAAACAATGCGCGGCCCCGCGGGTCGGCAACAATCGTCGCTGTCGGTAGGGCATGCATGAAGGATGTGGACTGTCGTCCACGACCTTCATACAGGGCTGGCGGGGGCGTGACGTCACTGAGCGATATGAGCGGTCATACCGCTCAGTGTGTACAGCCGGCCGCCGGCCCGGGAGGGGGAAACATTAGACAATGTCGCTCACAGAGCGACATCGTTTAATGTGTATGGGCCTTTAGACTTTGGTCAAAATATTTTGCAGCTGATGCAGGGAGGGGGGTAGGCGGCAGCAGCATGTAACTGAGGCTGGAGGTAGGCGTGAAATGCATTGCTTGTACGTGTGAGTGCGTGGTGTCAGGTGCTGCGCATGTATATGTGTGTGTGTCAGGTGCTGCCTGTGTATGTGTGTCAGGTCCTGTGTGTGTGTGTGTGTGTGTGTGTGTGTGTCAGGTGCTGCGTGTATATATGAGTGTGTCTGATGAAGCGTGTGTATGCGTCAGCTGCCGCACGTGTGTGTGTGTCAGGTGTTGCGGGTGTATATGTGTGCGAGTATCATGTGCTCCGCGTGTGTACAAGTGTATGTCTGGTGCTGCGCATGAATACGTATGTCTGTGTCAGGTGCTGCGCGTGTACATTAGTGTGCGTCAGGTGCTGCGTGTGTACATGAGTGTGTATTAGGTGCTGTGCATGTACATGAGTGTGCGTCAGGTGCTGCGTGTGTACATGAGTGTGCATTAGGTGCTGCGCATGTACATGTGTGTGCGTCAGGTGCTGCACGTGTCTATGTGTGTGTCAGGTGCTGCATGTGTATATTAGTGTGTCTGATGGTGTGCGTGTATATGTATGTGTCAGGTGCTCCGTGTATATGTATGTGTCAGGTGCTGCGTGTATATGCATGTGTCAGGTGCTGCGTGTATATGCATGTGTCAGGTGCTGCATGTTTATTTTATTGTGTCTGATGCTACGTGTGTGTGTCAGGTGCCGCATGTGTATATGTGTGTGTGTCAGGTGTTGCGTGTGTATGTGTGTGTCAGGTGCTGCATGTATATTTTATTGTGTCTGATGCTACGTGTGTGTGTCAGGTGCCGCACGTGTATGTGTGTGTGTGTGTGTCAGGTGTTGCGCGTGTATGTGTATGTCAAGTGCCGTTCCCCTTCTTCCCATCCCAGCTCTCTCTATAGAATACAGCTCTGCACCCAGAGAGAGGGAAAGACCAGGGGGCTGATCACTGCACTGCTCACTTTTTGGTCATGAGTTCGGCCTCCTGTTTCTTCCAGTGCTGTGTTCCTGCAGCCCAGCCCTCCCTGTTGTGCCAGAGAATCAGCCCTTCCTTCCCCTGCCAGTGAGAGAGAGTCCGAGGCAGAGACACTCTTCCCGTAGCTGGCCTACCCCCAGTACTTCAGCACTGGCCATGCGGCAGTCAACAAAGGAGACCAGCAGGGGGTTCTGGCAGCATCAGCTGTGGCCGCAGCTGGATCGGGGAGGCCTGCAGTGTCTGAGGTGGGCAGCACTTCCTCCGCCGCTGTCACCTTCCCCTGCCGGAGAGAAAGCCAGAGACATACCCTTCCCGCAGCTGGGCTACCCCTAGTACCTCATCGCTGGCCAGGCAGAAGTCTATGGAGGGGACCGGCAGGGGTTTCGGGGCCGCAGCAGCAGCGGCCAAAGCCAGATCAGGGAGGCCTGCAGGGTCAGAGCTGGGCAGCACTTCCACCAACACTGTCACCTCTGTGCTGGGCATGTACACCAGTCCGTACAAACGGAGGTGTCCACAACAGGCAGCAGTATAATGAGTCAGACAAACTCATTACACGCTGCCCACTGCTGCGCCGCATGCCCTCGATGGAGGAAGCCTAGATGCGGTCCCCAGCTGCAGCGAGGGAGAAGGGTGATCACATCACCCTTCAACCCGGCACCTCACAATCAGCTGGGGATCTGCAGTAGCTTCATCTCTCTCTTCCTCTCCCTCTCTGACAGCACAGCAGCCCCTCTGGGTCCCATGTAGCTCTGCCCCCCTGCTCACAGTTCACTTGGCCTCTCCTGATTAAAAAGAAAATAAGAGCCTGACCTGCTGCGTCAAAATTAACTCTGACTCCTCACAACAGTGTGGACTGCGGGCGACGTCATATGCCAATTTGGGTGTGCTTGCCGCACTACCTGCCCATCAAGCCCAACGTGGTGCCATGGTGCCAGCCCCACCCACTATACGGATTCCATTTTGTATTAGGAACCCTATAACAACATTCCGACATCCCTCCCTATGACGCTGCCATCCATACACTGCCATTCTCATATATCCGTACACCGCCACTCTCATACACAACTGTACACTGTTGCTCTCATATATCCATACACTGCCGCTCTCATACATCCGTACAACCCCGCTCTTATACATCCGTACAACTCCGCACTCTTACAGACGCACACTGCCGCACTCTTACAGACGCACACCATCACACTCATACAGCCGCACACCGATGCAGTTATACAGCCGTACATTGCCGCTCTCATACATCCGCACACTGCCGCTCTCATATATCCGCACACTGCCGCTCACATCTATGCATACATAGCCTCCATACATCTACACATCAAATCCCCGCGCAAGGGAACACTGAAATCACTATCACTTTTCCCCGGGGTGTGACCACAGCCAGCCACTACTCCGGCCACCTTCTTGTGACACCAAAATGCATCTTACATATCATCAGGGTGGTGCTGCTGTTGGGGGCAGGTTGCTGCCTCAGTCTCCTGGTTGGTGCTGCGATTGGAGGGGGTACTGCTTCCCTGTGCTGCCACTGTCTCCCGGATCATCGTGCCGCTGGCTGAATTGCAGCTTGACGCTACTGCTGCCAGGAGTAACAGCTTTCTGACTGTTGTTGCTGGTGGCTGCCTACTGCTCATTGCCGCCGGAACACTGACCGGCTCGGCAGTGATGCTGGCAGAGGAGTAGTGGCGGTGGGGTGGGGGGGTGCCTGCTCCCTTCCCTTGAGCATGCCGCAGTGTAAAAAAATCAATAATAAATAGAGAGCATACCAGGGTGAGAGTCTGTATGGATCACAGTGATTACACGGGGCACAGCATAAGGACACCTTGCTGTGAGGGGCTCTGCCCACACAGATTGCTGCACCCTCTCTGATGTCAGCCGCTGCCCTCTCGTTCTCTGGGCAGCCAGTTCCAGTGTGAGGTAGGAGAGGAAGAGAACACACAGGTGTTAGGCGCCGTGGTCCGCGATGTCCTCGCGGCCCGGCGCCTAGCAACGCCGAGCGTGCTAGCCGCCGGCTCCCTAGCAACGCTAGGACGCCGGGCGCGCTGAGCCGCCTGGACCCTAGCAATGGGGACGCCACGGACGGACTGCGCTCCCCGTTGTAGGGTCAATCAAGTGAACTACACACACACTTGTCTTCTGGTCGTGCAGCAAGGCAGCTGCACGGCATTGTGCTAATCAGGCTCTGAACTTCTGATTGGAGGACTCCCTGCTAAATACCTTCTCAGTGCCTCACACAGACGCCGGTTATAGCTTCCTGCATGCTGCTTTGGTTTGCTGACGTCTGTTCCAGTTCTGCTGTGTCCGGTCATTCCTGTCCTCAGAGTTCCTGAATCTTGGTGTTGTCATCTCTTCCCAAGGAGACTTCCAGTCCTCATTTACCCGCAACAGTCGCTAGAGGATCTCGTGTGGTTTTCGTGAGTGGCAGCTCTGCCGCGTGCTGCGGCCTAGGCCGCTTTATTTTGTATTTTGTGTTAGTGCATTTGCGGAGGTTTCCGCTCCCACAGTCCTCTCCGGAACTCGCCGGTGCCGGGTAGGAGAGTGGACAAGTGGGTATTTTAGTTGTCCTTTTCCCTGGCGGTTTTCCGCACATACTCTAGTTTAAAGTTAGTTTTGAGCCCCTGGCTTTGTTGTTTAGTAGAGGGCCCCTTGTTATCACCCTGTCTCGGATTTCTCTTTGTCTCCCATTAAGACCTGAGGGGCCATCGGAGTTGGGCAGACGTAATCCGCCCTTCAAACGCGGCTGCCATGGGTCCAAGCAACCATAGTCTCGCAAGAGATTTCTGACAGCACGGGCGAGACAACGGAGATAGGGCGCCAGGGGCTATTCCCGTTCCCACTCCCTTTCCCAGCATTACGTTCCAGTACTCAGGTCCTTGCTATAAGATATCCCCAGACCAGAGTATTGGAATCATAACAACAGGAGAGCAGCCCTGATATATAACAGAGGTGGAAGTTCTATAGGCAGCAGAGACGGAGACCAGCCTGCCTGTCTCCCAGTGCCCTGATCACTACACGCCACCAGCACAGCATTACAGGAGGGTCCTATAGTGCTGCCCTGAGCTAACAGGTGTGTGTACCAGTGTACCCCGTACAGTGTGCTGCGCCCTGGTGTCTCTGAGAGGGGTGAGGTCACCGTGCCGCTTTAGTATATGGCTTTTCCTTAGTACTGTACGTTACAGCCCTGCACTAGTAGTGGCAACTCTGCCCTATGTGAACCTGTGAGGTTATTTTCCTATTTACAGAATAACCGGGGAGAAGGCGGCCATATTGCGGCTCTCAAGAGAAGGCACTCTAGTACACCCCCTGCTGCCGGCCACTGTGCAGGCGCAACAAATTGAAATGCCCGATCTCTATAATGGGGCATATTTCTCTTAATTAAAAAAAACCTGTAACTTTCTGAAAAACCACAACCCCAAAAGGCACTTCACAGGGACATGCTCTATCTAATAAAACAAACCCCAAGTCATATATATATATATATATATATATATATAATAAGTAAAATCTTATTATATATATATATATATATAAATCTATTTCTCGTAGTCCGTAGTGGATGCTGGGACTCCGTAAGGACCATGGGGAATAGCGGCTCCGCAGGAGATTGGGCACAGCTAAAGAGAGCTTTAGGACTACCTGGTGTGCACTGGCTCCTCCCCCTATGACCCTCCTCCAGACCTCAGTTAGGATACTGTGCCCGGAAGAGCTGACACTAAGGAAGGATTTTGAATCCCGGGTAAGACTCATACCAGCCACACCGTACAACTCGTGATATTATACCCAGTTAACAGTATGACAACAACGGAGCCTCTGCACAGATGGCTCTCAACAATAACCCTATTGTTAACAATAACTATGTACAAGTATTGCAGACAATACGCACTTGGGATGGGCGCCCAGCATCCACTACGGACTACGAGAAATAGATTTACCGGTGAGTAAAATCTTATTTTCTCTGACGTCCTAAGTGGATGCTGGGACTCCGTAAGGACCATGGGGATTATATCAAAGCTCCCAAACAGGCGGGAGAGTGCGGATGACTCTGCAGCACCGAATGAGCGAACTCCAGGTCCTCCTCAGTCAGGGTATCAAACTTGTAAAATCTTGCAAATGTGTTTGACCCCGACCGAGTAGCAGCTCGGCAAAGTTGTAAAGCAGAGACCCCTCGGGCAGCCGCCCAAGAAGAGCTCACCTTCCGCGTGGAATGGGCTTTTACTATTCTAGAATGCGGAAGTCCCGCCGCAGAATGTGCAAGCTGAATTGTGCTACATATCCAGCGAGCAATAGTCTGCTTTGAAGCAGGAGCACCCATCTTGTTTGGTGCGTAGAGGATAAACAGCGAGTCAGTTTTCCTGACTCCAGCCATTCTGGAAACAAATTTTCAGGGCCCTGACTACATCCAGCAACTTGGAATCCTCCAAGTTCCGAGTAGCCGCAGGCACCACAATAAGTTGGTTCAAATGAAACGCTGAAACCACCTTAGGCAGAAATTGGGGACGAGTCCTCAATTCCGCCCTATCCATATGGAAAATCACATAAGGGCTTTTACATGACAAAGCCGCCAACTCTGACACATGCCTGGCCGAAGCCAGGGCCAATAGCATGACCACTTTCCACGTGAGATATTTTAACTCCACGGTTTAAAGTGGCTCAAACCAATGTGATTTAAGGAAATCCAACACCACGTTGAGATCCCAAGGTGCCACTGGAGGCACAAAAGGAGGCTGAATATGCAGCACTCCTTTAAAAAAAAGTCTGAACTTCCCGCAGGGAAGCCAGTTCTTTTTGGAAGAAAATCGACAGAGCCGAAATCTGGACCTTAATGGACCCCAATTTGAGGCCCATAGTCACCCCTGACTGTAGGAAGTGCAGGAATCAACCCAGTTGAAATTCCTCCATTGGGGCCTTCCTGTCCTCACACCAAGCAACATATTTTCGCCATATGCGGTGATAATGTTTTGCGGTCACGTCCTTCCTGGCTTTGTTCAGCGTAGGAATGACTTCCTCCGGAATGCCCTTTTCCTTCAGGATCCGGTGTTCAACCGCCATGCCGTCAAACGCAGCCGCGGTAAGTCTATGAACAGACAAGGCCCCTGCTGCAGCAGGTCTTGTCTGAGCAGTAGAGGCCATGGGTCCTCTGAGATCATTTCTTGAAGTTCTGGGTACCAAGCTCTTCTTGGCCAATCCGGAACAATGAGTATAGTTCTTACTCTTCTCCTTCTTATTATCCTCAGCACCCTTGGTATGAGGGGAAGAGGAGGAAACACATAAACCGACCGGTACACCCACGGTGTCACTAGAGCATCCACCGATATCGCCTGAGGGTCCCTTGACCTGGCGCAATAGTTTTCTAGCTTTTTGTTGAGGTTTGTAATCAGCCGGAAGACTTCTGGATGAAGTCCCCACTCTCCCGGGTGGAGGTCGTGTCTGCTGAGGAAGTCTGCTTCCCAGTTGTCCACTCCCGGAATAACACGTGATTTTCCGCCCATCGGAGAATCTTCATGGCTTCTGCCATCGCCATCCTGCTTCTCGTGCCGCCCTGTCGGTTTACATGGGCGACCGCCGTGATGTTGTCTGGGTGAATCAGTACTAGCTGACTTTGAAGCAGGGGTCTTGCCTGACTTAGGGCATTGTAAATGGCTCTTAGTTCCAGAATATTTATGTGTAGGGACATTTCCTGGCTTGACCATAGTCCCTGGAAATTTCTTCCCTGTGTGACTGCTCCCCAGCTTCGAAGGCTGGCGTCCGTGGTTACCAGGACCCAGTCCTGTATGCCGAATCTGCAGCCCTCCAGAAGATGAGCACTCTGCAGCCACCACAGTAGAGACACCCTGGTCCTTGCAGACAGGGTTATCCTCTGATGCATCTGAAGATGCGATCCGGACCACTTGTCCAACAGATCCCACTGAAAGATCCGTGCATGGAACCTTCCGAACGGAATTGCTTCGTAAGAAGCTACCATCTTTCCCAGGACTCGCGTGCAGTGGTGCACCGACACCTGTTTTGGTCTTAAGAGGTCTCTGACTAGCGATGACAACTCCTTGGCCTTCTCCTCCGGGAGAAACACCCTTTTCTGTTCTGTGTCCAGAACCATCCCCAGGAACAATAGACGTGTTGCAGGAACCAGCTGCGACTTTGGAATATTCAGGATCCAGCCGTGCTGTTGTAGCACCAGCCTAGAGCAAGTGCTACTCCTACCAACAACTGTTTCTTGGACCTCGCCTTTATCAGGAGATCGTCCAAGTACGGGATAATTATAACTTCTTTTTTTCGCAGGAGTATCATCATTAACTTGGTAAACACCCTCAGTGCCGTGGACAGACCAAACGGCAGCGCCTGGAATTGGTAATGACAGTCCTGTACCACAAATCTTAGGTACACCTGGTGAGGAGTGTAAATGGGGACATGCAGGTAAGCATCCTTGATGTCCAGTGATACCATGTAATCTCCTTCCTCCAGGCTTGAGATAACCGCCCTGATTCCATCTTGAACTTGAACCGTTTTATATACGTGTTCAAAGATTTTAAATTTAAAATGGGTCTCACCGAACCGTCCGGTTTCGGTACCACAAACATTGTGGAATAGTAACCCTTTCCTTGTTGAAGGAGGGGTACCTTGACTATCACCTGCTGCGAATACAGCTTGTGAATTTGCCTCTATCACAGCCTCCCTGTCCAAGGGAGATGTTGGCAAGGCAGATTTTAGGAAACGGCGAGGGGGAGACGTCTCGAATTCCAGCTTGTATCCCTGAGACACTACTTGTAGAATCCAGGGATCCACCTGTGAGCAAGCCCACTGACCGCTGAAGCACTTGAGACGGGCCCCCACCGCACCTGGCTCCACCAGTGGAGCCCCAGCGTCATGCTGTGGACTTAGCGGAAGCGGGGGAGGACTCTTGTTCCTGGGAACTGGCTGTATATATATATATGCACACACACTCATGTATATACATGCATATACATGTATACACAAATACACGTATGTACATGTTTATGTATGTATAATACACTGATAGAGTACATTATATTTATGAATTAATTGCTTCCCGATTCTGCAGCAGCATCATCAGCACCACCAGTGTTACTCACAGTCACTTCACACTGACTGCTGCACAACACATCACTTAATTTCTGGGCCGCCCGCCACCTGGTGAAGAGACATGGGAGATGAAGGACCAGCAGTGCCACGTTGAGCGGAAGTATTGTGAATTAGTTACCCACACACTCCTTGTGACACCTGCTCCCCGTCTGCCCTCCCAGCAGCGGTGGTGGGAGGTACAGAAATGAGCTGCAGGCTAGGCTCCACTGATCACACACTCAGCGATCACTGTGCTACAGCAAGCGTGGCGTGCAGCGGTGCTGGACATTAGGGAGTGCCTGTGCGCACCAGGCACCCCCTGTACACACGCCTATGCGCTACCACCCCCCATATGCCACACTACATCACTATGCTATAGCCCTCCCATATGCTGCACTTCATAGTTACACTATACCCCCCATACAACATACTACATCACCACATTACACTACTCACAATAAAATTAAAACATCCCAGTTCCTCATTCTTAATAAGCTCACGTGAGTTCTCTCCCCAACGGAGCTCCAGACCAAGTAACAATGAAGACACCAGCAGCGTGTAGGGGGCAGGCCTGGTCCACTTGTCAGGAGAGAGCAGTCACTGGAGGGTAAGAAGGGGGCGGGGCCTAGTCCTACAGACGGGAGAGAGCACAGACAGGAGAGAGCAAGGTACAGGGGTAGAAGAGGACGGCTGATGTGAAGAAGGGGGAGGGGCCTATTCTTACAGGCTCTCAAAATTCGACTTTTTAAAATTCGACATTTGACAAATTCGACTTTTCTGCAATGGTACAAATGCAGCAGTTCGACAAAAGTATATTCAATTGAAGTTTGTAAATTCGACAACAGTGCTTTTAAACAGTAAATTCGTAATTTTCAATCCACCACACTTTGCAGGCGGAATCTAATAAAAAAATTAAAACATGTTTTTTTTGCTGTTTTTTGGGGGGTAATAGCATATCTATTTATATTAGAAGGGATTAGGTACTTGGTTTGTCTTTTTTGGAGGCACAAGTATTATTTATATATTTTTTAAAAGATTATTATTTGTTTGTTATTTTTAAATGGAATGTGAAAAACCCGGAAAAAAAATTTGCGTGGGGTCCCCCCTCCAAAGCATAACCAGCCTCGGGCTCTTCGAGCCGATCCTGGTTCTAAAAATCCGGGGGAAAAACGGACAGGGATCCCCCGTATTTTTAAAACCAGCACCGGGCTCCACTAGCTGGACAGATAATGCCACAGCCGGGGGTCACTTTTATACAGTGCCCTGCGGCCGTGCCATTAAATATCCAACTAGTCACCCCTGGCCGGGGTACCCTGGGGGAGTGGGGACCCCTTCAATCAAGGGGTCCCCCCCCCCCAGCCACCCAAGGGCCAGGGGTGAAGCCCGAGGCTGTCCCCCCCATCCAAGGGCTGCGGATGGGAGGCTGATAGCCTTGAGAAAATTGAAAGAATATTGTTTTTTCAAGTAGCACTACAAGTCCCAGCAAGCCTCCCCCGCAAGCTGGTACTTTGAGAACCACAAGTACCAGCATGCGGGAGAAAAACGGGCCCGCTGGTACCTGTAGTTCTACTGGGAAAAAAATACCCAAATAAAAACAGGACACAGACACCGTGAAAGTATAACTTTATTTCACACCTGCCGACACACACATACTTACCTATGTTGACACGAAGCAGTCGGTCCTCTTCTCCCAGTAGAATCCACGGGTACCTGAAAATAAAAGATAATTATACTCACCTGATCCAGGTTCCAGATTAAATCCACGTACTTGGCAAAACAACAAACCGAACACCCGGACCAGACGGACTGAAAGGGGTCCCATGTTTACACATGGGACCCCTTTCCACGAATGCAGACATCCGAATCTCGCGGGAATCAGCGGGATGATGACGTTCGGGCGCGCTCGGGTTAGCCGAGCAAGGCGGGAAGGTTCGAACCTGCCTCGGACCCATGTAAAATGGGTCAAGTCCGGAGGGTCCGGATTCCGACGAACCGAACCCACTCATCACTAGTATGTACGTGTGTGTCAGGTGTCGTGCGTGTACGTGTGTGTGTGTCAGGTGGCGCGTACCTACATGTGTGTATGTCAGGTGCTGTGCATGTGTGTACGTACACGCGTGTATGTGTCAGGTGCCACGCGTGTACGTGTGCGTGTGTGTGCCAAGAGCAGCACGTGTACATGCGTGAGGGTGTCAGGAGCCACGCGTATACGTACATACGTGTAGGTGTCAGGTGCAGCACGTATACATACATACGTGTGTGTGTCAGGAGCCGAGCGTGTACGTACATGTGTGTGTGTCAGGAGCAACACGCGTGTGTGTCAGGAGCCACGCGTGTGCATACGTGTGTGTGTGTGTGTCAGATGCCACACGTGTACGTACGTACGTACGTACGTACGTACGTGCGTGCGTGCGTGTGTGTCAGGTGCCGCGCGTGTACGTGTGTGTGTGTGTCAAGTGCCGCGTGTGTACGTACGTATGTGTGTGCCTGGAGCCGCGCGTGTACATACATGTGTGTGTGTGTTTCAGGTGCTGTACATGTATGTGTGTGTCTCAGGTGCTGTACGTGTATGTGTGTATCTCAGGTGCTGCATTTGTATGCGTCAGCTGCCACGTGGGTGTCAGGTGTTGAGCGTGTATGTGTTTGTGTCAGCTGTCGCATCTGTATGTGTGCGACTGTCAGGTGCTGCGCGTGTATGTGTGTGTCAGGTGCTGCATGTATATATGTGTGTGTTAGGTGCTGTTCATGTATGTGGGAGTGGCAGGTGCTGCATGTGTATATATGTGTGAGTGGCAGGTGCTGCGTGTGTATACGAGTGTGTGTGAGGTGCTGCGAGTGTATGTGTGTGTTAGGTGCTCTGAGTGTATATGATTGTGTGTCAGGTGCTGTGCGTGTGTGCGTTAAATGCCACATGTATATATGTGTGTCAGGTGCTGCGTGTGTGTGTGTGTGTGTGTGTCAGGTGCTGCATGTCTGTATGTGTGTGGGTGTGTCAGGTGCTGCATGTCTGTGTGTGGGTGTGTCAGGTGCTGCATATCTGTGTGTGGGTGTGTCAGGTGCTGCATGTCTGCGTGTGTGTGTGTCAGGCGCTGCATGTCTGCGTTTGTGTTTCAGGCGCTGCATGTCTGCGTGTGTGTGTGTCAGGCGCTGTATGTCTGTGTGTGTGTGTCAGGCGCTGCATATCTGTGTCAGGTGCTGTGTGTGTGTGCGTGTCTGCGTGTGTGTCAGGTGCTGCGTGTCTGCGTGTGTGTCAGGTGCTGCGTGTCTGCGTGTGTGTCAGGTGCTGCGTGTCTGCCAGGTGCTGCGTGTCTGCGTGTGTGTCAGGTGCTGCGTGTCTGCGTGTGTCAGGTGCTGCGTGTGTGTCAGGTGCTGCGTGTCTGCGTGTGTGTCAGGTGCTGCGTGTGTCAGGTGCTGCATGTCTGCGTGTGTGTCAGGTGCTGCGTGTGTGTCAGGCGCTGCGTGTCTGCGTGTGTGTCAGGTGCTGCGTGTGTGTCAGGCGCTGCGTGTCTGCGTGTGTGTCAGGCGCTGCGTGTCTGCGTGTGTGTCAGGCGCTGCGTGTGTGTCAGGCGCTGCGTGTGTGTCAGGCGCTGCGTGTCTGTCAGGCGCTGCGTGTCTGCGTGTGTGTCAGGCGCTGCTTGTGTGTCATGTGCTGCATGTCTGCGTGTGTGTGTCAGGTGCTGCATGTGAGTAAGTCAGGTGCTGCGTGTGTCAGGTGCTGCGTGTGTGCCAGGTGCTGCGTGTCTGCGTGTGTGTCAGGCGCTGCGTGTCTGCGTGTGTGTCAGGCGCTGCGTATCTGCGTGTGTGTCAGGCGCTACGTATCTGCGTGTGTGTCAGGCGCTGCGTGTGTGTCAGGCGCTGCGTGTCTGTGTGTGTGTCAGGCGCTGCGTGTCATGTGCTGCATGTCTGCGTGTGTGTGTGTGTGTCAGGTGCTGCATGTGAGTATGTCAGGTGCTGTGTGTGAGTGCGTGTGTCAGGTGCGTGTGAGTGTCAGTTGTGTGCGTGTGTGTCAGGCGCTGCCTGTGTGTCAGGCGCTGCCTGTGTGTCAGGCGCTGCCTGTGTGTCAGTGTCAGGCGCTGCCTGTGTGTCAGGCGCTGCCTGTGTGTCAGGCGCTGCCTGTGCGTGTGTGTCAGGCGCTGCCTGTGCGTGTGTGTCAGGCGCTGCCTGTGCGTGTGTGTCAGGCGCTGCCTGTGCGTGTGTGTCAGGCGCTGCCTGTGCGTGTGTGTCAGGCGCTGCGTGTGAGTGTGTGCATGTGTGTCAGATCCGTGTGAATGTTAGGTACTGCATCTGTGTGTGTGCGTGTCAGGTGCTGCGTGTGTGTCAGGCGCTGCATATGCGTGTGCGTGTATCAGGTACTGCGTGTGAGTGCGTGTGTGTCAGGTCCGTGTGAGTGTAAGGTGCTGTGTGTGTGTGTGTGTGTGAGGTGCTGTGTGTGTGCGTGTGTGTCAGGCGCTGCATATGCGTATGCGTGTCAGGCATTGCATGTCTGTGTGTGTCAGGCGCTGCGTGTCTGGGGGGGGTGGCCGGACACACAGCAGAGAGGGGGGGGGGGTGGCTGGACACACAGCAGAGAGGGGAGGGTGACCGGACACACGGCAGGGAGGGGAGGGGGTAGGGGGTGTTCGAACACAGCGGGAAGAGGGGGGGGGGGGTTGCCGAACACACAGCAGTGGAGGGGAGGGTAGGCCGGACACAGCAGGTGAGGGGGGGGGGGGGATGGACACACAGCAGGGAGGGGGGGTAGGCAGGACACACAGCAGGGGAGGGGAGGGGGGGTAGGCCGGACAAACAGCAGGGAGGGGGGGGGGGTAGGCCGGACAAACAGCAGGGAGGGGGGGGGGGGGGTAGGCCGGACACACAGCAGGTGAGGGGGGGCTGGACACACAGCAGGGAGGGGGGGGAGGCCGGACACACAGCAGGTGAGGGGGGGGGGGTAGGCGGCTGGACACACAGCAGGTGAGGGGGGCTGGACACACAGCAGGTGAGGGGGGGGGGGGTTAGGCCGGACACAGCAGGGAAGGGGGGTAGGCCGGACACACAGCAGGGAAGGGGGGGGGGGTAGTCCGGACACACAGCAGGGGAGGGGAGGGTGGACAGACAAACAGCAGGGGAGGGTAGACAGACAAACAGCAGGGAGGGGGAGGGGGGGGCGGGCATACAGCAGGTGAGGGGGGGGGGTAGGCCGGACACACAGCAGGTGAGGGGGGGGGGGTAGGCCGGACACACAGCAGGTGAGGGGGGGGGGGGGGTGGCTGGACACACAGCAGGTGAGGGGGGGAGCTGGACACACAGCAGGTGAGGGGGGGGTGGCCTTATTATAATAACCGTGAGGGGGAGGAGTCTGCGGCGGTGGGTGAATGAGATGTGGGGGGGGTAGGCCGGACAAACAGCAGGGAGGGGAGGGGGGGTAGGCCGGACACACAGCAGGTGAGGAGGGGGGGGCTGGACACACAGCAGGTGAGGGGGGGGGCTGGACACACAGCAGGGGGGGGGGGCGGGGGAGTAGGCCGGACACACAGCAGGGGAGGGGAGGGTGGCCGGACACACAGCAGGGAGGGGGGGGGGGTAGGCCGGACACACAGGGGGGGGGGGTAGGCCGGACACACAGCAGGGAGGGGGGGGGTAGGCCGGACACACAGCAGGGGAGGGGAGGGTGGCCGGACAAACAGCAGGGGGGGGGGGGGTAGGCCGGACACACAGCAGGGAGGAGGAAGGGTGCCCGGAGACACAGCAGGGAGGAGGGAGGGTGGCCGGAGACACAGCAGGGAGGAGGGAGGATAGACGGACACACAGCAGGGAGGGGGGGGGTGGCCGGACACACAGCAGGGAGAAGGGAGGGGGGTTGGCCGGACACATAGCAGGGAGGAGGGAGGGGGGGGGGGTTGGCCGGACACATAGCAGGGAGGAGGGAGGGGGGGGGGTTGGCCGGACACACAGCAGGGAGGGTGGCCGGACACACAGCAGGGAGGAGGGAGGGTGGCCGGACACACAGCAGGGAGGAGGGAGGGTAGACGGACACACAGCAGGGAGGGGGTGGCCGGACACACAGCAGGGAGGAGGGAGGGGGGTTGGCCGGACACACAGCAGGGAGGAGGGAGGGGGGTTGGCCGGTCACACAGCAGGGATGAGGAAGGGTAGCCGGACACACAGCAGGGAGGGGGGGGGGGGTGGCCGGACACACAGCAGGGAGGGGGGGGGGGGGTGGCCAGACACACAGCAGGGAGGAGGGGGGGGGGGTTGGCCGGACACACAGCAGGGAGGGGGGGGGGGGGTTGGCCGGACACACAGCAGGGAGGAGGGAGGGGGGGGGGTTGGCCGGACACACAGCACGGAGGAGAGGGGGGGTGTAGCCGGACACACAGCAGGGAGGGGGGGATGGCCGGACACACAGCAGGGAGGGGAATTTGGAGTCTGGCTATAGGTGCACATTACGTGGGGGGGGGGGGGGAGGGGTTGGTGAGCTGGAGGATAAGTAAAACAGCTGACACGACATGGGAGTTGGAGTGCCAGCAGGTCACACTAGTGTACACAACACATAACAGGGGGGAGGTGTTGGGAAGAGGTGCGGAGCAGGGAATTGAGCAGTGCTGGGAGTGGCAAGTAATTGCCAGTCAGCCTTGTGCTGGGCACATCCAGACGTTGATCACATGCCACTGTTTTCTTACCCAGACACCTCTGCCGCTGTGTGCTAGATCTGTGAGTGCGCCACCCCCCTCTCTTCTCCACGCCACTGTGACTGGCCTGGCAGAGCTGTCTTCATTGAAGCAGCGGGGGAAGGGGTGGTAGAATGCAGGTGTCCGGGTCTTCTCCCCCTATAAGGTGCTGTTTCCAAGGTCCGCTGGAGGGGGAGTGGCCAAAGTGTTTCATCAGCCCCTCTACACCGCCGCAGCTCCCGGCCTCCCAGAGTACACCTTCCTCCTCGGCTCCTCCTCCCTTTCCTAAGAAAGTAATGAAGAAGGGGTCGGGGCCTATTCCTGCAGACGGGAGAGACGGAGAGCACACTCGGGAGAGAGCAAGGTACAGGGGAAGAAGGGGGCGGGCTGAGTAAAAAAGGTGCGGGGCCTATTCCTACAGATGGGAGAGATCACAAATGGCAGAAAGAAAGATACAGGGGATGAAGGGGGCGGGCTGAATGAAGAAGGGGGCGGGTCCTATTCCTGCAGATGGAGAGAGACAGGGGGGGGGGGGGGTTGGAACATAGAGAGGAGAATCAGAGAATTGGGAGATCAGAGAGGCGGGTTGGAGGGGGGATCGGAGTGCTCTTGCTGCTTGTGAACCTGTAGCGGAGGAGGAGGATGGGGACCCAGAGTCTGGTGGCGGAAATTGTGGGTGGTGGGCCCAGGTGCAGAAATATGCTTTGGGCCCCTCTCCTCAAGTTCAAAATATGTTGCTTGGTAGTGGAGAGAGAGAGTGAGAGGACTACAGGGAGAGGCAGTGGGTGAAGGGTAGAAGATGACAGGGAGAGGTAGTGGGTGAAGAGGAGAGGGTTAAAGGTAGAGGCAGTGGGTGAAGGGGAGGTGGTTAAAGGTAAAGGCAGTGGGTGACGGGGAGACAGAGGGTGACAGGAGAGGTAGTTGGTGACGGGGATAGGGGGACAGGAGAGGCAGCAGGTGATAAGGAGAGGGTGACAGGGAGAGGTTTAATGGTTACAGGGAAAAACAGTGGGTGACTAGGAAGAGGCAGAGTGTGACAGGGAGAGTTAGAAGGTGACGAGAATTAGAGTGTGACAGGGTGAGGCTCAGGATGACAGAGTGGGTGAAAGGAAGAGACGGTGGGTGACTGGGAGAGAGTGGGTAACAGGTAGAGGGTGACGGGGAGAGGCAGAGGTGAAGTCTTTATAGGAGGGAGTCAAGGGGGTAAATTGGGTTTAAAGGGTTCACTGGGATTCGGTATGTGTGTGCGAGAGAGTAAGACAGAGAGAAAAAAGGAGAGACATGGAGATTAGACATAGAGATACATACATGTATGTCTGTGTGAGAGATATGTATGCGTGTGTGAGAGATATGCATATGTGTGTGAGAGATATATATATATATGTGTGTGTGTGAGAGAGAGCGATATACAGTATATGTGTGTGCGAGACAAAAAAAATTAGAAAGACATGGATAGAGAGAGAGACAGAGCGATCTACATGTGTGTGCGAGTGAGACAGAAAAATGAGAAAGACATGGGGCGGGATGTACTAATGTACATCGCCGCCCTGCGCCATGATGCTGATCGCATATGTACTCAGCATTGCGGAGGACAGCTCTTCCGATAAGAGCTGTCCTCCGCGATGCGCAGCGGCAGCCTGACTTCCGGGATTCGGCCCCAGAAGTCAGTCTGTGCATGCGCAGGGAGACGGGGGTGGCCGCAGGGCATGCTAGGAGGGATCCGATTAGATCCCTCACACAGCGCCGCGGAGAGAAGCCCCATAGGCTTCTATGGACGTACCCCACCGCGGCGCTGTCCTGCCGGCCTGGGGTTAGTACATCCGGAAAATGCGGTAAACAGGGAGTTTACCGCATTTTCCGCTTAGTACATCCCGCCCATGGAGAGATAGAGAAAAAGAGAGACAGAGAAATAGAGAGAGTGAGAAACAGACAGACATGGATAGAAACAAAGAGAGAAAGACATGAAAAGAAAAACATGTATGTGTGTGAGAGAGATATGTATGTGTCTGAGAGAGACAGAAACATGTAGTGAGACATGGGGAGACAGAGCAAAAGGGAGAGACAGAGACAGAAAAAGGGAGAGAGACACAGAGAGACAGAGAAAAGGAGAGAGACAGACATGGAGAGATAGAGAGACAGAAATGGAGAGACAGAGAAAAAGAGACATGAAAAGACAAACATACTGTACGTATGTGTGAGAGATGTGTACAGTGTGTGTGTGTGTGTGTGTGTGTGTGTGTGTGTGTGTGTGTGTGTGAGAGAGAGAGAAAGGTGTGTGTGTTAGACAGAAAAATGAAGAGAGACATGAGGAGACAGACATAGGGATAGAGACAGAGAAAATGGGATATTTACAGAGACAGACATGAAGAGAGAGAGAGACATGAAAAAAAAGAGATACAGAGAAAAAGAGAGACATGAAAAGAGAGAGAGAAACAGACATGGAGAGACAGAGTGATATGAAAAGAGACAAGAAAAGAGTCATGAAAAGAGAGAGAGAGTGAGATATCAAGAAAGAGACATGAAAAGAGAGAGACACATGAAAAGACAGAGACAGGAAGAGAGAGAGATGGACATAAGAGAAAGAAAGTGATAGACATGAGAGAGAGACATGAAGAGAGATATGAAAAGAGAGACACACAGAGGGAGAAACATGGAGAGACATGAAAAGAGAGAGGGAGAGAGACACATGAAAAGAGAGAGACACGTGAAAAGAGAGATACAGAGAAAAAGAGAGACACATGAAAAGAGATATGAAAACAGTGAGAGACACATGAAAAGAGACATGAAGAGAGAGATACACATGAAAAGAGAGAGAGACATGAAAAGAGAGAGACACAGACATGGAGTGAGAGAGACATAGATTGACATGTAAAGAGTCATGAAAAGAGAGATATGAAAAGAGAGATGAAGAGACAGTGAGAGACATGAAAAGAGAGAGATACAGAGAAAAAGAGAGACACACATGAAGAGAGACTTGAAAAGAGAGATAGGCACATGAAAAAAGAGAGATACAGAGAAAAAGAGAGAGAGAAAGACATGGAGAGAGAGACAGAGTGACATGAAAAGAGACAAGAAAAGGGCGCTATGAAAAGAGAGTGAGAGATCAAGAAAGAGACATGAAAGGAGAGACACATGAAGAGAGAGACACACATACACATCAAAAGAGAGATAGGCACATGAAAAGTGAGATACAGAGAAGAAAAAGAGCCAGACACATGAAAGAGAGAGTAAAGGCCCGTACACACTGGTCGATGTATCGGCCGTTCTCTTGAACGGCCGATACATCGCGGGACCGTCGGCCAGTGTGTACGGGCGATACGTCTGTGAACTCCGTCGTTCACAGACGTATCGCGGCGGCCGCGCAGCACAGCCGACAGCCAATATATCTATCGATATATTGGCGCGTCGCTGTGTGTGTACGGGGCGGTCGTCCGACCGCCCGTACACATGCTGCGGCGGCCGGCGGTGATTGACAGGTGAACTGGGCGGGCGCGAGCGCCCGCCCGCCCAGTTCATGACGTCAGTCCCCGACGGATCGGGCTGTGTGTATGCACAGCACACTGCCCGATCCGTAAAAAGATATATCTGCAGATCAATTGATCTGCAGATATATCTAATAGTGTGTACCCACCTTAAGACACATGAAAGAGAGAGTAAGACACATGAAAAGAGGCAGAGAGGACAACACCATCACCCTCCACACCCCTAGATAGACAATGTCAATCTTTTCCTCCAGCAACGCCCCCTCTCCCCCCCCCCCCCCCCCCCCCCCCCATAGACAGACACTTCCTCTTCCCATAGACAGACAGCACAATCACCCCCCCTTCCACAGGCAGACAGGACAACACCATCACCCCCCCCTCAACACAGACAGCTTTGCACCATCTTTTCCCCCAACATGACCCTTCTCTCCCCTGCCTAGCCAGACAGGCGCAGCACCATCATTCCCGGACAGCACATGGGCACCATCGTTCCTCTTGGTCAACCTTCTGGCCGCGCGAGCTTCCGAAAAGGGGGCGTGGCCTACGAAAAGGGGGCGTGGCTTCGTGGGAGGACCCGCGATCGCGAGTCACGCCCCCGTTTTCGTCACTGAGGGGGCATGCCCAGCGCTCTGTGAGCTGCTGGCATGCCCCCTCTCCCTCTGTCTGCACTGAATAGACGCTGTGCGCATGCGCACAGCGTCTATTCACCGCTGCTCTGCTAAGCAGGGCAGCGGGTGACAGCCTCCCAACTGCCCCCCCCCCACCGCGGGACACTGCGGCCCGCGGGTGGGACAGCGGGACAGTCCCCAAAAAACGGGACTGTCCCGCGAAAATCGGGACAGTTGGGAGGTATGATGATGGAAGTGACCAGGGCCGGAGGGTGATGGAGGTGACCAGGGGTGCTATGTATAAGGCTTACCGGGGGACATGGACTCAGGAAAGCTTCTCTGCTCTCTTTATTTTCGCGCCGGGGCCGGTCACTAGATCATGACGTCGAACCCGGCAATAGCAGCCTGTCTGTGAGAGGGGATGAGGACGGTAAGAGAATGGGAGGAGATGTGAAGAGAGGGGAGTGGGCTCCCTCTTCCTCCTCCAGCTAGACCGCCTCCTCCTCCTCCTTTATTACAGACCACAGCCGTGCGTGCCCAGCAATACATTCATAAAGATAAGTCAGTATAATTAAGTTTGACACATATGGGCCCCTTCATTACCATGGGCCCCTGCGCATTGCACCCCCTGCACCAGTGGAAGTTCCGCAGCAGCAGCTGCAGTGCTAGGCTGCGTCTATAATGACGGGATAAATACTGCACAGTGCTAAGCACTTTTGAACTTCCCGCCCCTGGCTGACTGTGCTGTGATCACGTGGTGTAGGAGCCGGCCCTGCCACCGCTCCTACACCACGGAACAATAAAACTAACGTGAGCCGTGCCAGGGCCTATAATTATCACACTATGCCCCCAGTAACCCCAAAACACCCCCTTACCCCACTGTATCACCCAAGTGTAGGCCGTTCCCCTCCAGTTTACCAACAAAAACCAGAGGCGAGGAAAAAGTCGTCCATGTTAGTACACCCAAGTGAAGCTGCCACTGTACACCCCCTGCTGGCGGCCACTGCGCAGCCGCAACAAATTGAAAAGCCCTATCATTATAATGGGGCATATTTTACTTAATAAAAAAAAAACTATAACTTTCTGAAAAACCACAACCCCAAAAGGCACTACACTGGGACATACTCTATCTAATAAAACAAACCCCTAGTCTTTCTTTGTCCTCTACCCTGAGTTATGCCTTCCCAAAAATCTCCTCATTCACTCTATAGGAAAACGGTGTCAATAAGCCAACAAGGAAGTAGCAGAAAAAAACTGACAGTTGGAACTTTAGGTTACTCCCAATTCCTCATTTTTTATTATTTTGCCCTGAAATTTGGCATGCAGCACCGGGTGACGATTCTACGCTCCCATGCCAAATTTCAGCTCAGTACGTCCAATCAGTTTTGAGGTGTAGCCCCTCAAATACCATGCCCCCATCTCAGAAGTTCCCTATGGGAGAATTCCGTTTGTTCGATTCAGCCTTAATATAAGGGCACGACCGTGCCCTTTTAATATATATATGTGTAGATATATATATATATATATATATATATATATATACACACAGACACACTAGTTTTACGGACCCAGCATATACTGGGTCACCTCAGTCCCCACCCCCATGATTGGCTCCACCCAGTTCTGGAAACCCCCCCATGCAAATCCTGCGTTTGCCACTGTATGGGGAAGCGATCCTGACATTGAGCTGTGGCACTGCTAGGGAAATCTGACATTCCTCCAAGGCAACCCCTTCTGTGAATGGAATGCAACAGTGAAATTCCCTGTTATCATAGGCGTGCACAGCGAATTTTATTAGGGGGTGCCCCGTCGGAGGGGTGTCTAGCACCGCCTTTTGGCCGTGTTTAGCACCATCTATTGACGGTCAACGCAATATAAAATATCCACCCTTGTACCAATCCTAATAATGCAGATACATTGTCAGATGTTGTGGTGTGCACCAAACAAACACCCCTGATGGCACTCACTGCAATTACATTGCTCCTTCTCGGCCTGGTCTGGCTCCCCCTCACTTTACCCTGCAAGCTGCAGCAGCTTACTTACAAGTCAGTCACTCACTGACACTGACAGTCGCAGACTAGTACTGCTGCTGCTGGAAAAACAAGTGACGCGTCAATGCTGCTGCGGACCGCCTGCCAGTATTGAATCTGTCTTCCTAAGAGGAACTCTGGCTGCATGCTGATCCTCATCAGTGGCTGACGTTAGCATAGCATAGAAGGAGAGAGGTGGGCGTGTGGCGGGTGTGATGGGTGGGCGTGCGAGCAGCATGACGTCATCACGTCACATCACACTGTTTTTGTACATAGAGGTGGAGCCGAGAGTTTGAAAGCCGGTGGCAGTGGCACCCTTGATTAACCCAGGCGTCCAGTCAGTAATGCAGTCCTGACAGGGTGCAGCGCAGAGGGGACAGTAATCAGCCTACTCGGCGATCGCTGCATCAGGCATGTGAGATCGGGGTTCCAGACATTAGGGGGTGGCTGTGCACACCAGGCACCCCCCCTGTGCACACCTATGCCTGCTATCACTGATAAAGGGCTTTTCACTGCTCCATGAATAGAACCAATCCGTTCCTAACTCTTTTTACAGGCATTTGTTTGAAATATAACAGTAAAGCTATGTATACCTTAATAGATATTTTACCCATCCATTGAACTGTTGATATATCTGTAGTGCATCAGCGGGTGTGTACACCCGATATGTCTGTGAACTATGTCGTTCGCAGACATATCAGGTTATCAGTGCAGTACAGCTAATGTCGCATAATCTTGCAGAGACAGAATAGCGACATGTCTGGCTGTTTGTAAGGGCAACTCATAGACTGGCTGCAGGGACTGACATCACAGCTGGGCAAGTTGTGACATCAGGACAGACACTAGACTGGCCGTTTAGTAAGTATGTATGCTTAACAAATTGTCTACTATGTCAGATTGAGAGTTTTGGGGCAAAAAAGTGATTGTAATATAACGGACTATTGCTTGGTGTGTTCTACACTCAGCCCTAATGGAGATGGTCATGGTGCCAATCTATACTAATGTTTGCAATCCAGCCAGAACACAATGCTGTGCTGAAGTTATTAGTTTCTTGTATTTTGGGCACAGACTAATCTGTGCTGAATGATAACCTTTGTATGTACAGTATATTCTCCTGACAAGCTTCTGCCCAACCCTAGTCATAGAAAAATATAATACATTGACTAATGTTGCTGTTTCTGCTCAACAACAGCAACCAAAAATAAAGTCTGAATCAATGCCAGTCTTACTAGGAAGATGATCCAACAATTGTTCCTCATCGCCCAGAAAGGAACTGTATGAAAGAAACTGAACCAATAAAGATTGAGTTCAAATCAGGACACCACATACAGGATGTCATGAGGCAGAGCAGTGGCTGGTTGTGTAACACAATTTCTAGCTTGCGTTTACCTCAGACTTAGAAACTTTTCCAAACTAAAGCTAAATGGAGTATTTATTCTTAAATAACGGGAACTGTAGTCTATGGAAATGTTATCTGAAATCCATAAGCAGACCTATAAATTACTAAAAACTTATAATACAGTACTATGATCAGGTGGCACCACCCAAATAATTGTTAATTGTAAAATATTTTTTTATGTAAAAAGTTGTTGTATGTCAGATTGGTTTAGCAATTGTTTCCCTGTATTTGTATTCATTTGTAACCCAGTAATTGAGCGTAAAGACTGTATATCTTTATGCCTCTGCATTGTTGTTCACAGTCACAGTGGACTTTGGGCCTAATTCAGACCTGATCGGTGCTGGGCGAATTCGCACAGCAGCCGATCAGGTCTGAAGTGCGCATGCGCCGGCGCCGCAGTGTGCCGGTGCATGCCAGACAGCCGATGGCTGTTGTAGGGTAGCGAACACCTCTGCCTGATTGACAGGCAGAGGCGGTCGCTGGGAGGGAGGGGGTGGGATGGCGGCATTAAGCCGCCATTTTGGGGGCACTGTCCGGCCAACGCAGGTGTGGCTGGACCATGCCGGGGGCGGGCCGCGGCAGCTGCATGACGTCACACGCAGCCACTGCGACCCAGCAACGAGTAGATCCCGGCCAGGGTGCAGGAGCTGCGCTGGCCGAGAGCTACTCCTGAAGTACAAAAGCATTGCTGCATGCGATGCTTTTGTACTTCTGTGGGGAGGGGGCGGGGGCGGTCCAGACATGCGGGGCGGACTAGTCCTGTGTTGGGCATTCCCACGCATGTCAGTGTGCCTAATCGTAGCCCTGCAAAATTTTGCAGGGCTACGATCAGGTCTGAATTAGGCCCTTTGTGCCCAAGGTGCTAGCTGGTGCAAATAATTGCTCCAGGTATTTCCATGGAGAGGGACAAGTTTTCTTACAATTATATATTTATAGATCAAATACAATTTTAAAAATATATGGCACCATAAAAATGCTTTTGACGCAAACCTGGCCAACCTGTTGCTCACAAGTTGTGACAGTACATATCCAAGCATGCCTTTCCACAGTTTTAGCATTGCTTAATAGCAAGACTGTGGCAAGGCATGCAGGGACTTGCAGTTTCACAAGCTGGAGAGTCATAGGTTGATCAGGCCTGTTTTGACAACTCTGTTCTAGATGACATGTACTGTAGTTTGGGACGCTGGCTATGAAAACAACAACTTACTTTAAGTCAAGTTCTAAATATAGGGATTAAATGACAAAACCAATATGGACGTATTAATCACAAAGTTGCATAATCCAAAAAGGGGAATTGCCAACACCTCATATGCTACAACGTAATAAAAAGATTTACTGTTTGGATGGAACTGTTTGGTGGTTTCTAAACCTCTAACCCAGAGTAATCCCTCCTTGAGCCCACTGTGGTTTGCAGGCCTGCACAGATCACTTAGACTTTTGGGGCCGATTTATCACAACCTACAAGTATATCTGAGGATGCGGATGTGTTGTGATAAAATCGGACCAACTTTCAATGCGATTATTGATTACACTGCATGGATGTATCAATAATCAATAATCGCATAAATGGACAGCGCATTTGAGAAAACCTCTAATCAATCACAAAGAAGAGTACAAAAACTGGACAGTGGAACAATGGCGGGGAGTATTATGGATTGACAACTCACGGTTTACCCTTTTCAGATCTGATGGACGTGTTTTGGTTTGGAGATTGCCAGGAGAACGTCTGATGCCAGAGTGATGCTGTAGGGCTGTGTCAGCTGGGTGTGGTATGGAAGGTAGATAGTAACTAGGTCGACGGTGTCTAGGTCGACCACTATTGGTCGACAGTAACTAGGTTGACCGGGTCTCTAGGTCGACAGGGTCTTAAGGTCGACATGGTCTAGGTCGACAGGTCAAAAGGTCGACATGAGTTTTTTTAATGTTTTTTGGGTGTTGTTTTCTTTGTAGAGTGACCGGGAACCCCAATTAGTGCACCATGTCCCCTCGCATGGCTTGCTTAGCTCGCCATGCGAGGGCAAGGTGCCTCGCTCCGCTATCGCTTTGCTTGGCACAGATTACCGTTCCAATCATAGTCCACGTGGATCGTTAAGTATGAAAAGGTTAAAAAAAAGAAAAAATTGTGAAAAACTCACGTCGACCTTTTGATCTGTCGACCTAGAACATGTCGACCTAGAGACCCTGTCGACCTAGTTACTGTCAACCAATAGTGGTCGACCTAGAGACCCGATCCCGTGTCAGCTGGTTTGGCATGGGCCCACTAGTCGTTATGCATGGTCATATTAACTCTGAGAATTACAGGTTGAGTATCCCTTATCCAAAATTCTGTATAGAGATGTTCTTGATAGTTCTGTGCTCCCTACATTGTGTCGAGTTCTACTGAAATGACAAATGTTTTTATCAGGATGACAATGCCACCTATCATGTTTCCAGGGTGATGCTGGTCTTGTAAACAGAAAATTCAGGAACCCGGATGGACTGGCCAGCGCAGAGTCCAGATCTTAACCCCAGAACCTCTGGGATTAATTTGAGTGTTGGGTGCATTTTAGGTTGTTTCAACCTTCAGTGTCACAGTCGGTCACTGTACTTCAGGCGGAATGGCAAGATGCATGTGGTGGACCTACAAAGTACTGACGTCAGTACAATCTCTGTTACATTTATTTTATATATTTTTTCTGTTACTGTTACAGAGACTTGGTTAAGGTCAGGGATGTGGCACTGTTAGTTCAGAGACAAACCATTTTTTCTAACCAGAAATGTTTGCAGGTATGGAATATAGGCTACTGTATGAAAGGTAGACTAAGGTCCTTACATATAGACAAGACAAAATATATGTGAAATTCCACGTTGCAGGAAGGTCCTTAATATGGAAAGAGTGATCACGTACTGTACAGTACCTTTCCAAAGGAGTGATTTACTAACCAATATTGAATACAAGACACATATACAGTATAAGTAACGTACAGTAAAACAAAGCAAAACTTCTAAAACTTAATTTTCATAACTTAAATAGCTTTATTGGCATTAACATATGTAATGTAATTTTTTTGTGTCTAAATGGTACAGAACAATAGTCAACATGCTTACCAAATGAAATACAGTTAATGTTCTCAACATGATTATATCATTCACCATGTTAGTTGAGCTAATTAATGTGTAAAGCCTGGCATCATGTTTTACTAACCAGAATGAATAAACAGGTAATTTGATGCTGTAGCTATTAGAAAATATATTGTTTATAACAGAAATATGTTAACGTGTGTTTGATATATTTAAGCCATTAAAACATGGATATAGTTTTCATTCCAATATAATATATTGAAATAGCAGGAATACATAGACTAAAATAGAAAGCACTGTAAACCCCGTTTAGACCCCACCATACTCTGGTTTTGTAATGAAGTTTTGAAGCAAGAAAAAAAAAACACAAAGCCTGGATCTCATCTAGGTTCTGATTCGTTTAGTTGTAACTACATGTTTCTCTGCGTGATAACCGCTCCTTTGAGGTCTACAGGCATTTCCATGTAAATTGTTAGCGCTGTCGTGTATGTGGCTGGGATCCTGTAAAACAAACATTGCATGTAGTCATGGTTATTACATATATGGCAAGAGTTTTACGACAATGTAATAGCACAAGTCAGCAGACTTCGTAATTACTACAAAATGGTGACAGCAGTAAGATTTTAATTGGTAATCATTATATTTGGAATTAATGGGCCCAGGGGCATATTAAGAGAGGAGGGGGCCTGTGTGCAGCCTCCGACCGGGCCCCCTCCTCTGTGGCCAGCTGCCAGAAGTGCTGAACACTAGTAGACTCCAGGCCACCGCGTGCTATTTTCCCTGCTATCTCCTACTGTGCATGCACAAAATGAAAGGAAAATGTCCACCGTGCCATTCTCCGAGTGATTTTGCAGAGCTGCTGCAGGACGCGGGAGAGGTAAGTGTTGAAGAACATGGGTGCAGGGTGTACGGTGCAGGTCTCTCTGAACCCAGGGGCCTGTGTGCACCATACACCTTGCACCCATTATAGATACGCCACTAAATGGGCTTGATTCACGCCCACTTTTTCCATTCAACACCCCCCCACAACCCAAGTCCCATTTTTTTAATACTATCCCGCTGTCTTGCCCACGGCCCCCAGTGTCCCACTGGGGGTAAAAGTTTAAAGAGAGCACTGTCACTGTGATACGCATGCAGGCCTGCAAGTGTGGTGGAACGCTCGGTTACGGTGTACCATTAAGAATCTAGCCACCGGTACGCCGTAACCCCCACTCACAGCTCAGTGTGAAAGGGGTATAAATGTATCTTCTGCAATAACACATTTCAGATTCATTGGTATTCATGCTTTTTTCTATTGTATGAGAGCACAAATATACTATACATAATATAAATAGGCAAGAAAAATATACATAAAAAACACACTGGCTTCATACAACATGGACCATATTGTATATTGGTAAATAACTTTTAGCCTCTGAGCTGTGATGTGGACTGACATGAACGATTACATATACTCATGATAGCATTGTGTAGCAAGGTGGTGCAATACAAATAATAACTTACTTTTCTTTTGTTTTTATTTGGTTCAGCCACAACTTTTGATTTTTCCTCCGCTTTTTCAAAAGCTAGAAAACAAACATATGCTTATATTCACCAACATTGCACATGCATATAATAAAGTCATTGTACGGCAGTACTGCTCTCTAAAGTGATCTCATATTCTGTATCAGTGGAACAGTGCAAACAGGTTTATTAGTTTGTAACTGTCTTGAACAGAATGGTATAATATGCTATGAGTGACTTGAATATACTGTATTTAAATTATGTTGTAAAATACATCCTTAGATTTGGAAAGTATCAATGTGATCTGACCATGCCAGTTAGGTAGCTAAAGGGTATATAATTCCCATTATCAGAGAATAACATGCACAACATACAGTATGTTGGCTGTGTTGTGAAAGATAGGAACTAGGATTAAGCATTACTTGTTGTGAACACACTATAGTTCAAATTCCTTTGTCCATTAAAGACAAACTGTAAAGAAAATTGAGCATCACCGCTCTTCAGATTTAACATTTATCTAACCTCATCACCATGCTTCTTCACTTTGTTATTAATACAACCAGAGAAACCACTTTTATCCATATGGCCTTTTGCTGATTATACACAACAATATGATGACAAGGATTGGTCATTCTGGATGTGGATGACAGCAAATCTATATTGATGAGGTCATTGACGTTACAGATTTTCAACCTGTCTGCTCAAAATCCAATTACATATGTATAGGTCACTACAAATATTTCAGGCTTTCACCAAAATCATGTAATGCGAACACAATTTAGGACGCCTGCAATTAATGGAATACTAACATGAGTATACGCATATATTTCCATTTGTATGCATCAATGCAATCCCACCACCCAGCTTCTCTGTCATCACTATCAATGCTGCCCAGTTACCACCCAGAGACACCCATTCTCAGAACCAAGCCCTTAGTCTAATAGGCCCTACACACTGGGCGATATGAGTGAAAGATGTGAACGATCTCGTTCATTTTTGAATGAGATACCGTTCATATCTTTCAGTGTGGAGGCACCAGTGATGAACGATGCGTGGCCCCGCGCTCGTTTATCGCTGGTGCCCCATCGCTTGTGCATGAAGGTCAATATGGACGATCTCATCGATATTTGCCTGCACTGCTATGGAGCCGGGTGATGGAGGGAGTGAAGAAACTTCACTCCCCCGTCACTGCCGCCCCTCCGCCGGGTCGCCCGTCGCCCGTATCCGCGCAGTGATGTAGGGCCCATTAGTGTATACAGTAGATCACCATTCTTTCCTATGTTTATGCTTTTCTCACACAAGGTGAGATTTATCAAAGCTTGGAGATATAGTGGGGAGCAATAAAGAGCTAACCAATCAGCTTCTAACTAAATAGATATCAACTGTACGGATTTTTGTACTAAAGTTTTGTTATGATACTGACAGCTGTTAAGAAAAATCTGAGCAATGTTGCAGATGGGTGTTTTCAGAATAATAAGGGATAGTTTTACATAATAACAGTTTATGTTATTTCAGATGAAATGATCTGCAGACTTGTGATCCCTGAATCTATTTAACAATGTGGGTAATCTGAGTGTTTAATGGCTTTTTTGAAAGTTGCATACACTTTAAACTAGAGAAAGAATCCTGGTACATTCTTGGCAAAGTAAATGCCCACAAAATCTCCCTAACCTTGTTTATTGCTGATTACTGTATACATCTCTGTCTTTTAATACACTACACTGAATCTCACTGACGTTCATGAAGATAACAATTTGATAACATTACAGACAATAACAAAAAGGAATGTTATTCTCTTCACAATTGCTCATCTTAACCGCCTATGTAATACATATAAATCGTAATAGATTAGATTGCCAAAGAACCACACCTACAGTTTTCCTGACCAATGTTTTTCTTTTAAGAAACATAACCTTTAGTTGCAACCTTGTCTACTGTATTTGTGTCATTACAAATTATACAGTATGTATATATATATATATATATATATATATATATAGAGTGAGAGAGAGAGAGAGAGAGAGAGAGAGAGAGAGAGGGTGCACGTAGATGTGACAATGGGGTCCCTTGCAAGAGCACCTGTAAGCCAACTTTTAAATAACATTCATTTTTAAACTTGCAGATAGATATTATTGAAATAATATAAAGGGGGCTTAGAGGACACATTATTAGGTGTAATGAGGCATATAGCCATTTGTACTTCACAAAATTATTTTTGCATTGGCACAGAGCTAGTGGGCTTCACGTCACGTCCTAGATTTTGAACAGGGCACAATTTTATGCTCATGCTGCACTTTGATGGAAAAAAATAATGTTACACTTTTGCTCAGGGCATATCTTAAGATATTTCCATCACTTCACATCCTGGTGGCTTCTTGTTTGCGGAGGCAGATTTAACAGACCACTTAACTCCACTGGCACAAAACCAAGGCATATTGTGGTGCGTATCAAGTTCACTTCATAAATCCCCCCGTGCATCTCAGATTTGAGTGAATGGCAGTATGGTCCCTTGAAAAAAATGTATTTTTGTGTACAATGTTGTAGTATATGGACCTGATATTACCTTCTAATGGTGCATCTTGAAGCCGTGGCTATTATCCAACTACTAGATTCTCGTTCCACATAGCCATTCATTGTTGGTTATCTACCTCCCTAACTGGCTACAACTATGATTAATAAACTAAAATATCTGGAAGCCTAATAAAGAAGTTATTAGGGGCCCTTACACTATGGGGGTAATTCCAAGTTGATCGCAGCAGGAAATTATTTAGCAGTTGGGCAAAACCATGTGCACTGCAGGGGGGACAGATATAACATGTGCAACTTGGAATTACCCCCTATGTGTGCATCGCAGTGCTGATCAATACAAAAATGAAAACACAGTCTCTCTCAGAATATGGCAGTTTGTGTTTGTTCAAACAAGATACAATGGTTTTATCTCACCAGAGCAGAACTTAGTGGTGGTTTGACTTATGGTGGATACAACTTACGCTGGAACAGTTTATCATGTCTGTGACACCACAGGTCTCAGCAACACTCTGTGGCTTTTCTTACTGGAACTGATGGCAGGGTAGTATTGAAATCTTTAGGGGGAACATTTGTTATACTATGTAGATCTTTAGTTAGACTTGAAGGGCAGTTGCTACTTCCAAATTGGTATTTACCCAGTCTACACATGTTACAGGAGCTTACGATCATTACCTTGGTCCTCTCTCTTTTTTTTTCACAACCAGTTGACTGAATAGTGGATAAATGGCCTCTTTCCCCTCTCTTCATAGCGGGACTGTCTTGGCTAATGTCTCTAGCTAATGGCAGCTCTTGCTTGCTATGTGGTACTTTTCCACTGGTCTCTCTCCATAATCTCCTCAGCTACTGTACTTCCTTCATCAGCACGCCAACAACAACATCCATGTCCTCTGTCTCTCCAGACTCCTAGCTCCTCCTCACTCACACTCATTGCCACAGAGAACTGTGTAGAACTCTGTGTAGAACTCCGACTTACAGCTTACAGGTGTCTACTCTCCTTAGATGCACTGCATATGTATCCAAACCTTTGACCACCCCAAAGTATACTATAGGGTGTAATCTTCTGTGCAGCTACAGTTCCAAATAGCATGTGGCAATGGGGCACCACTGAATGTGATGCCAGTGTGTTTACAGGGTATTACATCAATGAATCTCTGCTCATATATACAATTTTTCACAATCAGATGTACAGTAACACCACACATCTGAATCAAGTGCAGATAATACAACCAGCTTTGCTTAAAATGCCACTTGTATAAATGTAAAATAGGTTAAACTACAGAACAATGTTGTTAGCTTAGTGTATGTACCCAGGGCCGAAGTATGGGAGGGTCAACAGGGGCGATCGTCACGTGGCCCCCACACACCAGAGTCCCCACACACTGGCATAACTACAATATGTGCCATCGCCGATCTTCATTGTACTGGTGGGGAGCCCCAGAAGCACATATGTGCCTGCTGTCTGACTCTGTCTGTATGGGCTGCTAGAAGGGGACGGGAAAGAATGGTGTTGTGCCGCCCTCTGCTTCCACTGGTCTGTAGAGGTGGGGCGGAGGATGCTCCGGCTTTCACGCTGACAAGTGAGGGTGAAGGTGTACTGGCTGCTGCCGCTCTGTGGATGGAGGTGGTTTATGGTGAGGGTGCGTGGGGGGAAGGTGGGGCGGCAGGATAGAGGGTGTGTTGGACGCTGCGGCAGTATACTGTATGGATGGTTGGATTTGGTGGATTACAGTATGTACTAGCATTCCGCATGCTGGGGGGAGTCTAGGGGGTGTCTGTTACATGCTCCCTATGCTATGCTGTGCCCTCCTCCTAGCCCTTCTTAGATATGTGTATACATATACAATAGTAGGGTAATTGGCGCCTCTACTTAATTATGGTGTTAGACCATATATTCCATCAGTCCTCGCCACCTGAATAGGTGGAATATTGTATTCAGAATCAATATATAAAAGGTTCCACGAAATACAAATATTTATTAAAATACATAAAAGTACAGTATATGATGACAGCAAACGTCAATATTTGGACAATTATCCTTAGGGTGTGTACACACGGTGAGATTGGGACTTAACCGATTCTCACTGTGCGACAGGGGCCGGTCGGCACTTAGCCAGTATCGCAAGCACATAATGAGTGTGCTTGCGATACTGGTTCTGTGCGATTTTGGCTAAGTGTCAATCTTGACTATCTCTTCTATAGAGATAGTCAAGATTGACTTGCCTGCACAGTCTATTTTTTCTGCCGATGCCGACCGCGCAGGGCCGCGCATCGGCATCGAATCGGGATCGCAAGGTGACTGTCACCTTGCGATCTGCACTATCTTTTCTTCCGATTCTGACTATATAGTCAGAATCGGAAGAAAAGATCTCACCGTGTGTACACACCTTTAGAATCTCTTTGTTTGATTAATATACCTTGAAGGTCACAATAGATACAGATACTGTCTCTATTGTGACATTCAAGATATGTGAATCAAACTAAGAGATTCTAAGGATAATATACTTTTATGTATTTTAATAAATATTTGTATTTCGTGGAACCTTTTATACATTGATTGTGAATACAATATTCCAGCTATTCAGGTGGCGAGGACTGATGGAATATATGGTCTAGGACCATAATTAAGTAGAGGCGCCAATTACACTACTGTCGTATATGTATCCTATCAGTTCTTTCTAACAGGGAACTCAGTGTAATACGACTGCCCACAATCACTGTTACAGATTTAAGACACACTCACAACCACTTTACGCTCCCAGTATCCCTATAATTGGAGGTCTGATTCCCTTCTATTCTTAGGAATACACATCTCCCCTTCCACTTCCTCTCTATTTGACGTAAATATGCCCCCTTTAATCGAAGCTCTCCAATCGTTAACATCTTCTTGGTTATCCTATAAGATATCATGGCTTGGAAGATTAGCAGCGTTTAAAATGACACTCTTACCCAAACGCATGTATTTGTTTCGAACCATACCACTTGTATTTCCAAAACAATATTTGGATAAGTGCAAACTTATACTCTCCAAATATATTTGGAAATCTAATCCTCCTAAGTTAGCTCGTAATAGGACGATTCTACCTAAAAATCATGGAGGTCTCTTACTTCCAGATTTAACTTTCTATCAAGAAGCTTGCCTCCTTGCTTCTCTTAAGTATTGGAGGTCGACTCCCTCTTCTTCTACTTGGGTAACCATTGAAAAAAGTCAATGCTCAGAATACCCCTTAGAAGACCTTTTATTACCTCCCGAACATTTGCAGCCATCTCAATTATCCCTCCTTCCTTCCACAACTTCTTCTTTACGAGTCTGGGATAGTTTAACCTCTAAACTTACAGGATATAGCTCTCCATTTGCTGCCTTTTCCCTCGATGCCATCGTCAAATTAATACCTAATTTAAAGCTCTAATCTTGGACTTTCTGTCAGAGCCAAACGTTAGGAGACTTGCTCGATGGGAGGGTCTTGTTAACATTTTCCCAGTTACAAGACCATTTTTCACTCCCTTGTAAGGAAGTATATCACTATCTCCAAATTAGACACTGGTATAATAGTCTACCTAAATCTCAACAATCTCCTTGCCCTATAACTCAGTCAGTTTTATCGCGTATATCATTAACCACATCTACTAAAGACATCTCCTTTTGGTATAATGTGCTTTTACAATTACAGTAGTTCCATCCCAGAAATCTAATGCTCAACTTCGTTGGGAAGGAGATTTAGATGTTTCATTGTCTTGTCTGATGCACAGTGGGGTACTATCTATAATACTGCTTTCCACATGTCTAGATGTTTAAACCACACGGAGATGCACATTAAACTTCTTAATAGGCTATACTTAACTCCAGAAAAATTGCACAAATTCTGGCCTTCCTGCTCTAAGTATTGTTGGCGGAACTGTGGAGACATAGGTAATTTGTTTCATGTTTTTTTGGTCTTGCCCTAATTTACAAGAATTCTGGAAAGGGGTATTTGATTTAATTAACAAGGTCCTGAAAATGTCCCTCTTCCCTGTGCCTTCACTGGCTATGTTACACATTTATCCACCCGAAGTTCCGGTATGTCAAAGATATCTGCTTGGCCACATACTTATTGCCGCAAGGGCAACTGTGGCTCAAGCTTGGAAACTATCTACCCCTCCACCAGTAATGAAGGTTTCCCATAAGATACATTTCCATTTCCTTATGAAAACCGAGAACGTGCCTTATTCCTCCTCGGCCTCCACTCCTTCTATGAAGTGGATGTCTTGGCACGAATACACTACAGAAGGAGAGGGAGCGGAAATATTACCAAAGTCTTTTAGGACCTCCTCTTTACAGTTTAGCTTGAATGAAGCTCCCTCCTCTTAATGTACCGTACCGATACATTGGCTTGTTGTATGTTATATTCTGTTTTTGCAACTTTATTTCTCAGGGTAAATGCTGGTAGAGGTTTTGTTTCCACCATATCTTACCATTGCCTTTATATATACTAGTTGGTTGTATTCTTGATGATACATTTGTATATATCCCGCTTTACCCTATGTTTTGTGTTCCTCCCCTTCCTCCCCCCTGCTTCTTTTTTCTGTACCCCATTAATTGCATATTTTTCAATAAAAATTATTGATGTAAAACAAAACAAAAAGTAAAACAAAAAAAACCCACAAGAGTTTTGTCTTGTGTATATATATATATATATATATATATATATACACACACACACACACACACACACACACACACACACTGTGCTCTTACATATATATATATATATATATACACACACACACACACACACACACACACACACACACACATATAGTCCAGCAAACCTCATACAGTATGTCTATGCTTTAAACTCCCAGGTATATATACACACACACACACACACACACACACACACACACACACACACATGTTCGGGTTTAATTCCATTCTAAACAGTGACAGCATATTTCTTAATAGCCACATTCCTTACAGTGGATGTATACATGATATATACATATATATATATATATATATATATTAGAGATGAGCGGTTTCGGTTTTACTCGGATTTACTCGGTTCTCAAAACGGCATCTTATTGGCACACGGATGTCACGTGTTTTGGATAGCCAATCAGATGCCGTTTTGAGAACCGAGTAAATCCGAGTAAAACCGAATCCGCTCATCTCTAATAAATATATATATATATATATATATATATATATATATATATATATATTTATATCACTATGCTCATTTCTATACCTGTCAGAAATTCATCAATGGCATCCACCACCATCTTAGCATCTTCCTTTGTAAAGCACATGGGAGGCTTGAACTTGAGAACATTCCTGTATGGGCCATCCGCGCTGAGAAGGATCCGTTTTTCCTTTAATCTAACAAAGATATCACACATTTTTTATTTTCTTCAGTAGTATTGGGAATACAAAATGGTAAAATACAGTAGGAATGCAAAAGGGCTGCTTTATTATAAATAGTTACAATATACAGTATATGTTGTTTTGGTGAGCTTCATGTGAATGGTCAAATTTTCTTATTTATACCATAACACTAAGTCATGGGGTATGCCTGTGCAATATGGTTACAGGATCTTTATTTGGCTGGCTACCTGTGACTTGCCCATTTTAGGACAACAGAGCATAGCAGTGCACACATACAAAGGTCACTACTAGCAACTGCAATCTATCAGCCTTGTCTGTACATACACTCATATAATATGTGCACAAAGTGCAGGATGTTATACATAAACAACCAAGAAAAGCATGTTGCATGTTACTCCATCTGTGGGTTGTAACCGAGGGTTTGATCATCTATAATTGCCAATACTTGTTTAAGTGACTTTGAAATTAATGTAAATACAGCCAAGCTGTTGCCAATCAGTACAGTATAGCAATCAAGGACTAGATTAACCTGTAGCCAATCAGAGCATTATAAGTTAGCCTTAACTAAGCCAACATGTATGTAATATGTCATTGATAGATTTCAAAGAGCTAGCTAGACCAATCCGTAGCCAGTCAGTACACAGAAGTTAAGGGAGTAAACGTTACAAAGGCGTATTATATTGCCCTTATGGCAAGGAAAACAGCAACTTACAGTTGATGACAGTATAGGACAAGTACAGGGTAAATAAACATAGTTACATCAGCAGATGACACTGGAATAAGTATCAGGTGGCAGAAGACTGCTGGAGTTGATGCAGTTGAAGATTATTAAAGTAAGCTGATACTTATTCCAGTGTCATCTGCTGATGTAACTATGTTTATTTACCCTGTACTTGTCCTATACTGTCATCAACTGTAAGTTGCTGTTTTCCTGTTTGATTATTCATGTACTCTGTAATTGGGCGCTGCGGAACCCTTGTGGCACCATATAAATAAAGGATAATAATAATAATAATAATAATAATAACTGATAAAGAACAGGATACATAATGTAATAATATCTGGGTTACAGTAAATTCAGTCTGACTCATGTTAATGTTAGAGATCCTGTGCAATTTACTAAAATAACTTTGACTTGTTCCGAATGTTAGAGTGTGCTTTAAGCCTCAGCCCTTATAAGAGATATTTGGCAATCTGCAAATGCCGCATAGATCACATAGTTTAGCCATTATTGGCCCCTGGGCATGTGTGAAAAATTCTGATAAACGCTATGGTGCGTGCATTATACAGAGTGTACTCCAGTGGAGTATCTATAATGGGTGCAATGTGTGCGATGTACACGGGCCCCTGGGTCCAGAGGAAGCCCACACACTGCACCCGTTTCTTCTATACTCACCTTTCCAGCGTCCATCGGTGACTGTGTGTGGGCCCCCTCCGCCGCTGCTAGCGCACTGAGCACAGTGCCAGAGTCTACAGCGAATGCGCAGGACTCCCAAAAAATGGCCACCGCGCATGTGCAGTAGTTAAATTGGTCTCCGGAACATAGCGGGCGCCACGTTCCAGAGACCTGCACATGTTGAAAGCCCCTGGTCTGAACCCACATCATAGAATATTTTTGATACTGTCAAGTACCAACACAACTAAGTTCTAAGGCAGTGCTTGTAATACACATTCAGCAATATTACATTACATGACCACCAAAGATAGCACACGTTTATCACAGTGTATTGTGTCCTTTTGTGTTTTACTAATAGTAAGAAGAATGTACTCTCCACTCACTGCTAACTGTATTATTTACATAGTACAAATTCTACTCTAATCTATTAACTATGCTAACCAGGTAAGCAAAACATCTACATTGAAAATTACTGATTATCATTTCATATCCTGGGACATGGAGACACAGAGCCTTGACAGAATACTGTATTCTAGGCTTGGGCCTCCCAAGGGAACCAATTTTCTATTAGAGAACTTTTGTATCAGTATTAAGATCAGTTATCAGTACACTTACTTATATATAATATGGAGGGCTTCGGCTGTAGCTGGGGTCTTCAGTTGTCTGTCTTTAACCAAGTCTACACCAATAAACAATCCAACACCCCTATGGAAATAAAGAAATGTATTGTGAAATAATATTTCATCATCTCATTGAAATGCATGTACAGTACATTGGGGGTCATTCTGAGTTGTTCGCTCGTTGACGATTTTCGCAACGGAGCGAGTAAGGCGAAAATGCGCATGGTACGCAGTGCGCATGCGCTAAGTATTTTTGCTCAAAACTTAGCAGATTTACTCACGTCCGAACAAAGAATTTTCATCGTTGAAGTGATCGGAGTGTGATTGACAGGAAGTGGGTGTTTCTGGGCGGAAACTGACCGTTTTCAGGGAGTGTGCGGAAAAACGCAGGCGTGTCAGGGAAAAACGCGGGAGTGTCTGGAGAAACGGGGGAGTGGCTGGCCGAACGCTGGGCGTGTGTGTGACGTCAATCCAGGAATTAAACGGCCTGAGCTGATCGCAATCTGTGAGTAGGTCTGGAGCTACTCAGAAACTGCAATTCTGCTCATCTTTCGTTCGCTATTCTGCTAAGCTAAGATACACTCCCAGAGGGCGGCGGCCTAGCGTGTGCAATGCTGCTAAAATCTGCTAGTGAGCGAACAACTCGGAATGACCCCCATTATGCAATGCAGAAAGAAACCGCAAGCGCTACTTTAAGAATTTCCTTATGCTGCTGTAACCCTTTTATCCCATTAAGGATTGTGCTCATATTAAAATCAGGACCATTATAGTAGATGGAGAGATGTATTTACTGCAATTAAGCACATGATCACAGAAATGTCTGTGTATTTGTCACTTTTGTATACAGCAATCAGCTGTAGATGTTTGTTAAGTCACATAAGCTGGTTTTACTCTGCAGGAAACAGTCAATTTCAGAGTATTTTTCCTGCTGGAAATATAACTGCTCTTGTGACAGGTGCAGGATAAATAACATTCATTTATTGTAAGCAACTTGCAGAGTTGTAACTAGGCATTTTGGTGCCCTGTGCCATATTTTAAGCAAAAAGGGGAAAGGGAAAGAGGTGTGGTCACACTACAGTATCCCCAATTTACATTATGCCACACAGTGGTGCCCCTTATTCACAGTACACCACACAGTTGTACAGTAGTGTCCCTTATATACATTACGCCACACAGTAGTAGTGTCCCTTATATACATTACGCCACACAGTAGTAGTGTCCCTTACACAGCAGGTGAGAACCATTTGGCCCATCTAGTCTTCCCTATTAGGGTGTAGTTATTAAATTAGGGTTTAGAGTTGGATTAAGGGTTGGGTTAGGGGATTGGTTAGGGTATTAACATTAGAGTATTAGGGTCAGGGTTCAGATTAAAGCTAAGGTTTGAGGTGTTAGTGTTAGGGTAATAGGATTTATTGTGAGGGTTAGGGGTATTAGTGTTAAGGTTTAGGATTAAGGGTGAAGGGTGTTAGTGTTTGGGTTAGGATTAATAATAATAAAAATACATTAATTTATATAGCACTCCAATAGGACCCAAGGCGCTTAAGTGTGAGTGTTAAGGTATAGTATTAGGGATTAGGATTAAGGTTGAGGGTTAGGGTACTAGTGTTAGGGTATTAGGATTAAGGGTGAGGGTTATTATACTGTATATTATAGAAACAGGGAATTTGACGGCAGATTAAATTAGAGTAAATTTAGTGTTTTACATAGAAACATAGAATTTGACGGCAGATAAAAATCACATGTTCCATCCAGTCTGCCCTCTAGAGTTAAAGTACAGTATTAGGATTAGTTTAGGGGTTAGGGTATCAGGGTTCATTTTGCAGTTTAGGTTAGAGGATAGTGTATTAAGGATAGGGTAGTAGTAATAATAATAATAATAATAATCATCATCATCGTCATCATCATCATCATCAGAATAATAATTTTATTTATATAGAGCTCTTTCTCCAATAGGCCTCAAGTTATTTACAGACATCAAAAACATAGCACATGGTACAAAGAATTTAGTATTACAGCAAGTCAAAAAACCACACAGAAATAAAGTGGGAAACAGAGAGAATAGGCATAATGCAAGGTTGGAGGAGTCATTTTGGGTAATAAATTCCATGGGCTATACAGTATATTCCACCCACAAAAGGTACCTGACAACCATCGTAGAAACATAGAATTTGACGGAATATAAGAATCAAAAACTATATTTTCTTTATATTTTGCATATACATTTCTTTCTTCTTTAGTTTCTGGGACCCCATGTAAGAAAAAATGTATACTAGTATAGGGTGAGGGCTGAAGATCAACCAAAGATGGTCTGGGTGTAATAATCATTGGACCAAATGATTGTAGTAGTAGTGCCCTTTACACATTATGCCCACAGTAGTAATGCCCCTTACACATTATGCCCACAGTAGTAATCCCCCCTTACACATTATGCCACAGAGTAGAAATGCTTTCCTTACACATTATGTAACACAGTAGAGCCCCCCCCCCTTCACATAATGGCACACAGTAGTAATCCCTGGTAATACCCACACCCCCTTTACACATTATGCCACACAGCGCCCCCCCCCCCAGCTCTCCTTCCTAAATGCAGCACGTATTTGACACTAACAGAATGTGTGTCTGGACTCTTAACTTCATAAAGACGGGTGCTGTGATGGAGATTAGAGTGAGTCAGGAGTCACATAAAAATTGAAGCAGCTGGTTTTGCCCCTGGGTTGTCCTGTGCCCGCCCTAGTTATGGTCTTGGCAATTTAATTTAGCTGTAGTCTCTCCGGTCCCAAAAGCTGCTTACTGATTTTTAATGCCCATTAGAACATGACTATTCCTAGGGATTAGAGGGGGGGAGGGGGGGTCATTTCAGACAGTAAAATGGTTGGGCCCCACCTCTTATTCCCTAGTTTAGTCACTCTGGATGTACTGTTATCTGAAATATATTTGATCCAAAAGATGAACCACTGACATGTTTGTCCAGCAGCAAGGTGTCCTTGATAAGTACATACAGATATTATTGCACATTTTGCAGAAACCAGTCACCTGATATCTCCTATCAGCTGATGTTTTTCTTTTTGCTCCTGCAGCAGCTCCACCAGATAGTTTCCTACTATGGTTGCATTTTCTTGCAGATTTTCCTTTGCAATAACATCTAGCACAGCTAAGCCAATAGCACAAGATACTGGATTTCCTCCAAACTGCATAAAAACAACATTGATTGAAAACAAAGTAAAGAGATCAGTATTTAAAAGAAATATGTATTTTAAATTAAAATAAATATAAATCAGCTGATGCAGAGTTGAATTTATTCCCATCTGCATAGCATAACTTGTGTGAATTCATGCTCTGAAAATGACACCACACAGTCTGATTGAATCTATATTTACCATTGGAGAGGTGGAACAGAGGTATGAGGATATGTACTCAGTTCTCATATAGGACACACTCACACAACAGAGGCTCATGCAGAATGGCACTTTTTTATAGGACAAGTACACAATGATTATGGTGCCTTGTAGTAAACTAGGCACCTTTTCTGCCAACACAGAGGTGCAGTGTAGTAGTCCATGCTTAGGGGTGTGGCCAGCCTCCAAAGGGGGTGTGGTCAGGCCCTCATTCCGAGTTGATCGCTCGCTAGCTACTTTTTGCAGCCGTGCAAACGCATAGTCGTCGCCAACAGGGGTGTGTATTTTCGCACTGCAAGTGTGCGAACTCTTGTGCAGCCGAGCGGGACGAAAAAGTTTTTAGCAGTTTCTGAGTAGCTTTGGACTTACTCAGCCCTTGCGATCACTTCAGTCTTTTTGGTCCCGGAATTGACGTCAGACACCCGCCCTGCAAACGCTTGGACATGCCTGCATTTTTCCAAACACACCCAGAAAACGGTCAGTTGACACCCATAGACGCCCTCTTCCTGTCAATCTCCTTGCGATCGACCATGCGAATGGATTCTTTGTTAAATCCATCGCCCAACAACGATTCACTTTGTACCCGTACGGCACGCCTGCGCATTGCAGTGCATACGCAGTAGTAATCTGTTCGCTGCGCTGTGAAAAACGGCAGCGAGTGAACAACTTGGAATGACTCCACCTTATCCCTAGCGGAGGGGGTGGGCCCTCAGGCAGTGGGGCCCACCGGGGGTTTTCCCTTTACCCTTGTGGGCCAGTCCTGCCCTACAGTGTGCACCTCTCAAAGTGCGTACAGCCCTGCATATGTGTATACTATTTATCAAAGCACCTTTCTTTTGGGTAATGTACAATTTTACTTCCATTTCTAATCAGACTTAAAATGTCATCCGTAAGTGTCAATGCATCCATGAAAAGTTGTTTTCTACTTGGTGCCTGGATAACTATAGCACAGACAAGAGCAACATGGCCTGGAGCTGAGAAAGATCAAAGGGGAGATGTACTAAGCCTTGAAAAGTAATAAATTCATTGTGATAAAGTACAGTACCAGCCAAGCAGCTCCTAACTGCCATATTACAGGCTGGGTTTGAAAAATGACAGTTAGGAGCTGGTTGGCTGGTACTTTATCACTGTGCAATTTATCCCTTTTCAAGGCTTAGTACATCTCCCCCTTAGGGGCTATTGTGAGATGCAGAGAAGGTGTGACCAGTGCTGTGTAGGAGTGACCAATGACAAGTGGTTATGTACACCTCCTCCTGCACTATCAGTACCAATGTCTCCCAGAGTAAGTAAATGTAGAAAAATTGCACCATTTTGTGAGGAAAAGAGAACTACAATTTTAATACTTATGATTTATGGCTGACTGTGTGGCCTGCTGGGTGTCTGGTCATCATCAAGCTACCAAGATGATGAGCCTATTTTTATGTGGAGGCCTGTAGTCCAATCCACTCCATTGTTAATCTGGCCCTGCGTAGGCAACAGTTTTAACTTCTTCAGCTCCTCTTTCATTGACTTTGACAACCAGAAAGAGTCATTTGGTAATGTCATGTAACAAGTATTGGAAAACAAATGACAGAAACAGCAGTATATGATGTCTATAGACATCAGTTTATCATAAATGCTGCCTTAGGCCATCAATTAACATGTCATAAATTTGCAATGGTACACCACACATATTCATGTTTTTTTGCTCGAAACTCTGACTGACTGTAAAAACTAGTAGACTAACTAGCATGAAGGCAATAACCTTTTTTCTACTGTCACTTTAAGTAGTGCCGCCCTAGCCATGTCACTCTAGAGCCTATGTGACAATGGGCCACACATGACAAATGTACTAATAAATGGTATGTGCTTTAAAAGTTACCATAGTTCTCACTTCTTGGAGTATAAAAGTACTCATCTGCGCTAGTTGCTTTTAAAATTTACCGTGTTAAAATATTCCAGTCCGGTGGCTCCGAAGGCTTCTGCTATTTCTCTGGTTGTCACAACACAAGACATAGGGTGTCCATTGCCAATTGGCTTTCCCATAGTGACAATGTCTGGTACAAAATCTTCTCCCTGTAGCTGAAAACTCCAGAAATGTTTTCCAACTCGTCCAAATCCAACCTGCACCTCATCTGCTATAAAGACACCACCTGCTTGGTGTACATACCTAAAAATAGAAGACTACACTAACAATGGTTCATGCAAATGAGATGCAATATACATGCGATAAGCTCAGAGAGTGCTTTGATATTCAGGTTCATTCATCTTAACACCTATAAAAAATAGAGAAAATGTTCACTGTGCAAAATATTCAATGCCCAAAGTAATTTCACTGAATATCTACAAGTTGAACAAAAATAAACCATACGTGCTACAGTATGTAAACAAACAGTAAATTGGTACATGCCAAAAAAGCTTAACTGCAGTTCCAGCCTCAGATGTGTGGATTGGTGTCACTACTAGGCAATTAACAGTCCCATTGCATGAAAATTCTGCCACACTCAGTGGCCTATTTATAAAGTAAATTCTGTCCATAACCATGCAGAAAGGCAGAATCACGCTACTTAAGACTATAGAGCGGGAGATATCAGACATATCTCTTAAGGGGGGACTCACGGAGCGATCGCTGCTTAAAATCTAAGCAATCTGACTAGATTGCTTAGATTTTAAGCAGCGATCACTCCGTGTGTACCCCTCACAGCGATAGCGATGCGCAGCCCCACGCATCGCTATCGCTGGTGCTAGATTGGCCTGCATGCAGGCCAATCCAGCAGGTCGCTCACTTCACCCGCTGGGTGAAATGAGCGCCCCCCCGTCTCCCCCCCGCACGCTCAGCACACATCGCGCTGTGCTGAGCGGGGGGAGAGATGTGTGCTGAGCGGTTCACTCAGCACACATCTCTCTCCATATCGTGCCGTGAATACGGCCCTATACTTTCTCAATCTTAACAGAAGTGCATTCTATGGGATAGTATTATGGGACTATTTCACAAGCTTTGCAGCTTATCTCCGTGAGCTAACGGCATCTGAAGAAGGTAAAGGCCAGTACTCACGGCCCGATGCTGGAGAGATGTGTGCTGAGCGAACCGCTCAGCACACATCTCTCCCGGCGCTCAGCACAGCGCGATCTGTGCTGAGCGTGCGGGGGGAGACGGGGGGGGGGGGGCGCTCACTTCACCCAGCGGGTGAAGTGAGCGACCCGCTAGATTGGCCTGCATGCAGGCCAATCTAGCAGCAGCGATAGCGATGCGCGGGGCTGCGCATCGCTATCGCTGTTAGGGCTACACACGGAGCGATCTTGCTGAAAATCTAAGCAATCTAGTCAGATTGCTTAGATTATCGCTCCGTGTGTACCCCCCTTTAGCCTGCTTTCCTCAATGGGGGAAGTCTGGCTAGAAAAGGATCTTCTGACCTGGTGGGAAAGAATTCATCCCAATGAACATATCAATTATTTTGCTTTTCATATGTGTGACCTGATGGGTCCGGACCAGAAGTAATGTGACTATGGGGTCTATTTACTAAGCCTTGGATGGAGATAAAGTGGACGGAGATAAAGGACCAGCCAATCAGCTTATAGCTGCCATGTCACAGACTGGGTTTGAAAAATGACAGTTAGGAGCTGATTGGCTGGTACTTTATCTCCATCTACTTTATCTCCATCCAAGGCTTAGTAAATATAGTAAATAGCAAACCTATGACCTATGTCAACTAGCAATTTAATTTTTGCTGAATGTCATAACAGGTTCTTATTGGATCTCATGTCCCAGCACTTTCCCCATGGAAATCTTATTTACTATACAAACAGTATGATAAATACTGGCCTCATTAAAATACCCTTAACTAAAGTAAGAGGAAGTCATTTTTTTCTTAGCCTGGATACATACTCTGCCACTTTTTTGAAGTAGCCAGGTGGTGGGATAATTTGGCCTCCACAGCTCTGCATGGATTCAGCAATGAAGGCAGCAATCTATATAAGAGAAGAGGACATCAGGGGAAAGTTCTACCTTCTAAACTATATAACAATTCTTGAATCCAGGGTTTGAAGTCTTTTGTGGACTTCAAAGTATACCAAAACCAATCATGAAATCACAACTAAGTTTGGCATCGCGTTCTGGTAAGATGGTTAGTAAATGGATTGGACAGTCATTAATCATTACTGCTTCATTGTCACTTTTCATCAGCGAGGAAGCCCTCCATTAACTGCACAACAAAACAAACAAACATAGCCTATATAGCAGCTGTATACCAATACATGAGCACTTTCTAGCTCTGAAATGGAAAATCAACATTATAATAGAAACAAAACAAAACATTGAAATATTATTGCACAGATCAGTTGTACTACAGTCTTCAACATTAAGCAGACTATGGATACATTTTTCCTTGTAATTTCTGGTTAATTCCCTATGAATCTATTGGGGGTTTTCCAACTTCATTTTTGAGGGTTAACTTTTTGAGGGTTAACTCGGCATACCATATATGTGACCCTCAAGAATGATAGCTGTAATTGACATGCAATAGTAATTAACAGAGAGACGTTCAGTTAAGCAGATATAGGCATTCCCAACCTCAGTCCTAAAGGCACACTAACAGTCCAGGTTTTAGTGATATCCATGCTTAAACACAAAATTAGTATCTCATTTATTTTAATTAAATCATCTGTGCCTAAGCCTGGAGATCCCTAAAACCTGCACTGTTAGTCTGCCTTGACGACCATGGTTGGAATTGCCTGGTCTATAGTAAGGTACTGACACCTGAAACATGGTAAGATCAAAAGAAATCTCTAATTAAACCTTTAAACGCTGAAAGGACATGTAAGCTAAGACACATTGAACAGACATTCGTAAAAATTACAATTATAAAAAGCATTTGCTTTTCTTTTTAAGCACTGGTGGGCACGGGGTCATCCAGTGATTGCTGGAAACACAAATTTGAGCAATAATGTGTGAATGGTGTGAATGAAGAAATATATATATATATATATATACTATAATCGAAGATAGGCACTACTGTGCAACATCGTGAGGAGTTTCCAAAGTAGGTGAGACATTAGTCTTTAGCACAGCTTGGTCAGCAACTGGGTAACGTCATCAACATCTAAAATATGTAAAAGGGGAGAAAAAAGGAAAAAACTGACCATTAGTAAGAAGGTTAGGTAAGGTGTGTGAAAGACAGGTCATTGATCCATATAAGCCTTAGAACAAAAGAAGTGTATTTTACTGTGCAATGTCAGTCTCAAACAATTAGAACATTCAGAAAACTTAATACGCAGAGTATGAAACAAATGTTTTGGCAGTTCTTGCTTGATAATCATCCTTTTGTTTAGAAACTGAATGCAATTCTTTCTTTCCCGGTTGCAAAGGCTTGCTCTAAAGCCAGGAAAAACAAACTATGTGTATGCATTGGTCCTGTTTACTGTACTTTCAGGATGAGATCATGCTACTTTTCTACATAATACAGGTTGAGTATCCCTTATCCAAAATGCTTGGGACCATAGGTATTTTGGATATGGGATTTTTCCGTATTTTGGAATAATTGCATACCATAATGAGATATCATTATGATGGGACCTAAGTCTAAGCACAGAATGCATTTATGTTTCATATACACCTTATACACACAGCCTGAAGGTAATTTTAGCCAATATTTTTTATAACTTTGTGCATTAAACAAAGTGTGTGTACATTCACACAATTCATTTATGTTTCATATACACCTTATATACACAGCCTGAAGGTCATTTAATACAATATTTTTATTAACTTTGTGTATTAAACAAAGTTTGTGTACATTGAGCCATCAGAAAACAAAGATTTCACTATCTCACTCTCACTCAAAAAAGTCCGTATTTCGGAATATTCCGTATTTCGGAATATTTGGATATTGGATACTCAACCTGTATTAATAAAGTTTTGCATTTAAATTACTTTAGCTTTCATCTCAAATTTTGTTTCCACTTTTGATGGTTTTAAACGAATAAATGTTAAAATTAACTGAGTGGTGCAGTTAAATAGCTCATACTTTTTTTTTATTCACTTATTTAATTATAAAATACCTTTTTTATGAAAAATTGGATAACAGAAGAGGACACCGACAGCATACTGATTGCCCAAACGTTGTATGGAACAGATGATTATTACACAATAGTGTGCAATCCATTGCCTTGGCAGACCAGTGCTTATAATTGGCAGACTACCGCCTATTATTAAGGGACTAAAACAGATCATAGGATATACTTGTGTGTTTTATCAGCTGCGTCAGACCTTTAACTATAGTCATTAAAGAATTTGCAATAATAACTCCAATTTCAACAGAGTATCGATTCTCATACAATTTCGGATGGGGAACACCCTGGCCAAGGACAGGAACATTTAGGAGACTACGAAAATAAACATGTTAGAAGAGAACTTTCATTGTATAACATATAATGATTATATTTTATTATGTATATGTAAGGTTGCTATGTCAAATATAACCTTTATTTAGATAAAGAATACATAGTCCAAATTAGAATATCACTGTAAAGTTAGTGATTAGTTTCTAAATATAATTCAATTCTATTTTTTGCACATTGTACTGATACACAATCACTTTTTAAATAGAATTCACTAAAACATATGGAAAAGTACTACATGAAATGAAATCGTATGCTTTAGCAGAATGGCTACTTCACCAACCTGTCGGTTATTCTGCTGAGCTTCTCTGATGATGTCATTCACCTCCTCGGCATATGCTGCTCCTGGATCAGGATGCTCTTCCCTATATTTACCCCTATAGGTATCAGGAGATGGAGCCTGCAACATCCAAACAAGAGTATTCACAAAACAGATGATCAAAAGCCAAAAACCTAACTTGTGACATTTTAAAATACTGTAGTTGTCTCATATAATCTAGGTTTAGTTAAGCACATTGTCTATCTAGGGTGTGGTATGGAAGGTCGACCACACTTAGGTTGACAGTGTCTAGGTCGACTACTATTGGTCGACAGTAACCAGGTCGACAGGGTTTCTAGGTCTACATGTTCTACGTCGACAGGTCAAAAGATCGACATGAGTTTTTTCTTTTTTGGGGTGTCGTTTTCTCCGTACAGTGACCGGGAACCCCAATTAGTGCGCCGTGTCCCCGCTTCGGGCAAGGTGCCTCACTTCACTCGGCACAGGTTACTATTCCCAATCGTAGTCCACGTGGATCGTTAAGTATGAAAAAGTTCAAAAAAAGAAAAAAATTGCGAAAAACCATTGTCGAGCATTTGACCTGTCGACCTAGAACATGTCGATCTAGAGACCCAGTCGACCTAGACATTGTCGACCTAAATGTGGTCGACCTAGAGATCGGATACCATCTATCTATATAATCATTTTGTTCCTTCCTGTACAAACTATCTGAATAAAATCAACTCATGTCATGTGTGGTCTGCTTATGCAGAGCTCCCAGATTGCTTTTCCTTGCACTGTCTGACTTCAGTAGCATCTGATTATTATGCACTATTTCTAGTAATTATATTACTATACTGGTATTATACTAGTAATTATTTCTGAGGCAGTTCGATATATTATGTCTCATTAGGTCAAAATGAGAATGTCAACATGGATATTATGTCAACATTGTACATGGTGACATGTTCATTATGTCAGTATTGACCATGTCGACACTCATGTTGATACTAATATAATATCCCTAATGATAACCCTAACAGTAACCCTAAGCCTGATGCAAATGTTGACATTCTGACAATGTAAAAATTTCATACATCAATGTTCTGTCCATGTTGACATTTTCCAGGTATCAACATTTATGATGTCAACATTTTAGACATGTCAACATCATGAATGTCAACCTCAGGTATTGATATTATGAATATTGACATGGTGACTGAATCTTTTTATGGGCAACAGCTAGGAACAGCCACATGACTAGCAATGACAGCCAACCACTGTTTTCAAGAGTGCCTCAGCCAACTAATAAGGAGCCGGCTATCACTGCTAGACCTTTGTCGGAAGATGTAGAAGTTATAGATCATTAACAGTCTGAACAGCAAAGGTACCCACTAATTAGAATTACCAGGATCATTTAGAATTCAGTAAATGTCTAGCGCCTAAGGAAGAACCCCACCCAAAAAATGAATGGTGTGGAAGCAAGCAGATCAAACAAATCAGGGTGAAATCTCCTTTGTGCTATTTATTATTATTAATTAAAGTAAAAAAAAAAAGATCAGATATTAGTTTAAAGTAGTATATTGGGAATTAAGTAGTCTAAGTCATTGATAAATAGCAATGTAGTATCTGCTTCTAATTCTACTATTACCTCACAGTGACGTTTTATTGTTTGTTTTTAGTATAGGAGGTGACAAAAAATGTAGATAGGCAATAATTGTAAGAATTTACTACAACAAGGTAACATTGTGCTGAAAATGGTGAATTGTGACAAATGTTTTGTAAACAAGAACACTTAAGGTGCAAACACAATAGACGACGTGCTCTATGAGCGACGTCGTCTAGTGTTTCCCCCTCCCATGCCTGGCGGCCGGGCATACACATTGAGTGATATGACTACCATATCGCTCAGTGACATCATGCCGTGGCTTGGCCGTGCAGACAGCTCTTGAACGACAGTCCAGATTGAGTATGCATGCACGTCCAACAGCGAGGGTCGTTAACAACCCACGGGGCCGCACATCACTCGTCTCACCGGCATACACACTTGCCGAGAAACTAAACAACGTCGCTCAGGAAGGGTCAAAATTAGTGCTGTCATTCGTTTTATCGGCAAGTGTGTATGGACCTTTAGAAGAGAGCAACTGTAAATATATTGACAAAGAGGCAACAAGAATGAATAAGAGAATAACCATGCTCATGATGACATTGGATGAACTTGGAGAGCAAGGAGTGGGTGCAAGAACATGATAATGTTATCAAGTATGAGCAATAACAAGGCTAACCTGAAGTAACACTGTGATAATGAGCACTCACCACGTGAACATACTCTTTTTTGGCTTCTTCTCCAAGCTGTTGAAATTTATATGGACTTATGTCAATTAAAGAAGTCACATGGCCATGATATGCACTGAAGCAAAGAAGGACAAACAGAAGAAGCACCTTTTAGTGGCATGTGATTAGTGTAACAATTTTACCTTCCTCTGTTTTTCAATGCTTAATTGTTAATTGTACTATCCTAAAAACAGAAATAATATCCATGGGTGGGTGCATCTAGAAAGGCAGCAAGTTCCACCCACACAAGTCACCAAAAACGTAAAAATAGCATATGCTATAAGGATAAGGGCGATAAAATCTTGGAAGAAGTTTGGCGCAAGACTTTATCACTCTTATACTTTATCAATGTACTATCCTGCACTTTTATCAAACTCCACTGTAATGAGATCTTTAATCGAAAAAACATACCTGTCATAAAGTTATCTTTCCATTGTTTATTTAAAACTGTGCAACTAAAAAGTTTAGGATGATCAGTACAGAAGAAGTAGAAGTTACACGTGTCTATAAATAGGCCCCTCCCTTACTGGAAACCACTAGTGATCAGTCACTATCCCACTATATTTATTCCAAACTCAGTGAATAGGGAACACACACTGGCCTATGGTATACTGACATTCAAATACTTACTGGTCAAGGGTTATCACATCAGAGTGGCCAGAGAAGTGCCGCGCCAGGCGTAGAGCAAGGTCATTTGCTTCTGACCTGCAGAGGAAAAAATATATAACATTTCTTAATACATTTAAATACTATTTGCATCAACAATGTTGTAAAATGAGTGTAGTGAATTGCACCAAGATTATGGGGTATATGCAATTGAGGTCGAATTGCCGCCAATGTCGAAAAACGGGGCATTTTCGACACAAAAAAAATATTCGACAATGCAATACAGTACTTTTCGACAAAAAAACAGACTTTTCAGATTCGACTTTTTTAAATTCGACAGTTGTCAAATTCGACATATCTGCAATGGTAAAAATGCGGCTTTTTGACAAAAGTATATTCAATTGAAGAATGTCGATTCGACAACAGTGCTTTTCGACAGAAATTTTGTCAATTTCATTCCGCCTCACTTTGCTGGCGGAATCTAATAAAAAAAATTTAAAAACATGTTTTTTTGGTGTTTTTTTTATTGCTAGTAGCATATCTATTTATATTAGAAGGGATTAGGTACTTGGTTTGTCTATTAGGAGACACAACTATTATTTATATATTTTTTTTTTAACTGACTAAAATAGACAGAGCATGGTTTTCAGTAGGAAGGGGTGGGAATGGGTTAAAATCCTGAAAAAAAATGCGTGGGGTCCCCCCTCCTAAGCATAACCAGCCTCGGGCTCTTTGAGCCGGTCCTGGTTGTAAAAATACGGGGGGAAAATTGACAGAGGATCCCCCATATTTTTAGAACCAACACCAGGCTCTGCGTCTGGTTCTGGTGCAAAAAATACGGGGGACAAAAAGCGTAGGGGTCCCCCGTATTTTTAACACCAGCACCGGGCTTTACTAGCTGGAGAGATAATGCCACAGCCAGGGGACACTTATCCCGCAGGTAACCTCACCGCTGACCACAAAGTTCCCACCATTGAAGATAATGGAGAGGCTGTGCGATGCGCTGACTGACAGCTCAGACGCGCATAGCCAATCAGAAGAGTGCCACGACATGGCGCTCCCTGATTGGCTGAAGGGACCCTCTGTGACAGGAGTCACGGGGGGTCTCAGCATTCGGGAAAAGGGGTCCCATGTGTAAACATGGGACCCCTTTCAGTGCGTGGATCGGGTATGCGGTTTGTTTTTTTGCCAAGTACGTGGATTACAAAAAAAGAACAGGACACACTGGATTTAGGTGAGTATAATTTTATTTTCAGGTACCCCGGATTCTACTTGGAGACGTAGACAGAGTCGGCGTGTGAACATAGGTAAGTAAGTGTGTGTCGGCATGTATGTAATAAAGTTTTACTTTCACGGTGTGCGTGTCCTGTTTTTATTTGGGTATTTTTTTGCAGAAGAACTACAGGTACCAGCGGGCCCGTTTTATCCCCGCATGCTGGTACTTGTGGTTCTTCAAGTACCAGCTTGCGGGGTAGGCTTGCTGGGACTTGTAGTTCTTCTACAAAAAAAACAATATTCTTTTATTTTACACAAGGCTATCAGCCCCCCATCTGCAGCCCTTGGATGGGGGGACAGCCTCAGGCTTCACCCCTGGCCCTTGGGTGGCTGGAGGGGGGAGACCCCTTGATTTAAGGGGTCCCCACTCCTCCAGGGTACCCCGGCCAGGGGTGACTAGTTGGGGATTTAATGCCACGGCCGCAGGGACCGGTATAAAAGTGTCCCCCGGCTGTGGCATTATCTCTCCAACTAGTGGAGCCCGATGCTGGTGTTAAAAATATGGGGGACCCCTACGCTTTTTGTCCCCCGTATTTTTTGCACCAGGACCGGACGCAGAGCCCGGTGCTGGTTCTAAAAATACGGGGGATCCCCTGTCAATTTTCCCCCCGTATTTTTACAACCAGGACCGGCTCAAAGAGCCCGAGGCTGGTTATGCTTAGGAGGGGGGACCAAACACAATTTAAGTTAGGGTTTTTTAACTATTTTTGTGCCGTCCGAAAAGTCAAATCCAGGACGCACTTATCCGTCAATTGGTCCGTTTTTCGACAGCGGGACTGTCGAATTGTGTAGAATTTAAAAACGGGCGAAAAAAAGACGCAATTCGTCCGGAATTGCATATACCCCTATGTATCCATTACATATAGTTATCCATTAAATACGGGTGATACCTGGTTACATTGCAGAAAATTTAGATGCATATTACATACAGTATGTACAGTTATTTTATGAGATGTATAAAACCTTAGAGAAAGATAAAGTGGGGATAGATAAAGTATCAACCAATCAGCTTCTAACTGAATTTACAGGCTGTGTTTGATAAATTACAGTTAGGAGCTGATTGGTTGATATTATCTCTCTCCACTTTAGCTCTCGCCAAGGTTTCATAAATATCATTGATTTGACACTTAGCAGGCTTTTTCGAAACGTGTATCTTATATGTGTCTAGATTTGCATGACCTTCCTTCAGCCCTTAGAAAACTGAAAATATTAAAGTCTATACATTTAAGTCATTCTATCTATACTTTTAGCTATTGCACATTAAGTGACCCTTGTCATAAGTTACAGTTTTCAGTGACTCAGGGTTAATTAGTATGGGAACTACGTAGCCTAGCTGTTGGTTCTTATCTATCTGGCACAAACGTTAATTATAAATAGTTCCAAAATCTATACTAGATAACAGAAAAAACTTGTTTTTTGTCTGCTGGTGCCTTCGGCTTTTCTTGGACCACACATACTGTATAAGGGCAGTCGTAAGTAAAAGGTTAGCTATGGCTCAAATGACTGTGCCTAGCAAACTATGTAGAAAATGGGCTAAGCTAATTAAACATTGGGTGAGTATACAGGTGAGACACCCTTGTTACTTAAATCTGTTTGTAGCATTAGATGTAGGAAATGATGAAGAATTAGGGCTTAGGAGTTGTGGCCCACTTACCTATAGCTTATTTAGGGTGCCATGTTGAGTTGGAAACAGTGTTTTGCTGTGTAAAATATGCATTTTACTTCTGCACACAAAGCACTACTATGTCTGCAGCCATATGAAGTCAGTCGCATTTTGCACTTATAATTACTTGTGGATCTTTACAATTGTACGGGCAGATTGGAGGAACGATGGGACATATAAGCATGGACAAAGTACAAAATGAGACCTAAGCACCAGTCAGGAAATGGGAAACTAGCAGATGCTCGACCCTGGTGCATATTGCAAAGTGATGATGAGGACAAAAAAAGTGCACATTGTAGATTACCCATGTGGAGCTGGTCGCATCTTGTGGTTCTCCCAACTTATCGTGGCTCATAAATTGACCCTTTATGCAGACACAATGTGGAATTATTGTGTACGCTCAAATTTGCATCAATCCCAATATGGCCCCCTGTATGAATATCGTCTTATTTTATGGCTTCTGATTAGAGTGTGCATTAATAAATCAATGTTTTTGAATTGTATACCTGATATTCTCTGCATTTGATGATTGCCGATGCATTTCACCATTAAGTGAGCTTAGACATGATTTTATTACCTTTTAGGGGAAGGCTGTCTTTACTTATAAAACAGATCTGCAGGATATACACTATGAATATAGAGCGCTGATATAGCATGCATTTTATACACATACCCTGAGTTAACAAAATAGCAGACAGAGAGCTGCTCAGGCAGGGTGGCTGTTAGGCGTTCAGCATACTGAACAAGATTGTCATGCAGGAACCTAGAGTTGGTGTTCAGTAACTCCATCTGCTTGACTGCAGCCTTTGTCACATCGGAATGGCTATGTCCAACTGCAAGAAAAGAGAAAATGCATTATTCATGGGCACTCCTAAAAGCACATAATGATCTAGTGAGATCATAGGAAAGGGACCTCCAGCAGTAGTGTTATACAATCTGTTGAGCACATGTATATTGTCTTACTCTGTTTCATATTTTATTGATTGACTTACCATGAGCTACATTATTTATGCAGTCGAGATATCTTTCTCCTCTTTCATCATACATGTACTGTCCCTTCGCATGTACTATCTTAATAGGATCTTTTGCAAAAAATACTTTGCATGATGGCCTGTAAAGGAAGCACAAAGAGAATAATGAGTTATATTACTGGCTGTTTATTTATAGTTCTTAAACAAAATTCATCAATGTTCTGCAAACTCAGATTTCACATTGCTGGCACTGTATCCCTGTACAAGTGTTATTCCATTTACCTAGTTTAACTATTTTTGGTTTTGTAAATTAATAACTTGATATTCATTTAATATGTTAACAATGAAAATAATGTAAAAAATAGAAATTCATCATCCAAATAGATACATGTGACAGCTTTTATGCACAAAGTCCTTGGTAGTAAAACATCTGGGAGCCTTTATTTGTAATAAGAATTTGAGGTTTCCGTTTAGTGCAGCACTTACATCACACAACAATTCATGCAATGTAGAGACTAGATTTTAAAGGTGCTGGGTTACTTGCTACAAACGACCCATTTTTTTGGCCATCTTTTAAATTCCCCCTGGCCAAAAAAATGACATACAGCATGTTTTGTATTGCAGTTTATTTTGCATGGTAACGTTCTCTAAATAACAGCTTGCGTAGAAGAGGCTATCACTAATCAAGTTAAGACTATCAAATATAATTATACAAAGAAGGTGAACAATGCAGAGAACAACATAGATCCATGTTTGGTTTTGACTATTATAAATAATAAAAAGTAAACACTATGTTAAAACGAGCAACACAAACTGTTAGCTAAGCTTCCCACAGCCAGCTATGATAATTGAACAATGTAAGTAGTGATGAGCGGGTTCGGTTTCTCGGAAACCGAACCCCCCCGAACATCACCCTTTTTACACGGGTCCGAGCCATACTCGGATTCTCCCGTATGGCTCGGGTAACCCGAGCGCGCCCGAACGTCATCATCCCGCTGTCGGATTCTCGCGAGATTCGGATTCTATATAAGCAGCCGCGCGTCGCCGCCATTTTCACTCGTGCATTGGAAATGTTAGGGAGAGGACGTGGCTGGCGTCCTCTCCGTTTATGTTGATGCATTGCAAATATTTTGTGCTTGCTTATTACTTAATTGTGGGGACTGGGGAGCAGCTGTATATAGGAGGAGTACAGTGCAGAGTTTTGCTGACAGTGACCACCAGTAATACGTTGTCTGCCTGAAAAACACTCCATATCTGTGCTCAGTGTGCTGCATATATCTGTGCTCACACTGCTTAATTGTGGGGACTGGGGAGCAGCTGTATTATATAGCAGGAGTACAGTGCAGAGTTTTGCTGACAGTGACCACCAGTATACGTTGTCTGCCTGAAAAACACTCCATATCTGTGCTCAGTGTGCTGCATATATCTGTGCTCACACTGCTTAATTGTGGGGACTGGGGAGCAGCTGTATTATATAGCAGGAGTACAGTGCAGAGTTTTGCTGACAGTGACCACCAGTATACGTTGTCTGCCTGAAAAACACTCCATATCTGTGCTCAGTGTGCTGCTTTTTTGTGGGTACTGGGGACCACCAGTATAATATTAAATAGGAGGAGTACAGTGCAGAGTTTTGCTGACCAGTGACCACCAGTATATAATATATAGCATTACGGTACAGTAGGCCACTGCTGTACCTACCTCTGTGTCGTCATTAAGTATACTAGTATCCATCTACATTCTATACCTGTGGTGCATTTTAGTTTTGCAGTTTGCTGACACAGTGACCACCAGTATATATAGCAGTACGGTACGGAAGGCCACTGCTGTACCTACCTCTGTGTCGTCATTAAGTATACTATCCATCTACATTCTATACCTGTGGTGCATTTTAGTTTTGCAGTTTGCTGACACAGTGACCACCAGTATATATAGCAGTACGGTACGGAAGGCCACTGCTGTACCTACCTCTGTGTCGTCATTAAGTATACTATCCATCTACATTCTATACCTGTGGTGCATTTTAGTTTTGCAGTTTGCTGACACAGTGACCACCAGTATATATAGCAGTACGGTATGGAAGGCCACTGCTGTACCTACCTCTGTGTCGTCATTAAGTATACTATCCATCTACATTCTATACCTGTGGTGGATTTTAGTTTTGCTGTTTGCTGACACAGTGACCACCAGTATACTATATATAGCAGTACGGTACGGAAGGCCACTGCTGTACCTACCTCTGTGTCGTCATTAAGTATACCATCCATCTACATTCTATACCTGTGGTGCATTTTAGTTTTGCAGTTTGCTGACACAGTGACCACCAGTATATATAGCAGTACGGTACGGAAGGCCACTGCTGTACCTACCTCTGTGTCGTCATTAAGTATACTATCCATCTACATTCTATACCTGTGGTGCATTTTAGTTTTGCAGTTTGCTGACCAGTGACCACCAGTATATATAGCAGTACGGTGCGGAAGGCCACTGCTGTACCTACCTCTGTTTCGTCATTAAGTATACTATCCATCTACATTCTATACCTGTGGTGCATTTTAGTTTTGCAGTTTGCTGACACAGTGACCACCAGTATATATAGCAGTACGATATGGAAGGCCACTGCTGTACCTACCTCTGTGTCATCATTAAGTATACTATCCATCTACATTCTATACCTGTGGTGCATTTTAGTTTTGCAGTTTGCTGGCACAGTGACCACCAGTATACTATATATAGCAGTACGGTACGGAAGGCCACTGCTGTACCTACCTCTGTGTCGTCATTAAGTATACTATCCATCTACATTCTATACCTGTGGTGCATTTTAGTTTTGCAGTTTGCTGACACAGTGACCACCAGTATACTATATATAGCAGTACCGTACGGAAGGCCACTGCTGTACCTACCTCTGTGTCGTCATTAAGTATACTATCCATCTACATTCTATACCTGTGGTGCATTTTAGTTTTGCAGTTTGCTGACACAGTGACCACCAGTATATATAGCAGTACGGTACGGAAGGCCACTGCTGTACCTACCTCTGTGTCGTCAAGTATACTATCCATCCATACCTGTGGTGCATTTCAGTTTTGCACAGTTTGCTGACCACCAGTATATAATATATAGCATTATGGTACAGTAGGCCACTGCTCTACCTACCTCTGTGTCGTCAAGTATACTAGCTTAGTCACACAGCGACCTTGGTGCGCCTCTTTTTTTCTTTGCATCATGTGCTGTTTGGGGACAATTTTTTTGAAGTGCCATCCTGCCTGACACTGCAGTGCCACTCCTAGATGGGCCAGGTGTTTGTGTCGGCCACTTGTGTCGCTTATCTTAGTCACACAGCGACCTTGGTGCACCTCTTTTTTTCTTTGCATCATGTGCTGTTTGGGGACAATTTTTTTGAAGTGCCATCCTGCCTGACACTGCAGTGCCACTCCTAGATGGGCCAGGTGTTCGTGTCGGCCACTAGTGTCGCTTAGCTTAGTCACACAGCGACCTTGGTGCACCTCTTTTTTTCTTTGCATCATGTGCTGTTTGGGGACTATTTTTTTGAAGTGCCATCCTGCCTGACACTGCAGTGCCACTCCTAGATGGGCCAGGTGTTTGTGTCGGCCACTTGTGTCACTTAGCTTAGCCATCCAGCGACCTCGGTGCAAATTTTAGGACTAAAAATAATATTGTGAGGTGTGAGGTGTTCAGAATAGACTGAAAATGAGTGGAAATTATGGTTATTGTGGTTAATAATACTATGGGATCAAAATGACCCCCAAATTCTATGATTTAAGCTGTTTTTTAGGGTTTTTTGAAAAAAACACCCGAATCCAAAACACATCCGAATCCGACAAAAAAATTTCGGTGAGGTTTTGCCAAAACGCGTCCGAATCCAAAACACGGCCGCAGAACCGAATCCAAAACCAAAACACAAAACCCGAGAAATGTCCGGTGCACATCACTAAATGTAAGCATACACAGTCATAGCAAACATTACTGTCTTCCACGTGACTTTCAGACTAGAGTCGGTACAATCTTAGCTGTTTATCCTGGTTCTTGCTAAACCAGATCAGTCTGGTTGCAAGGGACTAACTACAGTCAGCAGTCTAATTACCTTTCACTAATAATTGCAGAACACTTGCCAGAAACCAAGTAAAAGTTTTAAATTAAACAAACACTTTTTTTCTTACAGCTGATGGGACTTTCTTCAGCTGATTTTGTTCTTCAACATAAACATGCACAAGTCTTAACTGTAGCCGGTGGCACTGCTATGGGGCTCGGAGGCTTAGGGAGCCCATATCTGATGCCTGCCTCCCCTGCACCCAGCTCACATGTGCTGAATGGTGAGATAAGAACAGATGATACTATATTTAATACAGAAAGGGACAGTCTACAAACTACTAGTGTATTCAATGCAGTGTACCGAATACACTAGACTGTCTCTGTCTAACAGCCCACCATCTTGCAAGGAATTGTGTGCAACAGATTTGAGCACAAGAGGAAGAGGAAAGCAGCCGAGGCGAAGAGGCATGATAAGCAGGCATTCCCAAATGTGAACTGGGGCATTGTATGACATAATATGAACTGGGGGCACCATGTGGCATAATGGAAACAGGGGGCACAATGTGGCATAATGTCATCTGGGAGTACTGTGTATTATAATGTGAACTAGGGGCACTAAAATATAGCATAATGTCATCTGGGGGCACTACAATATAGGATAATATCAACTGAGGGCACTGCAATGTGTCATAGTGTAAACTAGAGGCAGTACAGTACAATGTGGCAAAATATAAAATGGAGGTTCCAAGAAGCATAATGTGAACTGAAGGCACTATGTAGCATAACGTGAACTGGGGACACACTGTGTGGCATAATGTGAAGCACTACAGCAAGGCATAAAATGAACAACTGCTCAAGAGAGATGTGTCTCTCTAGAAGCCCCTTTAAAATATTGCTTACACTCTTGAATGTGATATAATCATGACCTAATGTTATAATAAATGTGCAATATATTAATAGCACCTCCCATACTCTTCTTTTTTATAAACTGAACAGCATTTATTTCTCTTTCAAAGCAATTTAATATTTATTCTCCAGGCTGGGAGCAAGCCTCATTCTGCTGTGGAGATACTGTACTGTCATCTTCAAGTTGTGGCAGCTGATATTGCATCCATCTTAAGAACCAGAATGGCCTGGGTGGTTGGCATCAGATGATAAATGCTTTACAGCAGTACTGTTAAAACATAAGACTCTGATTCTTCGACATGCAAGGGAGAAATGATTACATGATCAAAAATCCATGCCATTACCAGAGGTCTACCGATATCAATGTTGTACTAGCTATCCACAGAACACTTGTTTGCAGTTTCATCTGTCTGAGTCCTCTGCTATTTGGAAGCTGCTTTCCACTTTGCAAGCCATAATCTGATGTTCTCAAATTGTAACTTTCAGTTCCCTCAATAGTCTACGTGTGTGCCCCAGACGGGTCCTTTTCCTACAGTCTATGGCAGTTTCCTCAGTTGCTCAGTGGTTAGCCCCAATGCTTTACATGTAAGCATTATGGGCAATGTTTATGATTCGGTTTAGGACCCTATCTATGTGTAATTTGTATGTTCTACCTCCATAGGCTCCACTATGGCAGGGAAAGATGCAAATGATTAAATGCTACCTGTACAGCGTTGAGTAATACGGTGGTGCAGTACAAATAAACAACAACAATAATAGTAATAAAAATAATAATAATAATACACTTCTGCTAACCTCAGTACATCCCACTCCCTTCCCTTACATTTCTCCATTGCATATAGGGGGTAATTCACAGTTGATCGCAGCAGCAAATTTTTTAGCAGTTGGGCAAAACCATGTGCACTGCAGGTGTGGCAGATATAACGTGCAGAGACAGTTAGATTCGGGTGGGTTATTTTGTTTCTGTGCAGGGTAAATAATACTGGCTGCTTTATTTTTACACTGCAATTTAGATTTCAGTTTGAACACACCCCACCCAAATCTAACTCTCTCTGCACATGTTATATCTGCCCCCCCACAGTGCACATGGTTTTGCCCAACTGCTAACAAAATTACGATCAACTCTGAATTAGGCCCACAGTGGCCATTAAAATGTACATAGCTAACAGTGGGCTGCAACTCAAGGCATCTCATAAAACAGGCTCAGCAAATGCTACTACCCTCCCTATGACAGGATTTAATTTCTTAACAGCCATAATATTACCATTATTTGCAATGCTGTGTAATGGAAAATAAATGTCACCGAGAAATTTTTATACTGGCTGTGAGAGTGGAACAAGGCAGTAAACCTAGCAGGAAATGAGTACAACATGTGCACTACCTAAATGAAAAATAATTGGCTGGCAGAGAAGACTGTACATGTATGGCTAAAGTAAATCTCCACAGCTGTGTGCGTGTTGTTACAAGGGATGTCTGTGAGGGAATGCTCTTTCACTGCAAGCATTTCAACTCATTTCTGCCCCTCCTGTGAAATGTGAGACTGTCTGGCTTCCTTATAGAGAACTCAGTGAACTGATGTTTTGAACTCATTGTACTAATGTTCTAAACTCATTGAACTGATGTCTTGAATGCTTCATAGCTGTTTTTAGTAGGGTCTGTACATTAAGACCTTTGTCATTGATTTCACAAATATGCAAATAAGAGTTTTTAAATAAGACATGTCAACCCTATATAATATCACATTGGAGCATCTAAAAAATTAACAAAACAATAGACCCAGTTTGTAAATGTTCACTCCACTATCTAGAGTAGGGGTGGGCAACAGGCAGCCCGCGGGCCGGATGCGGCCCGCGGACCGATACTGCCTGGCCCGCTGTGCCCCACCAGAGTGCAATGACAAGAGGCCCGACAGGCCGCTTGTCATTGCACTGCTCTCAGACGCGGCGCCGCTGAGGAAATCCCGGTCACGTCACAGGGTCAGCTGACCGGGATTTCCTCTATCATGCGCTGGGCGTCACGGGGGGCAGCGCTGGGTGTCACAGGGGGTGGCGCTGGGCGGGCACTGCAGTGGGGACTCGGAGCAGAATCGGCCAGTGGGGAGAAGAAACGGCGGCCAGCGGGGAGAAGAAGCGGCGGCCAGTGAGGAGAAGCGGCGGCGGCAGCAGCAGCGCGGATCATCAGACAGCGGGGATCGTCTGCCACTGACAAATAGGTAAACCCCCTGTCCTGGATAAAGCTAAAGCTGCCATATAAGTTCAGGAGAGGGGAGTTAAAAACGGTTATATGGGTTTAGGGGAGGGGGGGAGGGTAAGGACTGCTATATAGGTTTAGGGGAGGGTGGGGAAAAGGGGGTAGGGACTGTCTGCCGTAATGTGTAAAAACGGGGGCGCTGTCTGCCGTAATGTGTAAAAATGGGGGCGCTGTCTGCCGTAATGTATAAAAACGGGGGCGCTGTCTGCCGTAATGTATAAAAACGGGGGCGCTGTCTGCCGTAATTATAAAAATGGGGGTGCTGTCTGTCATAATCTGTAAAAAGGGGACGCTGTCTGTCGTAATGTGTAAAAAGGGGGACGCTGTCTGCCATAATGTGTAAAAAGGGCACGCTGTCTGCCGTAATGTGTAAAAAGGGATCTCTTTTTGAGTATTTTGTGTGTGGCCCTCGAATATTCGCTGGAAGTGTTAAGCGGCCCCCCAGCTGAAATAATTTCCCACCCCTGATCTAGAGCCACAGCAGCAAGAGCAATGTACTTTGTTTTCAATATTATATTTTTTATTAAGCATTGTAAAACTCTGGAAGGGGTGGGGTATGTGTACATGTGTGTGTGTGGGTGTGTGTGTGTGTGTATGTATGGGGGGGATACAAAAGGGGAGAGACCATTCAATACAGTAACACAAGTGTAGGATGCTTAAGGCGTGTACATACACGGTGAGATATATCCTTTCGATTTTGACTATATAGGGCGGATGTATTAAGATACATCGCCGCCCCTCACTGCTTACCGCAGCGATGTTGATCGCATATGTACTAACATACCTGTTAGGTGGTCTGCTGGGGGTCTCCGTCACTTCCCTGGGGTCCCCAGACTGCCTTGACGCCGGGTAGCAGCAGCAGGCTGCCCCCGGCGCCTCCTCCTCCCCCCTGCAGCCGGAAGGACGTCCAGATGCGTTGCTAGGGGGAGGAGGAGACTACCTTCCGGGTCCAGGGCTGTCGGCGATAAGAAGCCCATAGGCTTCTATAGGGTATCGCCATCCAGAGATGGCGATACCCTGGATGGCGAAAACACTGCGGTACGGTCTTAGTAAATTTGAAAATGCAGTAAAACCCCCGTTTTCGGGGGTTGTACCGCATTTTTGCTTTAGTACATCCCGCCCATAGTCATATATATATATATATATATATATATATATATATATTTAATAAGATTTTTCTAACCGGTACATCTATTTCTCGTAGTCCGTAGTGGATGCTGGGGACTCCGTAAGGACCATGGGGAATAGACGGGCTCCGCAGGAGACTGGGCACTCTAAGAAAGATTTAGTACTACTGGTGTGCACTGGCTCCTACCTCTATGCCCCTCCTCCAGACCTCAGTTAAGGAAACTGTGCCCGGAAGAGCTGACATTACAAGGAAAGGATTTTGGAATCCAGGGTAAGACTCATACCAGCCACACCAATCACACCGTATAACTCGTGATAAACTTACCCAGTTAACAGTATGAACAACAACATAGCATCAGACAAACCTGATGCAACCATAACATAACCCTTATGTAAGCAATAACTATATACAAGTATTGCAGAAGAAGTCCGCACTTGGGACGGGCGCCCAGCATCCACTACGGACTACGAGAAATAGATTTACCGGTGAGTAAAATCTTATTTTCTCTAACGTCCTAGTGGATGCTGGGGACTCCGTAAGGACCATGGGGATTATAGCAAAGCTCCCAAACGGGCGGGAGAGTGCGGATGACTCTGCAGCACCGAATGAGCAAACACAAGGTCCTCCTCAGCCAGGGTATCAAACTTGTAGAACTTTGCAAAAGTGTTTGAACCCGACCAAGTAGCTGCTCGGCAAAGCTGTAATGCCGAGACCCCTCGGGCAGCCGCCCAAGAAGAGCCCACCTTCCTTGTGGAATGGGCTTTTACTGATTTTGGAGGCGGCAAGCCAGCCGCAGAATGAGCCTGCTGAATCGTGTTACAGATCCAGTGAGCAATAGTTTGCTTTGAAGCAGGAGCACCCAGCTTGTTGGATGCATACAGGATAATCAGCGAGTTAGGTTTCCTGACTCCAGCCGTTCTGGCTACATAAATCTTCAAAGCCCTGACTACATCTAGTAACTTGGAATCCTCCAAGTCACGAGTAGCCGCAGGCACCACAATAGGTTGGTTCAAATGAAAAGATGACACCACCTTTGGCAGAAATTGCGGACGAGTCCGTAATTCTGCCCTGTCCATATGGAAAACCAGATAGGGGCTTTTACCTGACAAAGCCCCAATTCTTGACCACTTTCCACGTGAGATATTTTAACTCCACGGTCTTAAGCGGCTCAAACCAGTGAGATTTCAGGAAACTCAACACCACGTTAAGATCCCAAGGTGCCACTGGTGGCACAAAAAGGGGGCTGAATATGCAGCACTCCCTTTACAAACGTCTGAACTTCAGGTAGAGAAGCTAGTTTTTTTTTATGAAAGAAAATGGATAGGGACGAAATCTGGACCTTAATGGACCCCAATTCTAGGCCCAAAGTCACTCCCGACTGTAGGAAGTGAAGGAAACGGCCCAGCTGGAATTCCTCTGTAGAGGCATTCCTGGCCTCACACCCAGCAACATATTTTCGCCGTATACGGTGATAATGTTTAGCCGTCACGTCCTTCCTAGCCCTTATCAGCGTAGGAATAACCTCATCCGGAATCCCTCTTTTCTACTAGGATCCGGCGTCCAACCGCCATGCCGTCAAACGCAGCTGCGGTAAGTCTTGGAACATACAAGGTCCCTGCTGCAACAGATCCTGCCCTAGAGGCAGAGGCCATGGGTCCTCTGTGAGCATTTCTTGCAGCTCTGGATACCAAGTCCTTCTTGGCCAATCCGGAACAATGAGTATTGTTCTCACTTCTCTTTTCCTTATGATTCTCAGCACCTTGGGTAAGAGAGGAAAAGGAGGAAACACATAAACCGACTGGAACATCCACGGTGTCACCAGTGCGTCTACAGCTATCGCCTGAGAGTCTCTTGACCTGGCGCAATACCTCTGTAGCTTTTTGTTGAGGTGGGATGCCATCATGTCCACCTGTGGCAGTTCCCACCGACCTACAATCTGCGCGAAGACTTCTTGATGAAGTCCCCACTCTCCCGGGTGGAGGTCTTTCCTGCTGAGGAAGTCTGCTTCCCAGTTGTCCACTCCCGGAATGAACACTGCTGACAGTGCGCTTACGTGATTCTCCGCCCAGCGAAGAATTCTGGTGGCTTCTACTATCGCCACCCTGCTCCTTGTGCCGCCTTGGCGGTTTACATGAGCCACTGCGGTGATATTGTCTGACTGAATAAGAACCGGTTGGTCGCGAAGCAGGGTCTCCGCTTGACTTAGGGCGTTGTATATGGCCCTTAGTTCCAGGATAATGATGTGAAGGCAAGTCTCCTGCCTTGACCACAGCCCTTGGAAATTTCTTCCCTGTGTGACTGCCCCCCACCCTCGGAGGCTTGCATCCGTGGTCACCAGGACCCAGTCCTGAATGCCGAATCTGCGACCTTCGAGAAGGTGAGCACTCTGTAGCCACCACAGGAGAGACACCCTGGCTCTGGGGGATAGGGTGAGTAACCGATGCATCAGAAGATGTGATCCGGACCACTTGTCCAGTAAGTCCCATTGGAAGGTTCTCGTATGGAACCTGCCGAAGGGAATGGCCTCGTATGATGCCACCCTCCTTCCCAGGACTCGAGTGCAGTGATGCACTGACACCTGTTTTGGTTTTAATAGATTCCTGACCAGTTTTACGAGCTCCTGAGCTCTCTCTATCGGGAGATAAACCCTTTTCTGGTCTGTGTCTAGGATCATGCTTAGGAGAGGCAGATGAGCTGTAAGAACCAACTGCGACTTTGGAATATATAGAATCCAGCCGTGTTGCCATTACACTTCCAGAGAAAGTGATACGCTGTTCAGCAACTGCTCTCTTGATCTCGCTTTTATGAGGAGATCGTCCAAGTACGTGATAATAGTGACACCTTGCTTCCGCAGAAGCACCATCATTTCCGCCATTACCTTGGTGAATATTCTCAAGGCCGTGGAGAGACCAAACGGCAACGTCTGAAATTGGTAATGACAATCCCGTACCGCAATTCTGAGGTACGCCTGATGAGGTGGATAAATGGGGACATGAAGGTATGCATCCTTTATGTCCCGAGTCACCATAAAATCTCCCCCTTTCAGGCTTGCAATGACCGCTCTTAGCGATTCCATCTTGAACTTGAACCTTTCCTTTTCAGGTATATGTTCAGGGATTTTAAATTCAATATGGGTCCGACCGAACCGTCTGGTTTCGGGACTACAACATGGTCAAATAATAACCCCCTCCTAGCCGCAGTTAGTAGGTTTGCTTCTCTCCCCTCAGTCCCACGTAGCAGAGAGTCTGTTGCCAGCAGAAGCTCTCTGAAAATAAAAATCCTAACTAAAATACTTTCTTATTAGCAAGCTCAGGAGAGATCACTAAAATGCACCCAGCTCTGTCCGGGCACAGATTCCAACTAAGGTCTGGAGGAGGGGCATAGAGGGAGGAGCCAGTGCACACCAGTAGTACTAAATCTTTCTTAGAGTGCCCAGTCTCCTGCGGAGCCCGTCTATTCCCCATGGTCCTTACGGAGTCCCCAGCATCCACTAGGACGTTAGAGAAATATATATATATAAACAAACTAATATTTCAGTGGTCACGTGGATATTTAGTGTGGCATTTTAGCTTATCTGCTAATTATCATGAAATCTCTATTGTGCCATGATGTCTCAAATGTTATTTCAAGTGCTTATCCTCTCTTACCCCTATGTGTTTTTCCTCATTTCAATGGTTTTCTCCTTGGGATACGGTTCACACATATCTGCTGCTGTCAGTCTTCCCTTGGCACAGGAGTACAGATCAGCTGATCTCCCAGGTCTGTGTATGCCTGCTGGCTGTGATGTGTTTATGAACCAGAATGGCCTGGGTGGTTGGCAGCAGATAATAAATTCTTCAGGACTGTAGTGTTAAATAAGACTCCAATGCTTGGGCATGCAAGGGAGAAATGATTGCATGATAAAGGATCCAAGCCCAGACCAGAGCTCTACCGATATCAACAGTTGGTATTGATCATCAACAGGACACCTGTTTGCACAGTCTCACCTGTCTGAGTCGTTTGATAATCGGAAGCTGCTTTCTCCTTTGCAAGTTATAATACTATGTTCTCAAATAATAACTTTCAGTTCCACAAATTGTTCCCTTAATTGACAAGTCCTTTTCCTAGCCTCGTTTTAGTTCCCTCAATTGCTCAGTGACTCAGTGGATACATCTAAGTATCATGGACCATGTTTTAGATACTGTTCAGGATCCTGTCTACTGTGTGCTGGAGGTATGTGGTACCTCTGTTTGTATGGATTTTCTCAAACAGTGCAAAAACATATTGGTTGGTTAATTGGCTGCTTACAAAATGACTCTAGTGTAATTGTAACGGTGGGGTATATTTTCTATTGGGTAGTTTGTCAAAGACGCAAATGATCGGAAACTTTGACCAATACCACCCAACAGTACTGTGTGTGGGTTAGAATATAAGCTCCATTGTGGCATTGATGGAGGTGAATGATCAAATGCTCTCTGTACAGCACTTTGCAATATGGTGATGCTATACAAATACCTAACGATGACAATAATAATAATAATAATAATAATAATAATAATACAGATCTGCAGGAGTGACAATATCATTTGACTACTTCTACAGATAAGCGGCTTCATTCTTTAATAATATTTAGCAAAAACGAACTGCCCTGGTTAGTTTATCTAGAGACTGTCATGCATATTGCAATCTTAGTATATACCGTAATCCCTTATACCTTGTATAACCACTTAGTTTTTTAGCCATGAGCAGGGCCGGATTAAGGATGGTGGGGGCTCCCACCACTAAAAATTGCGGCCAAAGAACCCCCCCTATGCGCGAGCGGGTCGGCGGGCACTCGCACACTGACACACATACACATTCACACACACACACACACACACACACACACACACAATGACTCACACACATACAGGGCAGCAGCTTTACAGCAGCGCACGCCGGCGGCTCAGTCAGTGTCTCACGGGGTAGTGAGGTGAAATCCCGCGAGACACTCACTGAGCCGCAGGCGTGCGTAACTGAGTCACACATTAGGGGCCCCCACAGACTGCGTTTTAAATTGGAGCAGTCTCTGTCAGCAGCCGCCGAGGAGCTCTGTGTACACTGTACACGGAGCTCCTCGGTGGCTGCTGAGGGAGACTGCTCCGATTTATAAAGCAGTCTGTGGGGGCCCCTAATGTGTGGAGGCCCCCCGGGATGGCCGCCCTTGTCGCCCCTAGGAAAATACGGCTCTGGCCATGAGTGCCCACTCCCTCCCCTTACATTACACTCCTACTCCTATTCAATTACAAGCCCTTTTTGCATGTGGTAAATCTGCAGCTAACACACGTTAACTGAGAGATTTCGCAGCTGCGGCTGTGATAAAAGCACAAAGTCCTACTTACTATACCGCGGATTTCTCTTTGAGACTCTTTAGGCTTTGAAACTCTTAAATGTAGCCTGCAGGCTTATCGTGGGCTGCCGCAAGCTGCAGTTGAATAGTCCCGGCCACTGCTACAAGCCCATGGTCATTAGCCCAGCTACTTGAATCCAGTCCATAGGCAAAAGCAGAGGGGGGGGGGGTTCCAGTTGCCAGGAAACCCCCTTTTCCCACACCCTTGCCAGCGGCCGCTACATGCAATATGAAGGGCGGAATGGAGCTGCTGTATATTCTCAGTGGCAGCTGGTTTTCCTACCAAATCTGCTGTGTTTGTGTCTGTAGATCTGAGTGCTCAATCATCGCACCAGAGAGAGAATCTGGTAAGTGACTTACCATGATCATTGGGCCTTCAGATATCTGAAGTACTGTATTACATAAACTGCACTTTGTTTGGGGCAGACTATAGCTTGTGACATGCTAATTTTGCATCCATGGGCTGGCAACAATCGCTCTAAAATCAAACATTTGGAAACCCCCTATAGAAATCCTGCATTTACCCATGCAGTATTTAAGTTAGCACAACAGACACGACAGACCACCTCATAAAACCGGCTCAGGAAATTCTTCTACACACGACAGGGTTTCATTTCTTAAAAGCCATAGTATTGCCGTTATTTGCAATGCTGTTTAATGGAAAATAATTAGCACCAATAACTTTTGTCACTGGCTGTGAGAGTGGAACAAGGGAGTAAACCTCGCAGGAAACAACATATGCGCAATCTAACTGAAAAACAACTGGATGGCAGAGAAGGCTGTACATGTATGACTAAAGTAAATTTCCACAGCTGTGTGCGTGTTGTTACTGAGGATGTCTGAATGCTCAACTAATTCCTGCCGCTCTTGTGAAATGTGAGACTGCCTGTCTTCCTTGCACAGAGAACTCAATGAACTATTTTCAACTCTTTAGAGCTGTTTGGGTAGGGCCCTCACAATAAGACCATTTTAATTAATTGCTTCCACAAATATGCAAATAACAAAAGAAAACATTGTCAACCCAATATAATATCACATTGGAGCCTCTGCAGACCTAATTCAGACTTGTACACTAACCCAATGATTATCATACAAGTCCTTTGGTGGGGACATTGCGCATGTGCAGAACAGGTCCTGCGTCCTCGCATGCAGTGGCCCCTAAGCCTCAGCCTGACTGACAGGCTGAGGGTATCTGGAGCGGAGGGGGGAGGCGAACAGGTCCGTTCCTCAAAACTGAGGCACGTTGGCTCCATTTTGTAGGAGTGCCGAGGTCAGTGTCTGCATCTGGCAATGCAGAGTTACTGACCTCGGCTGCGGACCTGAGACGGAAATGAAAGTAACCTGAATGTTACTCAGATAACCAATGGTCACGCAGTGTGATCATGGTGCATCATGAGATGCAAAAGCGGATCACGGATGTAGGAAGGAGGCGTCTATTTTCACCAGACGCCTCCAGCTGCCTTTGCATATAAGCTGTATGGTATTACAAAGCCGCTTCCTTGCAGCTCTGCATCATACAGTATATTAACAAAAACAATAGGCCCAGTTTGGGATATGTAAATGTCCATTCCTCTCCCTAGAGGCACAGCACCAAGAACAAAGTATTTTGTTTTCAATATAAACTGTGTATTAAGTATTTTTAAACTTTTGAATATGGAAATACAAACTGAGCCTGTGTATGTGTGCACTGGGGGATTATGTGTGTATGGGGGTTGTATGTAGTTATGTGACTGGTGGTCAGGAGACCGCTGGTCACAACACCTCCTCTACATCCCGCGCCCACAATATCCCGATGGTTGCCATTCCGACCAACAGGGACTACAGGGACTATTCCCACTCGTGGGTGTCTACGACACGCATAGAGTGGGAATAGAACCCGTGGAGAGAACAGCCCCTCACCGAGCCCGCCGCAGGACCGCTCATCGGTATCGCAAGGTGCATACACAAATGTACTATATTTACTTTCAATATAGACTATATAGTCCATATCAGAGGTAAAATCGCACCGTGTGTATGCACCTTTACACTGGTTTCTGTGAAAGCAAGATTTTCAAGACTTCGAGAATGAGACCATAAAGTGCCACATTTTGTGCAGATTAGTGGCAGTAAGGAAGAGCTTATATTAAGTAGTTTAATTAGCATTTGGTGTGGAAAGAACACTTTGTCATTCTGCTAGAGGTAAAATGAATAGATTCCCACTGTTTGGAAGAGAACATTTTATGGTGGTCTTCCTCCCTTTGCACCTCTATGGGTGATTTGTCTGATTCTTGTGGTGTTAGCAAACAATACCAAAATGTGATAGCATCACAAGAGGAGACCTCAGAGAATCTGGTCAAAATTCAGAGCTGGTGGCACAGGTAGAAAGTTATTGGTCTGGCTTATCTCTTACACCCAGTGTCTGACTTGGAAATATTTCTACCATTCTGATAAAGGAGAGGTTAAAGGGGATAAGACATTGAGAATAAGTATGGATTCCTCTGGGGCACCAAATAGGAACATCTAGGTCTGGGATCCAAGGGCAATGTCTTAAATAATCATATTTTAGATTCTATAAACTGCTAGATCTGTTGAATATCTGCTGGACTTGTCCCCTCCTTCTCTTCCTAGACTGCCACAGGCTAACACCAAATGAGGGAGAATACAAAAATAAAAGTATTGCTGGGAGAATTTGCGCGTATGGTATATATATTTTTTTGGGGGCTAGCATTGAGTCTCATAATATTACTTCATTAATGATATCTTAAAAATAACCTGTCACAAGTCATCTGTTGACACTTTAGTGCCTATAAAGAAAGCCAAACCAATGGGATTCCCCTAAGAAGCCTATACAATTTTAGCTACAAGGTACAGATGACACCCAGTAGAGAGCATATAGTGCTGGATTTGTTGCATTCTATTTAGATGATGCGGTAATAATAACCCATTTTTGCCTACTACATAGTGTATAAAACACTACACTGTATGTACAGTAGTAACGCAATAAAATAACACCCGATCACCTGGGTGTCACTTTACTGTATAGAAAGAAAGAAGGTGCTAGAAAAGTGCATCTTTACACTTTTCTTGCACCTTATCATACTTTATGGAAACAGCTGGATAGTGAAAATATATTTTTAGTTATAGCACAATAGTTTTGTATCTTTGTAACATACATCCTGTGTAACATATAGCATTTCACATTTAAATTGCAAAATAATCAGAAACAACTTCACTAAACAATATTCTCAGTATAAACATTTAGCTGTAACTCACTATGAAGCCCCACAGATGGGCTACCACTGTTTTATTTAAGCCACAGTGTTTGTTCTTTACGGAAATGCCTGACTTGTGGTTTGCCTGAGAGAACTTCTGCATTTGTACCCATCACCGATTGTAGAGACACCAAAGTGTTTTAACACTTTTACTGCGAACACTGCATCAAAGACCAACTACAATTTAGAGGGTTAAATCCAATATTTTATAATCATGAATAGTTATGTATAATATGACTGTTTAAGTAAACCATGTGGTATTTAACATTTGGTAATGTATAAAAGTGAACGACCTAGTACACTTAAAAGAGTGTCCTAATTATTTATAATTTTGACAAACTAATATTCCTTGTGCTATACACACAATGCAATTCAATGCAGCACTTTATCTTATCTGCTCAAAAAACATAAAATCTGTCTTTTACCATGATGTGTAAAATGTAATTTCAAGTGCTTATCCTCTCTTACCCTATGTGTTTTCTCCTCATTTCAATGGTTTTCTCCTTGGAGTACTGCTCACACATATCTGCTGCTGTCAGTCTTTCCTTGGCACAAAAGTACAGATCAGCTGAGCTCCTAGGACTGTGTATGCCTGCTGGCTGTGATGTGTCTGTACTGCTCTCTAGCCTTATTCTCTTACTCTATTTATACGCTTACTGTGTTTCCTAAGGACACTGCCTCCAACACTCCCCTCTGACGCCTCTGTCTAGCGTTAACCCCTCCAATGAATGACAGGTCTGCATATGGTTAACTGTTTAGCATTTTCCATTAACATTTTCAAACATCTTCTGAATGACAGAAAAATATTTACAGCTAGTAAACATTATTATATCATATCAGCAGTGTATGTGGGAACTCTCAGGCTATTAGGAGGTTAAATCTATTTGTTATCGAGAAACTTTGGATCCATGTAAATGTGTTTTTGTTTAATTGTTTTATATGCTTCTGATTACATCTCACCCTGATAACAGTCACCATGCTTTGATCTGTACTTACTGTATTTTAGATTTATGATTTTTTCAGAATGAAACTGAAGTGATGGCATGCCACTTAACTTGTACCCAGGAATAAGAATAAACAAAAGGCTGTCCCAATGCTTCTAGAGATACGTCTCTGTAGCAGGTGTTCATTTTATCCCATAATAGATAGAGATGAGCGGGTTCGGTCTCTCGGAAACCGAACCCCCCCGAACTTCACCCTTTTTACACGGGTCCGAGGCAGGTTCGAACCTTCCCGCCTTGCTCGGCTAACCCGAGCGCGCCCGAACGTCATCATCCCGCTGTCGGATTCTCGCGAGATTCGGATTCTATATAAGCAGCCGCGCGTCGCTGCCATTTTCACTCGTGCATTGGAGATGATAGGGAGAGGACGTGGCTGGCGTCCTCTCTGTTTATTGTTGAACTTGATTGCTTTATTGCTTAATTGTGGGGAGGACTGGGGAGCAGCTGTTAGGAGGAGTATAGTGCAGAGTTTTGCTGATAAGTGACCACCAGTTTTTTATCCGTTCTCTGCCTGAAAAAAACGCTCCATACCATATCTGTGCTCAGTGTGCTGCATAATATATCTGTGCTCACACTGCTTAATTGTGGGGACTGGGGAGCAGCTGTATTATATAGCAGGAGTACAGTGCAGAGTTTTGCTGACAGTGACCACCAGTATACGTTGTCTGCCTGAAAAACACTCCATATCTGTGCTCAGTGTGCTGCTTTATTGTGGGGACTGGGGACCACCAGTATAATTAATATTATATAGGAGGAGTACAGTGCAGAGTTTTGCTGACCAGTGACCACCAGTATACTATATATAGCAGTACGGTAGGCCACTGCTGTACCTACCTCTGTGTCGTCATTCATTAAGTATACTATCCATCTACATTCTATACCTGTGGTGCATTTTAGTTTTGCAGTTTGCTGACACAGTGACCACCAGTATACTATATATAGCAGTACGGTAGGCCACTGCTGTACCTACCTCTGTGTCGTCATCCATTAAGTATACTATCCATCTACATTCTATACCTGTGGTGCATTTTAGTTTTGCAGTTTGCTGACACAGTGACCACCAGTATACTATATACAGCAGTACGGTAGGCCACTGCTGTACCTACCTCTGTGTCGTCATTCATTAAGTATACTATCCATCTACATTCTATACCTGTGGTGCATTTTCGTTTTGCAGTTTGCTGACACAGTGACCACCAGTATATTATATATAGCAGTACGGTAGGCCACTGCTGTACCTACCTCTGTGTCGTCATCCATTAAGTATACTATCCATCTACATTCTATACCTATGGTGCATTTTAGTTTTGCAGTTTGCTGACACAGTGACCACCAGTATACTATATATAGCAGTACGGTAGGCCACTGCTGTACCTACCTCTGTGTCATCATTCATTAAGTATACTATCCATCTACATTCTATACCTGTGGTGCATTTTAGTTTTGCAGTTTGCTGACACAGTGACCACCAGTATACTATATATAGCAGTACGGTAGGCCACTGCTGTACCTACCTCTGTGTCATCATTCATTAAGTATACTATCCATCTACATTCTATACCTGTGGTGCATTTTAGTTTTGCAGTTTGCTGACACAGTGACCACCAGTATACTATATATAGCAGTACGGTAGGCCACTGCTGTACCTACCTCTGTGTCGTCATTCATTAAGTATACTATCCATCTACATTCTATACCTGTGGTGCATTTTAGTTTTGCAGTTTGCTGACACAGTGACCACCAGTATACTATATATAGCAGTACGGTAGGCCACTGCTGTACCTACCTCTGTGTCGTCATCCATTAAGTATACTATCCATCTACATTCTATACCTGTGGTGCATTTTAGTTTTGCAGTTTGCTGACACAGTGACCACCAGTATACTATATATAGCAGTATGGTAGGCCACTGCTGTACCTACCTCTGTGTCGTCATCCATTAAGTATACTATCCATCTACATTCTATACCTGTGGTGCATTTTAGTTTTGCAGTTTGCTGATACAGTGACCACCAGTATATTATATATAGCAGTACGGTAGGCCACTGCTGTACCTACCTCTGTGTCGTCATCCATTAAGTATACTATCCATCTACATTCTATACCTGTGGTGCATTTTAGTTTTGCAGTTTGCTGACACAGTGACCACCAGTATACTATATATAGCAGTACGGTAGGCCACTGCTGTACCTACCTCTGTGTCGTCATTCATTAAGTATACTGTCCATCTACATTCTATACCTGTGGTGCATTTTAGTTTTGCAGTTTGCTGACACAGTGACCACCAGTATACTATATATAGCAGTACGGTAGGCCACTGCTGTACCTACCTCTGTGTCGTCATTCATTAAGTATACTATCCATCTACATTCTATACCTGTGGTGCATTTTAGTTTTGCAGTTTGCTGACACAGTGACCACCAGTATACTATATATAGCAGTACGGTAGGCCACTGCTGTACCTACCTCTGTGTCGTCATTCATTAAGTATACTATCCATCTACATTCTATACCTGTGGTGCATTTTAGTTTTGCAGTTTGCTGACACAGTGACCACCAGTATACTATATATAGCAGTACGGTAGGCCACTGCTGTACCTACCTCTGTGTCGTCATCCATTAAGTATACTATCCATCTACATTCTATACCTGTGGTGCATTTTAGTTTTGCAGTTTGCTGACACAGTGACCACCAGTATACTATATATAGCAGTACGGTAGGCCACTGCTGTACCTACCTCTGTGTCGTCATCCATTAAGTATACTATCCATCTACATTCTATACCTGTGGTGCATTTTAGTTTTGCAGTTTGCTGACACAGTGACCACCAGTATATATATAGCAGTACGGTAGGCCACTGCTGTACCTACCTCTGTGTCGTCATCCATTAAGTATACTATCCATCTACATTCTATACCTGTGGTGCATTTTAGTTTTGCAGTTTGCTGACACAGTGAAGACCAGTATACTATATATAGCAGTACGGTAGGCCACTGCTGTACCTACCTCTGTGTCGTCATCCATTAAGTATACTATCCATCTACATTCTATACCTGTGGTGCATTTTAGTTTTGCAGTTTGCTGACACAGTGACCACCAGTATACTATATATATAGCAGTACGGTAGGCCACTGCTGTACCTACCTCTGTGTCGTCATTCATTAAGTATACTATCCATCTACATTCTATACCTGTGGTGCATTTTAGTTTTGCAGTTTGCTGACACAGTGACCACCAGTATACTATATATAGCAGTACGGTAGGCCACTGCTGTACCTACCTCTGTGTCGTCATCCATTAAGTATACTATCCATCTACATTCTATACCTGTGGTGCATTTTAGTTTTGCAGTTTGCTGACACAGTGACCACCAGTATACTATATATAGCAGTACGGTAGGCCACTGCTGTACCTACCTCTGTGTCGTCATTCATTAAGTATACTATCCATCTACATTCTATACCTGTGGTGCATTTTAGTTTTGCAGTTTGCTGACACAGTGACCACCAGTATACTATATATAGCAGTACGGTAGGCCACTGCTGTACCTACCTCTGTGTCGTCATCCATTAAGTATACTATCCATCTACATTCTATACCTATGGTGCATTTTAGTTTTGCAGTTTGCTGACACAGTGACCACCAGTATACTATATATAGCAGTACGGTAGGCCACTGCTGTACCTACCTCTGTGTCATCATTCATTAAGTATACTATCCATCTACATTCTATACCTGTGGTGCATTTTAGTTTTGCAGTTTGCTGACACAGTGACCACCAGTATACTATATATAGCAGTACGGTAGGCCACTGCTGTACCTACCTCTGTGTCGTCATTCATTAAGTATACTATCCATCTACATTCTATACCTGTGGTGCATTTTAGTTTTGCAGTTTGCTGACACAGTGACCACCAGTATACTATATATAGCAGTACGGTAGGCCACTGCTGTACCTACCTCTGTGTCGTCATTCATTAAGTATACTATCCATCTACATTCTATACCTGTGGTGCATTTTAGTTTTGCAGTTTGCTGACACAGTGACCACCAGTATACTATATATAGCAGTACGGTAGGCCACTGCTGTACCTACCTCTGTGTCGTCATCCATTAAGTATACTATCCATCTACATTCTATACCTGTGGTGCATTTTAGTTTTGCAGTTTGCTGACACAGTGACCACCAGTATACTATATATAGCAGTACGGTAGGCCACTGCTGTACCTACCTCTGTGTCGTCATCCATTAAGTATACTATCCATCTACATTCTATACCTGTGGTGCATTTTAGTTTTGCAGTTTGCTGATACAGTGACCACTAGTATATTATATATAGCAGTACGGTAGGCCACTGCTGTACCTACCTCTGTGTCGTCATCCATTAAGTATACTATCCATCTACATTCTATACCTGTGGTGCATTTTAGTTTTGCAGTTTGCTGACACAGTGACCACCAGTATACTATATATAGCAGTACGGTAGGCCACTGCTGTACCTACCTCTGTGTCGTCATTCATTAAGTATACTGTCCATCTACATTCTATACCTGTGGTGCATTTTAGTTTTGCAGTTTGCTGACACAGTGACCACCAGTATACTATATATAGCAGTACGGTAGGCCACTGCTGTACCTACCTCTGTGTCGTCATTCATTAAGTATACTATCCATCTACATTCTATACCTGTGGTGCATTTTAGTTTTGCAGTTTGCTGACACAG